>NC_135340.1:49044880-49744880 GCF_023851605.1 Tamandua tetradactyla
TCTTCAAAATCTGTACCAATGTTCAGAAAGTCGTTTTCTGTTGGTGGGTGTGGAGTGCCAATGAGTAGGGCGCAGGGAGTGCATGAGATTAAGTGGGCCTAATGGTCACCAAATGTCATGGCATAGCTATTTAAACTAAGCACAGCGACGTAAAATCACAAAGCTTTAGTGCCTTGTCACATGATTTGCAGCACGAAACCTGGCAATTATTCTTAAAGGAAACAATTTAAAAATTCAAGGTTTTCACATAATTACCAGAAAATATTGTTTAATGGAGTGCTGTAAGATAGATTTTTGGAGCCCCTGTTGTAAACCTTGCACTATCTATATAATGTGTACAATTTAAAGAGTAAAGAAATGGAAAGTCAATATGTGACAGCTCAGAAACACATATTTGTAAATGAGTACTTGCAAATGCTCCAAGACATGAATGATACATTGAATGAGCAGCAGCGTCCATCCTTTTATTTATTTAGGCATTTATTTATTTTAAGCTAATGTCACAGTATGAGGTGTCAAGTATATTTCGAGTGAAAATAACTTCTTTTGCAATTCCTTTGACTATTGTGCGTTCCTATCTCCAGAGCTGCAACTAACTGACCCAGGAAAATATTGAAATCAAGACAAAATGAACAAATGGACAGGACAGAGCTTTCAGTATTTCTTGTCATTTCGCATATGAACATCTGCTGTTTCCGTTCTTCTTCGCCAACATCACATCAAACATACCCCTTTAGTGAAAGGTTCTATATAGATATTCAACTTGACTTGACCCTCATTTCAATTTTGCAGGATCCATCAGTGTCTTTTCCAGTACAGAAGTGAAGTAACCCTCCATCAGCACCTCCTTTGGCAGGAGGTTCTTATTTCTCCTGTAACGTGAAAATCCAGTTTTCCTTCAAGAGATATGAGATTCTGTTCATAGCGCTTTTTGAGAACCCAAGTAAATAAGTTTTTCCATTCAGAATTATGCCCTTTGGACCCCTACTCCTCTATCTGGATTATCCTGCCCATTTTCAAAGTCTGTCTATTGGTGGTTTTGTTGGTCAAGGTGAAATGAGTTGAGGTTTTACTAGATGTACAATTAATTTACTGCAGTAATGACTTACTGTGTTCCAGGCCCAACCTTATGAGGCAGATTCTATTATACCCATTTACAGATGGGAAACTGAGGCCCTCCTGTTTGTGATATGTGATAAATAATTTGTGCAAGATAGAGGAGATGATATTTGAAAATGGGTATTTTGACTCCAGAACCCATGCTTTAAACTGTTTTGCCATTTTTTCCTCTTTATAATCTTTAGAAAATGACTAATTTTGTTGGTTTAAGAAATTAAAAGAGGCCAAAATGGAAAACAGAAGGAGAGGAATTTCTTTCCAGGTCTCGAAAGCTCTAGATCCTATCTCTGTGATGGTAGTAAGTGAAAATTTTCAGAGGATTCTTAAACCTAGGAGTATATGAAAAGGGCCTGAAATACAGAAGCATCTGTCTACAGTACATGAAATGGGATTCTTTTCCCTGGGTTCACAGGCCTGAGCAGGGAGTATTTGTCAAATTCATTTTCAGGAGTGTTAGGATGCAATTTATCAGAAAATTCAAAATATCCTCAAAAGTACGAGGATTTTTTTTTTAAAAGTCATATAGCAAGATGTCTGAAGTTGAGTGTTTCAGGGTTGGGTAAACCCACAGCTCAGTCGCATCACCTAGGGTCACATTCTATCCCTCTCACCGCTCTGAAATCCTCAACATAATGAACTGTCATCTCCATTGGTCTCAAGATGGCCATCAGCACCAGGTATCACATCTTCATACATCAATACCAGAAGCAGAAAAGCAACTCTCCTTACCTTGTGTATTTCATTAAAAAAAAGAAACTTTTCCAGAAGTATGTCCACAATATGTGTCCTCACATAGCATAGGTCACCAATTAGAATTGGTCACATCACTACTGCCAATCCAACCGCAGGTGAAAAAAGAAAGGAAACCTTCTCCCTGATACATTAATAATGATTTTCCATAGTCATGTTGGATAAATGTGTCCCAAACAAAATAAGATCTCTGCCATAGTGAAACTCACAGAAGAGTGAGCTCTACTGGGGTCCAGCACACCACCCCGGTGCTGTAAAAGTAGGAAGAAGGAAAGCATGTGGAAGTCAGGAAGAGAAATGCCTTCTTATTGCAGTGTCCCTCAAACATCATCTACTAACAAAGATTAACCCCATGCCAGCTGGATAAGAAAAATGTTCGAGTAGCAGAAGCAGACAATGGAGGTGGCTCTGTAGCTGAGAGTCAATAAATTGGCAACTGCCACAGTGGCATGGCTGTCAAATCATAGCTCTGTAATAACCTACTTAGATGCTGTCAACACGAGCACCCAAGAAAGTTTTACGAAAGGAAAACTTAAGGTACAAAATATTTATTTGGAGAATTTACCTTTGAAATTAGCTTGGAAATATTCTAAAAATGATCATGGTGATGAATACAAAACTATGTGTTGAATTTGTGAGCCACTGATTGTACACCAAGTTTGGAATGTATGTGTGTGAAGATTTCTTAAAAAAATATTAAAAAAAAAAACAGAATGCACCCCATTCCTCCCCCTCCCCACAAAAAGAAATTAGCTTGGGAATATTGAGAATGAGGGTTACGTGTTAACTCATAGAAGTAAGCCACTGTGCGATTGAGAAATATTAATTGTTTAAAGGAATATGAGGAGAAAATGAGGAGGGAGTGGAGGAGTTATTTACCTGAGAAGAATAGGTAGCTTTATCCAAAACCCAATTAGTGGGTTCACAGATTCTTTTTTACATGGACAGGCACCGGGAATCGAACCCGGGACCCGGGTCCTCTGGCAGGGCAGGCGAACATTCTTGCCTGCTGAGCCACCGTGGCCCACCCGGGTCACAGATTTTTAGTGGTTGAAAATAAATCAGGGAGATAAACAGATAAAGGGAGTATCGGCTGATTCAGGATGTTTCATTTGAGAGTCTACTTCCTTAAGGTATGTCCTAACTCCTGTTCCTCTTGCAGTATAACTGTGAAGAGAGGAAAGGTTAGGCAATAAGCTAAGATGTATCATCTATTTTTTTCATTCATCTACTTAGTAAATATTTATCAAATGTCTTCCATGTGCTTCATGCTTTGTCATTTCTCAAGTGGAAGTGAGGAAAGACTGACAGTAAATAGGTTAGAAGAAGACTCTGCATAGTCATCTGGGTCTTTCTCTTGGAAAAATCTAGCAACATTGGCCAAGATCAGTGAACTGTAATACACTAATATAGATGACTTTTTCCAGAGATCCAATAAGAAATAGACGGAAGGGGGTTCACGGTGTCTGTTAAAATTCCAGGGTCCATAACTGAGTGCCCTTAGGGATGCCCAGTGGAAAAGGCCTCCATCATCTTTATTCCCCACTTTCTAAAGGAAGATCTTCAAGCCATAACAGGAGTGCAAAGGTAGCTGCCTTTTCAGGTGACTACGATTGTCATGTCATCCAGTTTCTTAGCCATATGGAAATGTAGCCTTCCGTCAAAGGAAGACAAGTCTTGCCAGATTGTCTAAGTGGAACCATATCTCTATTTCAAAGAAGACCTAACTTAAAACTGTTTTCTATATTAAAAAGTTATAATGAAATTGAATAAACTTACTGTTTAAACCAATCCATCCACGGGCCCATTTTTAAATTTTAGAAATAGCTGAATATATTTATATGTCTAGTTGAGTATTCAATAAAACAGGTCACAGGCCCTGAAGACAACTTCAGAAAAGGTCCAAAACTTTTTTTTAATAGTATCTGTATTGTTGGAATTAGTAAATAGCCTCCCAAGTTGACTAATTTCAATACTCCTGTACTTAAAAAGTGATTGACTCAATTCTCACTTTAAGGTGATACATCATATAAAACAGATTTCCTTTGCCTTCTAAATCAGTACCTGGTTAATAATCTAGCTAACAGTGATTGGGCTAAGGCATGTTGGATTACCAGTAATTTGAGGAAATGAAATGTGAAGAAGTAAGAAATGTATCTTTTGCAGTATCCAAAAGTTCAAAGAATAAATGGAGAGAAAATAGGAGAAGGATGGGGGAGGAATGGAGGGACAATGAAGAAGCAGAAGTAGAAAAAAATAAGAAAAATGAAAATATATGTCCTTCCTGGGATCCCACCGGCGATTATAAATGTTGCAAGGATTACTACGGAGGAAGAGAAGTCTAGATATTTGTATGAAGAGATAGACTAGGCACCTTTGAGAATTAGTAGCACTGACAATAGAATTTTAAAAAGAGGTACTTATTGTGAAATTGCATTGCTTCCAGTTATCTCATGAACTATAAGCCTTTGGGGACTCTGGTTAACATAGTTTGGTTGATTATTATGTTGTTTTAATATCCTGTGGTGAAAGCAGTTTGGCAAACCAGGCGCATTACAAGACAGCCTAAGGAAATTTACCCGTGGAAAGAAAGCTGTCTGTTTCCAACTCCATTTGTACTTGGTGGCCCCACTGAGAGCATGGTTGGAGAAACTTCATGAGCTTATACTGTGCTACTCTCTGAAATACATGAACATTCTACTACATGATGCTCAAAACCTGTTATTATCAATTTACGAATATTATTTATGGGACTCAAATTGTCATGTTACACATGCTAGATGTGAAGATAAATTATAAAATAAATCCTACTTTCAGAGGACTTACAGTCTGGCATGCCAAGTAAATTTTAAGCATCCATTAGAGGGGAAAAAAACAACAGCTGTTCTTCTGTGACCACTGGAGAGTCGCTGGGTTTGGGAGATAATTTTCCTTTTAACCTCACTATTTGACTTTGTTTGCCATGGGATTTATCCATATGACTTACTAATTCAACTTAGTAGAATTTCTCTAGTTCTTTGGTATTGGTTTTGAAAAACAGCCTGAGCTGAGGATGACGTGACAACAAATTGAGAGCTAATATAGGGGAAATAAATGGAAAAGAAGTTCTTTTTTCAGAATTTCAATTTGACAAATGTTGGTTGAGCCTTACCCTTTATGTACTATTATATGCCAGGAGTTAGTCATCCTGCCCTGGAGAAAAATAAGGAAGAAATTGGCAATAGGCATCCCGAAGACCTCTGAGATGAAAGTCGGTGGCTCAGATCATATAATTTAATCCACAGAGATAGACAGTCCATCTAATTCAAGCAGAGGCTATCATCTTTTCTCTGAAGGCCCATGTTCAAAACTAATCAAATTTTTCCTCCTGGAAGCATAGAGTTGGGGGAAGGAGGTGTTTTAGTTTGCCATGGCTGTTGGAATGCAGTATACCAGAAATGGATTGGCTTTTAAAAAGATTTATTAAGTTACAAGTTTACAATTCTAAGGTCATAAAAATGTCCAAACTAAGGCATCCAGAGAAAGATGCCTTGACTCCAAAGAAAGAGCCAGGTGGTATCCACGTCTCCTCTGTCATAAGGGAAGACACATGGCCAGTGTTTGCTGGTCTTTAGTTTCTCTGGGGCAAACTCTAGATTTCTTCTCTTAGTGCCCCCTGGCTCTCTCTAAGTTCTAGCTTTTTCAGTTTTGTGAGTCCTTGCTTAGCATCTCATGGGAAGGCCCACAGTGACATTTGCTGGTCTCTGCATCTCCAAACATCCATGACTAGGCATCTGTTCTCTGTATTGGCTATCCAGCATCCTTGACAGTCCTCCAAGTACCTCTAAATGGCTGCATCTGAGCTTTCTCCAGAATGTTTCCCCTTTTAAAGGACTCCTGTAAACTAATTAAGACCCACTTCGAATGAGCAGGGTCACACCTCCATGGATAATCTAATCAAAAGGCTGAACCCACATTTGGGTGTCACATCTCCATGGAAACAGCCTAATCAACAAGTTCCACCCTAAACAATGGGTCTGCCCTCCACAACATCAGATTAGGATTAAAAGAAATGGCTTTTCTTTTATGGGGCACATAACAGTTTCAAACTAGTACAGGGGGAAATAAGACTTTTTAAAAGAAATACAAAACTTATTAATGATGACCTGTTTATACCTCTCTCAGATGGAGAATGCATGTTTATAAGTAATCTGCAAATAGGTACTTAAACACATTTTTTTAAAAGTCTGAATAAATAGTAGGTCCTTATTAATTACTCTACCTCATTTTCTAAACACTGGCATTTCCTTATTTCATCATTTCTTTGGGATACAAAATACAAATGATATAGTTAATAAGCATTCATTACATCCCCTGAAAATTTTACAGTTCTAGCAGTGATCTAAATTATTAATTAAATATAAAAGGGGTAAAACTAAGTAAATGAATTTCAAGTAAAAACATAGGAGACAAAAAGGAGTTCTCTGCAGATTACTATTTTCAAGTATTAGTAAGATGCAAATCACCCCAAAACAACCCCATGTTTTCTCCCCCTGTGTGTTGGTCTTTCTCGAACTTCCTAGAACAAGTTCTAGTGTAACTTCAGCCTTGAGTATATTTCTCTTGCTTTCTCAGAGCAAAAACAAACAAGCAAAAAAAAAACGAAACCTAGATCAATGCAGTTAATGCACATTTAGAAACTTTAGCTGATTTAGGTCAATTTTATTGTTTTATTTTTGCAGAAGTAAAATTTTATTTTGCTGACAATTTTCTACCTTTAAGAAAATTGACTGAAGATGACTCCTTATAAGGAAATCACAAGTTCTTTCATTTACATCTTTGGATTTCAAGCATAGTATATCTCTACTTACTGACGGTACATAATAATTACTCCGTAAGTATATATTGAATTAATTGACTAAGTTATAATAAAACAAAAAACCAAAGCTCAATCCAAATAATCATTCAATAGAAGTATAAATTTTCATGTAAGTGGTTGTTCCTCAATTATATAGATTCTATGACACGGGCACTAGACACTTTTAAAACAGGTTTCTTTTCATTTTTATTTTATCCTCTTGAGCCATCAAAGAACTCCCCTGACTGAATTATAGCTCAATGAAAGTCAATTTTGAAGATTTCTCTTTGTTAGTTTCATGTTTGAAATAAACACTCTGAACCTTTTAAAAATATAATGATTTTTCCCTTAAAAACTCACTCACTAATATTATAACTACACTAATAAAAGCATAATGTATATTATTAGGTCTGAACTCTTGGCCATGGGTATCTGTGCGTTTTAGAGATGGTTTGTGCACAAGTGTCATAAATGACCATTTTATAGATAGATAATGTTCTTAATCCATAATTCTTTATTGCTGATGGTTATTGCATTAGATGATGACCCTTAGCTATTAAGAGTCAGTTTTTAATATCACAACCATTTAGAAAGGTTAATGGACTTGGTTTTTCAACTTAACCTTTGGATGCTGTAGGTTGAGAGGTTATATTTGTGCACTAACGGCCAGAAAATATCTACTTATTTTTGTTTCTCTATGTACTTTTAGTAGTGTGGTTATGTACACTAACTGTTATTTACCAAACTGAAAGAAACAGTGTGTGACACATAGAATAACAAGTTTCTAGAGCAGTGAAATTCTTTTAAAATATACATTTCATATTTGGCTTATATTATTTTTCATTTAGATGTAAGAATTGAAATGTGAACAGATGTAGCCTAAAACAGTTGAGGCATATTTATTGTGGCTGTTCACAAAAAAAAAAAAATAGACTAAGATTATAATTTGTAGCTTTCTTGGCTAGTTTGGAGAGCTCACATGCATTATTGTGTGGAACTGGTTATTTGGGAAAGTTCAGAATTCCTTGTGGATGATTCCCATTCATAGACTGGAATTTTCAGAGGAATAAAATAGGGTTAAACTGGATTCAATTAATTCCATTTCAAAAACCTAGTTAGTGTTCCATCATGGCCATATATCATTTATTTAGTCACCCATTAGCCATTATTCTCCCTAATATCACTCTTACTTCCTTTTATTCCATTAATTAGTCATCATTCATTGTGAATAGACTTTGTGGGAGGAAAGTTCTAGCACCTTCCTTCCATTATGGAAACCAGAAACTGAGCGTATAAGTAGTTACAGTAATGACCCCCAATGAATACACCACCTTGTATCCATACCAGTGTGTCTCCTGTACACATGGACTCTGAATTTGACCATGGGAGTTGTTTTGGACAATGGGCCATAAGCCATAAGTAAAACAATGCAAGTAGAGGTTCACAAAGCACTTGACATTGAACTTACCCTCTGTTGTCTACTGCTTTCAGCCAGATGTATGATGAGTGCCTCACTTCCAGTGACCTCTATTGTTCAAACCAATCATCAGACACGAGAGAGAGCAGTCAGTCCACCACGCATCTGCCTGTTCCCATTCCCAGTTATCTGATCTCTCAATGATTCTCTGAGCTTCTTAATAGCATTCTGAGAAATTGCCTTTTACTTAAGTTAGCCAGAATTGGTTCCAGGTGCAACCAAGAACCCAAAATAGCATACATTTCTAAGAACTGTGGCCTTGAAAATGCAAGAGGCTTACTTAAGAATAGCTAAACCACCATGAACATATTTATACGGGTTCACTTAGAAGCTAAATTTATAAGTGAATTATATATATGTGAATTCAGTTTTGATTATCAAGTATTTCTTGCCATGAGTGTATGTATGCTAGATGGTGATAGCAACATAACCACCTTTGGGTTGGAATCTGAGTCTCCACCTCTCATCAATTTATTATGTATGCTGCATGCATCTCAGTCGGAAGTTACTCAAAAGCCAATTATACTTTGTGTTCGGTGCAGCATTCTCCTCCTATCGTTGTATTGTCTTGTACTTTTCCTGTGTTGATGTTTTTCTCTTCGCCCCGTATTTCTATCTCCTGTTTCCCACACTATCATGGTATTCTACACGTGCAGATTGCACCCTTCCAAGTACTCCCCAGTGTTGTTTCTAAATATACTGCCTGCTGTTGCTCTCTCCTTCATATCTGCCTTGGGCTCAACATCCACTTGACGCCACTGGAAACCTCATGGAAGGGCTGTTCCTTCTACTTTGATCCTGACAGCTTGACACTTTGCACTGGTGGAGGTTCTGTTTATTCTCCTAAAATGGTATCAAGGTTGACTTTCAAATGAAAGAGTAGCAAGATCATTTGTCAGGGTTCAAAATAGTTCCTGATTTCCTACATGTAAAGAACCCCCCAAAAGCAACAGAGTCAGGTTTCAAACTTATCAAAATATCCAACACTGGAGTTGCAGTGTTTTTCTTATTGACTCATCACTGAATCCAATACATACAGTATCCTGGAAGACACAGCCTGTTAATTTTTTTTGTCCAATGATAGCACTTCTGACAGACTGAGTTGTACAGTGATTATTGGTAATTGTTTCTCTTTTCCCTACTTTAAGGACAGAGGCCATACCCTAGCTGTCATTATATTATTTCAATATATCAGTTCCAATCTGGGGTGGATAGGTGGTTAGATTGTGGTACGCATGGGGGCACACGTTTTATAGTGACAAGATCCTGGTTCTCAGAGCTATTACCACAGAGAGGTTATGAATCACAGTGTGGTTGCCAAGCTCACTGCTTTACAGAGAGATGATCCTCAATAATGTTCATTGACTTGAAATTTAAATGAAGAAATTCTCCAGATTGGAGAATTGCTCTTCATTCTAGAACAAAGGAAATTGAGAGTTTCTGATATTATATAAATATTTCCACAGAGAAAGGAAAAGAATGTTATTCCTTTTTGATAAAAATGGATAGGCATGCAGTGACAAAAAAAAAATGGAGGTTAGGGAGAAGACAGAGGAGAAGGATATGAAACCTAAACTCCAAAAGAAAAGGGAGCTTTTGAGGTTAAGTAACACTTCCTTTTCTTTCCCTTTTATCTCTCCGCCAAGGCTATCACAATCTGTTCAAGGAGTGTAAATTTGGTATTTTGTACATTAGAAGGTACATTCAACTGGCAATACCAGAACATTCATTTTTACAACTTAATTTCTGTCAACATTTAAAAAATGTTTTCTGTATCCATTACTTGGGAGACTCATAAAACTGACTTTCCAGAGTGTTCTTGGTTTCTGCTGTTTGTTCATTCTTTATTTCTTCCTTCCATTTCAAGGAAAACTGTTGGCCATTTTCTCACCTTCTTTGGCTTTGACTGTGATGCTAGGTGATTCCAACATAATTAGGTGAGATTTTATAGGTCCTCAAAGGCTAACAAAATAATAAATGTGGCAGTTCAAATAATGGCAATCATAGCAGGTCAAGCAAAAAAAAAAATCCCTTGAACTTGAATGGACAAAACCTAACATTATCAGAGTTGGAAATGCAACACACTCTTCTTTTTAAATCTCCCTTGCTTGCTTGTTTTTCTCTATTTTGTGAGGATATTTTCATTCTGATTTACCTGCTGCTAATTTTTTTTTTCATTTTCATTTTCAATGCAAAATGATTCTTTATACTCAGAAAAGAATAAGTACTCATATATGACTGCAAAATGAATCTTTGGTCCTTGAGATTTTATCTTTTTCTGGATTCTTTCAAAAGAAAACCTATTTCTCTAATCAGTCTCTTAAGAACCAAGAAGTTACAAATTTCTTTGAAATGCTCTTCTCCCTTCTGATTTTAAACATTTTATGTGTTTATTGTAGAGAATTAGGAAAGCAGAGAAAAACGTAAAGATGAAAATTATACTCATCCACTAGATCTTTTCCTAGTGATAATTACTGTTACTATTTTACTTTATATCCTTCTAGTTTTTTTTTTTTGTATGTCTAGATGTGCATATGTTTTGTGCATCTATGCAATTGGAATTGTGCTTTCTTGACTAAACAATATGAAATACAATTTTTGACACTACACATAAGTATTTACAGAACCTTGAATAATAAAATTTCAAATGGATCCCTTTTATCATTAAGATATGGTGGAACCATCAAATTGCTGTGGTGAGATGTGAGCACAGACATTCTTAGACATGAATAGTTTTCACTGTTTTGATGGAAGGAAGTCAAAAAATTTTGACAATAACATATAAAACATGAGGAATATTTCAGCTGGCCTTACCAATAATATCTTACAACCCATTTTGATGTTTACTTGTTTTCCAATTGACTCTAAGCCTGTTCTCCTCTCAGTCCTTACCTAGCATTCACTCCCTCATAAAATTCGGCTGTTGCATGTAGCTGCTTTAAATAAGCAAAATAAAAGCTTACTATGTTTTCCCTTTCTTTTTTTTATTTTTTAGGCATAACATTATTCACTGTTTTCATCAACACCTCGAAAGGTGGTTTCTGAAAGATAACGAGGCATGGTTCTGTAACCCTCCACAGCTTCTCTTTTCCTCCCCCACATGCTGCTAACTCTTTTGTTTGTACAATATTCTTTTATTCTGAGCAATATAACATTTTAGTTCTTGTAATAAATGCCTTCATGTGAAGCAGTTCAGCTAAGAGAATGTTATTAGACCGTGCTCTCAGGCAGTGCACCTCCACACGATCAATACAAAGCTGGGCCTCAGCTCATTCCCTCTTTGCTTAAATTCCCTGCAAATGTGCAAGAGAAGCAGCAGAGGGTGTCATCAATCACAGGCCACTGTGACATATGCTGAAACCTGACCAGGGCCGAGATGTTTTAATAAGGCATCCATTAAAACCCTCAAATAAATTGCAATTTGAAAACAGAACATAATACCAGCCAAGTTTTCCTCATCCATCTTGTGGCATGTCATGTAATGTAATTGCGTTGTTAATTTATCCAAGAACTTTCTCAGTACACTGTTTCGACGGCACTGCTTAATTTCCCTGTAGACTATTTGTGTGTGTGTGTGTGTGTGCGTGCATGCACGCGCATGTCTATGTGAGAGAGAAAAGAGAGAAAGAGAAAGAGAGAAGAAATACAAAAAGAATCTGCATGTTTCCATGTGTTTGTGGGTCTATTTGTGTGTCTGTTGGTTCCTGGAGGAAATAGTCATGTTTCTGCCGAGCATGGCACTACCAAGGGAGCTCGTCAGAGATTTGAAATGTTTGACATTTTGTCAATTGCCCCGGAACATCCCAATGCTGCCTCACCAGCTCTGGCCTACAGCAGGACCACCTCCACCCCCCTGCTTGACTTGCCATTGGTCTATGTCCCTCCAGAGTGCGATCACTCAGAGTGCCTGTGGGTCCCATCAATACTTATTGACAAAAGTGTTTGGGGGCCACTTAAGATCACCACTCAATGGCACTCAGAAAAGGACAACACTGATTTGGGTTCCCTAGCTCTTGGGTCACATGTGAAAAGTTTTGACAAGGGTAGGAAAAGTGAGAAGTTATAAATCAATAGGAGAAAATGAAAAAGTATTTCTCTGGAATAATGTCAAAGTGATTGCATTGAAAAATATATATATATATTTATATTTAAGAGCTTAGAGGAAAGATACAGGCAGGGGCTCATATAGATTTCTTTGTCTTCTAAGCATAAATCTAAAAATAAGTAAAGCAATTCTTCATGTAGGGCTGCATCAGCAGATTCTTCACCTTTATTTATTTTTCTAGGTTTCTTAATCAATCTGTGCCCCCTTTTTTGCTATGAAAGAAACCACTGGAAGACAGAGGGCAAATCCACCCCACACATTCCATCTATATCTGGGATGTCACAGGAACTATGATGCCAATCAAATATTGGTTTAAACCTGTCAAATGTCTTTTCTAAGCCTACTGTTTCAAAGTGATAAGTTGCTGAACTAATGACAAAGGAGAAAAGACAGTGTAACAAAGGGAAAAAACCCACTGTAAATCTACTTGTGTAGCTGCTGTTTTATTATCAATCAAGAGCAAAGCGGTTCTTTGAAATCCAGCACACACACAAGAAGACAATTAAATGTAAAACACATCAGTGGATAAATTAACATCCACTCTTTCTCAATAGGTCCTTCTGTCTCAAATTGTGCTAAAAGTTGGCCCAAAAAATCTGGTGGCATTCTATCGTGAAACCTACACTGAAAATACTTTTCTCTAAGGCTCTCACTTATCACTATGCAAACTATTAGAGGATCAGTGTGTATGAAAGTTGCCAGGGAAAGCCAAATTAGTTTCTGCTCTCTGCTAATGGATGACCTTTGTGATTTGGATCAGGTGCTGAAATTCACTTAGTCAGAAAGGCAGGAGAGTGGGGAAAACACCTAAAATAATTTTCTTTCGCTGCAGAGAAGATGCCTGGTTACCACCTGCCCGATAAATGTCAATTGGCTTATTTTTTAAAAAAATAAAGAGCCAGGTTCAAGAGCATTGGGAGTTGGTTTGAGAGGTGCAGAGGAGTAGAATTTAACCACTTAAAAAGTAAAACCAAGGGCCATAAAGCCAAAATGAAACAATTGAAAATTAGACATGGAAACGGTTAGTACTTCTTAAGGACTTTTTAACACCTCGGTAGTCTAAGTAGATTCTTGAAGCTTTACTGAAATTTGAGCTGATTTATTATGCTTCATAGAAATCATATTTGATTTCCTATAGTTGAAAATATTTTGAGGTTTCGCTGAAATTTGTTTAGAATTGGGAGCGTAATACCCCAAGCAACATTCAAGGGATTAGAACCAACAGGAACTGGAATAGACAAAAACACTGTTTCTTTAGCTCCACGTGAGCCAGGGTTGCCAACTTTCACATGCTTCTAATGTTAGCTCAGGCTTCCTGGCAGTCCCATTGCAAGCTCCATTTCACAGGCATCCTCTGCTATTTTGGCATTTTAACGTTGGCCTTGCTTCTTCTTGTTTCCTTGTCCAGAAATGCAGGCATTTTAGAAACAGCATAATTATTATTGGATATGCATTTTTCTATGTTCCAGCTTGAGATGAATTCTTTCTTGTATTGATATTTAGCTCCTACCCTTGAAATGCATGGAGAGAATAAGACATTAAAGACACAGAGAACATGGACCTTTAATTCCTCTTGAGTATTGCCAGGGCAAAACCGAAATGTCAGTTCCCAACATGATTATATAGTGAGTGTTGGCAAGAATGGAATAATTGTGTCCTACCCAGGGTTGAGAAATGTATACATGGGAGATAAAATTGTAAGGGGACAGATGCTATAGGGTAAGCACATGTACTGCACAAAAGAATTCAATTGGGTGGATGACACAGGTCTTTGGCCTTTGTGGAAATCAATGAACTGCTGTTCAGGTGTCTTTTTTTCAAAGTGCAGAGACCTCAAAAGGGTAAGGCTCGACTCTCCTATCCACCGAGACTTGCTCAAGTTAACCCTAGGATATTTTTAAGAAAGTTGATTTGTTTTACTTTTTGATTTCCTCTCTCCTCTCAGCTTCCTTGAGCTGATTTACAATTCTTGCATCTATTGCTGCCTGTAGCTATGCGTGCCGTTATTCAGCCACCCTTTTTTAAATTAAATTCTACTTGAATTGCTTATGGGCCTAACCTCCCACCTTAACTTGAATCTGTGACCTCGTGCTTCGAAGTTAGTTGGTGAAATTGTTTAGGGCACACTGTACATAATCTTTCCCTCGCTGCTAATATACCTGGGCGTGAATTCAATTCGAGTTTCATCTTTGTACAAAATTCCCTGCAAACTTGCATGTGAATACAAAACCTAATCCATAAAAATCTTCTGGCAATGTCATTCTAATTTCAGAAGCCTGGTGGGATGAAGCCATGTGTTATGTTATAAACACCCCAACAAAAGAACTGTGATCTTACCATGTTATGTTTTTTCCCAGTGTAATTTTGTAAATGTTGTTGATTCTGCCTCACCATTTGCAGACTCTTGTATGTGTTACTCTTCCAAATTCCCTGCTTTAAAATCCCCTAGAGCCCCATGAGTTCTGGGCTTCCAAAAGAAATAGGTTACTCTTAGCTCCCCCCCTACCCCCCATCCTGCAAAAACAATCCCCATGCAAAAGTGCCAATAAACTAACTCAGCCGCACGCAATGATATTGTCAAGAAAACCTCAGGAGTAAACCATTTAAATTTCATGGCATAAATCTGAGCTCTTGGCCAACCTTCCGTTAGCAAGTTGTGAGCACAAGTCTCATGCTAATTCTCCAACAAACCTCGAGTTTTATGAAAGCTACATTTTATCTGTTTGGTTATTTGCAGTCATTCGAGAGTTGGAAAAGGAATATTAGCACCACTCAGATTTTATTGTGGGAGTCACAATACTTGGTTGACCCCCTTTTCAGGTCCTATTGAATTTCCTATACAAAGGAAATGAAAATGTTTTATATTTAATACAGCAGCATATAACAAGAGGCTTAGTTATTACACCAAGAGCTGCAATTTTCTGCTTTTGTTTCAGCTATTACTATGGAGCTGAAATTTCCAAGCACATTTTTTATGATTTGTTTATTGCTGGCTTTACAGATGACAGCAAGGGGGGAAGCCAGCTTTATGCTACCTACATGCCGCAGAAAGGGGCTATCGGTTTGTACTTATTTATCTTAGAAATAGAGTGGCCCCACTTTTCACAGATGTCCCAATTTCTTGCAGACAAATATAAAAGCTGCCCCCCACCCCGCCCTGCAAAATAAAGTGACCTGGCAGAAATCATAGATTAAACAGACAACACTTTCCTGATTCTGATATTACAATGGTTAGAGAGAGCTCTTATTGAGCTCTTACTATGTGCCAGATGCTGGTAGAGAAAAGTTCTTCACCTTTATTATCGTGTCTGATCATTATAACAATGACAGGTGAAAAACAGGCAAGTATTGTTGTCATTATAAACCTCTGTCTACAGATAAGGAAACTGAGGCTTAAAGAGGCTTTCTAATTTGCCCAGTGTTACATTGTTAATAAATTGATGACTGCCAGTATTCCAACGAATCCGTCTGATTCCACTCATCCTTTCTGGATGACAATAGTCATTTATTCTGGTTGGCCTGGTTGAGTGACAGATAAAAAGTTACGGTTGGAGAAATGGAGAGAGGAGTTAGTGAGACAGAGGGGATGACCTAGGAAAACAAGTGTCAGAGGTAGCATGCAGGTGAAAAGAAAATTTTCAGAGAGAAAGAATGAAGAATAATCAAGAAATCATACCAATATTTTATTGTTAATTTACTTAAGCTTCATTTCTTTTATAAAAGCAGTATCATGAACACACACATACCCTTCAGCTAAAGTCATCCATTTTGCCACACTGTTTTCTTTCTCTTTTTTGCTCTCTCCCTCTCCGTGCACACACACACACATGAATGAATATTTATGAATGTATGTGTGTGTTATTTATTGATTTATGCTAAGCCATCTTAAAGTAAGTTATAGACATAATGACACTTTACCCCTGAACACTTCGGCATGCATCCTCTCAGAATAAGAATCTTCTCCTGTTTAACCACAATGGTCACATCAGAAAAATTAATATTAATCCAGTAATGTCTTCTGATATGCAGTCTATATGCCAATTTCCCAAATGATTTTATGACATTCATTTATTTATCTATATATCTATATATAATAAATTGTAGCAGTGTACTCAAATCAAGCTGAAGAAGAAGGGAGGGAAAGGTGAGGGACTAAGGAGTGGTGACCTTGGCAGAGGCCAACTGGTCATGCTCCTACTGAGCTCTTCCTTCCCACAAGCTCATAGTCAACACATCCTGTAGTGGTTGAGAATATCCTTTTTTTTTTTTTCTCAATTTCCACTGTCGACTCCATCTCTTAAGCAGATGCCTGCAATAACTTTAAACAGCTCTCCCTACCTCCAGCTTCTCCTTACCACCAGCTTCTCCCTACCTTCAGCTTCTCCCTCCTCCAGCTTCTCCTGCATACAGTGATCAGAATGATCTTCTCGGTGATCTTTCCAAACACGTTATTCCCCTGTTTGAAACACTCTGATCACATAGACCAGTGGTCCTTAACCCTGTCTCCACGTGAAAGTCACTGGAGGGTTTTAGAAACGCTGGAGCTCAGGCCTACACTAGGAGATTCTGATTCAATTGCTGTGAGGTTGCCACATGAGATATAGGGTCCCTAGTTAAATTTGAAATCAGATAAACCATTAATTCTTTTTAGTACAAGTGTGTACCAAATATTACAGTGGATATGCACATAATAAAACGAAAATCATTATTTATCTGGAATTCGAAATTTAAGTGGATGTCCAATATTTTTCTGTGGGAAACCCAGCAACCCTATGTGTGTGTGGCAGGGGAGGGGGATGAGATGTGGGAATGGAAGCAGCCGAGGGTGAGTAGAGCTTCCCAAGGAAGTCACATGGGCATCCGGGGTTGAAACCATTGTCTTATAGAAAAAACTTTTAAATAAAATGGAATCTAAATTCCTTACCATGGCATAAAGGGTCATTCTATTTGGGTCCTGCTTCCTTTTCAAGTCTCATCTCCTCTCTCTCTCTCTCTCTCACAAACCCCACACCTATACTCCTAAATGCCATATCATGTCTTACCTCCACGTCTTTGCACAGGTTGTTTGCTAGGCATAGGAGCTCCTCTCTTATCCGTTTGATGGACTCCCAGTCATCCTTTAAGACCCAAATCTGACTTCCCCAGGCAAAATTGATTGTATGATCCTCTCTGCTACAGCCTTTTTCACACAAGTCTACTGTTCTGACTACTTAAAATAGCATTGACTATTTCCTTTTTTTTTACTAAGCACTATAGTAGGCATTTTATATTGAATACCTCAAATTCTTATAATTAAGGAGAAAACATTTGTCAACTAATCTACTTCATTAGTTGTATGAAAATAGAATCTTTCCAGTAGGTGTCAAGCATCATTTTTTGAGCAAATGAATACTTAACTTTAGTACATACTAAAATCATAATATATATTAAAACCAGCATATCTATACTTTCATTTTTTGCCAAAATTCCTTTCCCTCCCTCCTACCCATCAGCCATCTGAACAAAACCGAATAAAACAAAACAGCTTTGAAAAACATTTGTCTACATGACTTCAGCATTTAAAAACATGTTTTCATTTCTAATCTGCCCAGCTACAACTTCCTACTGGCACTACAGTTTTACTCTATAATATTTTGAATGTGTCATGTCTTAATTCATGTGTGCCTTGGTTAGGTCTAATTAAATATTGCCATAGTTGTTATTATTATTTATGTTGAGATCATTTTCTCATATCTAACAGTTAGCATGTTTTATAGAAAAAAAATCCATTAATTTGGATTTTACCAATGATAACAGCTTATGATTTTGACATGGATTGTGTTGAGGTTATTTCTCACACTCAATTGTTCATTGACCGATTACCTATTTTAGAACTGGAAACAGAGCGCGAAGAATAGAAAGACTGTTGTTGCATAGTCCTTAGGTTAAAATTTAAAAAGAGGTTTCCAGGTGAGGAACGAGGACAAAACCTGCTGAGGGTGCAGGGAAGCCAAGTGGTCCTGGTAAAGTCACGTGTGCCATTCATTTTGGCATTTCCCATTTAGAAGGCGGGTGGAACCCTCGGAACAGGATGGCACCATTTCCCGGTTGAGCTCTGGGCTTTATAAAAGCTGCTGACAAAATTATGAGTTTTGATAGATGTTTTGTGAACTAACATATGACCTCATAACATTTGTCATCGCTTTACAAAGTGACCCAAAGTTTGTAATGTGACCCAAATCTTTGTCTATATAGGCATGGTGTATTTCACTTCCTTGTAGCAAGGAGAATAACTTCCTTTTTTGCTTCATTAAGCTTTTTCCATGTCCTATGTTTCTCTTTTTCATCTAGAAGTTGAAATATGTCCACTTTCCTCTATGTACTCTTAGACACTTAGTGTCAGGCTTCTCCTGCTTGATGCTAAAACTTTTTAACTGCAATTGTCTGCTTATGTACCAGCCTCTCCTTCAGACCCATGGCCTCCTTAATGACAGATGCCCTGCCCTTTGCCAAGTACAGTGCTTCTCACAAACTGGATCTTCAATATATGTGCATTGTGAATGGCTAAACACTGATCTTTATCTAGAATCAGAGAATTTACTTTCACATGACTCATCTGCCTAATATCCTGACTTATTTAACAATGAACTCATTAGAATAACGATGGTAAATATTTCACATTTGTAGGGTGCTTTATAACTTTCAAAACAACTAGTTTTCAAAGACAAAAAAAGTAATTTATTTTATAACAGCTTTGTGAAATAAGAAAGGAAAGGTATTACAATCAAAAAGAAAATGAGGGTGCATGGGTGGTTCAATGTAGCATGCTTGCCTTTCATGCAGGAGACCTGGATTCAATTCCTGGATCATGCACCCGCCCCCCCAAAAAAAAGGAAACAGAGAAGTTAAATTATCTTCCCATTCAGTGATAATGGACTATCTCCATTATTGTCCACACTTTTTTAAAATCTAGTTCACATGGAATTATAATGCAAATGACATGGAGAATATCTGATTCTTTTAACAATTGGTCTGAGAATTCCGTGAAGGGGAAGGCAACATTTGTTGGGACACATGTGATGAGTCCCTTGAGGGAGTCCTGAGGTCATCAGAGAACATGTTAAAGACATAAGAAGTGGTTTCTAAGTTGTTTTTAAGACAAGTAGATCCTGATAATTGCCAGAGCTTTGGTTTGGATGAGCAGAGGTATGCAGTTTCAGGATAGAATTTTGTCCTAGATGAATTTATTTGTATAATAGAGAGTAGAGGCATTCTACGGAGAAGATGATGTCTGGAAGAGAAGAAACAAGAACCGACAAGGCTAGATTGCATAGGAAAAAACAGTCTGCCCCACCTTGTGCCCAAAACGGAAGCTGAGAACAGGAGCTATGTCTGAGTTTGGTGGCTTTAGAATCCGTGGTGAGAATCTTCCCTTGCCTTTCCCTAAGTCACTGTCACAATTTTATATTGTTCTCTAGTACTTCGTGTGGGAACTAAAGAGGAGGATGAGAGGATACTTGGTATTTAGGTACCAGAACGAAATCTTGTAAATTAAGACAGGTTCCATACAGTAGAGAGACTGTGGCTTTTGAAACCAGGCAAACATTGACCAGTTCTGTGACTGAGGGGACCTATATAGGTTTCCTAAAATGGGATAATGGTACAGGTGGGATCATTTCAAGGACTAAAATAGCAATAAAGTATGTATAGAACTTCAAATTGAGACCTTGTAGGATGCAATAAATACCACTATTATTATTGAGGTAACTAAGTTCATCTGCATTGACAGGTCATAGAAGCTCATACATTGATGTCAAGAAGCCCTTGGAACAGGAAGTTACAGTACCTCTAACTCTAGACAAAACTGAGCCATTTGGGGTCAGTGAGCCCTTTTTATATCATCTCCCTCCACCTCCTTCAAGTAATCTTTATGCTTGCTCCATTCTCCTATGTTTAGACAAGGATCAAAATCTTATTTACATTAAGGTCATAAGTTGCAAGTGGCTTACAACATTCAATGATATCTTCCCCAGAGGTTGAAATGACATTTTTATGGATGAGGAAAGGAAAGGAATGGATCTCTGATAGTGGAATTTCAGGCATAAAAAAAGCCAGAGCACTGGGATTGAGAGGGAACCTCCTCAAACCTTGAAATCATACTAAGTAGTTAGTCCCTCACTCCATTCCAAGGTCTGTGTGAGTTTTAAGGGAATCAATTTCCTGGTCCTCAACATCCTCATGAACTTCTGCATGGTGATGGGTATGCAGCTAAGGCATCCTTCTGGTTCTTCCTTTCTCCCATCTCTTTAACAACTCTTTTCCCATTTTCCAAAAAAGAGCATACCACTCAGCAATCTGACCTCATGATATAAAAAGCTCCAGTGTGCCAAGTTAAAGGACAGTGTTCAATATTATTTGTGAGGGTTCCTGTAATCAAGGCACCATAAATTTAAGGGCTTTCTTGTTCTTAAATATATCTTTAGAATGAGGACTGGTGTTATAAATGGGGTAGCTTAGCCCATGGTGGTGTATTCTAATTCAGATCTATTTTTTAAGTGGAGTGGCAGAGATTATGAAATTTTCTTCCAAGAATTTTGCACTTTACCTTTGCTGACTATTGTCAAAGAATGAATGACTCCTATTGGAAAATCCCCATGGAGCAATATGAAAAGTCAGGAAGATGTATTTCTGCAAAGTGACACATTTATGGCAAGGCTCCATACCTGATCTATCTTTAGCTACTCACCTACTTACCACCTACCTACCTATTTAGCACAGAGCTAAAATTCAGAAGTGCGATGTTGTCACAGGGATATGCGACAACATATTTTTGAATTGGAAAAATAAATTCAGACTTTTTTCCTAATAAAAAAAAACAAACTTGATGTGATTCGTTGTTTAGACAATGAAAACTGACTCTGACGAGCAGGATAAATAGTGAACATTATCCAAAAAATTGAATGAACTAAATCTTCCACTCCAGGATTTGACAAAAATATATTCAAAGCAGGTTGTAAGATGAAATATTTTATTTAAAAAAATGTATTGGCAAAGATATATTGAAATTAGCAATATTTTTTATTTTCCCACTTTTCTTGATGCCAAGGTTGAACAAAGTATGTCAAAGTGAAAGAGTAGCAGGAATAATTAATAGTTATTTGATAGGTCTTGGTAAAGCCTTTTTGGTGTACTTCCCAGAAATCGAGGCAATGAATGGTTCTAATGACTGGGTAACAAAGCCTTTTGCAAGGCAGGCTGTTTATAACTCTTTGCATTAATAAAATTAGAGGAACACCTAGTCAAGTTGTTAGCTGGTAGAGCATTAGAAATAATTGCCAATGATAGAGCACTATATGATTTTCTGGCATATAACTCAGAGAAGTATCAAGAATTGGATGGCACTGCTATAATACAATTCTTTTCATTTTTATCCACCTATTTGCATGAGCAAGATTTTTCTGTGCATACATATATAAATGAGGAAAGGAATAAAATTGATGCTGAACTATGTTTTATTATGACTATAAATAATCGCCATCCGTAAATACATGAATCAATTGAAAATGAAACAAGACCCATCCATCTCATTAAGAAATGCATTTCCAACAAAGATTATCATATCTAATTAGTATTTACCCAAGTCTGCAAGTTATTTTTATATTTTTATTATGTTCATCATTTGTTTATTAATAGTGATGGTATTTTGTAATGATAGCAAAATCCGAAATAATTCTTTTACATATAAAGACTTATGTCAAAGGTAAAAAATAAGATTTTAATTTATATACAGATTTTTGTTACAGAGAAGTAACAGGGTAATCAATAAAAGGTGTTAAGCATAAAAATCTGTAGTAAGATAAAATATACTGAGGAAATTGGAATAAACATACAGTTTGAGGAGAAAAGGAAAACCATAAAACTTCCAACTGTTAAAGAAGATTTCCTTGATGTATTTTTAAAGTGGATTATGATAGATTTCAAATCCAATAGTATTGGGGGATTTTGTTTTTTAAATGTCAATATTTACAACATGCCAGAAATTATGCATTCTGTGACGGTTTAACTCTCATGAAAATTTTCAGGTATCAACTTAAAATCATTTTTCATAATTATTTCAGGAACTGGAGAGCAAATACAAAAATGGAAATCTTAAGTACTGTAAAGGGAAAGAGACAGTTGTGAGCTTCGAGTCATCTTTTCCTTCGGCTCATCAAGCGAGGTTCTGTAACCACAGTCAGATTTGCACCTAACTGTGCTTGTAACAGCATCCAGCACGCATCTCCTGCCATGAGAAAGTGCAATAAAATGCACCTGGAGAGCTAAACACAAGCACGTTTTTAGAGGTACTGAATTCGGACCAAAAACCAAATGCTTTCCAAAGCAATAAATTCACATTAAAATACAAATATTGCTAACATAGAAACGCAATCCTCAAATGCTCAACCTTTAGAAATAACACACTTTGAGTTTTGTGAAGACCCTGATCTCCCCAGCTCCCTTATCGTTCTTTTCCAAAAAGAATCCAATGAGCATGATTAATATGAGATTTAATGGGGGTCTGGCTATAGTCCAAATATACACTAACCAAGGGAACCCGGAGTGCAATACTACGCTGACTCCGCAGAAAATCCCCTTGCTCCTATTAAGAATAGTTGAATCAAGAGTTAAGGATGAACAACTAAATTTTATCCAGATGTACTAGGAAATAACATTTCCATGGAAACAGATGCAACTGAAAAGTGGTCACTCTACAACAATCTTAAAGACGTTACATTCAGCTGCAGCCTTGAGTAAAGGCAGACTAAATGAATCAAATGACTATAATTACTAGCATTCTTAAAAAAATAATAATATCCAATAGTTATAGTGGTCTTACGATATATTGTCCTAAGTACATAGCAAACACTGTTCTGAATGCTACTTACGTTAACTCAAGTAATCCTCATAACCATAACAGCTCTGTGATTTAGGCTAATATCATTCCATTTTACAGATGGAGAATCTGAGGCACAGAAAAGTTAAGTAACCTTCCAAAAGTCACCCAGCAAATACGTGGCAGACCTGAAATCTGAACTCAGTCTCTCTGGTTCTAGAGCCCTTCACTTAACTTCTATATTGCACATTATTCCACAGAAGCTCTGCTGCCATCGACAAAGAAATTTATACTTCTTGAAGGTGGGTTTTTTAAAATATGGTCAGGGCAGATGGAGGAGGGAGTTTGGGATAGTTTGGCCCTCTGCCTAGAATTAAACATTCACTGATTTTCTTTTGCTCTCTCCCGTTTCTAAGTAAATTGCTATACACACTTATTTTATTATCATTATTTCTATCTGACATGCTGTGCAAGAACATTATGATTTAAAATATCTTAATAACAACCCAAAGAAAGGGACTTAAACGTAATGTTCAGAGAGAAAAACAGATGGCTACCAAGTGCAAATTTTGAATTCTTATATTTTTGTATGGGGAGTAGATGTGGTTGGTAAAAGGTTATGCTAATAAGCAAAATGTTCTTGTATTGTTATGAGCTTATTATTTAAAATCATTTCTGAGATCTGCACAATGTTAATATAGTAACCAAAGTAGATTCTGACAAAATAAACTCCAGGGTTTCCTGAAGAAGATGATCAATCTGTATTGAAGCAGATCCTTGAGACTTGGTTAAAAAAAAAATCAAACCAAAGGTTAAAATGTCACCAATAAGATGGAACAATCTCCATCCATTTAAGACATGTGTTATTAGCTCATATCTGAAAATACCAAGGTACTTGTGTAAACCTGTACTCTACATTGAAACTATTTTTAAATCCCTGTAAACTTCCTGGGGAAAAGCTCAATAAATAGGGCCAGGAAACTCGAATCCAGGATTCAAGCTCTTGGGGCCTTCCTTGGATGCCTCTGAACCCTCTCTTGCCATATCCCGCTGCAGTAGCCACCCCGTCCCCCAGCCCTTTGGGCTTCTGCCTGGATCTCAGCTTCAGGGAAGTTCATGCCCTCGGTCAAGAGCACTGATGTCCTCTTTCTCACCCTTTTCTGGATGACAACTGTTTCCTTCCGTTTTGGCTGGGGAAATGGTGATTTTTGGAGTTGAAAAAAAATTTTTTTTAAAGCCATCTCCAAAATCTCCTACACAATTCTACAAAAAAAAAACCTTTATTCCGATTTCTGTGCTGGCCTTGCTGGCGTTATCCTCCTAATACAGCTGTACTGATGTCTTGCACTGGCTGCCTGCCACACGCACAAGTCTACCTCAGGACATCCTGCTGGAGGCAAAAGGCCAAGCTGGCCTGTTTCTCAGCAGCTGGATTGATATGCCAATACTCTGAGGATGATGATAATAGTATATGCGTATATATTTAGAAACATACACCTACTCTGTTACACATGCACACACACACAGTATCTCTGCCATGTATGATGTGAACTTAGCCTGTGAGTGTGTATGTGTGTGTATATACACAATACATGCATGAACTCAGTTTCCAGATGTGCTGTAAATGGCCTATTTTTAGTATACTCTGAAACTCACATGCCTCTAATCCTACTTTCTTCCCTCTCAATGTAAAAGGATGCTGCTCATTCTTCCACGTACTCTCCGAGATCTACTCTACCCTTCTTTACCAAAGTGACATGTTTCCATTTTGAGAAGCCTGAAAGTACTAATACACCTTCTGACAGGCAAGTGGCAAGCATAATGCTAAACATTATGCTTTGTGTTTCTGCATTACCCATTCAAACATCATTTTATTTTTATAAGCAAGGAAAGGAAATACCAATCAAAATAGATATCAACATAAACCTTAAACCTCCAGACCTTAAGGTTTAACATGGATTTGCCTCGACTTTATAAATCAACTGTCCTAGATGCTGCTAAATCTAGCTAAGCAAGCTATATCAATATTTTGTCTGACAACACAGACTCAGTTTGGAAACAAGTGTAGGAAAAAAAGGTTACAAGTCCTGGAGATTCTTGGACGTTTCTCTAAATCTCCTATGCAATTAGAGAAAGTAAATTTGGATGGATTTTAGCAGATTAAAAAAGGAATTGTAATGAAGCCAGGATTGCCTCTTCAAGAATTTTTATTCAGAAAGTGTCTGGGATAATCATGCTGTAAGGCAGCAGTGTGGGGGGAAAAAAGTAGTGGAAAGCAAAGGTTAGGGCCAGAAAAAAAATGAAGAACTTCTAAAACAGAACTTTCTCAATAAAGAGAAGATAAATTTCAAGGGGTGAATGTATTTTAAATATCCAAATACATTCATTAGCTTTGAACATATAATCTGGTCCAAGCAAATTGTGTAACTTAACATGTAGACTTTTCTCTTCATTCTCCTGTTTATTTTCTTTAAATCTCCCAACTCTTCGGGAGCCTAATCTGATGATAAGCAATTTTGTTCTGTTTTTTTTCATCTAGAAATAATTTATGCCAAACTTTTGGCTTTTACACAGGCACCATGTTTGAATCTCATTCATGTGCCCCCCCCCCTTTTCTTTCAATTGCTGTAAAACAAAAGAAAACACATAGATTTCTACAAATGCAGTTTCATTCAAATAGCATTTATGACACTGTGCATAGAATAGTCCTCAGTCCTGAACAGAATCAGAGGAGGAAATTCTCTTTTAGGGAGACAAACATAAAGCGATTTGAAAACAATTGAAATGAACCTAGGGCAGAGGTGGCTCAGCAGGCAGCTGCCCTGCTGGAGACCTGGGTTCGATTCCTGGTGCCCACCCAGGCGGGGGTGAGGGGGAGAACCTAGAACCAAGTGTCCATTTGTGAGAACAGAAGAAACACAAAATATAGGGCTGTTAAGAGGGTGAGGCAGGGATATTTGGGAAATATGAGATTTCGATTTGGGCAGTTTATCTGAATGATCTCCATCCTTCGTTATATCAGGTCTGTAAAATAAGAAGTTCTCTTATTCAATTATTTCTGATAAATTAAAATTCACACATCAAAGACCAATTCAGATGTCATTTCTGAAAAGCATCTGTGACGCTCCAGTAGAGGACACCATTCTCTGCTGGCGCTGTTCCGATGCTTTATGCATGTACCCATCATTGCAAACATCAGATGCTGCAGTGATTTACTTGTTGTTGTCCCACACTTGCCTGTGAACACCTGGAGGTAGAAACTGTCTGTGGATCTAGAACCTAGAGCTGTGTTTTACTCAGAATAAGTGTTCTGTGAGTTAATGGGGGAATGGGCGGTTGATGGATAGGTAGCAGTGTTAAGCTGGCTGCCTAGCACTCAAAATGAAAATACCGTGCTGAGACAATTCCTACCTGCTCTTTCACTATGGGGTCTCCTAACTCCCCTTGCCCACAAAGTGGAGTTAAGAAGAGGATTCTGAGTTACATTTCCAAGAAAAGAAGTTCCCTATTCTTTTTAGGTAAAATTAGAAAGAATTCTGAATGATATTTCCAAGTAATTTTTTTTTAAACATGTAAGGCTTTATGAAGTAATGTAGAGGGTTTTATTTTTTTTATCATTTACAATATAAAGCTCAACAATGAGATGCACCAGGGAATCTTAAATGGGCCAGGTGAGAGCTCTTCATGATCTACTGAATAGATATCAGAAAAGTTGCATAGGTGTTATGAAATTCAAACGATATGAATAATATTTATAAAATAATTACATCTATGTTTTTCCTTATCCCAAATTAATAATTTATTTATGACATCTACCATAATAAAAAATCTTCTAATGGATTTCTAACCAAAACTGAAAAAAAATTTTCTCACTAAACTTGGGGGTTGATTTTTGAAGTGTTACCTAGAGTTCTATAAGCTTAAAGAAACTGATACTAGCTTACTTTTGACCTAATGAATAAGTGATTGAAAAGTTTGCAAGTATTTGCAATAACCATATAGATAAAATTATTCTCTCATTTTTAATACACTATTTATGAAAATATCCCTCTCCATATCCCTTGTATATTTGCTGCAAATTTGAAAAAATCACCAGCATTTTCTTTATAGCACTTTGGATTTTCATTACTGTTGCAATTGCCAACTAATCAGAACAAATATTTTGCTACAATTTATCAAAGAACTGTGTTTCACCCAAAATTGCATGGTAGTTAGCTGCAAAGTTATTTAGAACCTAAATCTTCCTTCCAACAAAATCCTTAATATAGATCATTCCACCTTGGACCATGAAAGGTGATTTTTACGGTATAAGGAAAACTGTGCTAGAAGTTTGAGGGATTATTTCAAAATAGGGGAAAAAATTAACAAATATTTGGAAATCTGAACTTCACGAGGTTTTCAACACTGCCTGCCAGTTGTCTTTTATGCTCTCCTTTTTATGTCCTATGTAACTATTTCAGATTTCCATTGCTTTCCCCAAGCCCACTCTCCATAGGCTGTCTTCTCGAAGAATATGCCTCCAAATTTAAGGGCATCTTGTTCCCTTTGCCTCTCTTAACTTGATCTAAGAAGAAGTCCACCTTCATACACATGGGCAGACTTCTAACTTCCCTGCAGATTCCATGCCTACCCTTACCCCTACCCCATTCCCCGACTCCTTCAAAGACATCTCTGTGTCATAATCCAAACTGAACATTTAGCTTTAGTCTCTACCTCTTGCAACATGTTAATGTTTTCATCTCTTTCTAATTAAAAAAAAAAAATCCTCTATCTCCTGCATTACCACTGCCCTTACCTATACAGCTTAGGTATTTGAAAGAGTAATCTCTATCACTGCAGCCTCCTCACCACCTATTTGTTCCTTAGGCACGATTGCAATATGCTTCCTGATAACCGCTTGTCCAGTAAAACTGTCTCACTTACTTGGAAAGTACAATGGATAAAATTCAATTATTGCTTTTTCAGACTATCATTGAATTTGACAAATTAGTCACTCACGAAAGAATTTGTCTCTAGTGAATTGTGTGCTTACTTTAACCTCAATGACCCGTGTTGCCACTCTTTCCCGGTTTTTCTCCTACCTTTCTAACTACTCCTTCTGGATATGTCTTGTAGCCTGTTCTTCCTGCTCAGCTTGTATACGTTCTCAAGGTCCTGTTTCATGCATTCTCTCTTCTCATTCTATAAGAGTGACTACAAGTTCCTCTTCAATGAACCCACCCACTTCTGCAGTTTACATAATTAATTAATTAATTCTGCATATACCTTTGTTGAGCACACTATGTGTTCATGAGCCCCAGATCTGCACCCCTAATTCTGACTTTTTTTACTAAGCTCCAAACCCATTTTTGGCCTCCTTCATTCCACCGTCAAGGGGTCCCACAAAGCATCTCAAATTAGTGAGGTGTAGACACAGAATAAAGAATGAATTGAGTGCTGAAGGAATCAGTAAGTTTTCCCTGAATTTTCCTAAGAATTCCTGAAACTGGAGGTTTTTCTAAAGAGTCAAGATCTCAAGAGAACCTATACCTCTGAAAGTGAGAAGCTAAAAGTATATAACCAAAGGTTTAGTTGCAGTTAGACAGGCCTCAAATACACCCTAAGGTGCATACTTACATTTAAATATGATGCCAATTCCCAGTTCCACCTCTTACTGTGCTGTGAGATAAATTTCTAAATATTTCTGAACCAACAGACACAGTTCCTACCACCACTCTAAATTTCAGTGCACTTCTCTGAGAAAAATGAATATGAACACTTAGCTCAGAGGGTTTAGTGAATATAAAAGGAGCACCGGCATGAGCAGCCCACCTGACAAGGTGCTGGCAATCAAGCAGACACTCAGTAAGTGGCGTCTGTGATTATTACAAAATTGCTCCTATATAATCCTAACAACCTGGACCTTAAACAACTAAACAAATCTCAACCAGTCCAGGTCTTTGGGAGCCTCAGGAGCCTCAGAATGGAGGAGAAGTGCTCAGGCCTTCCAGGGAAACTGGTTGATTGGACAAACAATGGTGAAGTGGAGGGAGAAACATCACTGGGTTCTCGTGATTATTTGAGAATCTCAAGCCTTCTTCTCTTTACTTTTTTCTATCTATTTCTGGCCTGGAGTGTTAAATAATAATAATAGTAATGTCACCTCCCACTTATGGTGCATATCCCGTGGGTGTTCTGTTCAGATTGACTCTAATGCATAATATAACCTACAAGGAAGTAATATTTTTACCAGTTATTACTATTTTATAGAAGCAAAAACTAAGGTTCAAAGAGCCTAATCAATGAACTAATGACATATTTAATACATCCCAGGGGTGACATTTTAGTTCCACCATTCTGACTTGAGCCTAAGCTTTTCCCACTCTATTCCACTTTGCCTTCTGTGACCATTTTGCTTCTCTCACATATCCCCCCTGGATCTAAGAGTCCAATTCTGTAGCACAGTTTTAAGTTGTGTGTGTGCCAGTGAAGGACGTAAGTGTGGGAGGCCAGAGTGCAGGCAGGTCCAGGCGCCTGGTCTATTCTGTCGCTCAGCCCTCCTGACAAACCAGTGCTGGGTTGCTCCAACCTGCTTTAAGGGCCGCTTGCAGCCTTCTGACTCTTGTGCCATGGAATTTCAGTGAAAGAGAACCTCTATCCTTTCCTTACCGTCAGTCCCAGCAAAAGGCAGAGGCACCGTTCTAGAAAGAGTATTTAGGCTTATGCATTGGTCTCTGTTTGGGCCAGTGCTGTCAACAACAGCCTGGGGCCTAGCTACAAGCGGAGTGCTTAGACCCCGTTTTCCTTGAAATTCTCCAGGGTGTGTTTCTCTGGGTTACCATCCTTAGTTTCCCTGATCTCTGGCTCCACTAAGCCTTCACCTTCTGAACCTACTTCCTCGCTGTAGTCCTCCAGCACACACAGCACAACCCTTTCACTCCTAATCCATCACTCAGTGACCACGTAGGTCACCGACCTGACAGATGAGGCATCTCATTCACAGGCACACTCTTTTTTTTTGGTTAAGGAGTTTTTGTTAAAGTGCAATTTCCTTGGTACCTTGAAAAACTTTTTGGAAAATGGTTAATATTTATAGAATTATATATGACGACTGAAAATCTATGCCTCAAAGAAGACCGACCAAGTTAACATATTTTTATTTTAATAAGATGAGTTATATATATTTCGCATTCATTTATAACATTTGTCACACCAAAAGTAGAAGATAATAACTGCTTGCATTTTCACACAACAACTCTCATTAGAGACATTCTATGCTAAGTACATAAAGGTATTTATTTACAAAGTGATCCATGAGTAATCCTTTTCCCTGTAACTTTAACAAATGAGTTGGAAAAGTTAATGAAAACATATATTTTACAAGCATATTTTATATTATAGCATGTACTGTAATATCTGTTTAAAACCTCGCTCGTTCAGACATTTTAGATAATAGGACTATAAGAAGAGAGAAGCTAAATTCTAAGGGCTATGAATGTGTAGCTAAGCTGTCTCCTGAGAAATCCCTGTGGGTTGCAGAAAATTGAGTGTTTTATAAAAAAAATTCCAATTCCAACCAACAATTATGAATGTTCAGGAATTTCTGGCACAGTTTATTTTACAAAAGTAAAACACAGTTGAAATGCCCAACACTTGGGACGTTTCATATTTTCAAAGGAAAGTTGGTGCAGTGATTTTTATTTCCTTCTTTATGATTTTTCATTTTCCAAATTTTCTACAAAGGGCAGAAAAATGTTGTGGGTAAAAAGCAAAACACAATGCTAGCCACCGAATGTTTCTTAGCCTTATGATTTGGGGAATTTTTCAGTTTCAGGATAAGAGGAACGAGGAGGTCTACAGCTATGAAATTTTATGTGTTCTCAAGGTCCTTTTTTTATGCACTCTCTCATCTCGCTGTAGAAGATTGTCTACATGTCAGCCTTCAATGAACCCATCCACTTCTGTGACTTACATAATTCATTAATTAATGAACTGCAGGAATATATTTGTCGAAAGATGTTTTTAAAAAGTATCTCTATCTCTTCAGCAGACCTTCTTATAGAATGTCTCTGCATGCAAGTTTCAATCACAGCTAGTTAGCTAGAATTGGCCTCAAGTACATCAAAATGTAGAGCAGAGTCTGGGAAAGTCTCAATTAGGTGATAAAATGAGAAAATTCTGATGAGAAGTAAAGGAAGTAAAAGGACAAGAAAAGCAGAGAAGGAGATAACAGGACGAGTGACAGAAAAGTGAAGAAAATATTATCTAATGACATGGGGGCTGGGAGGATACATTTAAGTACAATGTATCACCTGAACACTTGCTTTTGTTGAACTCCTATTGGCAATGTAAGTTTTCATTGCATTACTGAAAGGTCCTTTCCCATTGCTTCCAGGAACCAGTATGACATGAAATACCAAAGAGAATTGCAAGCATTAAATAAACATTAAATTACTGGAAAAACTGCAAACTTTATAAGCAACTGGATTCACCAAAAGAATGAATGTCATTCAAAAGTTTAACTCAAAAAAAATGAGTGTGTGTGTGTGTAAAAAATAATCAGCAAAAAGAATAAAGCAGTATATTTATTAAAATCATTTGTGTTATTTTTACAGAGGATCACAAACTTTGCTTCCTTTCAGGTTCTAAATCATCACTAACTCCTTTTACTTTGAAGCAGATATGAAACTTTGCAACATTCTGTAATGTATCCTGGTCACATAAAGCTACAGGACACAAATCTTTGTACTATATGTCGTAAATGCATAATACCTAGAGCATAGTGGGCATATATGTATTTTATATACATGTAATTTATTAGCACATTTTAAACACATATTTTCGTCTGGAAAGTTGATAGGTTCAAGAGGAATATGGGTATATTGGACGGAAAGAGAATTGAAAGGTAAGAATGAGCATATTTGAAAGGGGGTTTCACATGGAAGATATAATATTATTTGTCAACTGAGGTCTTGTCATCCTTTACCTTTACTTTATAAACTCTTCAGTCTATTCTAGTTGAATTTTCCTTTGAAGGCCACCCAGAAGCTCTGACCTGTTTGGTAATGGAGTGAACAGCTGATTTAAAGACTGTCTCAGAGAACTTTAAAACAACACGGTTTATAGTGCAGCATTAGGGATTTAGGTCGTTTAAATTGTAGAGATTACCACACACACAGGTCTGGAGAATAAATAAGTGCTCAGACCTTCATTTGCCTTTCAGCTCACTTTCCCTTTTTATATTAGTATTAATGAAATGCTGTCCCTAACAGAGAGAAATGTTTTTGATGGTGTGGTATAAGTTGATGCATCCTTTGATTTTGTTTTTCTGAACATGATAATGGAGTTGGTATTTAGTAATGCTTCAAAAAGCAGGCCAGACGGCGTAGGTTCAAATCCTAGCTTGGTCACTCCTTAGCTCTGCTTGAACAAAAAGTTGAGTCCTTCTCTGCCTCAGCTTAGTCACAGAAATGAGAATTGTAATGATTGTATATATTTCATTGGAGTGTTTTGCAAATGAACTTTTAAAAATAAAGTGCCTAGAACAGAGTCTGATGCATAAAGAGTATTCAATAAACACTGGCTATTGATCAAGTTATTGCATTTTCCAATCTCCCCACCACATACTTGCATGAACATAACATTCACTACGGTTACAAATGCAGTCTGTGGCTACAAACATTTTACCTCCACTGAAAGCTTATTTCAATGGGCAATTTCCCTTCGTGGTTGATCTGATCACCAGAGAACCTGAGAATAAGTAATTTTTAGCATTCTCATACTGGTTAGCATCACCCAAAGACAACTGGATAGAAATCTTTGGGGAAAAAAAAACCAAAAAACATTATGCTTGATTATGTCAGAACGTCCCAAAGAAGGACCTTTTGTGTGCATGTGGCTTCAAAGGAAGCTTGCAACCATTTTTGCAGCTGGGTTCAATGACATCGAGTCTCAGGGAAGTTAATGCTGCCACCAGTACACAGCCAGCTCTATTGGAAAACCTCTTGGCTGGCTCATGTCTATAAGGCTATAACCATTACTGCTGGTGACCCACTGCGTTTTGTCAAGAAGTATGGTTTCTCAGGTTGATCTGCTTTGAAATATCTGATACCTTTTAGCTTTTTATGATAAAGGACTATTGATTTCATTACCTGCCTCACAATTTATTTTCTAACATCTTGTCTATATTTTATTGACTGATAGCAAGCATAGGACAAAACGATCTGTATCATAATTGCAGAGAACAGCATGCTATTGCTAACATGTTGGTATTGTGATATAAGGATAAAGTGATAGAAGTGAATATTGTTGAGGGCTCTATGCCTTCTATCCCGTTTAATCTTTGTATTAACTATGTGGGAACTAAGAGAGCGATTAATTGACTCATCTAAGTTCCCCTAGCTCATAACTAGTCGAGCATGTCCAGGTGTGCAGGACACCCAGTTCTCTGCTTTCATCTCATGTTTCCCACCACCATCAAATGCATCATCAAGTCCTGAGACCTGGACCTTCAAAAGCCACAGTCTCCAGCTTCTCACCATCCCAACACTACCACTCTGGTCCAAGCATCCATCATCTCTAGCTTGGATTGTTGCAATAGACTTTTGGTGGCTTCTCTGCATCGGTCATTGTTCTGCTACAGCCTATTTGCCAGAGAGTGACAGAATTCATTCTCACTCAGAATTGTTTTCCATTGAAGTTTTCGAAGATTGCAAGCTAGTCTGCCTATCCTCCTCCTCCTCCTCATCTTGTCCTCATCAGTATTGCCACTTCTCGTCATTGAGCACTTGATTAGGACCAGGCATTGCATTACATACCTAACAAGTGTTCTCGTCTTGAAGCCTCACAATGATCTTACATTCTCATTTTACAGGCAGAGAAACCAAGGCTCAGTGAGACCACGTCACACAGCTACGTGGTGGCAGAACTGTATTCAGATTCAGTTACCTTATTGCAAAGCCTCGATGCATCCCACTACTTCATAAGATAAAAACCATTTCTTCCTGCTTATCCACTATAGCATGCCTGTGGTAGCTTAAATTGTAGATGCATTAAAATATTCTGCATACAGTTTAGAGTGGCAGGGGACTCTAGAGATGATCTTTCCAATCTCTTTTAGAAGAATCTGTGACTGACCATTTGGAATACAGTCTTAAATACATTTCATTTCCTTAGAAGCAAAGCTGAACTAAAAACCTAGGCCCCTTGTCAGTCGTTCTTGCACTTTACCTTTTGTATTGATTGATATGAATGTGACGCTTATAAAGATGTTAAATTATAAATTATGAATGTAAAGTAAACAAAGGATTATATTTTGGCTCTGTAAATCATTTTCATTTAGTTGAATTCCAATTCAAATCTTTCTATCTTCCATAGAGATAAACCACGAAAGATGAAGCTTCGTCTGAATTAGAAGAAAGTATACTATAAAATTGTACCCATATCTAATAAATCTACTCTTCGTGTAATGGGTCGAATTCCACTGACAAATCTACTTATGTGTTGTGTACATATTTGCATAAGCAATACCTATGATCTGACAGTAGTTCCTATGTGATATAAGGATTATGTAAATCAGAACAGTAAATAAACCCACTTAAATCCTTGAGCAAAGTTTACATTAAGGGAAGATTGTGGTGACATTCATAGGTTGGTGTATGCTTTTCAAAAATAATCATCCCTATAGATTATAAAAAACACTGGCCCTTACCAAAAGATTATGTACCAGGTAGAGATGCCAAATGCAGGTCTCACAGAGCAATTTTCTTACAGTAAAAGTTGTGAATTTTACTACTGCTTGGGGAATACTTTACACATTTACTTTTCCTCTATGAAAGAAACTTCTGCTAAGGAACCATTGCCTTCTCGATGCAAATGGAAAATGTGGGCTACCTGAGGAAAAGGTAAAAAAAAATCAGTTCAATTTGTATGTAAGCCTGGTCAAATAATTTAAAAAGTCAAACTGATGTGGGAAAGAAGTAAAATAAAAACCTTCTCATTCCTGAACCAGCACTCCTTGGCATTTTCTTCCTAGAAAGTATAATCTGATTCAGAGCAGGAACATACAGTACAGTTAGCATTCAACTTTAATTGCAATGAGGTGACAACATACTGGGTAATGAGTTGTTTATGAGTTGTAGATGTGTTTACAATGAGTTGACAATGTGTTGGATAAAGTGTTCTTCTAAAGTTGTAGATCTATTTACAGTGAGCAGTGGGGGATGTTCATTAGTTGTCGATTTGTTTGTTTACATTGTTTTCGATTTGCAATTGCTATGAAACAAATTGCACACTGATGAAGGATGATTGTTTGTGCGCCTTAATGATTTACTGTAGTGGCTTGTCTGAAAAAGTACTTAACTCTGCCTCATCTGTCAGTTTCCACTGCAAAAGCTCCTAGTCACAATAGTTTTATTAGCATAGCATGGACCATTTGTAAGAACATTATGCATTTAAGAAATCTCAGGACTTTGCTATTCAGCCCATTGTATTTGGGCCAGCAGACCTGAACTGAATTCTTTGTGCTTGGTACACGTTTATATCTTTTTAAGTTATAACATGATTAATAGTAGTCTCTCAAACTCCCAGCTACACAGAGAATTCTACCAATCCTTTGTAACCCAAAGCACTGCTAATTTCAAACCTTATCTTTGACCTGCTAACTTCCGTGAAAAGGTGAAAAAAAAAAAGATTAATTTGAAAACAGTACAGTTTTGTTAAGTACATTTTAACATATTGGAGGATAAAAGAGTAGATGGAAGGAACATACAGTATAGTTAGCATTCAACTTTAATTGAAGTGAGGTGACAACATACTACTATGGACCCTATATTTTAAAACGCACACATAAAAAAAGTTTGATCTGCATTTGTACGTATTACTTCTATATTGTAGATATTTAATAACTTGTTTTGATGGAAGGGAAGAAATGGGAGAAAATAAAACTGAACTCTACCCACATCTCCAACATCTCCAAATTCACTCTATGCCCCCTTATACATGTATAGACCCATAGGCGTTTACATAAAGGAGCTGATATACTTGTACACTGTGCCTCATTGATGTTCCATTCATAGTTTACGATAAATAAAGCCATCTTGTAAGAATTTGACTGGAAAAGGTTCTGAGTTAGAATTCATGGGCCAAAACTAACTAAAGAGTCTGTAGTTTCCAAAGCTTTGTAAATGAAATATTGTGGTCAATTCCTGGAATTACAAGGAGGGAAAAACCCTGAGGGAATCATAAGGGGTAAGACTGTACCTTTATGGGGTAAGAGAAGCCACTGAAGACAAGAATAATGTGACTTTAATTAGTGGTAATGCAGAAGGGGCGTTCCCCAAATCCGGGTTCCTCACTCAGCAGCTGACAGAGGTCACACCGAACCCTGAGGAGGAAAAGAGGCTTATTCGTGCTGGCAGGAAGACGGGGAGATCTCCCAAATCAACCTCCCAAAGGGATTGTTCAATCGGCTTTTATACCCATAGTAGCTAACAGATAACAGAGGTCTGGAGAATTTCAGTCGTTTACCTTCGTTATTTCTGATTCCCTTCAGGATTGGCATCTTGTGACACCTGGGCAGATGCCTCTAAGCCTAAGGGGGACGGATGAAAGGCTTATTTGTACATATCTGGGAGGGCTGGGGCAACAAAGCTTTTCAGGTCTGGGTGCAGACTTAACATTTACATATTGCTCTGTGAGACAAAGAGCTGCCTACTTCCAGCTTCAAGTTATACAAATAGGCTGTTTTAAATGTTACTCTCCAAAGCTGCTTTACAATGTCCAGCTTGCTTACAGTTTTAAGATTATATTTAAAAGTTACTGTTACAGTAAGCAACTCTCAATTGTAAATTTTGGAAGCATGTAACATATGACATCTTATTTAATTTATCTAAGGACACAAAATAGTAGATTGGTTTTATCTCCATTTACATATAATGCAACTAAGACCCATAGAAGCCAAATGACTTTATTGGAAGGACAGAGCTGGAGACAGAGCAAATGTTCTGACTCAAATCTGGTGTGGATGTCATCAATTTCTGTTCTATTTTGTTTCTATTATGCCACAAGTAAAATCCCAAAACATGCCAACACCTTTTCTTTTAGTCTGTTTCTATAAGTCAGATACAAAATCCCATGATAATTTCCCCCTAGTAGAATGGAATTGTAACTGAGAAATGAGGATTTAAGGGAGGATTCTGATGACTGAATCATTATATAGATATTCCTTTTTGATTTCTGGTATATTGGAGTAGACAAAGGAAAATACCTGAAATCTCTAAATTGCAATCCAGCTGCCTTGATCTCTGATAATGATTATATAACCCTTATCTTCTGTCCCTATGACTGTAAAACTTTGTCACTAACTTTCATTTGTACCCAGTTAACCAGTTTTTCAATTTTAGACTCTTGTAATCACTAGAGACAGCCCCTAATGTCTATTAATGAAGGGTCATGGGTCAGCCCAGAACTAACCCACCCCGATTCCAAAGTCATCTTGATAATCGGGACTGGATCTAAGCAAAATGGGCCCACGTGACATGCGCAGCAGACTTCAACCTACAAGTCACCTATGCCTCATTCTGCCATTTTCTCATACATGTTCTGTAAGCATGTAATCAATCTGCACATGCTCAATAATCAAATCACCTCTAATTATATCACCTGGGGCCACTGCGCTGATTATCCTAAATGCTGCCCATCTTTTCTCTAATAAAATTACCAGAACTACTGCAGTTCAGGGAGACAGATTTTGGGCCGATAGGCCATCTGCTTTCCCACTACATGCCTAGTAATAAACTCTTTCTCTCTTTGAAATCTTGGTGTCTTAGAAATTGGTCACCAAGTGCATTGGGCAAAAGAATCCACCACCTTTGTCTGGTAACACTATTATTTAATATAATATATTTCCCTACATTTTTCATTTTTTAATTCATGGAAAAATAAGGAAACTTGAGGAAATCCCACAGAATTAGTGTTGTTCTAAATTCTTGACCCTTCCTTTATAGAAGTACCCAAAACAGAACGATTTCTGCTAAATCCCATTTCCGTGCTTGTCCCTGGGGAACATGTGCTGCCTTCACACCTCAAGTCAGCTTCCCTCCCAATTCAGAGGCATGGTTTTGTCATGCTTAATGAGGAAAGGAAACATATCTTAAATTTTCTAAAAATTTTAAGTAATAGTTCATATTACTCAAGATTCTCCAGAGAAACAGAAACTACATAATATAATATGTATTATATATTATATTTATAAATGTAATAAAGAGATATAATGTAGGAATTGGCTTACATGACAATGGATTTGGCAAGCCCAAATTCCATAAAGCAGGATGATCACTGGACGCTCCAGTAAACATAAAGTTGAATTCCTCAGGAGAAGCCAACTGGCTGGAGTAGAAGCAGACATTCTTTCTGTTTTTTGTAATCCTGAGTTCTGTCTTTTAAGATCTCCAGCTGATTGGATGAGAAGACCCTGCACATTGCTGAAGCAATCTTCTTTGTTGATTGTAGATGCAGCCAGCCATAGATGCCATCAACTGATTATAGATGCAAATCCTCTACAAAATACCCTTACAGTAATAATCAGGACGGTTCTTGCTTGACCAAACAACAGGATGTCATAATCTAGCCAAGATGACACATGAAAGTGACCTATACATAGTTATATCAAACAATTATTTTTAAAGTATAACCAAAAAGTCCCTAAGTGCTAAACTGAGCTTTTGAAGACCATGTGGGGTTTTGCATTTACCAACATCAGTGGAACCAAAGAAAACAAAGAAGCCAAGAAAACACAACAAATGTTTCTTGGCATGATATTTACCACGGTGAGCTTGAAAAATGAATTCTTACTGCTTTTCAACATGCTGACCCTAAAACAAATCTGTCATTGGAACCTAAAGAAAAGGCACTAGATAAAGTGCTGAGGTGTTGCTTCCAGGAAGTTCTGTTAGCATATTCATGTTGTTGGAAAGGATCCCATCTTGGAGGCTTCTGTGCATCTAACCAGATACTTTGCAAGTAAAAATGCATGAAATTTAAACCAGCTTTTCACATGGCCATTTTTTATGGCAGACCATTTCAGCAGTGTTACAGGGGTAGACACCTAGAAATGTATAACGTGATGGATTCGATTGTAATGCAGCCTGGATGCATATGAAGGTAGTGTTTGCCCTTCAGTGCAAATCCATTTTTATGTCAGAAGGAATCCGTTGAAATTAATAGGGCATTATCCAAGCAATAAGTAACACTGTATATACAACGTAAAAATTGCTAGCCGAGAGATAATTTTTCTCTGCATATATGAAAAACAACCATGCTAAGAAATAGTATGATAAATTAATAGATTAAGAAATGATAGCTTTTAATATTTTTGAAAGAAAATTGGTAAATAGATGACTAAGAACTTCAACCTTTATTGGTAAAATGAAATATCTTATTTTCAAAAGCTGTAGTCATGTTTGATACACACACAGATCATTTCTAAAAACATCAGCGGTTGCACCAATGTTACTCTACATAGTTCTATGATATAATGCAGTTTATTTAGCAATAGAGAAATTATTTCATTCATTTAATAAATATTTTCAGGTTCTTATCCCATGCTCCACCCCCTCAAATGGAGTGAAGCATGGAAAATAGAACAATAAACACAACAGATATGGTCATGATGTTCATTGTGTTAAGGGGTGAACTTTCCAATCTCTGAATTTGTGATTTCTAAACTTTCCTCTACAGCATTATTTTTTTAATATTGAATTTCCCTCCATGAGTCCCTTGACTATTTTCATATTTCACCTTGTTATGGTCAGTGTTTCTTAAAAATGATATGCCCCTATACTTTTGTGCGTAGGGTGATTTTTACTGCTTTTAGTTTTTGCTGTTGGGTGTGCTCAGTTTTCCTTTTCTCACCCCCCAAGAAACTTTTTCTGGCCCTAAGGAAGATAATGTGTTCAGTGCTCAGCAGGTGCTCAGCTCACATTAATTTCCCCACCTCCACCCAATACAAAACACCTAAGCCTCTTGATCCCTTGTGTGCTTTACAGAATTAAATAAGGAGCCATTAAAGCGAGTTGGGAACTGGTGTTGAATTCACATACAATCAATAGTTCTTCACCTTTGCTGCTAGTATCAAGTTTATTGGGTAGATAGATCTGGAAAGAAAAGACCCAGGGAGTCACTTGATTTTGCAAATATGGCAAACGGTCTCTATCTGACAGGTAGATGTTCACGAACAAGATGGTTACAGATGCGGGAAGGAGAAGGGCCAGTAGCTGCAGCTAAGGACTGAATCTAGGTTTTCATGGTATCAGAAAGGGACAAGAAAGAAGCCCAGTCTTCATCAGGAGATCCAAAGCTAATGGGGGGAAAATACAAAATGGGAATTGGCACAAACAAGCCACTTAGCATAAGACCCATATTCTGGAGGAGCTGTCAAGGAAAAGATAACTTCCCCAACCACAGATGGACGTGACAGCCAGGGACTCAGGGCTTGTGGAGCATGGAAAGGATAATTCAAAGAATAGATTCTAAGCAGTAGAACCGTAGGTAATAGCTGAAGCTTAATGCACAGTTCTTCTTTTTAAATGAATTGTACAGGCTGACGGCTGTGATTTGAGGATGGAAAGATGCATCTCATTTCCTTTCTGAAAGCTGAGCGAAGGTTCTTCCATTGTATGTGCAGGATGACCACCCCCTGGGCCTTGCATGTATAGAAAGTCTTTACTGGCTGGCCCTTTGAACCTTGACCTCTTCATCGAACTCCAGGGCAGGCTCATGGGATGAGGAGATCTGAGGTGAACATATTCCAGGCTTGTTAACCTCAAGCAATTTATTTGACCTGCAATGTATTTTCATTGGTTTTGTTGTAGGGAGACTGCTTTTTGGAACATTTTAACAACCAAATCCACTGAACCAAAGGTAAGATACTTATTTAGAATCAATAAAACTGATTATGTACTACGTAAAGTACAAAATAGGTGCACCCTCGCTTCTTTGAAGGAGCAGTCATGTGCTTGTGCCACACTGACTGAATAATGGGGCCACTGGCTGGTTCAACCAATTAGTCATCAACAACTCTGGGCCCCGGTTGCACAGAAAGCTGTGTATTTGCTCCAGCTCACAGATCTTTCTAACTAGACTGTAAAAGAAGTTTATGTGGCACTTCATAAGCTGCATAAGGCAATTGCAAAGAAGAATTATCCACTCATAATAAAATCATAACATTAAACCATCCCCAAAATGCCATGGGCAGGACACACTGTGCAAGGTCATAATATTTACATTGGGTGGGACAATAATTCAGGACGGGTCATTTTTAAAGACGGTAACTTATATTTTTGTCTTAAAGATGGATTGGGAATAGAAATAATTTTGCTGCTGAATGATGATGTGGGAGCTTTCATATATGTGGAAGAAGGAGGCAGAATCCACCTCAAAGTTCCCCAGGTAACCAGACTACCTGGCATGGAGTAATGGTTTTCAAAGGTGGGTTTATAAGTGCCCTAGGGATCCTGTAGCAAGCACCACAGACTTGGTGGTTTAAAACAATAGAAATTAATTATTTCAAAGTTCTGCAGGCTAGAAGTCCAAAATCAAGGTTTTGGCAGGGCCAGGCTCTCTCTGAAACCTGTGAAGTAGGCTCCTTCCTTGACTCTTCTGATGGTTTGCCGGCAATCCTTTGAGTTCCGTGGCTTGCAGCTGCAGCATTTGAATATTTGTTTCCCTCATCAAATGGCCTTCTCCTCTCCTTATAAGGACACCAACCATATTGTCTTAAGAACCAGACCTACTCCAGTATGACCTCATTTAAACGTGACTAATTCTGTCTGCGATGACCTTATTTCCGTATGTTGGGGTTAGAACTCCAGCATATCATTTTGAGGGACACAATTCAACCCATAACCAGAACAAGAACAGAAGAACAAGATATCTTATAAAAATGAAGAATCCTGGACCCTCTGTGATTCTGGTTCCACTGAACTGGATTTTGGCTTAAGTATCTGAGTACTGAAAAAATATTTCAGGTGCTTTTCTAACATAGATGATTTGTGGACCATGCTGTAAGAAACACTGGTCTAGAATCTTGGTGGAGTTGATTCTGATATCCACACATGAGAAGGTAAGGCATACACATCACAGTGGTTTAAAGAAAGTTTCCTAAGCTTCCACTAATGGGCATTGGTACAGAAATGTCTTTAGAACTCTCTTAGGAAGGAAGCCACTTGTAACCACACAGTTCTTCCCAAGTGAGTCAATTATTAAATTTGTTACTGAAAATACAGTGAGGGTGAAAATACTTAGGAGGTAAAGGGGTAGCATATCTGGAATTAGAGAGAAAAAGATGCATCATCTTCCCCTTATGATACTGGAAACTTCAACAAGCAAAATGAAAAGAGAAAGTAGACTATCAGGGATTTTACTGTGAGAAGTGAAGAGATACTTAGATTGGAACAGGCTATTTATTTGAATTTTACTAAACCCTTTAAATATCAGCTTTCTTGGTATGACTTTTCAGAGACTGTGACCTTTTAAGAAGTGAAAAGGCACCAAAATGCTATACACTATATTGAAGCAGTTTATCAAAATGTCACCCAATGGTTGATACCAATTGCTAACCAGATATTGTGTTTCCTTATTTAATTGGTCACTTATCTAATTATGGTTGTCTTGAGATAACAATTCAAGGACTCTTACAGAGGAAAAGAAAGTGACTTTTGAGGCAATTTCATTCAAATATGTAAAAAAGAGACAATGTAAGGGAACACTCCTCCTCCAATGAAAAATTGTTCTTAGATAATAAAAATTTACCTGTTGCATGGATCCCTGATTTGTAGAAACATCACCGTAACATATCCAACACAAACTTGGATAGTTGCCAATTGTTCATGCTGCTGTACCTTCTAAAAGTTATCTTGGCATAGAGCTCAGCAGAAAAATAGGATGTGCCCTGGAAATTACTCACAAAACGTGAATACCACATGTCAGAGTCGGTGAGCTTTGGATGAACTATAAAGAGTTTTCATTATTTAAGTCTATGAAAGCAAAGGAAACAGAAATACATCCAATAATGTTAGGCAGCGGAACCAGGAAATTTATAAGGCGGCTTAATCTGTAGATTTAATTTAAAATATTGGGCCATGTTCAAACTACAACACTAAGAACATTATCCCTGGCTGTGGGAGCGATCACTCAGAGGTCAGGGAGAGTAAGATGTCACGCTGCCCAAGGTTTTTAGACAAAGGACTCTTAATGAGTCCTTTCCCTTAAGGTTTCCTTTCTCTTCTCTTATGTGGACATGAAAGGCAAGCCTTAACACATTCCACGATCAATGGAGAGGCTGCCCAGTGACAGTCATCTTAAATACTACATTAATCTTATTTATTACTGCTAGTCTGAAGCCACAAATAATTAAGTGGACCCAGGCCAAACCATGTTCTGCAAGAATGCTAATACAAAAATTCCAAATCACAGAGAATTAGGCATGATGATACTAAAACTCAGTGCTCTAGATGCTGTCACCAAAGCGCTGCTCAGCGGTAGAAGAGACAGGGACCATCAGAGGGCATAAAATGGTCTTGGGTTCTGGCCATGACGTTCACTGGGTTTGGAAAACTTGTGGAACTGTCTCAATCCAGAGCTCCTTTGAGAGAAAGTCTGGGCATGCCTAGTCTGCGTGATCCCTGTGATTCCCATGAGGGTCGTATCCAGGGCCGGTGAGCACAGATGTGTCGGCTGTGCACTGCCCAACTGCAGAGGCTGGGATGCCCAGGGGCCATCACGTGAGTGGTGCCCTGTAGATCTGCACAACTGCAGCCACCCAGCGTATTTCACCTCTGAAACATGTGCAGTGCTGAACCTGAAGAGAAAATTAAATGAGGCTAGCAAATCAGTTAAAAGTGTTTTGGGTACTACATGAACCCCATGGCAGCAAAAAGAGCAACTGCCTTGGACACATTGTAAGAGAGAATAAAAGCATAAAGGTTAGGGCTGGGACTACTGTCCAGCCCACCACAGTTTCCCCCATCTGGGTGGCATCATAGATTCGAAGAATTCACACTGCGACTTTCATCTCAAATTATCTGAAAGTGCCAACTGCTTCTTAGGGCTCAGCATTTTACTTGGCTGATCTTTCTCTTCCTTCTATTTTCCCCATGAGAATAATTACAATTGTACTATAGGGAAGAGAGATTATATTTAGTTATATCTTTTTTTATTTAAAAAATCATTTCTAAAACTTGAGAAGGTTTATAAGTCCTGCACAAATGAACGATCATTTATATAATTTTGATCCTAAAATTGGTGAATCCATTCAGCATACTTCTTTGAAATTGGCCAGGGTGAAAAAAGGCCCATTCTAACTAAAACAGGTAGTAAATTTCTGTATGGTGTTGCCTCTTTTCTGAAAATGTTGAAAAGAGCTGGTGGTTCACTTGATCGTTTTCAAAAATCCAAATTAACTGTGAAGAGCAGCTGTGGGCGGGGCTCAGGGTGAGGTGAGTAGAGGAATACAGTTGATGTGGCTTACCGGCTCCACTAGGATTACTAGGATTCCAAACTCCTTCAGATCCTGCAGAGTCCACGGTGGGAATGGGGGCGATTAGATGGGATGACTCCCATGTGGCTCCCAAATGCCCACATTTTCCCTCTTCGCCCTGCACGTGGCATTCCCTAACATCTCTTCCATCCTTCCCAAAGTACGGTTGTTGTGCATTTGTGTGGGCATTTGTGTAGCAGCTGCTCATCACATCTCTCTTGTTGCCCCATCTCAACTTACTGAATCCTGGACTCCCACGTAGTGGCTGTGTTGACCTGTGCTGTTGCTTTAGCAGTCGCTCTGCCAAGACTGAAAAATACCTCCTAAATTTTGAGCCACATTCTGACACCAGACTCACAGTGGGACTGCCTTGCCCTCTCTGTTTTTGCTTTTGTTTTGAGAGACTCTGAAGTTAGCACTCTTCTGTTTGTCTCTTTCTTTATTATATCCCATTTCTCCCGAGGACTTTAACCCCACCCCATACCTGAATAAAACTGGACTTTCATGCTCTCAACTTAAGATCTACCACAGCATAATGTCACAGTCAAAATACTACTCCAAAGCCTTGAAAAATATCACGTCTTTATTGAAATCTCCTGATAAAGAAAAGAAGACAAAGGGGGCAAAGTACATCACAAAACCTACAACAGAACGCCCTACGAATCTTTTTTACTCACTTATGACCCCAAGATCAATACCACATGGCAACCTCCCCATGCAGGAAACAGTGAACACAGCAGGCTTGAGCTCATTCTCCTCAGGAAGGGTTGCTTCCAAGGTTGGCCTGCAGGAACTTGGATTTCAAGAGGGTTCCTACCACCATAACTGGTAAGAGTGGCCTTAAACTGCACAAATGATGTGGATTGTGCTGATTTCCTGCTGAGAGTCTGGCATTTTGGCTCTTGCCAGTCAGAGGGTGTCTACGTGACTAGTCTCCAGTAAATATCCTGAGAACTGAATCTCTAACAAGCTTTCCTGGTGGACAACTCTTCACGCACATTGTCCCAAATTGTTACTGAAGAAATTAGGTGTGTCAGGTGACATCCCATGGGGGTGGGAGTGGGGGCTTTTAAAAGCTTGAGCTTGGTCCCCTCCAGGCTTTGCTCATGAGCCTTTTCTTTTTGCTGGTTTTGCTTTGTATCCTTTGGGTACAATCAGTCACAGCCTTCAGTACAGCTGTAGGTTGGGTTCTGTGAGGCATCCAAACTAGGATTGGTTTTGGGTACTCTTTTTCCCCTAGTGAAACTCCAGCTATATCAACTGTCTTCAAATACTACAGGATTTAAAGTACAAATCAATTTAGCTTCTCTTAGAATCTTTCAATTCCCCTCCTCTTTTAATCCACTTTTGGGTGCTTTTTCTGTGCCATGCACTCTTCTTACCTTAATTCCAACCCAACATAATAATATTCAGTGAATAGGTAATATTATCATCCCCATTGTATAGATGATAAAGTGAAGGCAAGTTCAGACAGTAAAACAAGTAAAGAAACTGAGGGGCAAAGTAAGTCACCACTATGGTCTATCCCGGGCAAGGGGATGAGCGGCAAGACTGCGAATGCTTATATTTTAATATATTTTGACTCTGTCACACTACAAATTCTCTGTGGTTCAGAGAATAATCTGAGGAATAGATGCAGAGATTTGCTAAAAGTCACCACTCCCTTTTGACACCAAATCTCTATGGAACAAGTTTGTGTACTAAGAGCTTGTCACGCATTAGAGAGTCGCTTCTGTCTAGTGGACTCCTCAGGGGTGGGATGGCCCCTCCCCAGTGGCTTTGGGTCAGGGGTCTCATGCAAAGAGACTGCAGTGGGGAGAAAGTTAGCCGTCACTGTCAAGGGTCTCATTGTTTTTCCTGTGAAGTTTGAAAGATAAGGGATAAAAAGATGGAGCAGGGTGGGAGAGAAGATAGGTTTCTCTATTTAGGATAAAAAAATCAAACCCAAGTACACATTTAAAAGAAAAAGGAATTATCCTACCTTTTAAACATAAGACCACTTAAGGAAAATACCTGCAAAGACTGTAAGGAAGGGCACAGGGGAAAGCAAGTAGGATGTGGAGGCTGGTAGGGTCATGCAGCTTATAAATAACTGAACAGAGAGAAAGTTCAGTTATTTATAAACTGCATGACCTTGAATAACCAGCTTAATTTCTACATTTCCTGATTTACAAGCAGGGAAGCCATCCACTCGCTTTTAGGAATGTGAAGATTAGAAATTATAAATTCACAGGACTCACATGTTACCTGCCATAAGCAGATATAGAGATTGTCCTGGACTGTACACTAAAATAATAAAACAAGAGTAGGATGCATCACTGACATGTCCTGAGGTTAGACCCTTTCACAGAACATGAGGTGCTAATAGGATGCCTTGAGACACAATTATATAAACATATGCAAAAATAATTGGTTTTAAAAGAAGTGGAAGGGTGGTGCAATGGTGGCTCAGTGGCAGAATTCTCACCTGCCATGCCAGAGACCCAGAACCTGCCCATGCCAAAAAAAAAAAAAATGAGATGAGAGATTATGCCGAACAATCATATCAAAAAGTTGCTTTCAAATGAGGTACATGTTATGTCCAGCTGGAGAATCAGAGAAGGATTCCTGGAGGAAGGAGAGCATGTAGATGAGCCCAAGGTTTAAGTACTACAACTGGGGCAGCTGCTTGAGCAAATAAGAGGTTGAAAAGCAAGAGGTCTGAGTAGCTGAATTTATCTAGAAGTGCATATTTGTAAAGGGAAAAGCAAGGGCAAAAAGGAAATGCATCCAGGGCAGAATTATAGAGTTGCTTGCCTGTTAGGCAATTTTTCAGGCTAGCTCCGAACAGCAGGATTAAGAGTTTGTGTTTCAGAAAGTGGGAAGTCAGAGAAATGATGGTGAGATGGTCTAAGGCCCTGCAGGAACACCCTTCCATAAACTCAGGATTCTGTTCATCTCGTCCTGCTCACTTGGGATGCCGAAAATCAAATTTCTCTGGTAGTATATATTTTTTAAATCTCTGCAATGCATAACTAAATGTACACTCAGATTAGAACACTACACATAAAAATTGGGTACTGAATTAGACTGAACTGAACTCTCTGGACATGGAAAGAGTTTCTCCTTCCGTAATGGGATATTTTTCTATCGGGCAAATATTCATAATTGATCTTTCCTCATTTTTATTCATGAGCCTCAGTTGACACCCATCTGAAATTCTGGCAATGTCTCTGTCATTCCTCATGATGATGCAGCTGAAGTGAAGCATTTAGTTTGTAAGAATCTGTAGTTAACCTCTCCTTACCACTCTCCTTCTTGAAAGTGTGCCTGCAGTGGGGAAGTGTTGGCCCTGGAGACTGTAGAAAAATACCTGATGAAGTAAAATTTAAAATTCAACTTTTTTTATGCTCGCGCTTTTCTCTGATTATTTTCTGTCCACGCATCTGTCCTCATTTGTTTGACTGTCCTTACAGCATCTGTAATCCTTCCATGTGTCCTCTCTCACATACACAGTACATAAAACTACTCTCTTGTTTCTATGCCAATAGAGGGGAAAGGAGTACAAATAAAAGGACATTTGCTTTTAGTTTTGGAATGTCATGTTGTTTTGATAAAATCAGACCTACTAGTAATTTTATTTCACTTAGGGGAATACAAATATCAATTAGCATTGCCTGAAAAACTTCAGCTGGATAGTGAGACAGTGCAACAAGTGGATGACATGCTCTGCTTTGAGACAAGGTGGACTAATCATGAATTAATAATGTGCGCGAGGTAAACCTCTAAGAACACATCTTTGCTTGATTGGGGTGCCCTGATGAAAGCACCACAAACTGGGGGCCTTAAAAAAAACAGAAATTTTTTGTTTCATAGATGTGGAGGCTAGAAACCTCAATGAAGGTACTGCAAGTCCATGCTTTCCTCTGAAGTCTGAGGAATCTGGCAGTGGTTTGCTGCATCTATGGTATTCTTTGGTATGTGGCAAAAATCAGTTTCTGCCTCCGCTACATGGCTGTCTTCTCTCTCTGTCTGTTTTACTACCTGTGTCCAATTTCCTCTCCTTGTAAGGACATCAGTCATATTGCAGTGGGGCCCGTTCTAGTCTAGTTTGACCTCATCTTAACTAAAAACATCTTTAAAGATCCTATTTCCAAATAGGAACATAGTCAGAGGACCAGAGGTTATTACTTGAATATGTCTTTTGGGGGCATATATTTCAATCCATAACAACAGATAAGCAGGTATTTAATAATTGATCAGAACCTTGAGTACTAGGAAAAATGTTCATATTAATTCATTTGGATTATTATTTATACCATTCTCAAATACATCATTAAAATATATTTGGTTTTCCTCTCTGAATAAAATATGATAGACCTCCAGCTCTAAACTGTCATATCCACATGTGTCTCCCTGACTGCCTAAGGGACACTTTCAAATGAAAATTATCCTGTCACCTCAAAATCACCTTATCCTAAACTGAGCCCAGCATTTCCCTCCTAAAACTTATTGGCAATCTCAATTTCTTCTCCTTTTGAAGTCTGTGCTAGTGGGACTCCTCCTTGACCAGGTAAACTTGAGTTTAGAGTGAGAAAATGTCACATTTTACAATATAAATCATTGATAATATAAAAAATCTAAATTAGATATTTCTGGAAATATGGGCAACCTTCCAAATAAGAAAAGGTAAACAAAACTCTTCTGTATGTAACTGATACACAGCATAGTAGTTTATAATCTTGGTTACTATTCTATACATAACCAATGCAAAGTAATTCATAATCTTGGCAACTGTGATGTGCTAAAGGTAAATGAAAATAGTGCTGGTCATTCTGTGAAGAGTCAAATAAATGAAAGTCAAAAAAGTAAGAATCAGATATTATTATTCCATCACACCAGCCTATAATCCCCATGAGTTTCTCTATTTTGCTTAAGGTTGTATGCACAGTGCCTGGAGCAGTGTCTGACATGGAGTAGGGCTCATAAATCATCTGATGGAAAGGAAGGAAGGAAGGAAGGAAGGAAGGAAGGAAGGAAGGAAGGAAGGAAGGAAGGAAGGAAGGAAGGAAGGAAGGAAGGAAGGAAGGAAGGAAGGAAGGAAGGAAGGAAGGAAGGAAGGAAGGAAGGAAGGAAGGAAGGAAGGAAGGAAGAAAAAGAAAGAAAGAAAGAAAGAAAGAAAGAAAGAAAGAAAGAAAGAAAGAAAGAAAGAAAGAAAGAAAGAAAGAAAGAAAGAAAGAAAGAAAGAAAAAGAAAGAAGAAAGGAAGGAAGGTAGGAAGGAAGGAAGGAAAGACGGAAAGGAAGGAAGAAGAGAAGGAAAGAAGAAAAGCAGTGATTGTTTGGTGAGAGCATGCCAGGTCTGACGGCTCAGTCACCATAGCTTGAAGGCAACGTCTCCTAAAATGGGGTTTGAAAACCTAGAGGCCTATAGTAACCTTCGTCAAGAGATTAACATGGTGGCATCTGGGGTAAATTGGAGAGATCATTCCCCACCTAGAGCAAGGAGTTGCTATCTGGACCAAGAAAGCTTCTGTTTTCCATATTGAGGGTAGGATGTTGCCAAATATTCTGATTGTCAGTAAAGGTTGAACTTAAAGGAATTTTCTTAATTTTTTAAGTGTTGTTGACTAATTGTAAAATGTTTAAATACTCTGCAGACCCAAATTTCTCATAGTTTAGATTTTGCTGATTGTATTCCATGGGTGTCATTTAGCATACATCTGTGTCCCTTGTGTTTTCAGAACAGCAGTGGTTACATCTAGAAACTTGATTGAACTCAGGTTTGACTTTAAGTAAGTATACTTCAAAAGCTGCATTATTCAATTTCTCAGGAGCCACATTATATATTATTATTATTTTTGTTCTTATCATTAGGGATTACAAAATGGTGATATTCTAAATCTGTCAATCCTTTTTTCATTATTTGACTGGAAAACTTGTATTGAGACAAACTTTCTGCATCAACTCAAGTATCTTTTATATAAGATATAGAGAATAAATTCCTGTTTCTTTCCATTTTTATCAATTTTCAGAATAAGTTGCTTCCTTGCTTTTATCCTTCAAAGATGAAAATTAGTTTTTTGCTACATGAATTTAAATAAATTTTTATGTTTTAGTGTCTTTATATGTCCTTTAATTGATACTCAAGTTGTCCTCTCTAGGGCAGTGGTAGTTTCTTTAAGTTGATTTCTGAGTTGTTGTTTTTTAAGGTGAACCTAGAGTTTTTTTGAGGACATCCTTATTTTTTGAAGTGAGATACTCATATTTTAGGCTCAGATTGTAAATTTTCTAACCTAGTCATAGGATCTCTCTTATAAGGCATGCTGCACATCTTTTAAAAGAATTAAATATCCTTTGCATTTCACTTATGTTAATTACCTATTCATATCTGTTTAGTTTGCTAATTGCTGCCAGAAGGCAATATACCAGAAATGGAACAGCTTTTACAAAGGGAATTTATTAAGTTACAAGTTTACAGTTCTAAGGCTATAAAAATGTCCAAACTAAGGTATCCAGAGATAGATACCTTGACTCAAGAAAGGCCAATGGTGTGGAACATCTCTGTCATCTGGGAAGGCACATGACTGGTGCCTGCTTGGTCCTTTGGCTTCTGGTTACAAAAAGCTTCCCTGGAGGTATTTTCTTTTCTGCATCTTCAAATGTCTCTGTGCCAGCTTTGAACTTTTCCAAAATGTTTCCCTTTTAAAGGACTCCAGTAAGTGAATACTGAGACCTACCTTGAATGAGTGGAGACATGTCTACAAGGAAACCACCTAATCTCCATGGAAACAACTTAATCAAAAATATCCCACCCAAAGAGTGGGTCAAGATGGTGTGGAATGTAGCTCATCCTCCAGAGCAGCTAATAAATAGACAAGAATTGTATAGAATAACTGCTGGGGGAACATCAGTGACCGGACACACAGCGTACACCAGTCTGGGCCAAGGGAACAGCTTAGATCCCACACAAAACTGTAAGTCTCCTGAGCCATGAATGCTGGCACCTCTCCCCAATGTGCATGGCAGGCTGGTTCACTGAGGGAAAAAGAAATAGACTCTACTGGCAGCAAGGGCTTATCTCAATTAAGCTCCAATTTGGGAATTAAATAACAAATTCTGACTACTGAAAACAGGACCCCCAGCACAGATAAACCTGGAATAAGCAGTAAATGAACTAGGAGTTTGGAGCCCAGCAGAGAGGGGGTGGGCCTGACAGAAAAAAAATAATAATAAGCAGGGTTTTTTAGAGTTGGACAGCCCAAAATACTGGAAAAGAGCTTGGCCCAAGAAAAGAGGGCACATAGTAGAGCCTGGAGATACATACAGCCAGGTACCAACTCAAGCTCTTGACTGACAAACCCAAGGAACATAGGTTCAGCTCTGAAAGGGCTTTTTTTTTTTTCTTCACTTTTTAAACAGCTCATTATATGGAACTGGAAGCACTCTCAGGCTCCAGCACTGCCCCAGGCAAGAGCAGAATTAAGCTTATCTGAGAGACAAAGTAATTAGTCAGGTGAAAGGGGTTAATTACCTAAAGGGTATATCTTCCCCAAGAAAAGGGGGTGGGACCCAGCTCAAGTGGAATTCCTCCTAAAGGAATTCAGGACCCAGGGGCTTGAAAGCAAGCAATCAAAATCATCCTACTACCCCACCTCTGTCTTAACCAAGGCCCTGAGAGAGTCTGCTGAAATTAAAAGCACCACATCACTTTAAGCTGGTAGGAAACCACAGGTAGCAGGCATCACATGCCAGACAGGATAGGAAAAACACAGAGTCTAGAGGCTTCATACAAAAGTCTGACAACCTGCTGGGTCTCACCCTCAGGGAAAAGAGATGCTGGCTACTTCTTCCTCCTGAATTGTGGGCCTGTCTGGTCTGGGAAAACCTGGCTGGGGTCTATAATATCTGAGAAAACTCTCCTCAAAAAAAGGCTCCATATAGGCAGGAAAAGAAACAGAAAAACAAGAAGTGAAAAATTCTGATCAGTTAAACAAAGCCTATGCTAGAAATCTAGAATAAGTTGAACTCAATGTCAAAGAACAAATAAAGGGCAAAGTCATTCAGCAAGGAAACACTAGGTAAAAGAGTGAAAACGACCTCCAGAAAAAACTAATTAAGGAATTCAAATGCTTAGACACCAGGAAAAAAATAATGAATTATACTAGGAAAATTGAAGATATGGCCCAGTCAAAGGAACAAACCAATACTTCAAATGAAATACAGAGGTTGAAACAACTAATTCAGGGTGTGAAAAATCTCATAAAAAATCAAATCAATGAGTTGAGGCAGGATATAAGGAAGACATTTGGCAAGCAAAAGAAGAACTCAAAAGTGTGAAAAAGCAAATCACAGAACTTATGGGAATGAAAGTCACAATAGAAGAAATGAAAAAAAAACATGGAAAACTACAGCAATAGATTTGAAGCGGCAGGAGCAACTAGAGAACTGGACATATGAAATCCAGCACAAAAGAAAACATAGGGAAAAGAATGGAAAAATATAAGCAGGTTTTCAGGGAATTGAATGACAACATGAAGCACATGAATATATATGCTGTGGGGGTTCCTGAAGGACAAGAGAAGGGAAGAGGAGGAGAAAGACTAATGGAGGAAATAATTACTGAAAATTTTCCATCTCTTATGCAATAAAATTACAGATCTAAGAAATGCAGCATAACCCAAGCAGAATAATTCCAAATAGACATATTCCAAGACACTTACCAATCAGATGGTCAAATGTCAAAGACAAAGAGAGAGCTTTTAAAGCAGCAAGAGAAAAGAAATTCATCACATAAAAAGGAAGCTCAATAAGACCATGTGTGGATTTCTCAGCAGGAACCATGGAGGCAAAAAGGCAGTTGTATGATATATTTAAGATTCTAAAAGAGAAAAGCTGCCAAATAAGAATTCTATACCCAGAATAACTGTCATTCAAAAATGAGGGAAAGATTAAAACATTTTCAGACAAACAATCATTGAGAGAATTTGTGAGTAAGAGACTGGCTCTGCAAGAAATTCTAAAGGGAGTACCACAGGCAGATAGTAAAGAGCAGAAAAGAGATGTCTGGAGAAGAGTGTAGAAATGAATACTATTAGTAAAGGTAAAAAGGGGAAAAAATTAGATATGACATATAAAATCCAAAAGACAAAATGATAGAAGAAAGCACTGCTTTTACAGTAGTGACATTAAATGTTAATGGACTAAACTCCCTGATCAAAAGTCATAGACTGGCAGAATGGATTAAAAAACAGGATCCATTTATATGCTGTGTACAGGAGACTCACTTTAGACCCAAGAACAAAAATAAGTTGAAAGTTAAAAGTTGGAAAAAGATATTTCATTCAAACAACAATCAGAAAAGACCAGGCAGTAACTATACGAATATCAGACAAATTAGACTTCAAATGTAAAACAATTAAAAGAGACAAAGAAGGACACTGTGTATTAATAAAAGGAACAACTCAACAAGAAGACATAACAAGCATAAATGTTCATGCACTGAGTCAGAGTGCTCCAAAATATATGAGGTAAACACTGACAACACTGAAGGGAGAAGTAGACAACTCTACCATAATAGTTTAATTCCCTGCTCTCGCCAATGACTAGAACATCTAGATGGAGGATCAATAAAAACAGAGTTTTGAGTAATACAATAAATAAACTATACTTAACAGATATTTACAGACCATTACACACCACAACAGCAGGATACATATTTTTGACAAGTTCACATGGATCATTCTCAAGGATAGATCATAATTTGGATTACAAAGCAAGTCTCAATAAATTTAAAAAGACTGAAATCAGACAAAACACTCTCTTGGATCACAGTGGAATGAAGGTGGACATCAATTACAGGCAGAGGGCCAGAAAATTAAAAATACATTGAGGCTAAAGAACAACCACTGAATTAAGGAAGAAATTACAAGAGAAATAAGTAAATATCTTGAGGCAAATGAAAACACAACATATCAAAATTTATGTGATTCAGCAAAGGCAGTCATGGGAGGGAAATTTATGGCCTTAGATGTCTATATTAAAAAAGAAAAAAGAGCAAAAATTGAGGAACTAACTGTTCACTTGGAAGAACTAGAGAAACAACAGCAAACTAATTCCAAAGAAAACAAAAAGAAAGAAATTATGAAAATCAGAGGAGAAATAAATGAAATTGAGAGCATGGAAAACAATCAAGAAAATAAGCAAAGCCAGAAGTTGGTTCTTTGAGAAAATCAATAAAATTGATGGGCCTTTAGCTAGGCTAACAAAAAGAAAAAAAGAGAGAAAGGGTGCAAATAAATAAAATCAGAAATGGAAGAGAGGACATAGTCACTGACCCCATAGAAATAAGGAGGTAATGAGAGGATACTAGGAGCTACTATATGCTAATAAACTACACAACTTCCTAGAAAGGCATGAACAACTAACATTGATTTGAGAAGAAATAGATGACCACAACAAACCAATCCCAAGAAAAGAGATTGAATCAGTGATCAAGAAGCTCCCAAGAAATAAAAGTCCCAAGACCAGATGGCTTCACTGGTGAATTCTGCCAAATATTCAAGAAAGAATTAGGTCCAATCCTACTCAAATTCTTCTGAAAAATTGAAGAGGTGAGAGAGCAACCTAACTCATTCTATGAAGCCAAAATCACCCTAATATCAAAGCCAGCCAAAGGGACTACAACAAAAGAAAATTACAGACCAATCTCTTTAATGAATATAGATGCAAAAATGCTGAACAAAATACTTGCAAATTGAGTCCAGCAGCACAGTAAAAGAATTATACACCATGACCAAGTTGTATTTATTCCAGGTATGAAAGGCTGGTTCAACACAAGAAAATAAATTAATGTAATATACCATATGAATAAGTCAAAGTGGAAAAACCATACAGTCATATGATTGCTGCAGAGAAGGCATTTGGCAAAATTCAATATCCTTTCTTGATGAAAACTGTTCAAAGGATATGAATAGAAAGGAACTTCTGCAACATGATAAGGGCAATAAATGAAAAAACCCACAGCTAACATCATACTCAATGGGGAAAGGCTGAAAACTTTCCCTCTAAGATCAGGAACAAAGGATGCCCACTGTCACCACTGTTATCCAACATTCTGCTGGAAGTTTTAGTCAGAGAAATTAGACAAGTAAAAAAAAATAAAAGTCATCCAAAGAGGAAAGGAAGAAATAAAACTCTCACTGTTTGCAGATGACATGATGCTATATGTTGAAAATCCCACAAAAAAATCTACAGCAAAGCTACCAGAGCTAGTAAAAGAGTACAGCAAAGTGGCAGGGTACAAGATCAATGCCCACATGTCAGTGGTGTTTCTATACACAAGTGATGAGCAATCTGAGGAGGACATCAAGAACGAAATTCAATTTGCAAAACAACCAAAAGAATCAAATATTGAGGAATAAATTTAACCAAGGATATAAAAGATCTATACACAGAAAACTACAAGAAATTGCTAAAAGAACTCAGGGAAGACCTAAACAAACGGAAGGGCATACCATGATCATGGATGGGAAGACTAAATATAGTTAAGATGTCAATTCTATGCAAATTGATTTATAGATTCAATGCAATACCAGTTAAAATGCCAACAACTTACTTTGCAGAAACAGAAAAACAAATAACCAAATTTATTTGGACTGACACAATGCCTTGAATAGCTAAAAATATCTGGAGAAAGAACACTGAAGTGAGAGGTCTCACACTACCTGACTTTAAAGCATATTAAGAAGCTACAGTGGTCAAAACAACATGGTACTAGCATAAAGATAGATATAATGACTGTTCTAATTTGCTAGCTGCCAGAATGCGATATAACAGAACTGGAATGGCTTTCAAAAAGGGAAATTTAATAAGTTTCTAGTTTACAGTTCTAAGGCCGAGAAAATGTCCCATTTAAAGCAACTCTAGAGACATATCTACTCTAAGGCATCCAGGGAAAGATACCTTGCTTCAAGAAGGCCGATGAAGTTCAGGGTTTCTCTCTCAAATGAGAAGGCACATGGCGCACAGAGTCACAGTTTCTCTCTCATCTGGAGAGACACATGGCTACCATGGGGTCACCTGCTAGCTTTCTCTCCTGGCTTCCTATTTCATGAGGCTCCCAGGAGATGTTTTCCTTCTTCATCTTCAAAGGTCGCTGGCTGGTGGACTCTCTGCTACTTATAGCTATGTCATTCTTCTCTGTTCTCTCTGAATCTCTTACTTTCTCCAAAATATTTCCTCTTTTATAGGATTCCAGTAAAGCAATCAAGACCCACCTGGAATGGGTGGAGACATGTCTCCACCTAATCCAGTCTAACACCCACTCTTGACTGAATAACATTTCCATGGAGATAATCTAATCAAAGTTTCCAACATACAGTATTGAATAGGGATTAGAAGAAACCACTGCTCCCACAAAATTGATTAGGATTAAAACATGGCTTTTCTAGGGTACAGAACTTTCCAAACCAACACACTGACCAACAAAATCTAATAGAGTGTTCAGAAATAGACCCTCTCATCTACGGACAATGGATCTTTGATATGGTGGTCAAGCCAACCCACCTGGGTCAGAGAAGCCTTTTCAATAAATGGTGTTTGAATAACTGAATATTCATTTGGAAAAGAATGAAAGAGGATACATATCTCACACCTTATAAAAAATTATCTCAAAATGGATCAATGACCTAGACATTAGAACTAAGACCATAAAACTTTTAGAAGGAAATGTAGAGGATTATCCTATAAATCTTATAATAGGAGGTGGTTTCCTAGATCTTACATCCAAATCATTGAAAAAGAAATAGATAAATAGCATCTCCTCAAAATTAAGCACTTTTGTGCATCAAAAAGCTTTGTCAGGAAAGTAAAAAGGCAGCCTACACAATGGGTGACAGTATTTGGAATCCACATATCAGATAAAGGTTTAGTATCCAGAATATATAAAGAAATTCTTCAACTCAACAACAAAACAAACAACCCAATTTAAAAATGGGCAAAAGACATGAACAGACAATTCTCAGAAGAGGAAATTCAAATGGTTAAAGGTCACATGAAAAGATGCTCAATTTCACTGGCTATTAGGGAAATGCAAATCAAAACCACAATGAGATACCATCTGACATCTACTAGAATGGCCATTATGAAAAACAAAATGAAACAAAACAGAAAATGACAAGTGCTGGAGAGGATGTGGAGAAAGAGGCACACTTTTTCACTGTTGGCAGGAATGTAAAATCATATAACCACTCTGGATGGCAGTTTGGCATTTCTTCAGAAAACTAAGTATAGACTTGCCATGATTCAGCAATCCCATTACTATGCATATATTCAGAGGAACTGAAAGCAAAGGCACTGTTAGGGTTCTCTAGAGAAACAGAATCATCAGCAGATATCTGTAAATATAAAATTTATAAAAGTGTCTCACATAACCATGGGGATATAGAGTTCAAGGTCCATAGGGCAGGCCATGACCTGGCAGTTCCAATGAAGGTCCTCAATGAACGCTCAGGAGAGGCTGGCTGGCTGAAACAAGGAGAGTGATTGTCTCTTCTGAATCCTCCTTAAAAGCTTTCCAGTGATTAGATTAAACATCATTCAATGCAGAAGACACTCCCCTTAGCTGATTGTATTCAAATATAGATGCAGCCAACATGGTCATGATTTAAGTCTATGAAATGTCCTCACAGCAGCAGACTTGTGCTTGCCTGACCAGACAACTGGGCACCACCACCTAGCCAAGTTGACACATGAACCTGACCATGACAGACACAAACAGACATTTTTGCACCTATGTTCATAGCAGCATTATTTGTCATTGCCAAGTGATATAAACAGCCCAAAATGTCCATCAAAGGATGAGTGGTTAAACAAGCTGTGGCATATACATGGGATGGAATATTATCCAGCTGTAAGACAGAATAAAGTCAAGAAGCATGTAACAGCATGGATGAATCTTGGAGACATTATGCTGAGTGAAATTTGCCAGAAACAAAAGGACAGATAATGTATGGTTTCACTAATATGAACTAATATTGATGAGTGAATTTTGAGAACTGAAGTTAAGAACACAATTTATCAGGGGATAGAAACAGTGTACAGATTGGGCATTTGGTGCTGAAGGAATACAGATTGCAACAGGACTGATTGTAAAAATTCAGAAATGGAGAGCACAATACCCTCTGATTGTAGCACAATAATATAAGTACACTGAATTAAGTTTAATGTGAATATGATTGAAGGAGAAGGGCTGAGGGCATTTATGGAACCAGAAGGAAAGATAGAGGATAAAGATTGAGATTGTATAACTTAGGAATGCCTAGAGTGGACAATGATGGTGATTAAATGTACAAATAAAAAAAAGATTTTGTGAGAGGGAGAACAAATGAATGTCAGTATTGCAAGGTGTTAAAAATGGATGGTATACAGGAAAAAGTGCAGTCAATGCAAGTTAGGGTCTATAGTCAACAGTAACATTGTAATACGCTTCCAATGAATGTAACAAAGGTATTATGCCAAAAAAAAAAAAAATAGCAACATGTGGGGGGCATAGGGCAGGGGTATGGATTCTTTGTTGAAGAAAAGGAAATTTCTTCATATAGATTATTGTGATGAAGGCATGTCTATATACTTAAGTTGGATTGTATGATGTATGAATAAAACTTTAAAAGTGAATGGAGAGAAACAAATGCTAGAGAAAATGCAGAAAGAGAGATGTACCAATTCAGTGTCAGTAGGGAAACTGAGAGGTGTGCCTCTTGGAGGGCAGTGTGGTGATTACACAGGAGGCTAGGGGTGAGGTTTCCATATGATCTTGAAACACATACCTGGAGGAAGTGATTGTGGGGACGTGAATGGACATTTACACACTGGTGTTTATGGCAGCAGTGTTTGCCATTCACAAATGCATGGAGGTGGCCTAAGGGTACAATGACTGAAGAATGGAAGGGGAATTGTGGTTTCACATACAAGGGACTATGGAGTGGCACAAGATGGAATGAAGTTGTGAGACATGCAACTAGGTGTATGAACTTTAAGAACTATATGTTGAATGAAATGTCAGGAACAAAAGGAAAATATTATCATGCCTCAGTCATATGGACTAACTATAATATAAAAACTCAGTGAACTGAAGTTGAGAGCATGGGCTATCAGGTTGGGGCCTGTTGTAAAGGGCCCTAGATTGTAAGCTCATAGAGCAGTCACATATATTGAGGAGTTGTGAGTGTTATATCTAAATTCTGAGATACTGAGTTGTTTGTATATGACCAGGTCATTCCCAGAAACTTCAGGTATTTATGTGACACTTGAGACTTAGAGTTGGAGCTCTGAAGCTATGAAAGTCAGCACTATCTCATACAGGAATGATTTAAAAAGTTGAAAAAAGAGATCAGACTTTGACTAGAGATATGAATGAATGTGACCTGGGTAGGACAGGGGTAGATCAGAATGCAGGGTAAAGGATGATATCATGCATATTTTAAAACTTCAACTTCTATGTGAGACCAAAGGAAGAGATGTTTATTTGGTGCGAAATTTATATTTTGGGTAGTACATTACTTAATTTAACTTGTATGGTCAGTTTAGCTGAACATCTTAAGTACACAGTTTCTTGAATAGAGAGTAAGGTTTTCTTGGTTTGCCCAGGTTAATATGATGACCTGATATATTCCAGAATAATTTGGTCATTGAATAAAGAAGTATTTCCCTTCTTTGGGAACTGGGGAGAAAAGAGGAAATATTCAACTTCCCCATTTGGAGAATTCCTGATATTTTCACAAGCAGTGGGGACAACCAAATCAACAGGCCGAGCCCTCAATCTGGAGGTTTGTCCCTATGAAACTTATTCCTGCAAAGAATAAGCTAAGCCTACTAATAATTATCCCTAATAATTATCCCCAGAAAACCTCTTTTGTTGCTAAGATGTAGCCTCATTCTCTCTAAGCCAACTCAGCAGGTGAACTCTCTGTCTTCCCTCCTACAAGGGACATGATTCCCGGGGATGTAGATCTCCCTGGCAACATGAGATAGAACTCCCAGGATGAGCCAGAATCTGATATCACGGGATTTGGAAAGCCTTCTTGACCAAAAGGGGGAAGAGAGAAATGGGACTAAATAAAGTTTCAGTGGCTGAGAGATTTCAAATAGAGTTGAAGGATATCCTGAAGGGTATTCTTATGAATTATATAGATATCTCATTGTAGTTTATGGTGTATTGGAGTGACTGGAGGGAAGTACCTGAAACTGTTGAGCTGTGTTCCAGTAGCTTTGATTCTTGAAGACAATTGTATAATGATATAGCTTTTACAGTGTGACTGTGTGATTGTGAAAATCTTGTGTCTGGTGTTTCTTTTATCCAGAGTAGAGACAGATGAGTAAAAAAATATGGATAAAAATAAATAAATGAGGGGGATATGGGGTAAAATAAATTAGGTAGATTGAAATATTAGTGGCAATGAGAGAGAGGGTTAAGCGGTATGAGATGTATGAGTTTTTTTTCCTTTTTCTTTTTATTTCTTTTTCTGTAGTGATGCAAATATTCTAAAATTGATCATGGTGATGATATCCAGCCCTGTGATGATATTGTGAGCCACTGATTGCACAGCATGTATGGACTTTATATGTGTGAAGATTCATCAATAAAAATATTTTTAAAAAAGATCCCACCCTACAATATTAAAATCAGGATTAAAGAACATGGCTTTTCTGGTATACACAACAGTTTCAAAGTGGCACAATATCCAAAGTTCTTCTTTTCCATATTATTGTTGATGTTTTTCTTTTTTAAGAAGATTAGAGAATTGCCTTTACCATCTCTAGATTTACCATCAAAATGCAAATTTCTGTTCCCAAACTAAAGGCAAGTATTTTCATAACAGATCTACAAATGATTCAATAGTTTAAGAATTGTCAGAGATAACATGAACTAAAGAACATATTCTACTAAAGGACTACTCCAGTGATTCTACACTGGACTTGGACTATTTTAGGATTATTAGAAACTGGTTCTAATAATCCAACCCCGTAATAATATATATAATAATAATAATAATAATACATGGTTCAACCCCATAATAATACATGCATTATTTTATGAAAACCTAAACTGGCTCTGGTTTTGAGTGCTTAGATTTGACTTTAAACAGATCTTGTTCCTGGTTGTGCTGGTTTGAAAGGATGTATGGACCCTAGAAAAACCATGTTTTAATCAAAATCCCATTTTGCATATGTAGAATGGAATGATTTCTAAATGTTGTGTTAATTTCTTTTTTTTCTTTAATTAATAAAAAAAAAAAAAATCCTAGGCCCCAACTGAAATTGTGCTTCTCACTCTTTTTTTTTTTTTTTTTAAAGGAAAGACAGAGAGAAGGAAGGAAGGATAGAAGAAAGGGAAACATTTTCTTGTTTTATTGTATTTTGTTTCTCCGTTTTTGTTACATGGGCTGGGGCCGGGAATCGAACCGAGGTCCTCCGGCATAGCAGGCAAGCACTTTGCCCGCTGAGCCACCGCGGCCCGCCCCTTCTCACTCTTTTTAAAGGTCTGTGCTTTTTACAGCTCCAAAGGAGGAGACCCAGAGACACCTGGCTAAGAGCATTGCCTGCCAGCACATGGGAACCTATAGCCCAGGAGTGAGGGTGGGGGGTTGCTACTACAGGCTCGGCTGTGTTTGCAGGCAGCCGTGGCATTGGTGACTGTGTGGCCTTCATAGCTGAGAGATTGCAGTTGTGGTTGCCGCCCCAGAGGGCTGTAAATAGGCCAAGGGCCTTTAGCGAACCTGTGGAACTGAACCTCCCACCTGCTGGACTTGTGCAAGGAGCTATTCTGGCTGCCTCCCTTCCAGCCTTTCTTGGGGCCATCTAAAAAAAAAAAAAAAAATCCCATTTTGTAAAGGCAGAATAATCCCTATTCAATACTGTATGCTTGAAACTGTAATCAGATCATCTCCCTGGAGATGTGATTTAACCAAGAGTGATTGTTAAACTGGATTAGGGGATGACATGTCTCCACCCATTTGGGTGGGTCTTGATAAGTTTCTGAAGTCCTATAAAAGAGGAAACACTTTGGAGAATGAAGGAGATTCAGAGAGAACAGAGCAGACCGACATAACCATGAGAAGCAGAGTCCACCAAATCAGCGACCTTGGGGATGAAGAAGGAAAATGCTTCATGAAACAGGAAGCCAGGAGAAGAAGCTAGCAGATGATGCCGTGTTCGCCATGTGCCCCTCCAGATGAGAGAGCAACCATGACCGTGTTCACCACATGCCCTTCCACTTGAGAGAGAAACTCTGAACTTTACTGGCTTTTTTGAACCAAGGTATCTTTCCCTGGATACCTTTGATTGGCCTTTTCTATAGACTTGTTTTAATTGGACATTTTCTCGGCCTTAGAACTGTAAACTAGCAAATTATTAAATTCCCCTTTTTAAAAATTATTCCATTTCTGGTATATTGCATACTGGCAGCCAGCAAACTAGAACACTGGTACTTACTTAGCCTAGAGTTCCATAAGGCCCTAGGCCCAAAGCCCCCAAATTGAGGGCTTTTTATTTGTACACCCAATGTTTGACAGTTATTAAATACAAACTCATGTAACCTAAATCCTTTAGGGACCAATGTTTAAGCTAGAAAGAAAACTAATTCTTTTACAATGAGTCAATCAATCAGTGATCATAGAATACAGTCAGGGTCCCAGGAAGAAACACATGGCATATATGAAATTGGTTAAAAAAAAAAAAAAAAAGTATGTGGTTAAAGACATGAGCAGGGCTTAAGGATTCTGATGGGATAAAGAAGCACCCCAGGCATTTCAATCCAATCATAAATGTGCCTATCCCTAGTCCTGAAAGGTTGAGGGGAGAGAACTGTACCCATCCCAGTGAGAGCTGTGGTCTTGGAATAGAGGTCACCCATGGTATCGGTTAGAGGAATACACCCTGAGCTCTTCTCCTCCCTCCTTTCTTCTGTTGGTGCAGGTCTACCTCTTCCCTGCTGCAGAGCTGAGGGGAAGGTTGAGTTCAGGAAGCCAGGTACTACAGTCAGAGGAGGGCAGTCTCCAGGGACACAGAGCAGGGCAGAGAAGGGTGAAGGTTGGATCTGGAAAGGGTGAAGACTATCCAGTTCATGGAATCAGAGCCCAGGAAAGGCACAAATGATATTTTATTAATGCCATGGAAAAGCGTAGATAGATTCCTTCCTCAAAAGCCTCCTATCCTCTCAGGTTTATACCCTCCCTCATTCTGAAAGTGCTGACAAAACTTATTCTATGACTCGCCTTTATTTAGACTTCATTCAGACAAACCCATTTCTGTGACTACCTTTCTTTACACAGTTCTCAATATAATTTATTTATTTCGGATTTCTATGTTCACTTATATTTCTAGGCCCAAGTTCAAATTGTACTCTCATCACCTGGATTAGGTTTAGGCATTCTCAAGGCTTCACAGTCATATATTCTGAATTTCTCTTGGATGATTTTCTCCAGATGTCTACCAAAAACATATTCTGTGGTATTAAGTAGGTGTTCAGTTCAGTAAGCATTGCTCTATATTTATGAGGGAGAAATAAAAGAGTAATTAAAATAATGTAAACAAAGGAAGGAAGGGATTAATTATAGAATTCAGTTAGATTTTGGAAGAGAAGCATATATTTGGTAAGAAAGAAACGAAATCCATATACAAATACACATGCACACATTGGATGATAAAACTTGCCTCAAAGAGAATGAAGCAACAATGTGTCAAGGCCAGGATAAGTAGTTTAGACTTGAAATTGCAAGAAAAAGAAGCCCATAGAGATTTTTTGGGCAAAGCAGTTCAAGGAAGCTTTTTATAAAGTTAAAATGTGTGTGATGCTCCAGGTCTCAAAGTGTGATGGTTAGGACCCAACATCATCACAGGTGATGATAAGAATGAAATTACAGGGACTTCTGGGAAGATGGCAGAACAGGATAGGTCAAGTTCATTCAGACTTCAAAGAACAGCTAGAGAAGTGACAGAAAAACTACTGAAACAGTGATTCCAGAGTGCAGTGATCTGAGAGTATCTTCTACACCATTTAGGGAGGCCCTGGTTGAAAAAGGTGAGGATTTGAGATGCAGAAAACTGAAGACCATTTAGCTTGTGCAAAAAACCTAATGCACCCCTTTTCAAATGGAGCCCTGGAGCCCTCAGGAGCACACAGAGAAGGAAGCAGGGTCTAGAAAGTAAGCCAAGCTACATTCCTTGACCACCCCACAGCCAAGTGCAGCCACTCTGCTGCAAAATGCAGCACACACATCCACACCTCATGTAAGCCCTGCACCGACCTCCCCTGTGACCAGTGCTCCTCTGTGACCCTGGCACCCAAGCTTCCTTCTGGACTCATATCCTCACCCTACCTGCTCCCTGACCATACACAAACTCAACCCCACCCCATCCCCATGCCAGGCACACTTGCACACCTGCAGATATAGCCTAGCCTAATGACCAAATTAAAATGTTAGAGGAGACATAAATCTTTGGAACAACTAATCAGAGATGTCCTGAAAGCTCTACTAAATAAATTCAATGGTTTGGCTAATGACATAAAGAAATTCAGGAAGATATTAGAAGCCCATAAAGAAGAATATGAAGGAATAATAGAAAAATAGCAGATATCACAGAGATTAAAGGTGCTATAGATCAAATTAAAAATATACTGGAGACAAGAAATAGATTTGCAGAGGCAGAAGAAAGAATAGATGAACTAGAGAACAGGAAAATTGATTTGGAATGCACAAAAGGGCAAACAGCAAAAAAAAAAAAAAGATGGAAAGATTTGAATTGGATCTCAGGGAAATGATGAGCAACATGATGTGTGCAAATATAAGAATCATTGATGTCCCAGAAGGAAAAGAAAAGAGTTAAGGTCTAGGAAGATTAGTTAAAGAGTTAATGGGGGAAAACTTCCCAACCCTTATAAAAAACAAAAATATGCAAATCAAAGAATCCCAATGAACCCCAAATAGAAGAAATCCAAATAGGCTATTCCAAGACACATAATAATCAGTTTGTCAAATGTTGAAGAGAAGAAGAAAATTCTGAAAGCAGCAAGAGAAAGTGATCTACTACATCCAAGAAAAACCATATAAGACTGAGTCCAGACTAGTCAACCATGGTGCTTTTAGGCATCGTGGATGCAAGAAGGCAGTGGTATAATATAATTAAGATATTGAAAGAGAAAGAATTTCAGCCAAGAATTCTGTAGTCAGTCAAATTGTCCTTGAAAAGTGAGGGAGAGATTAAATTTTTCACAAACAAATGCTGAGAGAATTTGTCAACAAGAGACCACCCTTACAGGAAATAGTAAAAGGGGTTCTGTTGGCTGGAAAAAAAGACAAGAGAAGGAGATCTGGAGGACGGCACATAACTAAAGAGTACCAGTAAGGGTAACATAAGGGATAATAAAGGAAAGAGTGAAAAGAGTATAAGATCTGAAAACTAAAACCCAAAGGATAAGATAGTAGATTCTAGAAATGCCTTTACAGTAGTAACTTTGAATGTTAATGGACTAACTCACCAATACAGATTTGCAGAATGGGTGAAGAAACACAATCCAGCTGTATACTACTTACAAGAGACCCATGTTAAACCCAAAGATGCAAATAGATTGAAAGTGAAAGGATAGAAAAAGATGTTCCATGCAAGCTGCAACCAAAAGAAAGCAGGAGAAGTTATACTAATGTCAGGCAAAATAGACTTTAAATGTAAAGACATCATAAGAGACAAAGAAGAACACTATATAGAAATAAAAGGGACAGTTCACCAAGAAGGAATAACAATCATAAATATTTATGTTCCTAATAAAGGAGCTCCAAAGTATATGAGGCAAACAAAGGCAAAACTGAAAGGAATAATAGATGTTTCAACAATAATAGTGAGACATTTCAATATACCACTCCTCTCTATAGATAGAACAAACAGGCACAGGATCAACAATGAAATAGAAAACTTAAAAACAGACCTGTATAGATTGTTACACCCTAAAACACAAGAATATACATTCTTCTCTAGTGCTCGCGGAATATTCTCCAGGGCACAAGCATATGCTGGGGCACAAAGCAGGTCCTTATCAGTTTAAAGAGATCGAAATTATGCAAAGCACTTTCTCTGAACACAATGGAATGAAGGAGGAAATCAACAGCCACTCAAGAACTAGAACTTTCCCACAAACATATGGAGATTAAACAACCCACTCTTAAATTACCAATGAGCCAAAGAGAAATTGCTAGAAAAATCAGTAATTATCTGGAGACAAATGAAAATGAAAATATGACACATTAGAACTTATGGGATGCAGCAAAGTCAGTGCTGAGGGGAAATTTATTTCCCTAAATGCTAATATTATAAAAAAAAAAGAGCAAATATCAAGGACTTAACTGCTCACCTGGAGGAACTTGAGAAAGAACAGTAAACTAACCCCAAAGCTAATAGAAGAAGGAAATAACAAAGATTAAAATGGAATTAATGAATTAGAGAACAAAAGAACAATAGTAAGAATTGGTAAAATCTAAAATTGGATCCTTGAGAAAATCAATAAAATTGATGGACCCCTAGCTAGGTTGAAAAAGAAGGGAAGAGAGAAGGTATAAATAAAAAAAAAATTTTAAAAATCAGAAATGAAAGGGGAGCTGTTACCACGGACCCAGAAGAAATAAAAGAAAAAAATTGTAAGAGGATACTATGAACAACAATATGCCAACAAACTAGACAATTTAGATGAAATGGACAAATTCCTAGAAACACATGAGAAGCTACACTGATTCAAGTAGAAAGAGAAGATCTCAACAAACTAATCACAAGTAAATTGATTCAATTAGTCATCAAAAATCTTCCTAACAAAGAAAAGCCGAGGACTAGATGGTTTCATAAGGGAATTTTATCAAACATTCCAAAAAGAACTAACACCAATTCTTCTAAAAAAATTCTAAAAAACTGAGGGAAAAGGAACACTACCTGTGTCCATTTGCAAACTGCTGGAATGAGATATACCAGAACTAGAATGGCTTTTAAAAAGGGGAAATTAATAAGTTACAAGTTCACTGCTCTAAGGAAGGAAAAAGGTCCAAATTAAGGCAGCAACAAGAGGTTACATTCACTCAAGAAAGACTGCTACTATCTGGAACATCTCTGTATGTTAGGAAGTCACGTGGCTGGCATCTGCTGGTCTCTTGCTCCTGGGCTCCATTATTTTCAGCCTGTGTTCCTGTGGGTAGTTCCTCACTTTGCTTCTCCAGGGCTGGCTGTCATCTCTTGGCTTCCCTTGGCTCTCTACAGGTTCTGGCTTGCTTAACATCTCATGGTAATGTCTGCTGGGCTTCAAGCATCTCCAAACATCCATATCTCTGTTTTCTGCCTGTCAGCTCTGCTCTGAAGTTTCTGTCTGTGTCATTTCTGGCTCCCTCTAAAATGTTTCCTCTTTTAAAGGATTCCAGTAAACTATTTCAGACCCACCTGGAAAGGGTGGAGTCACATCTCCATCTAATTAAATGTTCAGACCCACAATTGGGTGGATCACATCTCTATAGAGATAATCTAATCAAAAGTTTCCAACCTGCAGTGTTGAATCAGGCTAAAAGAAAGGGCTGCTCCCACAAGATTGGATCAGGATTAAAATATGGCTTTTCTAGGGAACATAATATTTTCAAACAGGCACACTACCTAATTCATTTTATGAAGCTCACATAACTCTAATAACAAAATCAAGTAAAGGCACTATAGGAAAGGAAAGCTAAAGGCCAAGCTCCCTAGTGAATACAGATGCAAAAATTCTCAACAAAATACTAGCAAATCAAATCCTAAAGCACTTTAAAAGAATTATACACCATGAGCAAGTGGGATTTATACCAGGAATGCAGGGGTGGTTCAGCATGAGCAAATCAATGTAATGTAGCCATTAACAAATGGAAAGGGAAAAATCAGCTGATCACCTTAAATGATGGTAAGAAGGCATTCAACAGCATCCTTTTCTGATAACATTCAACAGCACTCAACATCCTTTACTGATAAAAGCACTTCAAAAGGTAGGAATCAAAATAACTTCCTCCATATGATAAAGACCATATATGAACATGGTACTCAATGGTGAGAAACTGAAAGCATCCCCCTAAGGTTGGAAATGAGACAAAGACAAAAGTGCCTTCTGTCAGCACTGTTATTCAACATTGTACTAGAAGTTCTAGCTAGAGCAGTCAGGCAAGAAAAAGAAAAATAAGGCATCTAAATTGAAAAGAAAGAAGTAAAACTTTCATTATTTGAAGATTACATGATAGCATACTTGGAAACTCCTGAAAAAATCTACAACAAATTTCTTGAGCTAATAAACAAATTCAGCAAGGTGCTGGGATATAAGATTAATGTGCAAAATCAGTAATGTTTCTATACCAAACACCTAACTGAAGAGTCAATTAAGGAAAAAATTCCATTCAAAATAGCAACTGAAAAAAAGCAAGGATCTAAAAATAAACTTAACAAAGGATGTAAAGGTCCTGTACACAGAAAACTACATAACATTGGTAAAAGAAATCAAAGATCTAAATAAGTGTAAAGACATCCCCTGTTCATGGATAGGAAGGTTAAATGTAGTTACAGGGTCAATCCTACCCAAATTGATCTATAGATTCAACTCAGTAGCAATAAAATCTCAATAACTTACTTTGAAGGCTTGGAAAAGCTATATGTCAAATTTATTTGGAAGGGAAAGAGACCTCAAATAACTAACAATATCCTAAAAAAGAAGAACAAAGTTGGAGGATTAGCATTTCCTGATTTCAAAGCTTCTTATAAAGCCACAGTGGTCAAAACGGCATGGTACTGGCACAAATAAAGTATTAACCAATGAAATCAAATCAAGAGGGCAGGAATGGACCACCAAGTGTATGATCTACTGAGCTGAAACTGAAATCCACTGAACTGGGACAAAATAATATTTTCAATAAATGGGCTTGGGAGAACTGAATATTAATAGCCAAAAGAAGGAAGAGGATCCTTACCTTACATCCTGTAGAAAAATTAACTCAAAGTGGATCAAAGACCTAAATATAAGAACCAGTACCATAAAACTTCTAGAAGAAAATATAGGGAAACATCTTCAAAACCAAGTAATAGGAGGTAGCTTCCTAAACTTTACACCCAAAGCACAAGCAATGACTGAAAAAAATAGATATATGGGAACTCCTCAAAATCAAATTCTTTTGTGCCTCAAAAGACTGTCAAAAAGATGCAGTGAACTCAATGGAAAAAAATATTTGGAAATCACGTATTGAATAAAGGTTTGCTATCCTGTAAACATAAAGAAATCATATGACTCAACAACAAAAGAACAAGCAACCCAGTTGTAAAATGAGCTAAAGATATGAATAGGCATTTTTCCAAAGAGCAAATACAGATGGTTAAAAAGCACATGAAAAAATGCTCATTTTCAACGGCTATAAGGGAAATGCAGATCAAGACTACAATGAGATCCCACTTCACACCTATGAGAATGGCTGCTATTAAATAAATGGGAAACTACAAATTTAGGAGAGGATGTGGAGACATTGGGACACTTATGCACTGCTTGTGGGAATGTATAATTGTGCAGCCACTATGTAAGACAGTTCGGCCATTCCTTAGAAAACTAAATATCGAGTTGCTATGGCCTGACAATACCAATATTTGGAATATACCAGAAGACCTGAAAGCAGAAAGCAGTGACACAAACAGACATTTGCACACCAATACTCATAACAGCATTATTCACAATTGCCAAGATGGAAACAATCTTTTGTTCCAAGTGCCCATTAACAGATGAGTGGATAAACAAAACGTGATATATGCATATTATGGAATATTATGCAGCGGCAAGACAGAATGGTGTCCTGAAGCACATGACAAGATGACAAAATGGATGAGCATTGAGATCATAATGCTGAGTGAAATAAGTCAGAAACAAAAGGATGGATACTGTGTTATTTCACTTTTATGACCAATATTTAGTCTCCAGTTTCTTGGAGCAGCTAGAAGTAAAATTTGAACTTGTGGAACTGCAACCCATACTAAACTCTGAAATATATTCTACAACTAATTGTTGCACTGTGCTTTGAAATTCATTGCTTTTTTGTATATGTTATTTTTCACAACAAAAAAAGCTGAAGGCGATGCAACAGTGGCTCAGTCAGTGGCAGAATTCTCGCCTGCCATGTCAGTGACCTGGGTTTTATTTCTGGCACCTGCCCATGCAAAAAAAATAATAATAAATTACTAAAAATTTTTAAAAAGAATGAAATAATCAGAAATGAGTGCATGGTTTCATAGGGAAACCCCAAAAAATGACAGATTAAGAAGGGATGGTAAATTTTGGAGTAGGAGAATAGCTTTCATTTCTGACATGTTCACCTTTAGGCTTTTTTTTTTTTTTTTTTTTTTTTGGTATATCTAAGTGATATTCAGACAACTGAAGCTGCAGAATGGCAAAAGGATATGTTATCAAGCTGAGAGCAGTCCAGATAAAGTTGTGAAGAGGTTTTCTTCTGAATAGATTAATTCCCTAAACTGAAAAAGAGAAGGAATTCCGTAAGTATGTTGAGGAGTTACCAATTCTCTTGGAAGTAATTAATCAGAGAAGAGAGAAAAATGACAGGCAGAAAATTAAAGTCAGGAAAGTATAACCTCATGGAAGCCAGGAATGGAATACTGTGGCAGTGGCCCCAAAGGAAAAATCAATCATCGATTTCAAAACAACAGATCATAAATAAAATATACACTTCCATTGTCAAAGCTCTGTTCTCTGTTTCTGTACTAAACACAACAAGATTTATTAAATATGTTGCATACACCTAAAATAATTAAGTCTACACAATAATAACTTGGACAATAAATCTATCAGTATAACATTCAATATGGATTTCACATTGCAAAGTCTTTGAAGTATTTCATGTAACCAAACAAATGCTTTGAATCTGGTAAATATTTTTTCCTTAATAAAGAAATTAAGAAATATGATATGTCTCAACTTGAGATTTATTTATTTATTTATTCTTTTTTTTGCATGGGTAGGCACCAGGAATAGAACCCGGGTCTCTGGCATAGCAGGTGAGAATTCTGCTGTTGTGTTACCATCACACTGCCCAACTTGAGGATTTTAATTGAATTAAGTATCGTAAAAATGAGAGGTGTATCAGTTACTTGGGTCCATGGGTCATTTGTTCTATTGTTGTGATCATGCGGAATACTTCATATAATTTAGCTGCTAAGGCAATTTTAACTACAATGTGTTTGTGCATGACAGTGTTGTGTGTGTGAGTGTCTGTGCATGTTAGGTCATAAGCTGGAATATTGTAGAATTTCTCTTATTAGTAAAAGATCATGAAGATACATAGTTGAGATTCCTTTTCAAGTATTCAGTTAAAGAATGTTTAAGACACACCACCAAAACAACCTAAGGTGGACAGTTAAAAATTTAGCTTTTTGATCTGTAAGCTTCTCTCTTGCTTTGTGTAAGGGGAAGGGGATCTTCATAAAGTTTCCCAGGACAATCTTGCCGCAAAGAGTAAAGCAGATGTGAGATCAAACTTCAGTAGAGAACATCAAAGGCCAAGTCAGGAAGCCAAGTGATGTCAAATTATTATCCAATACATTAAATAAACACACGTTATAAAGTGTAGTGCATTGTCTAGAATTGCTGCTTCAGTGAAAGCAGTATAGGAAAGTTCATGAATACCACTTTCTCCAATATGGAAAATAGTCTAAACACAAGGTTGGAATAAAATTTGTTTTGAGTCAGGTTGAATTAAGGTTGATATATGTACTCAATATAAGTTATACAAGTATGGGAGTAAGCCCAGTTACATGCTTCTGAATTTATTAGCTGGTAAATGTCGATCTCCTACTATTTCTCCTGCTATTTTTAAAAATTTATTTGAGAAAGCTAGACCAGAAGCTAAGGAGGAAAAAAAGTATCACATACAGTCTTACTAATGTCCCTTATTTTTTACAATTTGGAAGCATAGACCCACTTCTTTACCTTAAATCATGTATTCCATTTTACAGATATTAAAACTCTTCCTTACACTAAAATTATTTTCTTTACTTTTGTTTTGCAAATTCAATGATAAAACACATTAAAAGAAAACAATTTGCCACCTGCGAATACTAAAAAGATATATGTTTTTTCATTTGAAAGGAACACGTTTAAAATCTTCAAAAATTAAAGTTGGTTTCTAATACCCCATATTCAAATTTATTGCTGTTTTCCATTTTTATTTGTGATGTCTGTAATGAAAGCAGCAATTTTTTTAATAAAGCTGAATTGATATCTTGCTGCTAGTAGTGAACACTGATCGAGCTAATTTGCAAAGCAATTTGGCAATATATCAAGGGTCTTAAAAATGTTAATTCTCCTTGATCCAGTAATTCTAATTTTAATAAAATATTCTAAGGAAATTTTCCTAAACATGTAAAATTTCCTAAACATGTAAACCTGTAATGTACACATTTAGCATGTGTAGATGCTAGGCTTTATTACTGTCAGAAACTCCAGAAACCACATAAATAATCAACAATAGAGGAAAGATTAAGAAAATTGCTATAAGTAGACTTGATGGAATTATATCAGTCATTAATTATCAAATGGATTTGAATACTAGGATAGCTGGGAAATACTTATGATGCGGTGTTAAATAAAAAGACAGTATAAACCAGCACCACAAACAGTATCTCCACATGTTTGTTGGGTAAATGAATGAATGAGTTAGTGAGTGAATGGATTGGAATCATATTCAGGACACTATTATTTCTCCTTTGTCCTTCTAGTATCATAGAGTAAGAAAAAAAAGTACAGATTTGCGGTGTGGTGGTTGGAGACAATCACATATATGAGATTTGTGTGAAAAGAGAAATATTAGTCAATTATATTACATTTCTTTCAAGATTCAATAAAGGGTTGAAACTAATTTTCATTGCTAATATAGAACTTTTAGAATATTGATTAAGAAGTTATATCCATTCCATAATCACCAAAAGGAAAAGCCATCAATGTCAGTAATAACGGAAAGCTAAATTATAATAAAGATAATTTTATAAAATTATATTGGCAGTATGTTTTTAAAATGTCTCACATGTTTTTGTCTATTTATAGTCAACTAGAAAAGTACTTTTCTTTATATATAAAATCCAGGGAACAACTGAAATAATATTCAACTGAATATTAACCTCACAACCAAACTGTGAGGACTCAAGGCATATGATAGATAAACCCCTAGAGATCGTTGGTATAAGAGGTGCTCCCAAGCCAGCAATTCTCCATCACTGACTTCTGCACATTTTATGATATTTTTGTCTTTAATTATCCATGTCTGTTAAAAGACCTGATACTTGATGGATGATATTTGTATTGGCTTGTTGTGAATACAAGTTGTTCATGAGAAACATTAGCATATTTGGAAAATTGTCACATAGTCTAGGGAGTCGAACAATAACTGAACATTCTAGATTCTATCACAATGAAATCTGAATGGAAACTTAAGTGATACAGTTTCTACAAATAAACTTTTCAGTTAATGGCTTATTCAATGTTCTAAACTCAAAGCAGTTTCACATGCAAAAAAATGATCATTTGACCAACCTAGAGCTACCCTTTCTTTAGAAATTACAACTAGAATTATTATGCAATTTTCAACAAATCCAGAAAACCTCTGAAAGGTGAAAACTATCAATAGTTATTCAGGAACAACAAACATAAACTGGGAAAATTCCAACCAAACAGGGATATGTAGTCATCTTAATTATATCAGTCAATATGAGTATCCTTACAGAGATTTGTTAGGTTGGTTATTTAACAACTTTTTGGCCATGCTGATTAATCTACAATAGAAAGAAACTTGAATAGCCAATAGTATATTTTTATGGATTTTTTTTAAATGTCATTGCTGCTGTTATTCTATAGGATGCTCCATGACATGTATGAGCAAATAAAATTCTTCAAATTATGAGAATAAAACTCATAGAAATCAAAGAAAATATCTTAGAACTTAGGCAGTCCAAGCTTTGTATTTTACAGATAAGAAAACTAATGCCTAGGAAAGCAAAGTAAATTACCCATTATTATATCATTAGCTAACTTTAGAGCTAGAGATATAACCCAAGTATCATAGTTCCCTGCAAACACCTATCAAATTGAGCACACTGCCTCAATTACTTAATGCCGGTTTCTTTTCTTTCAAAATAATATTTAGGACAACTGTTAATGAGTAATAGACTAACTTGTAAAGATCAACATTCCCATTGAAAACTACCAGAAAAGTCATACACAATACAAACGTGGCAATGTGGGACAGAGATCTTGGAATGAACCGAGACTCAGCATCAAGGGATAGAGAAAAACGCCAGAATGAGCTGAGACTTAGCATCAAGGGATTGAGAAGACCTTCTTGACCAACTCGGTTGGTTTGAGCTTTACTAAAACTGGAATCTGACCTTATGTCAGATTCAGTACCTCATTGGATTGAGGTGACAAGCCTCTACTTTATCTGCCTAGCAGAGGAAAGTGTAACCTTCTCTGAAAGAAGATAACAATCAATTTTAAAACATGAACAGGTCTAGGAACCTGTGGGAAATGATCAAGTGTATCTATACACACATCATAGGAGTCCCAGAAGGAGAAAGGAGAGATAAAGGGTCAGAAACAATTTTTGGAGAAATAATAGCAGAAAATTTCCCAAATCTGATGAAAGAAATGAATATACAAATCCAAGATGCTCACCCAACACGAATCAAGATGGACCCAGAAAGATATACACTGAGACACATTATAATCACACCACCAAATGCCAAGGATAAAGAGACGATCTTTAAAAGAACAACAAAAAAGTGACACATCATATTTAAAAGGTCCTTAATAAGAGTAACATCCAGTTTCTTGTCAAAAACCATGGGGACTAGAAGGCAGTAGGAGGACATACTCAAAGTGGTGAACAGAAAAAATAAATTTTATCCAAGAACAACTCAACTAGACAGAAACTCAAAGCTGTAAAAGATGTTAAGGCTTCCAGTGCAGGAAAATTTAAATACCAATATTATTGCATTTTTCATTTGTAATACTCTCATTTACTTCTTATGTGGCTTAAAATATGAATGCATAAAAAAACAAACCTTTGTTACTGGGTACACAATGCATAAGCAAGTAATTTTTGGCAAGTACACCATGGAAAGGAGGGACAGAGTGATATAAGAACAAAGTATGTTTAGGCTGTTGAAGTCAAGTTGGTATCAACACAAACTAAAGTATAATAGATTTAGAATGCCAAATGTAATCTTCTGGTAACCATAAAGAAACATCTTAAAACTCTAGCTGATTGAATGGTAACCTTCTCTGAGAAGAGAACATCAATTTAAAATTTAACATAAAAGGTAATGTGAAGTGGTTCAAAATGACTCATAATAAAAGATCATCTAAACAAAAAGGAAGACAGTAATGATAAAGGAAGGACAAAAAGGCATAAAAGTTACAAAGACCATATAGCAAAATGGCAGAAGAAAGTCCCACATTATCAGTGATTATCTTAAATGTAAATGGATTAAACTCTGCTTTCAGAAGGCAGAGATTGGCAGAATGGATAATGAAACATAACATAACTATAGCTGTTATCTTAGATCCAAAGGTACAAATAAATTGAAAATGAAGGATGGATAGGTTGAAAATAGACCATGCAAATAGTAACAAAAGTGAGCTGGGATATTAAAAAGATTATACACTGCTGTGGTTTAGAACTATGACCTCCAGAAAAACATGTTCTTAAACTTAATCCATTCCTGTGGGTGTGAACTCTTATAAATAGAACTTCTGATTAATCTACTTCAGTTAAGGTGTGGTCCAACTGACTCAAGATAGGTCTTACTCCTTTTACTAAATGCCTCATAGGGAAGACCACACACAAAAAGTAGCCAGAGGGAGCAGCCAGAAGCTGAACATCAAAGAAACCCAGAAGAGAAGGAAGAAGCCAGGAGATGATACCATGTGACAGAAAAGCCAAGAAGCAAGACCAGTAGCCAGTCCCAGAATGCCACAATCTTGGGAGAAAACATTGCCTTGATTTTGGATTTCTCCTAGCTTCAAAATCATAAGCCAATAAATTTCCATTGTTTAAGCCAACCCATCAAAATGTATTTGCTTTAAAAGCCAGGAAACATAAATATACCTGGTGACCCAGTGGAATTTATCCCAAGAATGCAAGGGTGATTCAATATATGAAAATCAACCAATGTAATATACCACATAGTTTTTAAAAAAGAAAAAAAGTCACATGATTATATTAATAGATGTATAAAAGATTATTTGACAAATTTAGCACCCTTTCTTGATATAAACTCTCAGGAAATAGGAATAAAAGTGAACTTTCTCAACCTGATAAAGGACATTTATGAAAAATTCACAGCCAATATCACTAACTCAATGGTGAAAAATAAAGATCTCACCCTAAGATCAGGAACAAGAAAAGGATGTCCACTTGTACAACTGCTATTCAGTATTGTACTAGAAGTTCCAGCCAGAGCAATTGGGCAATAAAAAAGAAATAAAAGCTACCTAAATTGGAAATAAGGAAGTAAAACTATCTCTATTTGCAAACAACATGGATTTATATATGGAAAATTCAAAGGAGTCCATAAGAAAACGTATTAGAGCTAATAAGCAAGTTCAGCAAAGTGGCAGGGTACAAGATTAACATGCAAAAGCCAATTGTGTTTCTATACACTAGCAATGAACTGTCTTAAGAGGAAACAATTCCATTTACAGTGCACTTTACTGAACTGGAATTTACAGTGAGCTATACTAAACAATTCCATTTACAGTGAGCTTTACTAAACTTTCCTGAGAGGTCCCATTTACAGTGGGAACTAAAAGTTAATCTAGAATAAATTTGAAAACACTGTAGCAAAGACTGTACACAGGAAACTCTGAAACACTGCTGAAAGAAATTGAAGAAGACCTAAACAAATGGCAAGATATCCCATATTCAGAGATTGGAAGAGTTAATATTGTTAAGATGTCAATATTTTCCAAGGAAATCATCAGATTCAATGAAATCCTTATAAAAATTCTAGTAGCCTTTTCTGCAGAAATAGAAAAACAATCCTCAAATTCATCTTGGAATGCAAGGGGTCTCAGATATCCAAAACAATTTTGAAAAGAAAGAACAAAGTTGGAAGACACACATCTCATTTTCAAATTGTACAACAAAGCTACAGTAATCAAAACAGTGTGTTGCTGACATAAATAATAAATAATGATTTATTATTTATTTATAATAAATCATTAAAGTGATTTATTTTAAAGAAAGACAAATAAATCAATGGGACAGGTTGAAAGTCCAGAAATAGACCCACACAGCTATGGCCAATTGTTTTTTTAACAAGAGTGCTAATTAGATGAAATGGGGAGAGAATTTTTTTTTCAACAAGTTGTGGCAGGAAAACTGGATATCTATTTGTAAAAGAATGAAGTTAGACTCCTACCTCATGCTACAAAAATCAACTCAAAATGGATCAAGGACCTAAATATAAGAGCTAAAACTGTGAAACTTTTAGAAAATAACACAGGGGTAAATCTTGACAATCTTGGATTTGACAGTGTATTCTTAGATATGACACTAAGGACTAAGAGCACAAGCAACAAAAGAGACAATCAATCAATTTGACTTCATCAAAATTAGAAACATTCATGAATCAAACAGAATAATCAAGAAATAGAAAAGACAACTTACAGAATAGGAGAAAATAGTTGCAAATTGTGTATTGGATAAAGGTTTAACATCAAAAATATATAAGCAACTCTACAATGCAACAAAAAAAGACAGCCCAAATGAAAAATAGGCAAAGGACTTACCTCCAAAGAAGATATACAAATTGCCAATAAACATATGAAAAGATGGTTAACATCATTAGCTATTAGGGAAATGCAAATCAAAAGATTAGTCTAGGTAAATATTAGACTATTTATCTTTTTTCTTACAGTTTGATTAGAATTTTCCTTTCTAACACCCTCAACTTTGCATTTCAGTTACTCTGAGCTCTGTGTATAGGATTTTAGACAAGCTAGCTTCAAAATCTGTTATCCATACATATCATAATAACTTCGTAGTTGTCTTTTTTCTTTTATTCATTTTCTATTTTGTAAACTATTTTATTTTCTTAAAATCCTGCACAATTCAGCTACCCCTTCATTCTAATACCCAATTCAAATAGCCCCATTTTCAAAGGCCACCACTTTCATCATGCATTTCTTAATTGCCCTAGGCAAGGATGGAAATTCCCATTTTTCAGTCATTTTTATTGCTTTGATTTTTTTATTATTTTTAATTTTTTTTTGCATGGGCAGGCATCGGGAATCAAACCTGGGTCTCTGGCATGGCAGGCAAGCGCTCTGCCTGCTGAGTCACCATGGCCTGCCCTAAGTTTTTAATTTTACCAAATACTTTCCCTTTCCCCACAACCAATAATTTACATTGTCTCTCTATGAATCTGTTATTTTGGATCTCTTATAGGTGGTAACATACAAAACTTTATACATGAAAGAATAAGGCAGAAGAGTCAGAGTGACTCATTATGAGGAGGATTCAACCTACCATTGCTGACTTTGAAAATGGTGGGAAGACATCGCAGGTCAAGGAATGTGGATACCTCTAGAAGGTGGAAAAGGGAAGGAAACATTCTCCCTGGAGACTCCAAAATGAATACAAGCCTATAGACACCTTTATTTTAGCCTGTTGAAACCCAGTTTGGACTTCTGACCTCTAGAACTAAAATGTAGTAAATGTATGTAGCTTTATGGCACCAAATTTATGCTAATTTGTTATAGGAGCCATAGGAAACAAATACAAGAAGAAACCAAATTATTATCTAATAGGCACCTATTTATTTTCAAACGCAGCAACAATATTTTTAAGTACAGAAAACCTTACAGGTCATCCTGGTCAGTTCTTATTTTTAAATATAAGGACACTCACTTGGGACAGGAGGAGATGTGCTGTAAATAAAGAAGCACAAGCATGGAAAAGGACAAGGAATAGGGGAGTGAAAAGAGGAGGGAGTGCACATCCAAAGAATAGTTTTGCATACTTCATATTTTTCTTTGGTGCTAGTCCTGCCTTGAGCTCAAGTGACTGATTTGAGAAGTCATAAAAGAGAACAGCAAACAACCTGGGGGGTGGTTGTTAGCTCATGTGAGGCCAGAGGATGGGCAGTGACTGCCTGATACTCTGGGGGTGCCATGTAGATAAACACACAAAATTTCAGATCATGTCTATTTGATAGAAAAAACACTTTTTTTTTTTTTTTGGTAATTTCTGGGGCCCGTATTTTTATGCTGACTATTAATCACTTGGCATTAGGTAGGAACTCAGTAGTTGCATATATTTTCCAAATGACCTATTGTGCTTGTTATGAAACCTTGTCATGGCTCTCTATCATGGCATTTGAGGACCTAATAGTGGCTTTTGCTTCTATTTACCACTATCTACATCATACACTCTGTGTCAACTTCCTGAATTTGGGAAATATCTTTGATAATTCAGCCTATGATTAGCAAAAGCCTAGCATCCTGCTTCTGGTACTGCCACTGAGAGAGGTCATCCCACACTAGAGATCATCTGGGAAGTCTAGAAACTCCTGGGGGAAGCAGTGAAGATCTTAGGAAACACTGGAATAAAACTACAGTCACTGGAAATTTCTACACTGGGTGGAGTGAGATAAAGCCCAGCTCAGGGCTTCTCCAATACAAACTTGAAGCTCTGAAAGGATCTTGTGTTTCTCGGAGCCTCTGGAGCTTCCTTCGGACTCAGAGTGTAGCCCTGGAAGGAAGCACTGCCCTTAAGTGACAGAATGAAAAGTACTCAGGGGTCCTCCATTATCCCTCCTCTCCTTCAAACCAGGGATGGACAAGCCGTTCATGCTTGAAACTCCTTAGTGGCTTTATGTGCACATTTTTTCTTTCTTTACCATGATCAGCGTGGATTTGATAAAATCTGAAAACCCTACATAATGTATGCCGAGCACATTCTGATTCATTTGCATGTAAATCATCACAGATGACGCTTTATAAAGATTTCTAAGATGCCTCTTAATAAGCATTTTCAAGCCTCTTTTATTTTTCTGTAAACATTCTCTTTAATCTCAAGCTCTGGAAGGTTTGAAATTAGTTTGAAATGGCAAGCCCAGGAATTGTGAGCAGATTCTGACAGAAACGAGCTCTCCCAGTCCTACTTTTCATCCGTCAGCAATTGACTCAGAATCCCTCGGCCAGACGGACGAAGAGTCCCAGCTGTCAGCTCATGTCTCCCACTGGTACTTTATACTCATTGGCTTTAAAAACAAGAGTGTTTTCATGTTTTAAATGCTCATTTACAAACCGTTTCTCCTCTCTTGAGTCTCTGCAATGTTCCCTCAGAGGCCTCAATGCTCCCAGGGGAATTTTCCCTGGTTTAGGAATAAACAGGAAGGAGGGGGTGAGAGGAGCAACTCTCTTCTGATAAGCTGTCCCGGCTGACAAGCCCTTCCCCTCAGACCCATCCACTTAGATCAATGAACATTTCACAGGCTTAACCAGTTATCTTCATGAAATGACAAAGCTGCTTTTTTTAGCCACACATACAAAGAGGTACACAACATTAAAAATGCTTCCCACAGGTTTCAAGTAGGGAAAAATGTGAGTTCCCTATGCTACGCAGCTCCATAAAATGTCCCGCCTCCTCACATTTAATTGTTCGTTAAACCAGCCACTAGTTTTGTTATTGCTTCCTTATGATTTTCTAAAAACATTCTACATTCTACAAGCTTCTCCTAAGCAGTATCCATATTTTTCTGTATGCATATATCATATATTCTGTATAATAAGCATAGGTCAAAAAAATGTGGACTTTGGAAATGTCTGGTGACATCCGTTAGTGCCCTATGTGAATATTCATCTGAATTCAAGCACATATGAAATTTCAGTCAGTTTTTAGGACCTCTATCATGGTTGTCCATCTGGAATACATGACTCCATCAGGGACTTTTGTACACAGTCCACAGAAATATATTGACTGAAAAAATGCAATATTAAAATCTACCATTGTCTAATTATTAACATATATTTAAGATACTAGCAGAAATATGTTCCGTTCGGGTATGAACAGACTGAAATGCAAATAATGATTGTATCAGGAAAATAATAATAGTAAATAGATAAATAATGTAATTAATAGTATTCGGTCCACAAAGTCCTTGCATATGCAACCTATTTTCATGTTTAGCCAAAGTTTTCATCCTGAGCTGTTGGTTCAATTTATTTGCAAGCTATGTTAATCCCGGTGTCATAGGTGCTCAGGCATCTTATGTTAACATTTCACTGATGTAATTGTGGAATTATTTTTCTCCAAATATGTCCTGCCAAAACAAAGATGAAAGGTGATTTATTTTATTTTTTGGTATATGATAAAATGCATATTGAATGCCTCCTCTCATTTCAGTCCTAATATATTAGTTAGAGTACAGGGCAAACGCTGTATCAAAGATACTCAAAAATAGAGCGTAACAAACAATTTAGAAGTTTGTCTCTCCCTCATGTAGCAGTTCAGAGATGAGCCATCTAAAGTCTGAGGGTTGGCTTCTTCTTTGGATATGTCAGACCCAGGATACTGGGTCTTCTTTACCACCCTTACTATATGGCTTCCATCTCTGGGCCCAAGGCAGGGGCTCCCAGCCAGGAGAAAGTAGCAAAGAAAGTGGGGAGGGATGGTGCTGGTATATGTGCAATAGTTTTTAGGGCCAAAATCTTCAAAGGTCCATTCTTGTCATACTCACTGGCAAGAACTTAGTCACCAAGCCACACCCCTCCAAAACAGAGACTGGGAAATATAATGTCTAGCTGACTTGCCGCATGTCCTGTTGAAACCCAGGGGTGGGTCGTTGGGGGAAATTCTATTACTACAAAGAAGGAGCAAATGGAACCTGGGAGAAAATTAGCAGTTGCTGCCACACTTGTATACACAGTATATATACTATATCTGTGTCATGGGTGTATGTGTGTGACTGAGGAGTCAGAATGAACAGAGGGAATGTCTGAAAAAGAAACTGTCCTAAGAGAAAGGCAGGAACAAAAGGTTAGACCTATAGCATGTGCTCCATCATGGGAAGGAGCACATCATTGGAAGGAACTGAGCTAAGGATAACGTGGAATCTGCTACTCATGCCTCTGTGTTGTCTCAGCCCCTACACACATGCATCTGAGGCTTCAGGAACCAGTAGGCTAAAGATTCTCAACAAGAATCAATGTTGGGCACCCCGCCCTTAATTTGTAAGACATGATGAGGAAAGAGAAGTGCAGAGTTAGGTGGGTACAACCTTGCACAGCATCCTGATGAGGCAGTACCATGGAGTTCCATTGGTAACACCAGAACAGTGATGATGTTGGGTTGGAGCCAGCATTAGCAGATTGGAGTCCACCTCCAGTAGAGGAAAGCAGCAGGAGGTTACTCCATGGATGGCACCACTAGCTATGACAGGGCATTCTCCATGTTACCTGAATTCCCAGAACCATCATGTTGGACGATGGTTGCTTGGAAGAAGCTCTCAGGAGAGAAAGCTGACCTGCAGCTCTGAATGAGAGTATAAGGTTAGTATGATGCCATTAGAAAAGTCTGTCTTTTTTGTTTTTCTAACTATTTTTCGCTATGACATTTTTATTCCCATCCCTGTCTCCCTTGCCCAAAAAATATTGGCACGTGGCATAGCTTCTGCTTATCTTGTGCCTAGGTGCTAGTTTTATAAATTCAACAGTCCATTGTGATAATATACTGAAAATAAAATAGCATTTACTCCACTGATTTTTTTCATCTTATTTAATAGACAAAGTATAAAATTGCCCAGAAAGCAATTCCTAAAATACATTGATCAGCAATTTTCTGTAAATTATAAATACAGAACACAGAATCATCCTAAGATTACTGTGAAAGCCGAAGACGATGAAAGGTCCTTATTTCCTTCCTATAAAAGTCCATCAATTTTTGTCTCACAGTGCACAGTAACCCTATCTTCAAAGTGACAAAAAATGCATCTTTATGCAAATGCTTTGAACTGCATGTAGTGCAGACTTCCACATAATAGTCAAGTTAAAATTCATTCCACGTGTTCTGAAAATATAGTATTCTACCAGATGAGTTTGGGTGAATGCAGAATGGTTCAGCACGTTTGATTTTCCATTGACTTGATGTTTATGTTGGGTGTTCAATTGTTTTAAAGCATGACTAAAGAGTGTAAAAATGCTAAAGGAATTCATAGGTCCAGAAGAATTCTCTGCTTGGCTGAATCCCCTGAACTTCATTCATCTATATGTATTTTTGAGACCTATTATTTTTTTCCAAACCTTTTAAGTGTTTTGGGATTGCTGTGATTGAGGAAAGTGGTCATCAGAAATGACAATTTTCTACTTAAAAACCTTTCAGCTAGAAGCTTTTTTTTTTCTTCCACAGAAGTATAGAATTCCTCAGAAATTTCTTGAGGAAAAAAAGTGAAGAAGAAAGGCTGATTTCCCATAGGGCAATAAGATGTCTTAGGGATATAATAGTTAACTTTTATATTTTGTTCTCTCTTCCTTAAAGCCAAGGAATATTTCTGAATCTTGACAAGAGGGAGGTAGGAAGGAAAGTTGTCAATGTGGGATAGAGTCTTCAAAGCTATTGCCTTTGCTTATGGTTTAACTCTGAAGGAAAATGCTACAGGGTACCCAAGTTGTTATTGCCACCTAAAAATTATGTTCGTTTAGAGTTGACTTTCCCATTGGAATGTCTAGGCTCCTTCGCTTTCCCTGGTCTTCCCAAGCGAGCAAGCGAACACAGCTGACCACGTGGTCAGCCTTGGATAAGACTGAGTATTAGCGTGGATTGTCAGTTTCCTCTCCCCTCCACATTCTCCTAAAACTATGAGGTTCTCACATTATAATTTCAAGATTTCTTCCTATTTCCCTTTTTTATGCTGGCAAAACCTGCTTTTCACTTGTATTAAAACTGTCAAAACTGCCCAAAGGGAAAAAGTATATGTTTTCCCCTTGGTACTGAAAAGAGTGAAGAAGCATATTTTGGCAGTTTCAGTGTAGGTGTGAAATTTTTCACACAGCTCTACTAGGGAGGTACACAAGTCTGGCCCTGTTAAAGCATCTGATACTTCATGGATGGCAATTTCTTTAAAAGGTATGGCCTGAGGCTAAATTAAAAGATGGGGATTTAGACTACAAATGATAGCATTCCGTTGAAACAATTGTCAATTATGTGAGAGATGCTGTTGCATATTTAGAAAACAAATGATGCCCCTTTAAATTTCCCCTATGGCAAGTTTTATTGTAAAATAAAGATTTGGAGTTATACATCAAAAATGTATTTTAGCTTATGGAGCCCACAACATAATAATGCAAAATATATTTGACTGCAAGGTATTGATTTTACATGAAAGCATATCAGTTAGTGAAATACAGAAACCAATAAAGCATCACCATGGCTGGGTAGGAGATCTCCAGATGCAATTTATTTTTACATTTAAAGCAATTACCAGCTTTCCTGCATTTAAAAATGCATGGCACATATTCTTAGATTTTTTAAATTCAATCAAATCAATTACCACAATTACCATATTCCACATTAACAAGTCTTACATTAGAGTTGACACATTTTGGTGACTCCCATGCAAGTACCAAATCTGGGCTAAATTCTCTGGATTTTTTCCCCAAAGACTGGGTACTTAAACATAAATATAAGCATTGATTTTTATTTTAGCACAAAATTTACAGCCTGATGCATTGCTGATTTTTACTCAATGATTTCTTTAATAACAATAGAAATGTATCAAAATAAATGTTGACTGCCCCTCCTCTTATTTCATCATGGTTTTTAAATATTAAATTAATACTAGATCAGATTTACAGAAAAGAGGACTGTAATTCTGAAACAAAATAGGATTCATATAGCCAATCCTTTTCACTTGGACATTCAGGGATGTCTCAATATGATTGTTTCAGCTTAGTGCATTTGGTATACCTGAAAACCCATGATGAGTACAAGAGCTAATTATTTCTATTCCTATTAGAAAGTATCTGAAAAATGTTTCAGAGTCATGCTCTCTTTGTAGTCCTTACATATTTAATGACATTAAATCTTCTCAGATTTCATGTGTGTCATAACTTTTACTTTACTGTAGAATCAATTTTAGAGACATGGGGAACATTCTTTAAATGAAGGAATTCCCTTTAATATGTCATTCAGTCCTTGCTTAAACATCTTTCTGTTTTTGCTTTTTCAGGAAAGACACATTTTTAATCACTCAAGTTTTAAAAGTGGATTCTTATGGCAAAATGAAATCCTTTTCCCCATGGTTTTCACTTAAATTAATTCTCTCTTTGGAGTCATATCCTTTTTCTCGTATGATTATAATTCAGGTATTTCTCTAAATGTGTATAATTTCCATGGCCTTCATTTCTCCAGGTTTAACATCTTCAATTCCTTCAGTCTATCAGCCTTAAGTGTGCAATCTGAGGAATTCATCTCTTCCATTACCTTTTGAGTTTTATCCCATTCCCAATGTTTCCACCTTCATAATTTCTCTCCCTTACCAATGTTTCTGTTGATATATGCTGTTTCCATGAGGAATTTTAAATATTTATTCAGATTGAGAAGCCAGATAAAATTGTGAAGTGGAATTTTCACATGTGCATGACTCACACTTTGGGTTCCCAGACCACCCAGTTTCCAGAACACTGTGTATGTAGAATGTCTTGTTATTGTGCATATCGGTAGTCACCCCACACAACCATCAAACCGACAGCCTAAGAACCAGGTAGGGGATTTCTCAAATGCCCCAAATAGCTGCGCATCACTACAGATTACGACTGCTTGTATTTAGGGAACATTTTGGGGGGGATTGGAGAAACATTCCAATGGGATAGATTGATCTATGTAAACCACATAGCTCAGCTGAAACTGCTGTTCCACATTCTGAATTGCCAGCTCCGTCTCCTTTCTGCACAAAAATGCACATTTCTTTCTATAATAAAGATATTTTATAATAGCAATAAGGCAACTCCAGGGTGTGTGGTTATCACGAGATAATCATACCCTAGAGGGATTACAGACACTTGGCTGTGCCTCATAACACCCCATGTGTGTGTTTATCTCATGATAACCACACTCGCTTTTGTATCTTATTGCCTAATTATCCTCTTCTAATGCAAAATACTAATTTTTTTGTCTGAAACAATATGTGCAAGGATGCATTGCTAACAATCACAAGAGGACATTGACAAACAATGCTGCTATTATTGTAGATTCATTTCCTATAAGAAAATTGATACACAAGAAGAAACTTCTCAGAGTGATCTGTGAAAATTCCAGCCCATCTTTGAATGAGCTGCTTCCTGAGAGAACTATATAAAGGCCCCTGTTTTACCCATTAGTGCTATAAGATAAATTAACTGGACATTTTTCTCTCTTTTAGACATTATAAGAATTTTCAATTATAACTGAAAACTGGAGAATGAGCAGGAATTTCATACCTGAAAGGAAAAATGTACCAACTTCATTTACTTTCAAAAAGTTAATAGCAGAGATTGATTTTGATTTATTGTTATCTAATTTAATAAGAATATATGTATGCTGCTTAGTCCTTCCTCTATGTATATTTCAACTGTCAACCTTTCAAGTTGAAAAATATATATTGAAATTTGTACCTTACAGTAATATGATTCTTATAAGTCTATCAATCTTGAATAATTTTACTAACTTTTATGAGGTGAAATTATTGTCTACATAATTATCCCAATTTATATTACATTATTATATAAAAATTAAATCCAATAGTGGTTACATGTACAGATTGCCTATGACTCTGATATCAGAAATGAACAATTTCTAGTTTTATTTTCTAAAATTTTGTTTTTAGACATTAGAGTTCATTTAAGATCCCGCAATATTCTTTAGGGACCAGCATTGAAGTCTTTTTTGTATTTCTTTACTTCAATTAAATTCAAATTATTTTGAGATAAAAAAAAAATCTTTTTTCAGGAATTTTACAAAAAGAGGAAATGATATATTTTTGGGATATCACTACATATATGTATACTATATATGTATAGATACACAGCATATTTAAAATCATTATCTGTATAGTCTATTAGCACAGTGATAAGCTCACACGTCTGAATATACCTTTCCTAATCTTCTGCAACCCTTTTCGATGGTTTGAAAACATTCTTCTCTGAGTCCTAAATTATGCAGAACATTAATTTTTCCTGCAACTTGCATGTAAATGCCACCTGTATTTCTCATAAATACTATTTCGGGACTAGTTTCCACAGACTCTGACCATTATTCTCAAGGCCGCTCCTTGTATTTTCTTAACCTTACAAACCTGATTTCCTCTTCCTGGTTTCTGACTTCATAAATATCACTCAGTCACATTTGCTTCAATTCAATAAACCTGTTCTTTCTGAACTGTCTGGCCATGGGCTGCAAGACGAGCTATTGTTCTGTCTCTGGAGTCCTGTCGTAAGGGTACATTCTTGAACTTTAGTTTTAGGGATGTATTATCCATCTGCATTTACTAACAAAAGACTGCACTAAATCTCAATCCGTAAATGACAGAGTAGATACAACAACAATTATTAGTGACTTGAGGGCAGCATGTGATTGTTGTAAGGACTGAAGAGGAGAAAAAGATACCTTACAAGTTGCTACTCCATTAACAGAGGAAAAATGCAATGTTTACTTAACTCTCAATTATCCACTGGCAGGCAATTCATGGGGAATACTTTTTTCTTGTTTTTAGACTGACATATTTTCTGAAGAGGCAACTGAAAGGCATCCATTCCAATCACCTCTTTATGTAGCCAAGAAAAGTTTGACAATGCCATCTATTCTGTTTACTTGTCTTTCACTAAGAGCTGGAAAGGAAGATCTTTTAAATCAATATACATAATTACCTACACCAGAGATGGTGTGAGCCTGAAATTAAACAAACTGAGCTGAAGCAAATCTCTTTAGACTGGTGGCATGCATTATTTAGCCCTTAACATGCAATCGGGGAAGAAAAAATAGTTGAGTAACCTGAAAAAGTCAAATTATCAGACAATATTTCCAACTTTTTAATGCCCTGTATTTTTGTTTGACTTTGTGGATATATTTTCAAAATGTAGCTGGAAAGGATTATTTGAGCTCACTACATATCAACTAGATGTTATGACAGACTCTACCACTAGGACACAACAGGACCCTGGACTCAAATATATTGTAATGTAGGAAAATTTTCCAAGGGCCAATAATACACATATAAATGAAAAGGAACAGTAAGCTGAAACTAGGGCAAAAGTAGCAAGATGTAAGAAGCAGGAAATAAAAGGGGCAAATGCTAATATGAGTCTTGGGATGAGGAAACTATGTCTTAGACCCATGTTCATTTATTACAATCCAATATAGTAAGAAATAAATAACAAAAAGATAAATACTTAAACATACTGTTGAAAACCATAAAATAAAGTTTGAAATAACATGATCTAAAGAAGAAAAAAGAATGGAAATTGGAGTAAAAACTTGTGGGATGTAGCCATATAACAATTTGAAGGATAACAACCTTAAATTATTATATTAGAAAGAATTGCTGAAAAACAATAAACTAAGCATCTAACATAAGAAGTTAGATAAAGAACAAGAAACTTAAAAATAGTCAATAAACATGAAACAAAATAAGAAAACAAAAATGAATAAAATAAAAAAAGTAAAAGAGAGGATCAAAAGACATGGGTCTTTGAAGAGAATTCCAAGAAAGATTGCTTTAAAAAAGAAAGTAAAGGGACGAGAGGCTTAAGCAATATTAGAAAGAACCTGGGAAATATCTATATACAGGCTAGGTTCAAATGCAACTAAGAAAATATTATAAATTCATCAATGGCAATAAATTTGAAAACTTAGAAAAGTAGACAAGTTTCTATAAAATATAAATTTATTATAAATGACTTGAAAATACATTGAATAAGTATATATTCTATAATTATTAAAGTATTTGAAAACCAGGACCAGATGGTTTTACCAGGAAATTCTACCAACCTTTCAAGGAACACACCATTTCAATCTTACGTGAATTCTTCCAGAGGACATAAAAAGAGTGGGCACTACAAGTCATGCTAAAGCTAGTAAAACTCTCAAATTAAAACCAGAAGAAGACTGCACAAAGGAAGAAAATTACAAGCCCATTTCATTCATGAATTTATATGTAAGTTTCCTTAAAATATGTATATATAGCAATATATATAAAAAGGTAAAAGTACAAATACCAAGTTAGGTATATCATAGGAATTTGGTGGTTTGATGTTAGGACAGCAACAACTATAGTTTGCTTTATGTTAGAGGAGAGAATACCCAAATTGCTTTCTTAATGAAAAGAGAAAAAACATTTGATAAAATTCAGTAACCATTAATAAATTTTTATAAGACACAAACACAAAACTTTTAGCAAGCTAGTGTTTGAAGGAAACTTACTTTAACAATAAATGTCAGGTGGGCAATGGTGGCTCAGTGGCAGAGTTCTTGCCTGCCCATGCCAAAAACAGCAAAAATAATAAATGTCTATTTGAGTATATGTTTGTTTGAAGTTGTTTTGTACCCTAGAAAAGAGCATGTTCTTTTAATCCATTCCTGTGGGTGTAGACTTGTTGTAGGTGGGACCTTCTGATTAGGTTGTTTCAACTGAGATGTGACCCACCACATTCAAGGTGGGTCTTAATTCTCTTACTGGAGTCCTTTATAAGAGGATAAAGGACACACAGGAAACCCAGAGATGCTCACAGAGAAAGCCCCAGACAAGCAGAAGACAAAGATGCACCTACAGAAGTTGAGCGAGGAAGCCACTGAAGCCAGCAGCTGGAAGCAGCAATACCTGCGAGAGAAAAACTAGCACATCAGGCATTGCTGTGTGCCTTGCTCTCTGCCAGAGGAGCCCAAGCTCACCAGTAACTGGTCTTTAGAGAACGTATCATTCTGCTGATGCCTTGATTTGAACGTTTTCATGGCCTTAGAATTGTAAATTGTAAGGCAATAAACCCCCATTGTTAAAAATCCAGACTATTTCTGATGTAATGCATTTTCTGAGCTTTAGCACAATTAAACAAAGTACTTCTGGCAAACAGTATTCTTTCTTTTTTTTTTTTTTTTTTTTTAACATGGGCAGGCACCAGGAATCGAACCCGGGTCCTCAGGCATGGCAGGCAAGCATTCTTACCTGCTGAGCCACCGTGGTCCACCCGCAAATAGTATTCTTAATGGCGAAACATTAGAATGAAAATCAGGAAGGATGTCCACCAACACTGGTCATTGTCAACTATTGCTCTAGATTTCCCAGCCCACACAATACAAGGAGAAAAAGTTACAAGATTTCAAAAAGGAGAAACAAGCTGTTGTTATTTGTTGATAAATTGTTTCTTAATATATTCAATCAAAAATAATGTAAAGAACAGATTTTGGAAAAATTTGATATATTAGGAAGGTGGCTTGTTATAAAGATCAGCATACAAAAACCTATTATATTTGTAAACTATAGAAAAATCCAATTAGAAAAAAATATATGGCATACCATAACAACAGAAAATGGTTGATACTTATAAATAAATATAATAAAAATGTGCAAGACTAAGGCTAAAATGCATAGGAAAGAGCCAAGGCCTAAGAAAAGTCAAGTGGCCCTTGAAGAAAAAAAAATAATAGGAACTTGTCCTACCAGATATGAAAATTCTTTATAAAGCTACAAAATTAAGATAGTATGTTACTGGTTCTGGGATAAACAAATAGATCAATGGAACAGAAAAGAACAACCATAAACAGAAACATGCATCAGTAGAAACTTGATATAAGACAAAGGTGGCATTACAGATCCTGGAGAAATATAGAACTCTTAATTTAGTGATGCTGTAACAGTTGATTAGCCATACAGAAAAATTAATTTGGAGTCTCACATCACACAAAATAATAAAGTAAATTCCAATTATATTAATATTGAATGTGTAAGTAAAAACTTTAGAGCTTTTAAAGTTCATTTAAGAGAATATCTTTAGGTCATCAGAGTTGAAAAGTTTTGTTTTTTTTTTCAGGAAGACACACACACACACACACACACACACATGCAACAAAAGAAGGATATATATTGATAAAAAATAAAATAATTTAAAAAGTAGGTTTATCAAAATATATCATAAAACATGAAAAGATAAACACCAAACTGGGAGAATACATAGTTAATGTACATTAAGTTCAACATATCAAAACAACTACTACAGATTATTAAAAGAACTTAACAGGAAAAAAAAATGAAAAAAAAAAAAAAAAGGAACTTCCCCCAAACCCAGAACTGCAATTTAATCATGAGAAAAACATCAGACTACTTCCAATGTAAGGACTTCCTGCAGAACACTGAGCTGGTACTCCTCAAAACTGAAAAGATCATCAAGAACAAGGAAAGTTCGAGCAACTGTCACACCAAGAGGAGCCTACGGGGTCATGACATCTATGTATGGTGACCTGGAAGGGATCCTGGAACAGAAGAAAAGACATTAGGTAAAGTCTAAGGAAATCTAAATAAATTATGGAGTTTCATTAATAATAATGTGTATACACACACACATATTCACACTCAAGCATTTCACAAAATAGGAAACACAAATGGCCCAAGACATAAGAACTGCAACTTCTTGTAGTAACCAATGGTATGCCTGTTAAAACAATGTGCCAGTTTGAATTTGTGGACCCCAGAAAAGCTATGTCCTTTAATCCTCACTCAATATTGCTGGGTGGGAGCTTTTTGATTGTTTCCGTGGAGATGCGATCCGCCCAATTGTGGGTGATGACTTTTGATTAGATGGTTCCCATGGAGATATGTCTCCACCTATTCAAGGTGGGGTTGTTTACTAGAGCCTTTTCAAGGGGAAGCCATTTTGGAAAAAGCACAGAGCAACAAGAGACCACACAGCCAGAGACTTTTGGAGATGAAGAAGGAAAACGCCCCTGGGGGAGCTTCATGAAACAAGAAGCCTGGAGAGAAAGCTAGCAAAAATTGCCATGTTTGCCATGTGCCTTTCCAGTTGAGAGAGAAACCCTGAACGTCATCGGCCTTTCTTCAGTGAAGGTAACCTCTTATTGGTGACTTAATTTGGAAATTTTTATAGACTTGCTTTAATTTGGATATTTTCACAGCCTTAGAACATGTAAACTTACAACTTAATAAATTCTCCTTTTTAAAAACCATTTCCTTTTCGCATTCTAGCAGTTTACAGACTAGAACAGACCACAATGAGATAAAATTCTATACCTGCTATACAGGGAAAAAGTTTGTTTTCTGATGACAATATGTGATAGTGAGTTGGTGGATCAATGGAAATGATTATACTTTACCATTGGGAGTGTAAATTAATACAATCACTGTAGAAAAGAATTTGTCACTATACTGTAAATCTGAACATTCCACAGCCTATGTCCATGAACAGTGGAGAAAATAAATAAATGAGAGTATATTCACACATACAATATCACAAAGTAAAGAAAAAAAAGGATGTAACTTTTGAAACAACACACATGGATCTTAGAAACATAATATTAACTTGAAAAAGCAAATCACAAGTAAACTTAAACTTGCACACAAGACTTGTAACTAGATTATTTTATACTCTCAATATTATTTACTATTATAACATTTCACTATTACGTTTTAAAACATACACATATGTATCAAATATATTGAATAATAAAGAAAAATTTTAAACCAAAGATTCCATGCCGGGTTGATTGGACAAATGATAAAATTCATCAAAAGGAGGAAGTTCTGAGGAGAGATTAGTTTTACAGGGAAATGAAGTGCTGGACCTGTTGAGTTTTAAGATTGTGGCACAAGTTGTGGATCAATATGGCCCACAGACAATTAGCAAATTGATGCAAGAGTGAAGGGTGGTGTGGGAAGGGAGGAGAGTGTAGCTTTTGCTTGGCTTGGAGAGCAGGGGTCCATTGATGAGCTGAACAGATATTGAAACAGTCTTTTTGCAGCCACATCTTGCATCTTGCCACAGACTTCTTTCTTATTAGCCCCGCGTTCCCCCATCCCTTGTCCATAATAAGAGTTCAGCTTCTTTGTCTGTTTCTTTACTAAGTAGTGCTTTTCTCTACTTTGACTCCTTTTCTCATCTACTTTCTTCACCTCTTCAGTTATCTTTGTCTTTTTGTACTTATTAATTTTTTTTATTCTCTGTGGTTGATTTGGTGATGGACTAAATAAATTCATATGTCCAATGGGCCACAGTTTACTTGAAATCCTTTACTTCCAAGTTATCTATAAATGACTCATAGATAATTATTTATTATCATGCATTATTGGGTGAGCGCTATAAGATATCTGAGTCTCAATGTACGTTATTATAGAAAACTATATTCTTTGGGTATGAAGAACTTACAAGCTGTGTTAGATAACATAACTCTTTATTCTCCCTTAGTTGACATTTTCATAACTGTAAAATGAGGCTTTTTTACTCATATAATTATTTAAAAAATGCAGTAGTGTAAGTAAACTCCCTGGGTTATGTAATGCATGTGCATCCTTATGGCACTCCCCACCTGGTAGAATGACAGTAGCACCCACACTTGACACTCGACTCTAACCCAGCAGGATGTTTTTCCTGACTTTCCTGGGCTGCTTTCAACAAGAGGATGTATGTCCTTCCCTACGGACCACGGCAGAGAGGATTTCTGTTTTGGTTAGATTGTTGGACTGAGTGATCGTTGAGGAATTTTCCTCTTGAGATTCGGATTCTACCTTTCCCTTTTAGTTTCTCCTTTACTTTGAGAAGGTTATCAGCAGCATTTAGCCCAACTGAGAAAAGCTTAAGTCATATGAAATTGATTACTGGTCTGCTTTCCCGGGACCTCTCCTGTGGAATGACATAGAATGTCCTATGGAATTTATCACCGTGGCCTGGTCCAGTAGTTCGCTGATCTGATTCCTGGCTTGTCTCTAAAATGCTAAATGCTATACACTTAACCCCAGCTCACTGTTTTAGTTTCTTTATAGGGAAAAACAAGGGGAGAACTTGGCCAAGGTTTGGTCTGGCCATGAGTGAATATGAAACCTTAGAGAAGAGGCCTGTCTCCTAGTGAGAAAATAATGCCGGCATTAATCCACTTAGAATTGCACAGTGCTCTCACCCTCTCTCTACAATGTGGATTGGTTTAACACCCTTTGTTGGTGTTATTTGACCATTCCCTTCAAATGCTAATGATCAGCTAGTTTAACACCCTTTATTAGTGTTGTTCGGACAGTCCCTTCAAATGGGAATGAATAGCTTGCTTTGTTTCCATAGACAGGGGAGCCAAATAACCCAGGGCCCAGAAGCAAATTATTTCTCTGGTCTAGACCCACCCTGAATGATGAATTGGGCTCTATGGTGGCTGTTTCACTGAAGACTGGATTCCCCTCACCCATCACAAACCAGGCCAAAAAGGAGCTAAACCATTTTCTCCTCATTATCACCTCATTAAGCTCCCCAAGCCAGTGCAGAGCTTGGAGTAGAGGCCTGCTACAGGTAGCTTAATGAGTTACTTATTTATAGGCCCCTGTGCTGCTATGCAAAAGCTTGTTATTCCCAGGCATGCATCATGGCGTTTTCTAAAGGGAGTTGAGAAACGCAATTACCAAGCATCTTAGTATGGGCCTCACACCATTTCTCGGCCACTTGATTGACAGTGATAAATACATTTGTTAGATTTGTAAAATTTGATATTGTGCTGCAGTGTTTAGCCACGTTTTTTAGTTTTCTTCTTCTAACAACACTGAACAGATGTCGCCCCAGATGTGGCGCATGCAGATGTTTGCCAGCTTCAAGATAACTCCAAATTCATAAATGTACATGGCATTCTGCTCAGTTTGATTTTCTTGAGGAAAAATTGCACCCTCCGCCCTTGAAGTGTTGTTTAAACATTTTTTGGCCCGCTTTATGTGCAACTCAGAGACCCCATGTACTTGAGAATTGAAAAGTAGTCTCATTTTCAGTGTCTACGTAAAGATATTAACAATCTCTTGAATTCATATGCAAATATGCAAGACTGACCAGTACTCTATATTTTGAGTTAAAAACAAAACAAAACAATAATTTACTATAAACTCAGGCACTGAACATCTATTAAGGGCCGAATACGTGAGTGGCAGTGAATGAGGTCCTGAAAAGATACAAAAGGTTAAACACAAAAATCATTATCATAGATTCAAAGAAAATTGTCATGTGAAGAAATCCTGGTTATTGTACGTGGGTGTGTACAGAGCAACACGTTTTGAGGCAAGTGTGTGCATACGAATATGGATGTATGTGTGTATTTATCCACAAGGATATAGTATATATCAAAGGAAATAGAGAGTACTTTTCACCCCAAATTAAAGTCAGTTAGCCGAGTATAGGCCAAAATGAACAGGCCAAATGGCTGTGGTAAAGTAAAAATAAAAATAATTAGTGGCACATGCTGTCAGAGCCAAAAACATGTAAGATGGGCCACATTAGAAGGGGAGAGAACCTGGCCTAATTAGTACTGTGATAAACAATTTAGTTTAGCAGACACAAGCCCCCCATACAATTGAATGTCTGTGCTGTGGGATGCGCACAGAAATGAATATTAATAAACCCTTCTCTCAGCTTGTTTATGATCTAGTAAGGGGAGAAAGGTAGGTACAGCGACATCTCTAATTCTGTAAGAAAATAGCTCACTGAGAAGTTAAGGAAAACACCGAAAAAGCGCTCAGGGAAGAATTATTCCAATTCAAAGCATAAAAAAAGCTGAATGGATGAGAGAGAATTTAAGTTCAGGCTTACTGGGATGGGGGAGTTTCAAAACAGTGGCTGCTCCAATATTTCCAGGTAGGAGAAGTTGAGCAGTGACAAGGGAATTGTTAGGAGCTTCAAAGATAAAGATGCACCGAAGCTGAATTTTCATTACAAGTCCCCTGTTTTCACTTAGATTTTATGTATTTGAAGTTGCTAACTGGCCAGCAGGTGGGGATAGGTGGCTAAATCTCACTCCCCACCCCCCAGGCTATTTCTGGTACACACACACACATATAGTGAAAGTATTAAGTTAGAGAATTGCAGGTTACATTCAGAAAATACAAAATAATTTTGCCTGGTAAGAACTTAGAGTATATGCATAAGAATAGTAGAAGACATAGATTAAAGAATACGTTAAAGAAAGAGTAGGTGAGGACTAGAGAACAGGTGAGAGTCCTAGGTCGTAGGAAGCAGAGTTTGTGGGTATTTTTATGTTTTTGTTTTTTCTTGTTCTTGTTTTGTTTTCCCAAGCAGAGGAATAGAATAATTATCTATAATATAATATCAAAGTGCCATGATGAATAGATTGCGAAAGGGAAAACCTGGAGGTAGGGACATTTAGGGACATATTCAATAGTTCAAGGTAAGGTGAAAACAATGAATTTTCAGAAAGAACAGAAAGAAGAAAATGAATTCAATGGTAGAGTTAGAACACTAACTTTGTAATTTAAGAGTTAGAATACATTCACAGTGAGAGGTTTGTGTAATCGAGGATTAACTAAGATTTCAAGCCTGATTAACAAGGAGAAAGGCAATGACATTGAAAGAAATATGAAAATTAGGAGAGCTGCTTGTTTTTGAATTTGTTGATAGGAGAGATGACAAACATTTATTTGGGGGAATGTCAGTTTTGAAGTTAATTTAAATTGACCATTTAGCAGGCAGTAGCAAATCTGGAACTGCAGTTTGGAAGATAATTGCTACCCTAGAAATAAACTAGAATATTAAGATACAGAAAGAGAATGGAAACTTGCAAGGTCTTGTATGTACATGGTATGTCGGGAAAGAAGAGAAATCTGAGGAGAAACTGAAGAAAATCAGATTGGGAGAAGAAAAATAGGCTAGTTTGGTTTCATCCACATTCAAGAAACAGTGGACGGAAAAATGTTAAATTCTAGAAAAGTCAAATTCGATAATTAAGAAAAGTTCATTGGATTTGTTGACCAGATGACAAGAAACGAACTGCTGAGTATCTGCAAGAGCTTCTAAAATAATGTCAACACAATTACCATTGTCTTAACTGCTAATGCAGCTAAACTTCACATGGTTGAAAATATTGCCGTGCCATTTCACAGGTGAGAAAAGATATGAATTCTAACTCGCTTTAAGGTGAATTTTCTGTTTTCCTAAATATCGACAAGACTTCACCTTCTTCTCAAATCTGAAATCAACTTTGACACCTTTTTCTACTTTCATTTAATAAATGGGCATTTCAATGAGCCCATTTCTTAGATACATTTTAAATGAGCTCTAGTGACATATTAAGAATAAAATAACTCAATAAACAGATTATGGACATAGCTGAAATGATATTTTAATCTCTAGACCATTGTAAATTAATGTTCCATAAACGTCTGTATTCACATTTGGACTTCAAAGTGTTAAACTGATTTACCTCCAGGGAATGTCACATCTTCCTAAGTATATGGTTTTCACACGTACCATCATCTTGAAAACATCTGGAGTTCACAGAAACCACAAGATAACTAATAATCCATCAAGAGCTGAAACAAGCGCATTCATATCAGAGTAAAATAATTTTCTAAGAAAATGTTTGATTTTTCTGTAACTACAAAAAATGTAAAATCACACAACCCTATTCCTAATGAATCTATCTGATCTTTGTAGCTTTTTGGGAGAAGGTCAGGCAAGCATTCTCTCTGAAGATTCAATCACCTGCTTTTACCCAGAGACAGCATCTCAGGGAGAATTTGAAAGATTGACAAAGGAGACAACCTTTTGGGGGCGTGTAAGTGAACCAGAATATCAATGGAAATTTAGAAGGTGGCACAGGATGCTCTCGCCTGTGATTGACAAATGGTATCCTTTTACATCTTCCTGGCACCTCACTGTAAAACTGGGATGTGCTGGAATGTTAGCCAGCCAATACAACATAGCAAGTATATATTAATAGAAGACTGGAATATGGGTGGGGGGGGAGTCTGTGTTTGATTAAAAAAAAATCAAAGAACTATAAAAATATATAAAATCCATAGAATTGTAACAAATATTTTAAAACCCAATTTTCAGTAAGTGACTCCCAGAGGAAAGTTTAAAATCTGATAGTGTGGACATTTCTTCCTTAAGCAGCCCCCGATTTCGCATTGCTTTGGTCTGCCTATGCATGAGGTCACAAGCTCCTGCCATTAGGGAAACGTGACCTGTGTCTTTATTTTGATATGAGCTTTAGCGTTCTCCATTGTTGTGAGTTTTCTGTGCCTGACAAGAGGGTAGGGAAAGACTGATTCCGTAACTTTCTAGAAACCAAGACAAGGATTTCCCATTCAAAATTGTATCATAACTTGATGAAAAAAAGTTCACAAAGCAAAACTTTGAAGACACCCGAACCAGAGACAGAAGGAGAGCAGTAGACATTAAAGGGGCATTTCTCAACCCAGGGCCTGATGCCTCTCCACTCCCTCCCGTGCCACTGGCCTATATCCTTACTGCCAACACAGCAGCATTCAGGCAGGAATCTAGATTTGAGCTCTTGCTCTACCGCTTATTATATGACTGTGGGCAAGTCACTTTCCCTCTAGACCTCAGTTTCCTTGAATCCAAAATCAAGATAAAACACCTGACACAATTACCTCAGGGGATTGCTCAGAAACAAAGAGATAAGGAATAAGTGAGCAATCCGTGGACACTGGCTTCTTTTTAAATACCATCACGACTTCTGTACTCTATTAACAGCATCACATTACTGCTGGTACAGGTCTTGGTGAGTGTGTGTGTGTGTGTGGGGGGGTTGGCGAGGGAGCAGGCATATAGTTTGAGAGTCTGGACACCTGCATCTGAGTCCTGAATCAGGGGCTATCTCATACAACAAGGGCCAGGCAGCATAGGAGGCAGCGAGGTAGAGAGATGGCAAATCTCTGGATCTTCTTTGTATTTACAATGAAACATTCGGACGAGATGATCAGTACCTGCAGCTTGAAAGGTGGAAGGTGCTGACTTAAGAAGTTTGCACTGGTTCAATTAAAATGGGGGACGATAATGCATACATGTATATATATATGGGAAACTTTATTACAGTTCACTAATACCCACTATCTCTCTTTGCAAGAGTATTATAAATCCATACCCCATTGAATGGGGCGATCCATGTAATATGGTTTGGACAATGAAGTATGAGTGGCTTTGACATGAATTCTTTCCATTTAAAAACTTTGTCTCAACATGTAGATTGCCTTATTCTCTTTTCCATTCCTCTCAGACTGTGGAAGTATGTATCGATCCTCAATAAAACCTCCAATGTACATGTGGCATAAGCAAGGAATTCATTCATTCTTTGCTAGTTTTAAAGCCTCCAATCTTTTAGAATTACGTTTTCTGTAGAATAACAAGCCTATCCGTACTGATACAACAATGAAGTTAGAGTATTCATAAGCCTAACCGTATTAAATTTAAAGAACTGTACTTTATTCCGAGTTTATATTTTTCCTGCATTTGATGCTATTAAAACAGCTTTCCTTTTGTAAAATGACTATCATGATATTTGGGGAAAGATTCCAAAATTTGGGAATTACCCCAATCAAGGAGTTACATAAATACAATAAAAGTGTACCATGTGACTGACACTTCACCGATAAAATTATCTTCAAAAACCAATACAGCATACCTTCAAAATATTTGCCAATAGGTTTTTTTTTTTCCCTCCTATCAATTCTGACTTCCTTTGTGAGAGCATGGATCAAATTTTGGGTGTCATGTGAGGAACCGAATCATAATTGTTCATGAGCATTGAAACATTATAGTAGGTTTCTGAATATCTCACTGCTATTCTCTTAGAAAGATGGAGCAAACACAGGTGTGCTAGAGTGCTGGCTAGCTGTGAAATGTTAGGGCATTTCAAGGCTATCTCACCATTCACTTTCTTTGAGCCTCTGCCCAGGTATTTTGCCCAGGTGAGTGGTGTGAAGACTGTCCTGTCATTCCTATAAATAAGAGACTTCTGATCAAAGAGCCCAGGACTCATGCCTCTTTTAAATAGGTCTCAATTTAAAAGAGCCAAATTTTAGAAAAAATAAGATAAAATAGTAGAACTGATATCAAAGATTGGCATGAAATGGACAGTTTTATTTAATGAGTAGACTCGACTGGGGGCTAAGAAATGGAGAGAGGGAATGAGGAGATTTATAATCATCAGCTAGATGTGCTTACTATTGACCAATTCAGAATTACGAAGGCCTCCCTGGAGCACTGCTATGCCTTTGCACTGCTAATTCCCTGCGTTTTATTTTTCTTTCAGATGCTTTTCCAGTAGAGCTAACAAAAAAACAACATAAAACCGTCTCCAACATACTAAACAGCTGTCTCTGCGATCAGAAGGGATCAGAAAACACCCTAAAGAGTTGTCGAATCCCAGAGGAAGATCTTGTTTAACTGGTGAAAGGCTTGCAGCAGAAACCTTGGAAAGTTTAGGGAGTGGGGTTTTATTGTCAGAACTTTCAATAAAAGTGCAGCCACGGATCCTGAGAGCATTAAATAACAAGCTGTCTTACCTGTGTGCACGCCACCGAAAGGAAGGGCAGACGTGAGCAAGGAGTGCTTGCACATCAGTCAAAACTCTGACAGCTACCCTGTGAAGTTTGACGAGCTGCCATGCACCAGGCTACCTAGGATACTCTTAACTGAACCATAAAAAGACAAATAAATTAGTAATTGTATCCCTCCTGTCAATGCCTTTTTCGTGAACTTCTCAAGCTGTTGGTTAACATTGTCTGGAATGATTTATCAATAGATGTATGCTTTGGCTTTCTTAGAAAAGACAGTTACATCTGATTTTCTTCCAAATTGTTTTTTGAATTGATTTAAGAAAATGTTACAGATATTGCCAATTTCTGGACCTCTCTTTTTTCCTTCCCCTGCTCTGCCTCCTCCCATTAGGAAATCAAACCAATAAGATTAACATAATCTTTCTCAGAATTGACTGTTCTTTTAAATAGATCCCATGATAGACATGTGTAAAAATCAATAACAGGCCCCTCATTTGTCAAAGCTAATGACTAAACTCATTTTGAAGTTCAATAGTGGTTACTGAAGAGTGGCCACACATTATATCTCTAATCCTTGTACGTCTCTCCGCTTACTCTGTAGGACGTAGAAAAAGGAGGCTTTGCTGCTTGAGGCATGATATAAGAGCTTGTGTGCCCAAAGTATTTATGCATATTCACTTTTGTCAAACTGTAGCTGGTGCTTAATTGCCTAAGCTAACACTTTAAAGGAAATACAAGAAAAAATGAATCTGTTAACAGTTTGTAATCCCACCCCCACTCCCCTTTGTAAAACTATTCAATTATAAGCTCCTTCAATTATATTCTTCACTCACTGAGGTTGTGGACCATGTCTTACATGCTTTTAATTCCCCCCCACCTCCCCGAGAGACCAGCATAGTGATTGGGTCACAGGTTAGCACTAAATAAAGATTTGGTTGAATTAAGCAAAATTAAAGTATCCAATATCTTGATCCACAGCATAGCAGTTATCCTAGACTAAAAATTCATATCCAGTGTTAGGATGCAACTTTCCAGTAGGTTCCGCTTTGATAGCTGCCCTGCATCACAGGGTGTTTTAAGCAGTGTTTGCTTCTGAGGTGGTCCCGTGCCGCTCCACCCTTCTGAACCTTTCCTTGGAGAAAGGTGAGAACTGACAGGTTTTAGTAAAACATCCTCTTACCTTTTGAAATCCTCTGATTAGAGGTACAAACCAGCAATGAAACATCTTAAAATACAGAACAGAGTGTAGATAAAACACACACACAACATATAATAACTGAGATTCGAGTTTTTAATTACCATTAATAAAAGCAATGTCTTTTATCTGTATAAAGCTTCCTACAATACACAGTTTTTTCCACATATGCCATTGCGTTTTCTAACCCAGAATCAGAGCACTCAATAAACATCTCTTTCATTTCCCTAGAACTCTCAAACTGGGCTTTACTCTTTTGTATTTTTCATTTGATCAGACAGTTGCCTTTTTCTGGGCTCCAGGTTGTATATTGTATTGCATGCCCATTGGATGCTGCCATCTCATGGAATCAATAGGTCAGATACAATTTGAAACTCCCTAGGCAATGGATTTTAAAAACTGCTTGAGGGTGGGGAAGACAGACAGGAGGAAAAGAAAAAAAAAAAACGGATCCACAGGAACAATAACTGAAGTGGAGTGATACATTCGTGATGGGAGCTGGAGAACTCCTGTTCTTTCTAATAGCTTCTCAGGGGAGAAGCCGCCCTTTTCCAAAAGCAAGTGTCCTGGGAATAGCACAGCCACTGCCATTCCACTCTTTTGATGGACAGAAACCTTATCAGCACAATTCCCCTTGAGAGCTGAAGGGAGAAAGAAGGAGTTTAAAGACTTTTGAAAAAATTGAGATTGTGAAAGGAGGAAAGCTCAGCACCCTGTTTTTTCACTTGGAATATCTCTCGTGAAGCCAAATTTAGGACCCTCCCAGAGTGCACAGTCTGACAACTGAGCTAAGCTGGGTGCATGGGCTTATTCTTGCCAGGGGAGAGAGAGAGCGATGAAGTAAAAAGGATGTTGAATGAATTAAATACAAAGCATAAAAATAAAAATGCTTGCCTCCAATACAATGTGATCATATTTGTAATCGCAGCAGTGCAATGAGGATGTCAAAGCATTGGTCATTCAGTAATGAACAGCATAAATCATTTTGATGTAAGAAGATACAGACACCTTGCAGTTGTATGCCTTTTATATTATTTTCAGAGAACTCAAAATATCTCATGGCTTTGTGTCTCTCATTGTTATGAGTCTATGGGGTTGGAAAAATTGAGGAAGCAGATGAGATTTACTACTGCCCCCAGCCATGGCTGTGTGGCTCATATGAGGCAGAATAAAGAGTTTTCCTATCTATAGAATCCTCATGACCTACAGGGGATGGGGTCAGTCCACAGAGGATTCTGCCACTAGTAGTCACACAGGGACCCAGGCTGGCGGACGCTCCAATGCAACATATACTTCCATGGCACTGAGTCAGGGAAAAGACATAAAGTGACCCATCCTGGATATTAATGTCTCCATGTGGAAGGGACACAAATTCAGTTCACTCACTTTTCGTTTATCAAAGTAAGTGACATGGCCTTACATACTTTTTAAAAAGAGCCTTATTGAGGTATAACTTGTACATCATAAAAATCACCTATTTTTTAAGAATAGGATTTTAGTAAGTTTACAGAGTTCTGTAATCATCACTGTCAACTTTTTAAAAACTTTTTTATTGTATAGTATAACATATAGAGAGAGCAAACAAATAAAAAAGCAATAGTTTTCAAAACACTCTTCAATAAGTAGGTACAAGACAGATCCCAGACTTTGTCTTGGGGTAGCATACCATCATCTCAGATTTTTTCTTTTAGCTGCTCCAGAATGTAGGGGGCTAACAAATTTAAATGTTTTTTTATCACCACAATCAATGCAATTTAACTTTATAACACTTTTTATTACCCCCAAAAGATCCGTCATGCTCATTTGTAGTCTATCCCCAATCCCAACCCAGACCCAGGCAAGCACTAGTCTCCTTTCTGTTTCTATATTTTCCATTTTCTAGAATTTTTTTGATGAATAAAATCATGAAATATTGTGGTATTTTGCATCTGGCTTTTTTCAGTTAGCATGATTTTTTTTGATGTTCATTCATGTTGAAACCTGTAGCAATAGTTGTCCATTGTAATGGCTGAGCAATATTCCATTGCTCAGATATACCATGTTTCATTCATCCTTTTACCAATTGAATAACATTTGGTTTGTTTCCACTTTTTGACTATAATGCATAATGATGTTACATGTGCCTACATGTCTCTGTGTGGAAATATTTAAATATTTGCTTCATAAAAGGAGGTATTTATTTGTGTAGCAAGATGTAGAAATTTTTATTTTTCATTAATTCCCTTTGAAGAGATATTATCTTTAAGAAATGTGTGAATAACTGTTTGGGTAATAATTGCAACAGATTCCCCACCTTTCACCCTAAATCTGCTGACTGGTATCAAATCTACTCAGAAAAAAGAAGGAAGCTTGCTCTTCCAGAAGGAGTCAGGAAACAGGTCTGGAAAGAGTCTAAGGGGGTTGGGGGGTACATCAGACAGGGGACAATTGACAATAAAGTTGAGAGAGGGAGACAACCACAGTGAAGATGGAATTTTGCTATAAGATATTCATTATAAACCTCTCATCTCTATTGCTCTAGAAAATCTTTGAAAACTCCAACGTTTTTCACCAGGGCTTTGCTTGTAGGTAGACTCTTTGGAAGGAACTCCAATGGATACTGATATTTATGCCCAGGTAGATGCAGTGAACAGTTTTTGGTTGTATGTAAAGTGTTCATTTCCACTCCCTCTTTCTTAACAATAAACAGATGTTTATTATATTCACGGATGTGCGCTAACATCATCACAGTCAACTTTAGAAAATTTTCTTCACCTCCAGAAGAAACTCTGTATCTTTTAGTTAGTTACCACTCCGTGCCCTCCCATCTCACCACCCCACCCTAGCAACCATTAATCCACTTTCTGTCTCTATATATTTCCTTCTCCTAGACTTTCATGTGAGTGGGATTGTACAGTATACGATCTGGCTTCTTGCAGTTAGCATAAGGTTTCCAAGGTTCATCCATGATATAGAACGTATCAGTACTTCATTTCTCTGTATGGGTATACCATGATTTGTTTATAAATTCACCTCTGGAAGGAAACTTGGCTTGTTTCCGCCTTTTGGGGTATTACGAATAATGTTGCTAAAAGAATTCACATACCAGTTTCTGGGTGCACATGATTTCATTTGTTTTGTGTATGTACCTGGAAGTGGAATGGCTGGGTGATATGATAACTCTATGTTTAATCATTTGAGAAACTCACAAACTGTTTTCCAAAGAGGCTGGATGATTTTCATTCCCACCAGCAGTAAATGAGTGCTCTGACTGTCCCACACGCTGGCTAACACTTGTTGCTATTTGGCTTTTTGATTCTCATCATCCTAATGGGTGTGAATGTCATCTCATTGTGGTTTTGATTTGCATTTCCCTGAGGATGAATGAGGATGAGCATCTTTTCATGTGCTTATTGGTCATTTGTTTGTACATCTCCTTTGAGAAATTTCTACTCAAATCCTTTTCCGATTTTTTGATTGGGCTATTTGTCAAAACCAAAGTCATGAAGATGTATTGTTGTGTTTGCTTGTTTGTTTTTGAGTTTGTAGTCTTTGCTCTTACATTTAGGTCTTTGATCCATTTTGAATTAATGTTTGTAAACTGTGTGAGATAAGGATCCAGCTTCATTTATTTTTAATGTGGCTATCCGGTTATCCGGCACCATTTGTTGAAAAGAATATCCTTTCCCCTATTGCATGGTCTTGGTACCCTTGTTGAAAAATCAATTGTCCATGGATGTATGGATTTATTTCTGGGCTTTCAATTCTATCCCATTAGTCTATATGTCTATCTTTATTCCAGCACCACACCGTTTTGGTTACTACAGCTCTGCACTGCTTTGAAATGGGTAATTGTGAATCATTCAACTTTGCTCTTTTTCAAGATTGTTTTGGCTCTTTGAGGTTCCTTGAATTCCATATGAATTTTAGAATCATCTTGTTAATTTCTACAAAGAAGTCAGCTGAGATTCAGACTGTGTTGAATCTATAGATAAGTTTGGAGAGTATTGCCATCACAACAATGTTAAATCTTCCGTACCATGAACATAGGATAATGTTACATTTATTAAGATCTTCTCTAATTTCTCTCAACAATGTTTTGTAGTTTTCAGAGTATAAGGTCTGCACTTGTTAAATTAATTCCTAAATATGTTATTCTTCTGATGCTATCATGAATGAAATTGTTTTCTTAAGTTCATGCTCAAATTGTTCATTGCAAGTGTATAGAAATATAATTGATTTTTGTATACTAATCTTTTATCCTGCAATCTTACTGAACTCCCTTATTAAAGTTTAATGGTTTCCTTAGGACTTTCTATACACAAGACCATGTCATCAGTGAATAGAAATAGTTTTACTTGTTTCTTTCCAGTGTGAAAGGATTTTATTTCTTTTCTTTGCCTAATTACACTGACTAGAACCTCTGGTTAATGTTGAATAGAAGGGACAAGAGTGGATATCCTTGTCTTACTCCTGATTTTAGGGGAAAAGCATCCATTCTTTCACCGTTAAGTATACTGCTAGCTGTGTGTTACCTATAGATGCCTTTTATCAGGTTTAGGAAGTTTCCTTCTATTCCTAGATGGTTCAGTGCTTTTGTATGAAAGAATGTTGTTTTTTGTCAAATGATTTTTCTGTGTCTATTGAGATGATCACATGATTTTTGTTTTTTATTCTATTTATATGCATTACATTATTTGATTTTCAAATGCTAAAACAACCTCTAACTCTGGGATAAATTCTACTTAGCCATGGCATATAATTCTTTTTGTATTTGGTTTACTAGTATTTTGTTAAGAGTTTTTACATCCATATTCATAAGAAATATTGGTGTATAGTTTTATTTTACTTGTGATGTCTTCGTCTGGTTTTGGTGTAAGGTTAATACAAGAATGAGATTGGAAGTGTTCCTTCTCTTTAAGTTTTTGAAGTGCTGTGAAAAATTGGTATTAATTCTTCTATGAATGTTTGGTAGAATTCAGTGGTGAAGCCATTTAAGTCTGGGCTTTTCTTCTTGACAATGTTTTGACTAATGATTCATTTTTTCTTATCATAGGTCTATTCAGACTATCTATTTTTTTTTCTTGAATCAGTTTGGGTAGTTTGTGTCTTTCTATGAATTTTTCCATTTCATGTAAGTTAACTAATTTGTTGCCAAAACTTGTCATAGAATTCCTTCATAATTCATTTTTTATTTCTGTAAGGTCAGTAGAAATGTCCTTGCTCACAGCTCTAATTCTAGTAGTTTGATCATCGGTCTTTTTTGTCATAGTCAAATTAGCTGAGGGCTTGTCATCTTGATGATCTTTTCCAAAGAATCAGATCTTGGTTTCATTGCTCTTCTCGACTGTGTTTCTGTTTCATTAATTCCCTCTCCAACTTTCCTTACTTGCTTCTGTATGCTTTAGGTTTAGTTTTCTCTTCCTTTTTCCTGTGTCTTAGGAGTAAGTGAAGATTATTGAGTTGAGATCTTTGTTCTGTCTGAACATAGACATGGTCGGTTATAAATTCCCCTCTAAGCACTGCTTTAACAACACCTCATATATCTTCCAGGTTGTATCTTCATTTTTTATCATGTCAAAATGTTTTCTTATTTCCTCTTGACTTCTTCTTTGACCAATTTATTTAAGAATATGTTGCATAATTTCCACATGTTTGTATGTTTCCCCAAATATTCCCTGTGGTTGATTTATAATTTGATTCCATTATTGGTAGAGAACATACTTTGAATTATTTCTTTTACAATTTTTAATGCCACATGAATAAAGAACACTGATAAAGGTAATGTAACTATAATAGGCACTATTAATGCATATTTTTCTCCTTTATTTTCTTAACTGATATGAAAAGCAATTTTATATAAATATGTATATAATGCATGTTAGAACTATAACACCCCACCCAGCAACATAATACACATTATTTTCAAGTGTGCATGAAATATTTACCAAAACTGACTATATGCTGGGCCATAAAACAAGTCTCTGAAATTTTCAAAGAATTGAAATTATAGAGTACATTCTCTGACAACTTTATAATATATGTGCAACTTCTAAGGTAACTCAGTTGGAACCCACTCAGAGCTGGTACCACGCAGTGGCTGAAACTAAAAATAGGTGAAGCAAAGAACATCTGATAGATTTTTCTTTTCTTCTGTGCAAGCCTTTTTAGGTGTTAAGATAAATATTCTTATTTTCAAACTATTTGTCAATTAAAGGAAAAAACTGTGGCTGGACTACTCTCAAGGAAAACACGAGATGTGCGCGCGCGTGCACACACACACACATACACACGAACTTTCCCTTAAAATAGTGAAAGATTAGGCCGGGTCTGGAAAACCCCCAAACCACATGTTTTTAACAACTCAGATTAACCCTTTATTTTCTGCTTCTTTCCACTTCAGTGACGAGGACAAATGAGGCTTTGGAAGTTGAGCCAGGTCGTACATACTTAAAACTGGTGCTGGGTTCTATTACATACCCTCTCCCTATCCACTATTTAGAAAAAAAAAAAATTCTTTGCCCTCCCCCGCCCTGTACAGTTGAAAGATAGTTTTAAAGGGTAGGGTTAGAAATCTAAACATTACTAATTCAGAATTCGGGCTATGAGAGTCTTTATTTCAGTTACTTTCAATCAAATAACTTGGAATTAATTTATGGAGACCAGACTCTTACCATTTAATTCTACTCTCCAACATCAGCTACAAAATGAATATTTGGGATACAATATGAAATGGCTGTAGTAAAGAAATGTTTGACATGATGGAAAACAAAGAAGTTGATGAGAAATTCTTTAGTGAGAGAGGAGGAATCAGGGAAAATTTCATTTCACTTGTGTCCTAAAGATCAATTGGACTTTTCCAGATAGATTTGAGCATGTCAAGGGTCAGATACTGTGAATAGGAGTGAAAACAAGCAAACAAAGGCACAGAGGTTTGGATATATCCGACACATTCAAGGAACCATAATTTTGTGATTTGTAACTATGGATAACGTACAGCATGAATAAGGAGAAGAAAATGAGGGGAAAGAGATCTTGGTCTCAGGAAAAGCCTTGCATAACTTGTCAACAGATTTGCATGTTATCCTCAAGCAAAAAGGAATCACTGAAGACTTTTAAGTGAAGAAGAATCATGAGTGAAGCAAAATATTCCAACAATAATTCTGAGCACAGTCAGGAGAATAGAGTGAGGAGAAATTTAAATTATGGTTTATGGACTTATTTCAGAAAAAAGATACATGTTTAAATATGAGCAGTGAAAAAGGGGATGAGCAGAGATCCCAGGCATTTTGAAGGTACACTCACCGAACTTAGTAACCGAATAAGATGAGTGAAAGGAAAGAGTCCCCGGTAATTCTGATGTTTCTTGAATGACCTACAGATTTGATGTGAATATTATTAACCCATGTGAAAAGCCCAAGAGGAGGGTTAAGCTGGAAAAAGAGGTACCATGAAAGGGTCGTGTGTCATAAAAGTTACATTTTTTTGGAAAACAGTAGAATGATCTCTTCTAGGTATTTTTTCTCTCAAGCTTAGGCAGCAATCATTACAATGGTTTAATACATATAGGTGTTCTAAAGGGATATACAGCTTTTAAAAGCCATTAGATTATAAATCAGAAGCCAGAGTCCATATCCACCTGATGATCCTGGACAAGCGACTTGATCTCTACAGATCTTAATGCTGCAATCTGTGACATGATGAATAAAAATGTCTCTTCCTTCCTCCCACTGTGGCATGCTCAAGTGAGATGGTCATTTTTAGACATAATGAAAGCTGCAAAGTACAAGTACAGCATAAGTGATGTGGGTAAATCTTAATCGTGCTATTCGTTAGATTTATAATTAAAAATAAAAACTTGCAACTGAAAATAATGCCCCAAAACATTTCCAGAGAAAGGGATTTAAACTACATGCAAGGGTTTAGTCACAGTGATTTCTTTTTCTCTTATTTTTTCATTTTCTGGATACAACAATTCTTCCCTTTGCCCAAATATTGAATCTATGAGGCTCCAAATGTATCATTACACATGGTATACATTATAAAAACAAACCCTGAAACATTTGTCTGGGGCAAAATAAAAGAAACTGAAAAATTGAGGATGTCAAGCATTTTTACTTAATGCAAGATATTCCCATTATTTCTTTTCCTTTTAATAAAGTTCACACTTAGTTGCTCTCTTGAAAACCAATTCCTCCTAAAGCTTCTCTCTTCATCTTTAATATGACTTGTCTCTGAAGTTCTCATTTCTATCCAGGCAGCATTATTATTACATATCTTACGAAATTGAGCATTAGAGATTAATTACATGGGAAGTACATCTGATGGCTCTAGGGTTTCTCGGGATGGCAGTGAAGGCTACCCACTGGTGTAATAAAAGCTGGGTAAATTTAATTAAAATGTAGCTATTTCATTGGGCCTACTACGCAAGCAGGACCTCTGGTCTTCTGGAAAATAAAAAAGAATGATCTACAAAAACACACAGAGTTAAAAGGAAAGGAACGAAATACTCGGTGGTAACTGCTAGGCTGCCGTCGCAGCCCAGGGCATATAACGAAGAAGCCAGGACACAGAGGGGAAAGAGGGAAGGAGCCCTACGTGATAGTCCCTTCTTCCAATTTCACCAAACCCCTTTCCAAGTGCTTTGAGTTCAAGAAAATTCCAAAGACACTTTCCAGCCTCATCTTGACCCTTTATTCAGAAAGCTCCAGGGGGTCTTAAGCAGTTACTAGGTCATGGGGATTCACCGGCATTTCATTGTCCCCAATAGCTAAATGAGCCTTTGCCTGCTTGCTTCTCCCTGGAATGTCCCCCAGATTGAATAATCTCAGACAGAGGAAAGGATTAAGGTCAACATCAAGAGTCCAACCAGGAGACCCATTCATAGTAAGGACACCTCGTCGTACACAGTCTTTGAAGGATGGATCAGGGAGCTTTGGCTCTCTGGAGAGGTAACTTTCTCTGAAAGCCCCAGAAAACTTGGTTGTCTCCTTTTTAGTTTTGGCTATCAGTAATAAGAAACCACAATGAAAGCTGACAATCAGAAAGCTGATATTCCATAAAATGACTTGTATAAAGATAGCACAGGATCTATTCTGATCCATTTGGAGACAGCATGGAAAAATAATAATAACAACAACAACAATAATAGTGAGCATTTATTTCATTATACTATGTGCCAGGAAATATACATGTATTATTTCCAGCCTTACACAAATTCTACAAAGAACATGCCACCATGCTGTGGTACAAAGAGTACAAGTTTTCAAGACAGACACAAATGGTTTGAATTCAGGCTCAACTATTTTTTTGCTCTGTGAATCTCAGTCTCTTTACCTATTCAAATAATATCTAGCTGGAATACTTTAAATGATGTTTAAATGAATTAGTATTTATACATACATCCCCTAACACATTGTCAGGCACACTGAGATTTCAACAACGTAAGTTCCATTCTTATTCTTTGGTAAGTCTATATGGGTCTCTATATTATTTTTCAAAAATATTCTAAGAATGGGAATTTTTTTTACCTCCACTGATAGTAGCTTCTTCTAGTATTTGATTAATTTTATAATATACAGCTCCTGTACTGTGCAATGCAAAGATGTACATCATGCAAAAGAATCAGTTGCATGTCAGATGAGTCTGGGCTTATTTTATCTCATTTGCATGGTTGGAGAGATATGGACTTACCCTAAAGTAGAGTATCTGTTTCTTCTGGTTACCTTTGTGCATATGAGTGCAAATGGAAACTGGGTGAAGATTTTCAGCCTATAACTTGGCACCCACCAGGAGATTCTTTTCTGGCCAGAATAGTTTTTTTTCCCAGGGCATTTTTTCCCTTTGTTCCCACAGCTGTTATCTCAGGTCCTGGGACTAAGTCCTGGGAAGTCTGTCCCTTTGTCCTTTATCCAGGTTTAGATGTAGAGTAATGAACCTTAATTCCATCCAAGGACGGGAGCTGCCCCAACCTTAAACAGGCCAGGGTGAGGGTTGAGGAATATGGGCAAATTTAAAAAGAAGACGTGATGTAGATTTACTTTGTTCTTGTTACAGCTGTTAATATAGTTGTAGAAAATAATACAATTCTTCAGAACTGTTCCCTGAAATTCATAATTCTCCATCTTTCTTTGGATATTTCATTCCTCAACCCCTTAATAGTCTCATTTACTCATTTGGAACCCCTTCTAAGTTAACTATATCTTAAAAATTGGGTAGTGATATATCTCAGTCAACCTAAATATGCGAAGCTTTGATTTATGTTTAGAATGACATATTTAAAGCAGAAAGGTTATAATTTTAACTTTTTCTAAATTAAATTTAACAAATCATACTGAGAATCTCTCAGTTTAACTTTGTGTTTGTACAAGAGTAGAAAAGTCAGATCTCTCCCCACCCCAAAAGTCACATATGGAAACAATTAATTAAAAAGGACACATACAAGACCAAGAGTCAGAAGAAAATAGTTTCCACAAGTCTTGCTCAACTACAGTTTTCCATTAGGCACTATTCCTTTCATTTAAGTGAAAATTCAAAGCCACATAATTTAAATTTTTTAAATTCTATGATTTTTGTTGAAAATAAAGGAGTAATAAACATCCAGCCAACATGGCACTAAGATCACACTTTGACATATCCCTCTGTCCAAATACATATCAAAGATGGACAAAATGTAAAAGAGGACCAAAATACAGAGCCATGCTGAAAAGCTAAATAAATAACTTTTCAAAGTAGAAGTTGAAAGAAATATAAGGCACTGAAAGGGTCTAAACCCACAAGCTTATGCTCTCTAAACTCAGAAGTTGACAATAAAGAACCACATTTCACATTCTTCATGGTGAACAAGACTGCTTAAAGACCAGGCTCTCTAGCTTGTGAAAAAGGACTAGAAAACAAAAGTTGCTGTGTACTGCCTATGGCTAAGGTTTGTAGCAAGCTGCAGGCAGGAACTGCGAAGATAAGTACATCCTTATAGTAATGAAGTGGTCAAAGTAGCCCAGTTATTCAACTGGACCTGTAATATTCCCAATATCACCATGGCAAAGAAGACTCCAAAGAACGCTATATGCTCTTGGTTCTGGAATAAGAGTCTTAAGGCTGAAAAACAAAAAGATAAGACATCTAAAATAGGGGTAAAGGAGAGACAAGGAAAACAGAGAAATTCGTCTCACAAGCCAGATTCCAAAACATGAAAATAACTAATGCTATAAAAGATGCCCTGCTGTTATCCCCTTATTGTCACCACTTCAGTGTATGTTGGTCTGATTTCCAACACCTGCATTTCTTTGCCGTAGCTTCCTGTGGCCACGGCAGTATAACAGCCCCAGGTAAGGCACGCTGAAAGTGATGGGGAATTAATGCCTTTGGTAAAGAGGCTCAAACACTGCCTAAAGGATACTGATGCATGAATATTAAATATCCCCTTGTTGCTTTGTTATGGTAATTCTCAAATGTCTGTTCTACATGGCTCCCAGAGTTTCCCCAGTCTGATTAGTTACACACAGGCGTAACTAGCTCAGTGACACACCCTTTATTGACTGCTTTTTTCTTGTCTCCCTTCTCCATTCTCCTACTAGGGTTTTCTTTCCCTGCAAAATTGGCTACTTCCATTTAAATCTTTCACTTGGGATCGGCTTCTTGGAGAACCCTAGCTAAGAAAGATGCTAAGAAAAACTGCCAAGAATTAGCAAAAGAAACATGAATTATCTCAGGAAGAAATTAACTTGATGGAACAATTTGACCAAACAATAAAATAATTATGTTTAGGGTTCAGAGATAAATGAAGAATAAATTCTATTTAAAAAGCAAGGGATCACAGAACAAAAATAGGCAGAAATGAAACCAGTCCAAGAACATATGAAAAAGATTCATTTAGAAATCTTGGAAAGGAGATATACAATCTTCAGAAGAAAAAAAAAAAAAAAAAAAAAACACTCCAGAGAGATAAAAAACTTGACATTAGACACAGTTGAAGAATAAATCAATGAATTAAATGAGGAATTCACTCGGAATACAGGAAACAAACAAACAAACAAAAAATGAGAAGGGAGAGATAATGAAACAATGATTGTGCACTTCCAATTTTTCATCACATGGTAGTTCCTGAGGAAGATAAAGTTGAAAATGGCCCAAAGGAAACAGTTGAAGGAAAGAGAATTTTCTAAGAACCCCAAATCAAATGTGGACTCAAGAATATCAAACAAGATGAATATGAATATTTTATAAATTAAAAACAAAAATAAATAGAGAAAGCCAAGTTAAACTGCAGAAAAGTGAAAACAGAATTATCTTAGATGCTAACAGATAGAAAGGACAGATAACCTACAAGGAAAGGTATTTAGACTGAGAGCAACCTTATCAGAAATAAAAGATGCCTGAAGACACCGGAGAAATGTTATTAGAAAGCTGAGGATACTGATGATCATTCAAGACAGTAAAGGAGAAAAGCGCACGCTAGCATCTGGCAATAGCATCAAATGATATAGGTATAGGTTTAAAAGGAAAAAGGAAAGAAAAGAGTCACTGGTAAATGTGTTTCTTAAAGGTCCATTATTCCATAGAGAGGCTTGGGCCAAAGTCAGAGAGTCTTTCAGGAGAAAGGCCCTGACTCGTTATGTGTTTACATATTTTCAGGACGCTGGAGGAGGAGTGTGTGTCAGGGAACATCCAGTCAACTTTTAAAACACAGGCGCTTTCTGACTGGGGAAGCGGCTTTGTTAGAAAGAGGAGTTTTTAAAGCTCATCTAGATACCCTCTTCTGTTGTACGTTTCCTGCTGAACTAGCTCTTTGCAAAGCAGGTAGAATGGGGAAGTGATAGAGCTGTTGAGACCATTCACGAGATCAGAGGTTGTCTCTCCTAAAAACAAACAAACAAAACACCAACAAGACAAGTGAGAAATTTTCCTTTCATAGATACTCCCTACAAAGAGGCAAGCCAAAAACCCTGATCTACTATTAGGCACCTAAAAATATTGATAAGTCTTTCGTTTGTTTGTTAAAATGCATTTATGAACTCAGAGAATCCTCTGAGGCTAAATGTGAGTGAAAATGTAAACCCAAAGAGTAGGCAGAGCACTGGAGTCCAGCTTTACTCTGATGGCTTAGCAAACTCGATTCATCTTGAGCCTCAGTTTCCAATTCCTTGTGGTTACCTGAAGGATGGAGACAAAGCTTGATTTAAGGGAGATGCTCCACATACATAAATCTGGGACTGCAAAAGCCTACATTTTATTAATGTAAAGGGTAATAAAAAAATCAACTTCCTCTCACCAAATCTTACCAATCACTTTGTGGAAAGAAGTCACAAGAAAATTGGGAATGGATGTTGAGTGCCAGGAGACCCAAAAGATAGCATGGTCCACTGTTTCAGCTATTCCGAATCCACACTCACATTTTTACCCTTAAACTTCCAAATAGCTGTGAAAACAACATGCTCTCACTTCATATAATGCAACTAACTAGCCCTTGTAGCAAAGAAATCATACTTGGCCTCCTCTCAAAAATTGAGGTCCAAAGTTGTTGGGCCCACCTAAGGTAGTGGTGGAGGCAGTTTTTACCTCTTCCAGTTTAGTAACAGCTCCGTCTTGCTATCCTTTCACCTACAAGCTAAATTATAAGTTAAGCACAAAACATATTTTATATACAATATTTGGGGAAATGAAAGGATGAGCAAAAAGAAAATTGTCTAGAATACACATAAAACATACTCTCACATTTATCTAACAAATTATGGGAAAGTATAATTGTTCCTGCAACTGTCATGAGGCCATAATTAGTACTGCCCATTCCATATTTCATTTATCTTCAATGAGCACTCTGTTTGGACGGCACTTTTTGCTTAGTGAGCTAAACCAAACTTTCATTCCTGTTGAGCTCAAGTCTGTGGTGATCTTGCCTTTATTAGGCCACTGTATCTTGCCTTAATTTTTATCACATGATATGGTAAAAGGTAACCTATTTTCTACTTGACACTTAATATTAATCATTTCAGCTGTTAAACCAAGAAAAAAGTGAACAGTTACAAAAAAAGAGACAACTGTGGGTAAATCCAAATAAACATTCATTCATAAAACAGCAAAACCTTTACTTTTAAAAATAAACACAGGGAAAATTAAAATATTGACAGTAAATTGTGAACAAATTGTGAAAATATGCAATTTACCAAAGATACATCTAAACTATGAGGACATGAAACACTTGAATAAGTAAATATGTAAAAATTCAGAAGACAAGTAATAATCAAAAACAAGTTTTTGTAGCTATATGAGTACTAGACAAAAAAACCTAAAAAGAAAAGACCAATATAAAAACGCATATAACAACTCTAATTTTAGCAAAAAGCAAAACATACAATGCAAAAATCAACAGAAATTCAGTGAGAACTGATAAATCCACCATCACTGGTATATTTTAACCCATATTTCTCAGTAACTGATGGATAAATTAGACAAAAGTCAGGCATAACTATAGAAGATTTGAACAAAATAAATTTTATTTATTTATTTATGTTCACATATAGAGAATTTTGTACCACATCAGTAGCGAAGGCATATTCCTTTCAAGCTCATATAAAACATTTTTGAAAATTAACTGCAAACACAGCCATATAGAAAGTCTTAAAACAGATTTGTCTGCCCATTATGCAAGGAAGTTGGAACTTGAAAAAAAAAATACTAATAAAATAAAAACCAACAAATCTCATGCCATATATTTGGAAATTAAGAATATTTTATATCTATAATTTAATTAATTGATAAGTATATTTTTGAATACCTAATAGGTTAAATAAGAAATCATATGGAAGTTAGAAAACATTTAGAACTGAATCATACTGAAAATACTATTGTAATTAAGAAAATGCAGCTAAGTTAGGACCTACTACTCATAAACTAAAAGTAGAAAGTCTGACAGTGAACTAAGCACCCAACTTAAAAAGCTAAGAAAGAGCTACAGGGGGTTAAAGTAAAAAAAATTTTAAAAAGGAAAAATAATAGCAACTAAACAACAAAAAAAAGCAAACTGATGAATTTCATAGACATAATGTTGAGTGAAAGAAACCAGGTGCAAAATGTTATATACTTATGAGTCCATCCATGAAGTGGAGAAACAGGAAAAACTAATCAATAATAATAGAAGTGAGGATAAGGATTTCCTCTGAGGATATTAAGACCTCAGAGAAGTACATAAAGGAACTCAGAAATTTTCTATAACTTGACCTGAGTGGTGGTTTCACACATGTATTCATATATAAATATTCATTTAGCTGCATATTTAAGATTTACACATTTTATTATAAATAAGTGGCACCTCAGTAAACAGGTTTAATAAGAAAACACTAATGAATTAAAAAGGAAATACATAATAAAAAGGAGCAAAGTCAAAAATTGTGTTTTTGTTTAAAATAGACTAATGAAAGATGCAAAAATTTGTGGGGATTGAACAAGAAAAATAATATAGTCAAGTAAATAATTGTAAGGGGAAAAAAGAGACATAACCTGGATGGTGTAGAGATTTAAAAGCGAATATTAAGAATAACTTTTTAGCAAAACATTTGAAAATAAAGATGAAATGGATCAATTTCAAGAAAAAAATAACTTACCAAAGCTGACTGCAGAAGCCTGTAGAAAACCTGAAGTCTCATTTAATTAAAATTGCACCCCAAACTCATTTTGACCACGTGCTAACTTGCCAATTATTAGAGTAACTATTCAACCAAAGCCAACACCAAAGTCAAATATCATCATCATTAAATGAACTTCTGGGATATAATATTAAATCCAAAATTTATGTAAAATATTTGTTTTAAATTACAGTTACAGTTTTTTTAAATAGTCAAATTATGAATGTTTGACATTATTTTGCAAGAATAATTTATTTTCAGTGTTAGTTGTTGGATTTTTCCTGTAGCCATACCAATGTATGTTTGTGATGCTCTTTTTAATTAGCATAGTTAATACTACCATAACTGCTTTATTACTGGCAGGATACAATTGAGGACATTTTTTATAAAATATTTTCTACTATGAAATGTGTACTTGGAATTCAAAACTTAGCTAAAAATTAAAAAACTATATTTTTAACTATAAAATTATTCAATAGCTATTATATATTTTCCAACTTCTATTATCCTCCCTTATGCTAATATTTACATTTTAAAAATATAAATGGCTCAAAAATGATAGATTATCTCACTTATACTAATATAGCCAATGCTTAATCTCTGAATATATTAAATGCCAATTTATTAGTTTTTTAACTGTAAATTTGTTTCATTGTGTATGTTGAAATAACTTTCATAGTCATTCATTTTTCTTCAAAGGTAGCCAAATTTATATAAAAACTTGTACAGTATATGACTATAAAGCCCTATGGGTATTGTGTTTACTTTGTTTCCTGGAAGGATTACTCCATTTCTTCATTTTGTAATGCAACCATAAATCTTCATGCAATATCTGGTCCCATAGTCATTTCAGTGGTGACTGCCCTACCAGTCAACGAGAAATCTGGAAACAATGCTTAGCCTTCTGCATCTCTATGACAATGAGACAATACATATTTAGCACTGAGATCAGGTTTGGCCTTCTACCTTACATATTACGCTGCTGTTATTTTGAGATTTTCTGGAATGCTATTTATAAAAGGTCCTCATACTTATTTCTTAGTTATAGCACTGTCTGTTTAATTCAATATAATAAACACTGATGTAATGTCATGGCTTCTGTACATCTTATCTTTTTCAGATGCCTTTGAAAGTCATCCAATAACAGCTGTAGTTACTTAGGGCCCTGAGGTTCAAGGTGTTAGTTAAGCTTTTCACCTCAAAAAGAATATCTTATTACGGAGAGGGTTTAAGATGCACCAGTTCTAAACAGGTTGCTTTCTAATATTTCATCCTTTGTGTCAAATGGGGCTCCTTGACACAAAAGAGCACCACGATTTTGACAAACAAGGCCCACTGTTGACTACTATAGCTTGAGTGCCATTCTCTTGACAAGGCATTTTGTTTGGGGGGGGGGGGGAACCCTTTCACATGTTTAGCTATTTTGTGTAAATTAATAGAAATAGCTATTTTAAAGGAGTACCTTTAAAATAACCATTTGGAACTTAGGGGCACTTTTCATTCTTAAGTATTTTCTGTGGTGATGCCGCTATTGTCTCAAAAAGAAAGTGATGAGACATACAGCTGATTACTGTTGATGTCACAGAACTTCCACTCAGCCCTTTAAATTACTAAAATCTGAGACCAAGCAGACAGAAATTGCTGTTAACATACCACTTAAAATACATTTCATTTTAGTATGTCTATACTAGTAAAGTTACCATAGACATTTTTTTTTTTTACATCGAGAGGGTGTTAATCTGTACTTGTTTACACCAGTTTTTTTGTTTCATGTACGTAGCTAGTACTGAGGCTATCCACAGTTCAAGTGTCACCCTCCTACAGCCTCAGGGCCCCCCTCTCAGTGTACAGAATATCACGTTTCTTGATGTCACTTCATGTCCACTGTTGCAGGGCATCATTCAATGGCACAGGCAGTGTGCATATTCAATAACTGCATTATCGGGCACTGATGGCGCCTTCCCTTCCTCTCTGACATTAACTGGAGGATGCATCCTAGGCAGAAATCTCTCTTCTGGCATAAAGCTTCCTTCACTTGCGTATTGCTTCTGTGTGTCAAATGTGGTAGGAAACGGGAACATTTGCTTTGATTTCATGCAGCCCATGCTATAAAGAGCTTTGACTGAGTAGAGGAAACCAATAGCAACATTTACTTTAAACAGCATCTTTGGAAAATATGGAGAGTTGGTCCACGTAATGTGGACCAAGGATTTCTTCCCGGAGGCCACGTCAGGAATCAATGTTCCCTTTTACCACGCTTCTCACGGAGTGTTTATCTGGCCCTTCAGATGCATCTCGGCCCCCTGAGGCTTGGGCCAGCTGCAGGTGCTGCCCGCAGTCCCGGCGCTGCTGGGGAAGCTGCTTCCAGGCGCCTTCGAGGGGCCATCTGTCCCCGGCCTGAAGACAAAGGCAGAGGGCACACAGGACCTTGGTCTCTCTTCAGTCCCGGAGCCTGGAGTGCCTTTCCATAGTCATTAATTTTGCAACAATTTTTATCTTATAATAATAGATATATGTCTATACCTGAACTGAGAAAATTTCTAAAAGTATATAAGGGACTTTTTTTTTTTTTTTTACTACAAATTACCTCTGGAATACTTGCCTACATGAAGATTTGGAAAGTGATAAATTTGAAGGTCAGACTTACTTATATTGTGATATTGTTAAGCTTATCAAATGTGGTAAAAATCATATATGGCTCATGATCACTGATCATGCACAAATTCTAGTTAGAAATTTCACGGATATGGCATTGGGCTATAAAGGCTTCCAAAGGCTGAGGCAGAAGCTAAAGGTATATAGTGGTTTTTGGTCACTGAGTAAGATGAAAATTAAAGTTAGCATATTCCTAAATCATCAGTTTTACTACTAATTATAAAATAAAAATAAAAAACTACCAACAAAGAAAACACCAGGTCCAGATGTTTTATTGGAGAATTCTACCCAGCAATAAAGGAGTAAATAATTCTAAATTTACACAAACAGTTTCAGATCATAGAAAAATAAGAATATTTCCATTTATTTTATTACATTGGGAAAACATTGATACAAAAGCCTGAATAAAACAGCACATGAGGGTATAATTAGAGGCCAAAATAATATGTAAAATTAGATGCAAACTCCTAAACAAAATATTAACTTGCTACATTCAATCATAAAGCAATAAGTCATGACAAAGTTGGATTTATCCAGGATTTCAGAGCTAATATTAGAAAATCAATTAAGGTAATTCACTGCATACAAGGTTAAAGGAGGGCAAAATGGATGATCATTATAATTGATGCAGCAGAAGCATTAAATAAAATTGGTAAATTATTATTTCCAATGTTACAGAATTTCCTTTAATATTTCAAATAGGACAAGGGTAATAGATATCTCCATCACTGTCGAAGACTATCCTTCAGGTCTTGACCAGTGCAACAATAAAGGAAAAGATATAAACAATATAAGGATTGGGAAGAAAAAATATTATTCACAGATGATAATATAACATAGACACCCCATAAGAATCAATATATAATTTAGTAGAATTAAAAATTGTACATACCAAAGTTACTGGATATGAAATCTGTTACATTTCTGTATACTAACTGCAAAGAATTTAAAAAGCAATTTACAAAATAGCAACTATTTATAATAGCATACAATATAAAGTACTTAAGAATAGACTATCACAAAGTGTGTGCAAGCCCTATGCGGTCTAAACACATAGAGAAATATGTTCTGGGATTACAGCACTTAATATTAGGAATTCAACTTAATCCCAATCAAATGCCAACAGGTTGTGTGTGTATGTGTGTGTGAATGAGACAGAGAGAGAGCAAGAGACTTAAAATTACTTGAAAATGGATATGACAGTTATGAGGTGGAAAGAGTAAAGAGAAAAAATGGCAATGGTTCCTGAAGAACATTTGATGAGGGAACTTGTTTTAACAGATATCTGACCTTAGAATAATGTACTATTTAATACAGTGTGGTAGGTATGCAGGGACATATCAATTAAACAAACAGAGAATCTGTAAATGAAATAAAGATGCAAACATTTGATTTATGACAGAGTCATTACTGCAAATCAGTGGGGGATCTATGGTTTTTAAATAAATGATATTGAGGCAATTGGTTATGCAAATGGAAAAAATGAAATTTAATCCCTATATCATCCCATAACCTAAAATCAATTCCAGGTGGATTATAGATTAAATCCTCTGAAGTCAAAATTGTAAAAGATTTAAGAGAAAATAAGGAAAAAAATTTTCTGACCTTAGAATAAGGGACGATTTCTAAACCAAGATGCAATAGGTGCTAAATAAAAGGGAAAATTTCATATTTTTATAATATGAAAACTGAGAACATCTGGCTCATTAAATTTTGCCATTAAAAGTAGTGAATTAGCTTGGAAAAAATATTTGCAGCATGATAGCAATAAAATTATTAGAATCCAGAACATTTCAAGAAATCTGAAGAATCATTAAGAAACATGTCATCCAAAGAAAAATTAGCAAAAGTCTTGAACAGACACTTCACTAAAGAGAAAGAACAAAAACCCAACAGCTTATAAAAAAGATGACCAAATTCATAAGTAGGAAAATACAAATTAAAGCCAAACTCTCCAGACCGACATAATGTATTTCAGCAATACAAAAGGTTGGTAATTAAAGAGAAGATTTTTTTTTATACTGCTGGTGGGGATATACATTTTGCATGGGCAGGCACCGGGAACTGAACCTGGGTCTCCAGCATGGCAGGCTAGAACTCTGCCTGCTGAGCCACCGTAGCCCACCCTGTACAAATACTTTTTAAAACAATTTGGCATTATCTAGTGGCTCAGAAATTACATTCTTAGGTATATATCCTAGAGAAACTCTTACATTTGTCTGAGAAATTCTTACATTTGTGTATCATCAGGGTCCGTTATCAATGCTGTTCATAGCAGCACTACACGTAATTAGAAAAAAGCTGGAAATAGACCAAATATTGTGTTACGATATTGTGATACGATAGAAAACTATACAACAGTGAAACTACGGGTAACAACATAGGTGATTTAGTGGACTAATACTGGGCAGTAAGTCACAGAAAATATATAAAGTATGATTGATATAAATGTGTGTGGAGTAACATGCATTTACAGTTATCTGAAGTTCAAAAATATGCAATTGTTTAGGATAGAGATCTATATGGTGAAAAATTATCAAAAGGAAAAAAGTGCCAGGAAAAAAGGAGAGTAGTTAGCTATGGAATACAGAGGGTCACACAAAGAGACACATGACAGTCTTTAAGTGTGACACTATCAGCCCCCACATCCAATTGCTCAAAATCCAGCTACAGTTAGAGAAAAAACTGATAAAAGTAGATTACGTGATTTTTTTTAAATCCATGAAAAATTTATACGAAGTCAAAAAGAACTTAAAAACTAGATAAAAATATTTGCAGCACATATCACATGTAAGGAATTTATATCCCTAATATTTAAGGAAGTCTTAAAAGTTGAGGGAAAAAAGAACAAAGATCTTGTTAGACAAATGAGCAACAGATATAAACTGACATTTTAAAAATATATATTAAAATGTCCCTTAAAATATAGAAAGATATTCAATCACACTCATATTAAGAGAGAACAAATTAAAAGTGATCTCTCTTAGCTTTTGAGATACCATTTTTCACCAATCAGATTAGCAAAAACTAAAAAGTGTAACAGCACAATCTATTAGAAAATCTAATAGAGGTTTATTACTAACCTAGTGGAAGAAGGACTCTTTCAAAATTTGCTGGTGGGAATGCAAATTCCCCTTATGGAGAAAAATTTGGCAATATCACCAAAATTACTTATCTTTGACCCACCACTTTCAGGAATTTATCCAAAAGCTAATGTCTCTGCACATATGTAAACATGTTATGAGCAAAGTCATTCATTAAGCACTGTTTATGTAAATCATTGTAAATTATTGCAAACAATATGCATACCTATACATAGAGAGTGGTTAAATAAATGATTGAACATTCATTCCATGGAGTACTATACAACCCTATAAACAAATGAGGAATAACCGAATTACTCTGTTTTATAGTATAATAAAGTAAAGAAGATCAAAGTACGAAAGGGTATCTATAAGAAAGAAGGTGTATAAGAATGTGATATAAGAAAATATGTCTGTACTGCTCCTTTGTGCAAAAAGAAAGTCAAGAAGGGTAAATTAAAACTGATAATATAGGTTACCCACAAGGTGTGGGTGGAAATGAAAAACAGACAAGAATGGGGGGGTAGAAACGGAGGTGAAGATAAAGGACACTTCTTTTTGTATAGCTCTGACTTTGGGAAGCATGTTAAAAATATAATCAACAAAAAATATAGTAAAAAAAGGATAAGGGTAAACCCCAAAATGAAATATAAACAAAACCAAATGAGCCAAACTCAATTTCAATTGAATAGTATAATCACAGTGAAGGGGGGAAGGGACTAATATAAGTGTTTTTGCTTCAGTATTTGGATTATATACCCTCAAGCTAAAGACAAAAAGAATTGCAAACAAATGTTGAACTCTGATTGTAGTTTCTTTTTTTTTCCCACAGAGGTATGAGTAAGTAATTTTAAAATTACTTTCTGTGTAATCTAGGATTTAGTAAAATAAGTAAATATAATGTGGATAATGAAAGACAGATTCCTCATTGTCAGAAAGGAAATTACAAATATAAAAAGGGGAAAGGCTAGAATGAACCCTGTGGATCTGGATTGGAATTGGAGGTATCAGAAGGAGCTCATGATCTTACACACACACACACACAATGTTTATAAATGAATATCTGAAATAGATATGCATATAACTCAACCATACACATATGTATGTAGACATATGTATTTATAGCCACCTATATACATCTATATTCATTTCTGTATCAATGTACATATTGCTATGTATCAACTACCTAACATAGACAGAGAACTAGATGTAGCTCTGTGTGTAGCTCTGAGTTGGGCACACACATATTCAGAAAAGTCTGTGTGTGTATGCATGTGTATACATGTGTGTACATACACGTATTTCCTGGCTTTGTTTGCTGAGGGGTCTAGAGGCAATGAACACAGCTTGTGCCCAGATCTTGGCTTTAAAATATAATTCTCCCCTAAAGGAACAAGTCTTATTAATTCTCATCACCCTCTCCTCCGCCATTTTGTAGGAAATAAGATTTAAAGAAGGTACTGTATTTGTCTAACTTCATATAACTAGTTCATGTCAGAGCCATAATCAGTTGGAAAATCTATAGAAATTGAGAAAGAATTGCCTCCCTCACTTGGACCCTTCCCACCAGGGAATTATTTAGATGTCGCTTTTGCCCTGCTCTCTGTCATCACTCACATTCCAATAAAGAAAGCCACCATGGGTGAAGGAAAGATGGAACTGATAGAGAGAGGAATTTGGAGATGATTGACTTTGGGCACATAAATATGTCTCGCATATAAACTCATAATATAACAAATGCAATCACAAATTTTCAAAGCAAGAAAATCTGAGTCAAATGTCACTCTCTCATGTACAGTTGAGTGACCTTCAGCTAGTTACTTGACTTCCTTCAGATCCATCTTCATATGAGATGTTTAATAACACTCTCCTCTCTTGTCTCAGGCTCATAATATCCAGTCCCTTTGTGATATATAATGACTAATATAGAGAGCTTTTTAAAAGCGATAATTGTCTCTCTTTATGATCTCTTTATCCTTCCCCAATAGTCTTGTGGAAATATTAGCTCTGGAGGGTGGATTTCTTGGAATTTAACTTAAGTTGAAGTGTCAAGAGCCTAGCAGAGGATTTAAAATACTGAACTTCTTCCCAACCTGTCAAGAGTTTCCGCTTTGATTCTATGTCCCTTACCATTTCCCTAAGCCAGAATTTTCATCATTTGGGAGCCAATAAATTTGTGAACACACCCAAAATATTGCTCTTAGAAATTATATCATATAATACATGTTCCCATTCCCGGAAGTTGAGGCTCAGTCAAATTTGTTCCGCAACTTATTGAGTATATTGTCATGACAAGTTTTAGAACAGCTGTTAAACACTGAAGAAAGCCCTTCGTGGCAGAATTTAAATTCCTTTTGTTTAATAATGGGAAAGGTTATTAAAATACACTTTAGGGGGGGTGGGTGGCCTAATTAAGGCACTTTATCAAAAATAATCAAAATATAGCTTCTTCCTTGAATTTACTAGAAAGAGAGCTATTACATTGCACAAGTACCACTATTTATGTTTCTCTAAAAATGAAGAAATTCCCTAACTTACTCTGAGATTTCTGTAATTTATGTAACGCATTAATAAGGGACTGGAAGTATTGGGGGGGCCCCATTTGGGGTAATGGCCCAAATCGTTTATTACAGAAACTTCAGGAAAGAACCACTCACACACAAAGACAATGCTAACTTAGTCTTCCTTATGATAACAGGATTATTCCCTTAGCCAAGCTAATAAGTTAATACCATCAATATTTCCCCCTGCTTAACATTAGATTAAGGTATCTTTATCTTCCAATTAACCTGCAATTATGCGTCTTAATATCTGACATTCTCTTGGATTTTGGTTAATCCATACAATGCCAATATTTAAAGATAAGGTCCCCAGGTCAATCAGCTAGAAACCATTCCCAGAAGTTGATGCTAATCAAATTTGTTCATGCAATTCAGTGAGTATATTGCCATGATGAGTTTTAGAACAGATGTTTGACACTGAAGAAAGCTCTTTATGGTAGAATTTAAATCCCTTTTTGTTCGGTAATGACAAAGGTTATTAAAATACACTTTTTGTGCGTGACCTAATTAAGGCACTCGATCACAAACAATCAAAACAGCAACCTCTTATAGCCTTCCCAAGAATGAGCTTTTTCAGGCTCTCAATGTAGCACTGATGAAAGCACAGCATGAGGAATGGATAAAATTATGATCTCAGCTGAGAAATTAGCCTTAAGCACTTGTTAATAAAGGCAAATAGAATTTTACAAACCAACATATAAACTTTGTGAGAGCTATTTTATTGCATTCCGCACCAAGGTAAAGCCGATTGATATAATTACCTCCCTTCTATTCTTATTTAATTCATTTTTTAAAATCTTGGTTGATGATGAGGAGGGATCTAAAAAATTTGAACAGATTGAGTCTTGTTATTCTTTTAGCTTGAAGCTGCTTGGTCCTTTATTAAACAGGTTTTTCTCCTGACAGACATTCAAATACCCTGCACTCCCCATCCCCGTGGTTTTTCTACAATAAAAACAATGACAATGACACTGATTTTTCCAAAATGTTCATGTTTTGAGGTGAAAGGTGGAATATACAGGGGTCATTGAAGAATGTTATATGCACACACACAAAAGACTTTCCTCAATTCATCATTCTATTAAACTAGGCATTTCTGTCTAAAATAGCTAATGAAATATTAGGCACAAACCAGATAAATTTAAAAGTCTCTGTTATCTAATTAAAACCTGGAAAACTAAGGTCACTGAATAAATAGTGTTAAAAAGAGCACCTTTCAACAAAGCTAGAACTTCTCCCTAAAATATTTTGGGAATGAATCTTTTAAGTAAAAATTATTAATTATTTCAAACAAAAATTTTCCCAATCCATTCTCATTTAGAAATGATCAATGTGAGTGAACGTATTTTGTACACCGTTATGAGGTAGCTCGTGTGTGTTTATATGCCTCTGTAGCCAGGGCATTTTGAATACATTTATAAAATAGTTCTAGGTTTGAATATTTGTTGACCAGAAAATTTCCTGACACAGTTAGCATTTTTATTTTTTGCTTTTAATAGAATATAACATAGAAAGCTATGCTGAGCAGCATATTGCCTTAAAATTATTATCAGGCTGACGAAAATTGATCATAGCATCTGCTAATACCTAGTGGCACCTCTTATAGAATAATCTTTTAGCCTATACAGGAACTAAAATTTCCCTATGTGATCCACATCCTTTCAGCTAGGTCTGAAATAAAGGAAATCTTCAGTCGCAAATCCTCATTGTGACTTTCCATGGTGAAAACCAAATTCAACTTTTCACTAACCAAGTCCACTAAATAAGAACTCTCCACCTCCCACCGTCTCCTTTACAGGTTCTAAACCAGAATCACTTAACCAAAGCTGGCAGAGCGTATATGAAAGAGCTGTTCCAATAGGACATCTGTGAAAAGTTAAATAGGCTATATCAATTAAAGGCTCAAGACCATAGGTAACAATACTTCATTTCCATGTAGAGTTAAAACTGATCTTTCCTGTTAAGGCAGAGTGTCCATCTTTACACAAACTAAATGCACAGCTTGCTTATGTGTTAAAAAGAAAATCTCAGTCTAAGGGTGAAATCTCTATCATTAGTAAAACAAATCTTATATGAAACAATCTTGTAAATGAGCTGTAGCTTTAAAAACATACACTGCCTGTTCCAAAAAGAGACCTTCCCGAGATCAGAGGCCTATTAAAAACCAGAAATGTTAGACATCTGTTGCTGTGTTGTATGACGGCAAAGACAGAGATATATTAGTACCATATGTGAAGGAATATGATTTCAAAATCCAGCTTCGCTGGTATTTCCCAAAATAAGTTGCCAGGTTTATAGAATAAATAAAATCAAAGATAAATGACATTTTTTAACAGAAACCTCATCCTGAAAATTAAGCAATCCTATCAGAAAAGAGTATGTTTTGATACATGCAACATGTTATAGCAATATTTTCAAGTGACTCGTTGAACCAGATTACTATTACAGGTAAAGCACGACTGATATTCAATAAGAAGTTTGAGGGTGAAAACTCTTTTAGGACAAAGTGACTCTCAGGTCAGATGCTTGGGGGTTAGGGGCTGAAGCTGAAATTGGATCTCATTTTGTTTGTTATTATACTAACAGTTCCTGGTCCTTTTAAAGTTGAAGAGTGATCAAGATTTGCTTGAAAGGGGAAGAACAGTGCCACAGTTTACTCTGTGCTGCCGCGTTAAAGTCCAATAGAGGGAGTGTCCTTGACGGGCTACAGTGTTGGCTCTGCTTGAGCCTCTCAGCTTGGACTGTGGCTGAGAATCTGGTGCCTGCAGGAAAAAGAGGAATTCCAGTGATAAAGGAAACCCAGAGGTCAGAGGAATGCAGTCCATTCTTCCGACACAATAACCATATCCAAATCTTTCAGGACAGAGCACGGAAAATCTTAACCTTCCCTTTCACAAGGAAAGGAGGAAGGGTTGGGTGTCACATTTAGTAAAAAAAAAAAAAAAAAAAAAAAAAATTGAATTTTCTTAGGGAAAAAAAAAAGATTAAATTGGCCTGGCAGTGCTCAAAATGAGGAAGTAGCTACAGCACTATCTAATTTAGGATAGTACACTAACCTTGTAAAGCATTGATTAATCTAACTAATCTTGTGTAATCACATTGTTTCTGAAGTAATAACTAAGCCTATCTTTAAGAAAAGAGAGGGTGGTTTCCCTTAATCAGTTTATAGCTATAATTTCCAAACAGGAAAAGAGTCTTAAGGGGCAAATATCTCAGGGAGTAGATACAGTAACTAGATCTAGAGTCAGTAGAAGCAAGAAGTCTATACTCATGAAATTAAAGCCAATATATTACCAGGGGACTCTCTTCTAGAAATGAAAAACAAAAGGAGGCACTGCTGTCCTCCTGGGGTGGTATGCATTGAGGTTTCTCAAAGGAAAAGGGAAAGCCTCTTAAGGAAGCTTATGACGCTTCATCTTTAAAACTGTCCCATATATTCCCAGAAACTCAGAATATTTTCTACCATCCCTGGGAAACTTGTAGGAGAACATATCTGCAAACCACCTGCAAAAGGAGTTACAGAAGTCGTGCTCAAAGGTCAGTTCCCAGGACCATGCTCATCAGAAGAAGGAAAAGCACGATTAAGTTCCTCTAAGCATAAGTGCTTATGAGAAAGAAAGATAAACTTTAATTTAGGTGCAGTGTGAACTGTATATACAGAAGATGTAAAAGAGAGAGAGAGAAAAAAGAGCCAAGGGAGGAAGAGAGAAGAAACGGACCTGCTCTCCTTGATTAATTATATATGAGTTTTCTTGGCACTTTACATGGTGTATTCATCAGCTTTTCTAGGTTACGTTGAGGTAACAAAATCCTTGAATCTCAGAGGCTTACAACAACAAAAGTTTAGTGCTTGCTAGAGTTAATGTTGACTAGAGACAATTGATTATGTCTGCCCCACAGCTCTGCTCATAGACCTGTCTCTTTCTGGATCCAGACTGAAAGAGCAGCTTTCCTCTAGGTGGTACCCAGAGGGCTAACAAAACCATGCTGCAACTCTTCACTTTTCTGCCCAGAACTGGCAGAAGTATTTCTCCTCACGGTTGATTGTCAACTTAAGCCATGCGGCCAAGCCTGATTTTGGTTAGGTAGGGCAATACACCCCACACCACAGCAGATATGGCAATCCCATGGCAATAAGTGAGGCTGGATAATGCTTTCACAAGGATAATTGGGAACAATACTACAGTCTACCACAAATGGGAAACTTTGGATGTGAGCAAGAAAGGCATATCTTGACTTTCTTTAAAATTGGCTAAAGAACTTTCAAAGCATATAACACTTTTAATCACACAAGAGACGGGACAGAAATTTTTTCTTGGGCATAATATAATTATGTACTTTAACTGGGGGTTTATAGGGGTTGGGTTGATAAAAAAAAACAGGATGTCATGGACAACTTTTGTTTTTAATGTTTGAAAACAGAGAAAACATGTGAAGAATCAATAAATAAGTTGTTCTTGCTGTTGAGAATGTATATTATTCAAAGTGTAGCTCTGGGAGTGAAGATGCATAGTACAAAAATTGAATGAGTTTCAGTCTCCAAACCAGATCACTACTGATTTAACCTACTCCCGCCATGGAATAGAACAAACTCGAGACCCTGGCTTAGGGTGATATTAAGGGCTAAAAATACATAATACATTCTTAATTAATATGCAACCTACTGAATTAGAATATCTATTCACCTGGTGTGCTGGTTTGAAAGGAAATGTGCCCCCCTAAGAAAAGCCATGTTTTAGTATAAATCCCATTTCATAAAGGTAGAATAATCTCTATTCAATACTGTATGTTTGAAACTGTAATGAGATCATCTCCCTGGATGATGTGATTTAGTCAAGAATGGTTGTTAAACTGGATTAGGGGATGACATGTCTCCACCCATTTGGGTGGGTCTTGATTGGTTAATTGGAGTCCTATAGAAGAGGAAATATTTTGGAGAATGAGAGATTCAGAGAGAGAAACACTACGAAGCAGAGAATCCACCAGCCAGCGACCTTTGGAGATGAAGAAGGAAAACGCCTCCCGGGGAGCTTCATGAAACTGGGAGCCAGGAGAGAAAGCTAACAGATGACGCTGTGTTTGCCACGTGCCCTTCCAGATGAGAGAGAAGCCCTGACTGTGTTCACCATGTGCCCTTCCACTTGAGAGAGAAACCCTGAACTTCATCAGCCTTCTTGAACCGGGGTATCTTTCCCTGGATGGATGCCTTAGATTGGACATTTCTATAGACTTGTTGTAATTGGGACATTTTCTCTACCTTTGAACTGCAAACTAGCAACTCATTAAATTCCCCTTGTTAAAAGCCATTCTGTTTCTGGTATATTGCATCCCAGCAGCTAGCAAACTAGAACACCTGGTATCTTTTACTCTGCTCAAAATCCAAGAGAAAAAAAAAGGCAAATAATGACAGAACAAACATATCGAAACAGCTAGCATATTTTCTTAGTTTATTATAGATTCACCTAAATCTCCTGTATGTGCACTGGTACAGATGGTGACCCATGGGTGCTGCTACAAAAGAAAAAATATTTATTTCAATAATTAAGCAAATTCATGTTCAATCCACATTATTTAATAAGAGGACTATACATACAGTTCTGCTTTAGAACATTTAAAACCTGTTTTAGAATTAGTTTTAAACATTATATTTAAGAGTCAGACAGAAACATCAAAAGACAACTTCTTGATTTTCCAGCTAACCTAACTTTCTGTTTTTAAACCTTCACAAGAATCTGTTAGCTTACATATTCAGACAAATATGAAAAATATTTCATTCATTTGTTCCTATCAGTCATTTAGCCATTCATTACTACAAAGCTGTACAAGAGTTAACTAACCTTTCTTATATCAGTTTCTTTATATACAAAAGGAGGATTATGATGTTCTTGTGAGCATTAAATTGGATAATTTTGCCAAGATTTAGAACAGTATCTGGCACAGAGAAAAGACCAATAAACCTTGATTGTTATTTTTAAGTTTATTCACCCATTCCCCAAACATTACCACTAGGTCTCTGGAGTTGGTCAACCAAGCCAGTGGCTGGAAGAGGAATGAGTACAATGGAATGAACACAGAACTTGAGCCAAATATAAGTGACCTCTTTTCTTTGAAATTATAAAGATTTCTCAATGGTGCAATATTTCTTAATTTGAGTAAACTGATCTTTTTCAAGTCTTAGGTAAATTGTTAAAAAAAATCTTTAGACAATTTTGCTAAATCTATGTACTTAAAAACTAAGCCTATTGTGTAAATATTGCTTTAAGATAAATCTCTAGCCTCTTCCAAGCAGATAACTGCCTACATTCCACCATTTGCCAGAACGTTGGGTCTGAGTTGAACATCTATTATGTTTTGTTGGAGGCACAGCCAGGGAGAGTCAAGAGGAGTAAGAAACCATCCCTCCTTTAGGAGGGTCACAATCCAGTTGAAGGGTTAATTCTAGCATATAAATCACTAACTCTAGTAGAATGTTAAACTACTTGCAATTCTCTGAACCTGCCATGTCCTCTCACAGTCTCTGAAAACAAACAGCAAACCCTGATTTATAGTACTTGCCAATTTCCATGGTGTAAATATACCCAGCATGGCTGATTCCAAGATATCAACCAGTTAACAATTGGCTCTTAAAGCTTCTGAATATTTATGTAACTATCAGTTCTTACAGTGAGCTGCGTAACCCTGCTACAGCATACAGCCAATCCATCTCAGTGGCCACTGCACTAACTGGTCCTAAAAGGCCCTTTTCCTTCTGACCTGGCTAATTTATTTAGACACTGTATGTACCCACGCATGTCATTTGCTTCAAGAAGCCTTTTCCAAACCATCTAGTCTGAGGGTTTGGTTTCCTTCCTTCTTTCCTGATTTCTCCCCCATGACTCTGGACTTACCAGGGCCTGATATTGAGAACACCTGTGTGCTTATGCACCCCTTCCAGGGAACCGGAAACAACTGGAGTCAAAACTGTGATTTAGTTCTAATTCTTCATTGCTTAGCATATTACCTCACTTGCAGTAAACACAAAATCAATGCCAATGTATGCATGAAAATAAAGTTTCTGGGAAAAGTACTATATATCCTGGGAGTAGAAATGGGAGGAAAATCCCATTTGATCAAGAAAGTTCTCATGGAACAAAGAGCACATGAGAATAGGCTTGAAAATGGGTGGAACTTCAATAAGAAGTACATGGGGAAATGGGCAGAACATTCCACATGGAGACAACGGCATGAGCACAAAACTCAGCACAGGACTATGGGGTGGATTCAGTGAAGACAAAAAAAAAAAAAAAAGCGAATCATCTACTATGGAAAGGGCTACATGTTAGAATAGTGAGAAGTGAGTCTGGTTGGGTTATAGTGCAAAAGATTCAGGAGGTCTGGGAGAGGAGCCTGCATTTAATTTGGTGAGCAACAGGGAGTCATTGAAGGTTTTTGAGGCAGGGAATTATATAATTACATCTAGGCTTATTAGGAGGATTATTCTGATAAGAGAGTAAGAGATACAGTTATAAGGAAAGAAGAGGTAGAGAACCATAGGAAAAATAAGGGGACTATAAACTAAGAATGTCGAATGGGGGTGGTAAATTTGAGGAATATCGTATCACTAGAAATTTTAGAGCAGAGATATATCAGCTGCATTTTTTCCTTCAGATACAAATAAATATTAAACAGACAGGTCAAACAACATCAACGACAGCAAACCTGTCTAGATGCTTGGCCTTGAATATTTCTTTCTTTCTCTTTCTCTCTTTCTTACTTTTTTCAGTCTTAATAACGTTCAGCTCTATATCAGAAAAGAAAAAGTCTTCCTTTATCACAGTAGTGATAGTCATGGACAACATTATTCTGTTTACCTCCACTATTTCTGCCAGAGAAACATGCATATTCTTATTAATATGAGAGATATTTTTACATTGAAAAATGGCATACACAACCATCATGCCTTGCATGTTCCAAGCGCTGTAGAATAAATTTTTCCATCAGCTCTTTAAAAACGTTTTGTGAAACAATATATCATTATATATTGGTGAATCTAAAAATAGTTTATAAACAAAAATCAGGATCATGCATCCAACTCTGGGTTATAAAAGCCAGATGACATAAGTAGTAATTCTCCTGTAGCATACCATGTAATTACAAGCAAACTCTCTCCCTTAACTTGATCATAAGCTTGTTCTTCAAAGCAAATTTTCATGCTCTGCTTTAATCTTTAGTGGGCAGGTCATCTCCGAATCACAAAAATCCCAGGGAAGAGGTGATCTGTCTCAATTCTCATTACAAAGGCATTTTTAACTTAGAAATACTCAACATATATAGGCTGCTTTTCACAGTACTTTATCCTGTCAATTATTATTTTGATTTCTCATGTTTAGGATTACAGATAGCTTACAGGTAGTTATTGGATGGATTTATGATGTTATACACCAAAGATGTATATCACATGAATTTTTTTTTTTGCGGAGTTGTGTATTAACTAGAAGTACTTTAATAAATCATTAAGGCCTAAAGCCGATACCCAAAGCACAAAACTCTGAATAAATAGAGAATTTCAAAGTCAACTGGAACTTAATGCTAGAATAATTTCTATCTGCTGATATTTATTTCAGAGCAGAAAGAAAATGAGAATTCATCATGGGTCTCCTCCTGTCGTAAGCTTTCCCCAGTTATCACCTTCTCTGCAGGTTCTTTGCTATTGAAGATACTTTGGCTCTATAAAAGTATTTATTATCCTATATATCATATTATATTGAAATAATTTGTTCACATGTCTCTCTTCCCTCAAGAACAGGACAGAGCCCAGCACATAGTAGGCCCTCCACAGATGCCTGTTGACATGAACTAGTATGTGTTTGCATTGAATTGTCACTATTTCACGTATAAGCATGCCACTTTTTAGCCCATTTAGCACAACTTCTAAAGAAGAAATATTAGCCATTTCATTATGAAACCACAAGTGCTCATTAGTAGACTGGAAGACACTTAAAATCCAACAACACGATGTGAAGTGTAGTAATAAACAGACACCATCTTCTTAATGCCCAGTGTAGGTATAGTATTTTTGAGGTTAATGCTAGACTCATTTTAATGCGCATGGATAAAACATCTATGGCAGGAAATGCATCAATCCATAAAAAAATGCAATTAAACAGAATAACCGTGCTGAGTTGTTGCAGCAAGATCACACGACATAAAGGAAAAGGTTTCCAGCCAATATCAGCCTATCAAAGAGCAGATCCTTTGACCTGCAATTGTAAAGGCAATTGTGAAGGACGGTAGTTGAGTAAAGTGTGTCAATTAATAGGATGAAAATACAACTCTTCTCAACGGGGATGTTGACTATAAAGTCAAAGAAGAAACCAAAAGGAAGAAATTGGAGAGTTAATTCAGCAAATGCACACCTACTGAAAGATGAGTAGCCATAAGATTAACTGTATAAAAATATCCCCTCCTAAATGAGTTTTGATGTTTACAATAAGTGATAGTAGAACATATTTCCCCTAACATTAAGTGAACAGATCATCTTATTTAGAAGACAACCATGTTGTCATTCAGGGGGAGGCTGGAGAGAGGAAAAGATCATCCCTTCTTGGTGCAGCATCTATATGACAATTCGCTTGTGTGAGACATATTCATTCACTCAAGGCTAGTATTCAAATCACCATCCATAATTGTAATTGGTGGCTGCAGTGAATGATCTGTAGATGGTTTTGAGTTGCTGCCAAATATAATACATCTTCTGAAGGGGGGAGAAAAAAAAGAATAAAGTTTATGGGAAGAGAAGCTCTTTTCCCATAAATGATGAACCAATCCATTATATTTATAATAATCAATGTCCTGGATCCTCATCATGTCAAAGTGGGGGAGGGAAAACCTTAGTGAAGTAGCCAATCATTATTAATTCATTCATTGCACTAGTATTAATCATGAGGAGATAATGTGATATTAATGTGACTATAATGTAAGCTTCCTCAATAGGAATTTCACTCTAGAATATAAACATATTATAGATTTTATTTTCTAACTTAGTTAACCTGATAACTGCTTTTAAAAGATTTTAAAGGAGGAAGGGAACATCTTATGTGCCCTGTGCTTTAATATGGAATTAGAGATTTATATTGAGGGCACGCTGGAAATTTTCCTGGTTAGTCCAGCAGTTGTCTGAGAGACAGCCAGCACTTCTGATGGGGAAATGTGGTTCCGGGAAATATGTATTGCTGAGACTGCTGGGGCAGGAGTGATGGTGGAGGCAGGTTTCTGGGAATAGAATCTAATCTCTAATGTTGCCTGTCATTTCTTGAAAGGAATTTGAGGGGGAGGAACAAGGGGAAGCACAAAACCTGACTTCTGATGTTCCATTTGAGAACCTTTCTGGATTGACCTTAATCCAACCTCCTCAAATGTGTAATGGCCACCCAGTAGTGAAGGCTTTGAGAGAAAGGAAAATTCAATTCATCAGATCCAGTGCCTCAGCACTTGAGGAAAAGGATGTCAGTGTCCATTCCTGATTCCTCAGTCCTAGTTCAGGCCACTGGCTTGCTAGAATAACCCAGCAGCTGGGTAAACAAGCAGGCGTGTGAGCCGACGGAAGCCAACAAGGACCATCGCGCCCTGACCCCCACTCATGCTCCCTACTCATCTCTCGCCCCTCGTGCCAAACCAAAGAGTCGAGACTTCTGCACATGAACCCACTGTTTCTCATCTCCTTACCTTGTTCATGCCATCCCTGCCTCAAACCTCCTTCCTCCCCATCCTCACACTTGCTTCCTCTTCCTGTTTTAAAGTTCAACTCAACCATCACTTTCTCTGGGACGCCCTCCCTATTGCTGCCTTCGCTTCATTCGTTTCTGTGCTCTCAGAAATTTCTGAGCATGTATTGATTGGGATACTGGCTGCACAGTTCCAATGACCATTTTACCTTTCTCTCCTACTAACCTATGAGCTGCTCAACTCTTGGCAGTATTTTTTACTCATTTCTGTAGCCTTAGCCTTAGCCGAATACCTGCTACATATTAGTGAACTCAAAAAATCTTAAATGAACGCATAATTGAATGAATAAACAAGGATGTCAACGCAGTGTATTTTAACCTAGGCTACTTACCTTTAAGTGCTCTTTGTTCATACTAGGCTCATCAGTAGACACCCCCTTTTTTTGGTCTAGAGCACGTCCAATTTTTTGGCTGTTTTACAATGTTCTCTTGCCCTTCTATAATTCAGCCAATTCTCTGCCATCCAGTCTAAGATTATATTGTCATTAATTTTATCTTTTCCCTCCAAAATATGATTATTGGTTTGATTTTGTTTGCATATGTTTGGGAGAGAAAGTTTGTGGATATATCTTACTGGCATAACCCATGATTTATCCATATATAAAACTGAAAAATGACAATTAGCTCCAAGTCTTGTGATTAGAAATGAACAATATGTAAAGGGAGCTCTTAGAAAGTTGTGGAACTAAATGTCATGCCTCTCCCTTTTCCATACCTGAGATTTTGATATACCTTGGAGTAAGGAGAGGACTAAAACACTTTCCTCCTTTGGATCAGAGCACTCCTAATTTCCAATCATATACACATATAAGATCCCAGAAGGTAGTTTTTCATGGATGCCCTTCAGGCTCCTCAGACTCAACATATCTAAAATTAGAAGAAAACTGGTGATTTTCTTCAAACTTATTTCTCATCTTTTCCCTGTCTGAGTCAAGTATATTAACAAAAATCATGCGGTCATAGGTGATGACTTTCTTTCTCTCACTTCCCACATTTGGTCAGTCACCTAACACTCTCATTGCTACCTCCACAAATTATCTCTGGAATGTTTCCCTCCCTTACCACCTCGGAGGCCTCTATCTCAGGTTAGGCCCATATTATCATTTGTTCAGCATGTGAATCAGGTCCTGAATTAGCTCCCAGGCTTCCAGGCTCTCCTCCCTCTCTTCCAGACACTCCACTCTAAAATATGTGTTTAATCACAAAATTCCCTTACTTGAGAAACTTAAGTGACTCTTTACTTCTTATAGGATTAAGTTTGAAGTCTTTAGGCTAGTACTCAAGGTCTTTTCCAGTCTGTCCCCCAAACAAGCTACCATGCTCATTCCATGCCATTCGAAACACATTCTCTCTCCTCTGATCACGCACAGAGTTAAAACAGAATGCTTTTGTACTGAGAATGCTCTGGGAAGGCAAGGAAGTTTTATGTATGTTATGTCCTTTCATGCCCAAAAGAACTCTATAGGGAGCCTACAATTTTCTCTATTTTAAAAACAAAATGCCATCATCAACAATAAACCTTGCCTCAGAGATGTTCAATCCCAGACTTGCTAAGGAATAGAGTAAGCATTCAACCTGAAGTCTGTCTGCCTCACAGATCTTTCCATGACACAGTGCTGATTCGTGTTTCTCAAAACTACTGATTTTCCATACTTGTATTCTCTTGAAAGAGATGGTTCTTCTTTCTGAAACACATGTGGCCCCTCGACCCCACTCTTCTGGATGATCTGCCTATTTGGCTTTTGGTATCCAAATTTAATATAATTTATTCCATGAAATTGCTCCATTTCTTTGCTGTCTTAGTGCTTCACACATACATCTAGGCTATTGCTTTTTCCATCCAACTGCAGTTTTAATTACTGAATTTTGAAGCTATCAATGGCAAGGAGAGCTTCTTACACATATATGTAATCCCTGCACTTTACATAGTGTCTAGAACATAATGGGAATTCTAAACATACTTGCTAAGAGTTTGAGTCAATGAAGGTGTTCCTAGAATTAAAGTAACAGGTATATATTTTTCTCTTTAAATTCAGGTGTGAAAAAATAGAAATTTCACTCATTATCTTTTTTTAATCAAATTTAATCCTAACCTAGGCGTCCACTGTACTTAGTTGACAGCAAGATTAATCCCATCATTTTGGGACGCCTCTCACCCTCTCCATTGTTACCCAATAACCTGGAAACTTTATGGATTGCCCAGAAGATGGCAGCAGGGTAAGGGCACTGATTTGGCATCTGCCATGGCCACTGTGAATTTTTCCACTTGAAGATAGATGGTTCTGCTGCTTGTGCCAGAACTGAGCATGTGATCTTTGCTGAGGCTGGAAGCCTAGTCCCTCTCTAGATGCCGCACCCGGCCATTCGTCTCCTAGGTTCTGCTTTCTCTCCTGTGAATTCCTGGTCTTGGAGAATATCCCCACACTCTGCTGCTACTTTCACAGTTCCTATTCCTCCCAAATATAGCTGAGACTTGACTCTGTCCCTCACTCTAGTACACTCATCTCCTTATAGAGTTAATGAGCTGAAGCTGTCAGAAAAAGAAAGCAGGAGAGGTTTTACACAATCTACTTCTGCTTTAGGTCCTGAAACATGGCCCGATCTGAGGTTAGCAAACTCAGAGGCCTTAGGCTCTTTGAGTGAGAGAAAAGCAATAGTACAGGGAATAAAAGTTTAATAGAGCTCATTCTTTCTGATCCCTCTCAATTGTGAAAACAAAACCTAAGTTATTAAATCTTAATACATTATATGAAAATTTATGAAAATATGTTTACTTCAATAATTAAGAAAATTCATGTTCAATCCACATTATTTAATAAGAGGACTATACATACAGTTCTGCTTTAGAACATTTAAAACCTAAGTTTTAAAATTAGTTTTAAACATTATATTTAAGAGTCAGAAACATCAAAAGACAACTTCTTGATTTTCCAGCTAACCTAACTTTCTGTTTTTAAACCTTCACAAGAATCTGTTAGCTTACATATTCAGACAAACATGAAAAATATTTCATTCATTTGTTCCTATCAGTCATTTAGCCATTCATTATTACAAAGCTGTACAAGAGTTAACTAACCTCTCTTATATCAGTTATTTCATAACTGCTTATGTACTTGTTTTGTACCTCCCCTAGAATACCATTTTTAGGGGTGGGATGGGGAGTGAAAGTAGTTAAGGCTTGAGTTCTGGATCCAGATTGCTTTGGGTTTAAATCCTAGCTTCATTACTTAATTAGCTTATCTCTTTGTGTGTTTGTTTTCCCATGTATAATAATTACACTATCTTCATAAGTTTGTGTTATTATTAAATTAATGTGTAAAGCACTTAGAACAATGCCTGACATATTCCATATACAGATAAGCTATTAGTTATATATGTTGTGTCATCAGATGCTTAATCCAATATCTTGACTTCATCCTTTTGTAGAGGATTTATACACCAAGAATTTTTTATCTGATATCTCTCCTAAACTCTAGCTCCAAATTTTCAAATAGATGTTGGATAAAATTTCTGTATATCTGCTGGCATCCAACTCAAATGTTAACCTAAACTACCTTCCACCCAGATACCTCAATTTTCATTAACTTTGTTTCCTTCTTCTCCCATGGCTCTCACAGCAAGTCAGAATCTCTACTGAACCTCTACTCACCCTCCTCTCCATTGCACCATGCTAATCTAGCCCTAATTACATATGCCTTGACCAACACAGTAGTATTTGAACTGCCTCAAATTGGAGGGTATTTTGAACTGAATGAAAAATGAAAGCACAGCATTATCAAAATTTGTGAGATGTCATTAAAGTAGTACTGAAGGGAAAAATTATAACACCAAATGCTATATCCCAGTCAATCATTACAGCTTCCACTCTAAGGAACTAGAAAAAGAAGAGCAAATTAAACCAGAGTAAGCAGAAAAAAAAGATAAAGATCAAAGAAAAAATCAGTGAAATAGATGGCACAATAGAAAATATCAACAGAGCCAAAAAATCTTGCTTTGAGATCACGAAAATTGATGTGTTTAGCTAGACTGATCAGAAGAAAATGAGTGAAGGGTCACAGTGGCTCAGCAGGCAGAGTTCTCACCTGCCATGATGGAGACCCAGGTTCAATTTCCAGTGCCTGCCCATGCAAAAAAAAAAAAAAGAAAAAAAAAATGAATTAAAACACAAATGATTAGTATCAAGAATGAGAGGCTAATATGGAGGTACTATAAACAATTCTATATCAATAAATTTGACAACATAGTGGAAATGGACAAATTCCTTGCAAAATGCAAGCTACTGAAACTCACACAAGAAGAAATATACAATTTTAATAGCTGTAGATCTTCTAAGAAATTGAATTTGTTGTTAACAATTTTCTCACAAGAAAATCTTTGAACAAGATGCTTCATTGGTGAATTTTACCAATTGTTTAAAGATTCTACACAAATCTTCCAGAAAATTGAAGGAGAACAGATACATCCCAACTCATTGCCCAAACCAGAAGGAGGAATTAAAGTAAAGGAAACTATATATCAAATATTCCTCAGTTACATAGAAATTCTAAACACAATTTTAGTAATTTGAATTCAACAACATATAAAAGGGATAATACATCGTGTCATGTGGAATTTATTCCAGGAATGCAAGGGTGACAGCACTCAGAAACTTATATAACTGGTTATATATGTAGAATGGAATGATCATAAGTTAAAAAAAATAAAATAAAAAATAATTTAAACTAAATGACTCATTATCTAGATGTCCTGATACATTACTTTTTCTCCCACAATTGTTTCCATTCCTGAAAACTGGAAAAATATTTTCACCATTGTTTGTCATTTTTCCCTTTTATCATTAAAAAAAGAAAAACTTATGTAACTCACCATATTGACAAATGAAAAATGAATGAAAAATCATGTGGTCATCTTAATGAATGTAAGAAAAGCAATTGACAATATCCAACATTTAATCATGTTCAAAGCTTCTAGCAACCTAGGAACAGAAAGGATCTCCCTCAATTTGATAAAAGGCATCTACAAAAACCCTGAAATTAATATCGTTCTTTACGGTGTGAAGCTTTCCTCCCAAGATCAAGAACAAGACAAGAAAATCTCTTACTATTTCTATTCAACATTGTACTCAAGATTCTAGCCATTGAAATAAGGCAATAAGAAAGAAATAAAAGCCATCCAGATTTAAAAGAAGTGAAACTGTCTTTATCTGTAGATACCATGATGCTTTATGCAGACATAAAAAATATATAACTAGTTCTGAGTTTAGCAAATTGGAGGTTAAAGGTTCAATATTAAAAAATCAATTGTATTTCTATCTATTGGCATTTGGAATTGAAATTTTTTTGAATGTCATTTATAATAGCATCAAAATACAAAATATGTAGTGATAAACCTGACTAAAAACCTGTAAGCTGAGGGAAATTAATGACCTAAATAATTGGACAGCTATACCTTGTTCATGGATAGGAGGTCCATATAGCTAAGATGTCAATTCTCTCCAAATCAATCCATAGATTACTTGGGAGGCAATGGAGAGCTCAGTGACTTGACTATAGTAATCATAAGTCTGTAACGATGCAAAAACTTATCAAATTGTACATTTTAAATATGTGAGATATCTTGCATGTCAGTTATATTTAATAAGACAAATAAAAAAAAAACTCCTCAATGATTTTCCATGGCTTTCCTGTGATAAAGTGAAAAAACATTGGCTTTGAGATTTTGCTATCGGCTAAATCACTTCAATGTGAGTTTCCTCCATCTATAGAACAGAAACAATGACACCTTGATAGAATGGTTGTTGCTAGGACTAATTGCAGCATTCTATTTAAAGTGCCTAGAAGAATGCTTGATATCTGGTATTCAACATGCCTTAAACTCAAGGTAAGAGAGTAAGCAATTATCAGTTATGGCCTTAGAGATAAGTCACTGTGTAAAAGAAAGCCACTAAGGCATAAAAGAACCATTTCCCTTGGTTTGCATTTTGCCTAGGGCTTATCCTGAGTTTATGTCACTAAATAATTTATGGAACCTTATGCTGTACAATTAAAAAATTTACGGATGTTCATAAGGAACACTGTAATTTGTTGCCATTTCACTATATTTTTGTTTGCAAAAGGATTATGTGTACAATGTATACAATCACAGCCTTAATATATTGAGAGATAATTCTCTTGCCATTGGCTTAAAATTGGTGGATTTCAACCTAAAGCAAATATTGATAAACCATACATGCCATGTGATATGTGCAGTTTTCTTTTCCCTAAACAGATACAGAATAAACTTAACATTTGTACATGTGAACTTTAGTAGTAAGTGTTACCAGCTTTATGACCACAGGCAAGTCAATAATTTTTCTACAGCTATTTCTTCATTTTTATGAAGAAGGGGTTGGATCACATGACTTTCAAGATCTTTGCCTGCTTCAAAATTGTATTCCTGGGATGATATCTGAATGATTTGACTTCTCTTTAAGTGTCCTGAATTAAACAATCTTGGAAATTTCAATGTATATTGTTGAATATTTAAAATAAATGTGTAACTATTGTTAAGATACATCTGTGTTTTATCATAACACATTATCAAAAACTTATGGAGATTTTTCTTGGATAGTTTTGATCGGAAGAGAACTCAGAGCTTTCTAAATTGGAAAATGTAAGTGATTTAATCTACTAATTATACCAATGTCGTGACATCTAAAGGACACCATTGTTCTAAAATAAATGTCAGCAACAGGGACCAAAAAAGTGGCATAGGTTGGATGATTATTATTACTTTAAAGTGTTTCTTTTACAAGTGTATACAAAGATTTAATTTTTCTAGTTTAATAGACCTGGAATATTTATTTCAGAATACTCAGTTTCATTCTGTTTCAGAAGGTAGAAGAATAAAAATGTACCCATTAAAGCTGGACTTCTCAATAGGCCATTTGTCTTTGGGGATGAAAAATGGGGAACAAAAGAGAATATAAGAAAGTAGATTGATTATTGTGCATGTCTGACTTAAAGAGAAAAATAATAATAAATGTTAGGACAATTTTGTTGCTTATTTGCCTCATTTATAAAGTTATATTTCTAACCAATAAAGGTATTATTCTTTGCCTATGTGCTTAGTTAATTTGTATGTGTGTTTGAAAACCCATATAAATTTGCTTTGTTGAATTTCAGTATGTAAAAATTTTAAATAATGGCCTCTATCTTTTTAGAAAGTACATCAGAGTTAATGAACACATCTATTAGTAAACAAAAATACTAATATACATTTATAGACACACACCTGTGTGCATGTATGTATCAGCATGTGTGTTTAAATGTATATATATATATATATGCGTGTATACATGCTTACAGAGAGCTGCACAGAGATATAAACATATACCTAAGAATATTTTAAAATAAACTTGTCAAACCACAATAGAAGTTGAAGAGAGCACTCAACAAAATCTCCAAACCTCTAAATGATGCTCAGAATATTTTTTTTTTTAGAAATGGGAAAATAATTATAAAATATATTGTGTTAATAAATCAGAAAAGGCGCTTGAAATCATCTCATAAAATGTTATGGCTTAAATAATGCCCTTCATCAGTATTCTTTGTTTAACATTTTATGTTTATTGATAAATGAAGATGCATTTAAATAATTCAAGGAAAACATTAGCTGCAAGCAAGGAATTAATAATTGATAGGACTGGAAGGACTCTTTTCACTTGGGAAATAGATAATATTAGCTTAATGTGGGGCTGTAGGAACAGAGGAAATGTAATGGATCTGCCTGCTTTAAACTGATGATGGTTATTGTGGTCTAAAAGTTGCTACAAAGGCAAAAGCGGGACAGCTCGGCAAGCGCAATAGATTTCACTCATAGGAGCTGACAGTGCAAATTGTGGTCTGATGTGCCAGATTTATCCATGGGAGGAGACCTAATGATCATGACATATACTAAGGAGATGAAAGAAAAAATAAGTGCAATTTAACCATAATTGGAAAATGGGAAGAAAAAAAAGCCTTTGACCATATCAAGATGATAAAAATAAAGAGATTTTACTTTTCTCCTTCATTATGCGTGAAGACAGGCCCAGTTAGACATGGCCACCTTGCTTTTGACAAGAACCACCCTTCATAAGGTTTTAGTTAGATTCTAATTGTAGTTTAGTCAGTAGCCCCAGCTGCATGTGTGGCAATGCCAGCATCTTTGGGGAGTAAGGGGGGTCGAACACCTCATTTAGAAGAGACGCATGCTGGTTATTTTCAGCTCACCTGGATTTGTTATTCTCCAAATATTAAAGAAAATTGAGTCTCACACATCTGGGAGTTCCAGAGGTCATTAATTTAGTCTTGCCTTCTCCTTCTCCTTCTCCATTCCCACTCCCAAGATAGTAAGTTATTCTTGTAGGCACCCAGGGAAATTTCAAATTACTCTCTGGTAATTCATCTTTGCCATTGGGAAGGACTCCTTCATTTCTAATCTGGCATAATTTAAATATATGCTTTAATAGCTATGTTTAACCTTTCCAAGTCAAAAATAACTTCTCAATACTACTGTACATTTCATATATCATCTCTCAAATTTGTCATTTTTGCCTCAGGAACACTATCTCTTAAAAAAAAATGTAGATTTGGAACTGGTTTCAGAAAAATAGCATATTGGCTAAAATTTTAGCCACTTACAAAATCCCTAATTCTATAGTTTACCTTCTGGGGCTGATGTGGAATCCCTTCTTGTATACATTCAACTCTAAGGGAGCAAATAAACATTTCAGCAGTGTTTTGTTAAATATTACAGACCAACCTCCTCTACCCTCTCCCCCAAACTTTGCACCAAATTCACAAAAGAAAGCACATAAGAAAGGAAAAATCCATTTCTCTTTTCCCCCAAATTTTAAGGAAAAAAGAGCTGGAGTGGAATCACAGCATCCTAGTCCTCCTGAGGCCCAGCAGGTGAAATATACAGCTATGGTGAGCTAGGTGAAGGGCAGAAAATCCAAAATCAGGCAAGTGTGACTAACTAATGGTGTTTAGCTGAAAACAGAGTTCCAAATCTTTGTTGCCAAGCAGAGATATGAGCCAAGTATTGCCACATGTTCAATGTTTCCAGAAAAACTGGAAATATGATTTTTATCTTGCATGTGGCATCTCACAAGTTTTAAATATCAGACTGTATTAGCTTGTCATTGCAACTATAACAAATTACCACAAACAGTGACTCAACTAAGACAAATGTATTATGCTACAGTTTTGGAGGTCAGAAGATCAACGGGATCTTGGGAAATAAAACTGGGTGTTTGCCTTCTGGAGGTTCTAGGAGAGAGTCTGTACTTTGCCTTTTCGGACTTGTGGAGGTTACCTGCATTCAAAGGTACATAACTTCCTTCAGATTGCTCAGACCTTCAGTTCCTCTTGTCAAGTCTCCTCTCTGATGCTCCTGCCTCTATCTTTTTCTTCTAAGGACTCTCCTGCATCTTTAAAATCAGCAGTGTGGCAGTTCAAATAATTTCCCTCCATCCCAAAATCTTTAACTTAATCACACCTGCAATGTCCCATTGCCATGTAAGGTAATGTTTTAGGGATTAGGATGTGGCATCTTTGGGGGTCATTATGTTGCCTCCCTCATAGACCAAATTAAAACAAACAACCCTTGTTTGCATTACTCCGTGCTGTGCTGGACAAAAATAAAATTAAATGTGTCTGCATGACCATAGGTTTGGAGAATGACTTTTTCCAGAAAGGCTTTGGCTATATCCCTAGCTTCCCACTGCCTTCCTTAACATTAGCTTTGTTAACTCATGAACTGCTCTCCATTAGGAAGTCTTCTTTCATTAATTCAGTATATATGTATTTTCTTATTTGTATGGGCAGGCACCAGGAATCAAACCTGGGTCTCCAGCATGGCAGGCAAGAATGCTGCCACTGAGCCACCGTCACACGGCCCTGAATTCAATATCATTTTGATCACTCCTTGTACTTTGTAAGTCAGTCTTTACATAGCAGATACTCTACTCTTTAGAACTAATGATACTTTGCATTTTAAAGTTTTTTTAATTTATTTTTAACTGAATGCATGCTTATTGTAAAAAATATAGATTGTTACTCGTAAGTGTACGACCTCAAAACACAACCATTGCTACTAGTTTGACATATTGCCTTCTCTTTTACTTTCTACTTATAAAACTTTACATTTTATAGTAAAATTATAATGCATATTTATTTTCCTTGAGACACTACTTTTGAGTTGCTACAATGTCTCTTGCAAACTAAAAACACTTTCGGAGAAGGCAATTATAATTTACATTGTTTTTAAAAATCTTTTTCTCCCAAGATTGAATTTGACATCTTAACAGTTATCTTTGTCAGGGATAAGAGTTTTATGCTAGCCAATAAGGAAGTAAGTTAGAATTGGTGAGGTCACTGACGAAGTCAAGGGCAACCAGTCTACTGATCTGCAAGGAAAACCTCAAGATCAACTGGTAGATTGCTATAATCAACTACTAACCTCCATTCTAAGTTTTTCAATTTCTTAAGATGCTTATTAATTTATCTATTTATTCACCTATTTATTCTTTTATTTATTTATCTTTATTTTTAATACTGCTTTTGGTCTTCTAGGCACTGTGCTTTCTTACATGGGAAGGCACAGGGCAATCTTTGCTGGTCTTCTCTACAGGCCTTTGAGTTCCAACAACTTTCCCCGGGGTGATTCCTTTCTGCATCTCCGAAGGGTGAGCTGTGAGTACTGAGATGAGGTATGCTGAGCTGCTTGGGTGGTACTATGGTACTTAAACTCTCATTTAAGCACCCAGCCAATTAAGTCAATCATCATTCATTGCAGCAGGCACACCTCCTAGCTGACTGCAGATGTATTCAGCGGCAGATGAGCTTCACATACCATTGGTTTGTGTCCAAAGCCACTGTGCTGATGCTGGAGATGAAGAGACAAGTATGACACAAACCCAGCCTCTTGACATGGTTTTCTCCCCCTGCAAGGGGCTGTGATGGTTAATTTCAAGTGCCAACATGGCTCAATTACAGGGTCCAATTGTCTGATCAAGCAAACATTGACCTCATTGCTACCCTGAGGATATTTCATGGATTTAAATCATTAGAAAGTTGATTGTATTTATGGATGATTACAAATACTATCAACAAAGGAGATTGCCTTCAACAAAGAGAGAAGTTTCAACCAATCAGTAGAAGGCTTAAAGGGAGACTTCCCCAATCAGAAAGAAGATTTCCTATCTCTGCTTTAGCCAGCCAGCTTCTTATGAGGAATATATTGAAATTTTCTTTGGAGTTCTCACCTTGCGGTTTGCCTTACTGAATTAAGACTTGCCAATCTCCACAGCCATGTAAGCCCTTCCATATAATATATCCTGTCAGTTCTGCTTCCCTGGAGAACCCTAACTAAACAGTTTTTTTTTTTTTTGTACTGGAAAGTGGGGTGCTGATATTAAAAATAGCTAAAATAAGGAAACAGCTTTGGAATTGGGTAATGGGCAAAGGCTGGAAAAATTGTGAAGTACTTGAAAAAAACCCAGTTTTCTTTTAAGAGATATTTGGTAGAAATATAGGCATTAAAAGTACTTCTGATGAAATCTTAGAAGGAAATGATGAATGCGTTATTGGCTATTGGCAAGTTCTAGTCTACCAAAGCTCCAGAATGCAACACACCAGAGATGGATTGGCTTCATAAAAGAGGATTTATTTAGTTAACATATAATTCTTCAGAGGAAAGGCAGCTAACTTTCAACTGAAGTTCTTTCTTACATGGGAAGGCACAGGGCAATCTTTGCTGGCCTTCTCTACAGGCCTTTGAGTTCCAACAACTTTCCCCGGGGTGATTCCTTTCTGCATCTCCGAAGGGTGAGCTGTGAATACTGAGATGAGGTATGCTGAGCTGCTTGGGTGGTACTACAGTTGAGCTCTCTCATTTAAGCACCCAGCCAATTAAGTCAATCATCATTCATTGCAGCAGGCACGCCTCCTAGCTGACTGCAGATGTAATCAGCGACAGATGAGCTTCACATACCATTGGTTTGTGTCCAAAGCCATAGAACTAGGCACCTTCACCTGGCCAAGTTGACACCTGAACCTAACTACCACAGGCAGAAAGATAAATTTGTCATAAAGTGGCGGAGAATTTGGAAAATACATGTTCAATTGTCACAATGAAAATGTTAGCAGTGGATATTTAGCTGAAAAGATTTCCAAGCTAATTGCAGAAGACACAGCTTGGCTTCTATTCTTATAATAAGATGCAAGAGGAAATGGAAAAGCTGATAACTGAACTCTTAAGCACAAAGAAACCAGAAATTGATAGTTTAGAAAAATTCTGAGCCTGTCCAGATAGTATGCTCTAAGTCTAGAACCAGAAACAGTTCTATTGGGGACTTTCCTGACCTTTTAAGAACTGAGTCGCCAGAGGACAAGGCTCCATGTGAGGATTTATTTATTGGATCAACCCTTTGTTACAGAGGGTATGCTTGCTCCTGGATCCAGTCACCTATTTTATGGAAGTCATGATTGGAAATGAAGTTATCTAGGAAGGATATGTGTAAAATTTTATTATCTGATGGTTTGAACCCACTTACTGAAATGGCTTAAGACTTTTGGAATGTTGTGATGGAATGAATATATTTTGCACTGGGAGTCCAGAAGGTGGGCTGTGGTGGAGTGAAAGGCATCCTCTGATTTGGACATGTTCTTGTTGTTGTTTTGCATTCTGGTGGGTGTGGACTCACTATAAGTAAAATCTCTTCAAGATGTTACTTCAATTAAGGCATGGCCCAACTGAATCAGGCTGGGCTTTAATCCAGATCACTGGAGTCCTTTATAAACAGAGTAAAAGTCAGAGAAAGAAAGAAGCCAGAGTGAGTAGGCAGAAGCTGAAAGTCAACGGAACCCAGAAGGGAAAGAAGACACTTCCAGATGATATAAGAGCCAAGAGACTAAGACAGCTAGCTAGTTCCAGAATGCAATATCCCCAGGAGAATGCATTGCCTTGTTGATGCTTTGATTTTGGACTTGTCATAGCCTCAAAACCATAAGCCAATAAATTCCTGTTTACACCAACCCATCATACAATATTTCTTTTAGCAGTTGGGAACCTTAACACTACACATACAAAGGGCGAATTGAGGTATCAGGGGTCTCCTGTATTTGAAACTTCATGTCACTCACTTTCTTGCTTATGACTGCTCGCCACACTTATGTCTATGTCCTACTATAAACATGTATATTGCATTGGGCTTTGGGAACTGCAGTGGTAAAAATCAACTTTTTTTTCAGATACTATAGCTCCCAATACAATGTTTAGCTAGATGAGCTATGACAGTAGATACATATGCCTGGGATTAAAAAAATAATAATTATATATATATATATCATTTAATAGCAGAATTAAGCTCTTCAGTCGATGATGCCTCTAGACCAAAGTAGACAACGAGAAGCAGCCAAGCCAAGAGGACTATAAGCAGAACATTCTTCTTGTTTCTGCCAGCAAGTGGAGATGGAACATATGGTCACTTTACAGAGGTGAGTTACCAACACACAAGCAGGAATCCTATCCAAATGGTTTCCAGCCTGATTTCTTCTTTTAAACTCATTTATGCCCTCCTCTGTCCAATTTTTCCTCTCTATTTTAGATTACTTTTTAAAAAATTGGATATAGATATAGGTGTGGATTCTTACTTGCAAGCGGGAAAATAACTCAGGAAATAAAATATGAGAGTTACACACTGTCTGGAACTTATGAACAATGAAGAACAAGTTGGTATTATGAACAAATGTTGTAATTGACACTAGAACAGGCAGACCTGATCTCAAATTCTGGTTCTAATGTTTGATAGCTAGGTGTTCCTGAGTAAGTCATGGAACCTCATTTCACTCAAGAATCTTCAGATATAAAATGGGTAAGAGCCATCTTAAGGTTTGCAGTGAGAATTAAATGAGATAGCAGATGCAGCTATGCAGGCATGACACCTGAAAATGGCATGTAGTGCAAACTTGAGGAGTAGCTGTTTTTGCTATTGATCTTCAAATGAAATGTCTTTGCTTTCCTGGTGACAAAATAAAGGCAGAGAGAATTGTAACTGAAACTAAGAAAAGGAATGCAGATCTTGGTTTCCTCATCTCTAAAATGAGGATAGCCATGAGGATTACATAAAACAATCCATGTGAAAATGCGTGGTTCAATGCCTGATTGATAGTAGCATTTAGCAAATATATAAAAGTATCAAGTTAAGGTTCTGAAAGGTAATTTCTATTCATGTGTGATGTAGATACGGGGAAAAAAAGTTCAAATGTCAAGCACTCTGAAATATTTGGAGTAAAATCATGATGTGGAACAGCTTTGTTAAAAAGAAAATTTTCATAATATCTTTGTTCTTTGTCACCCCTGAGCCTTATTTACTATACAGGCAAAAAGAGTAAAAAAGAAAAATAGGGTATTTATTTATACCATTCAAAGCTTCTACCAAGTACACACACACACACACACACACACACACACACTACACACACATACAGAAGGAAAAATGTATTACAAAGTAAAATACATATAACAAATGTGAAGAAATTAGTGTGAAGGAAAAGTAAGAGTTGAGAAAAATATAATGAAACTAAAAATGATATAATATATGGAATATGCTCTTCAAAGTTGAATACACTGGCTAGAGGGAGGCCACAGGTTTTATTGTGAGCTTACATTATAATGGAGCAAAGCAGCTACATTTTAGCTATCTTTAGGGTTCTCAGACTTATTATTATTCTTGACTCTCTCATGACCTGTATCACTAGAGTTTGTCTTGATATTGGAAACTTCCAAGCAAATACCACAACATGGAACATAGCATACAGATTCTCTGTTTGTTTTGTTGAAATCTGCATAGTACTTAAGTAAAACTACTCCGCATCCATTAGCCATACTGAAGTTAGGCCAAGATCACACACTAAGACGGCTGTCATGGCCAGAAGGACGAACCGGGAAAGACCCAAACATGGCCAACTGAAGAACATGGATCTTTTCTGCTGCTTTGCTCCAGTCTACCTTGCCCTAATGGTAATGGAATGTGGGCTCAATTTGGCCAACATTTATGTGTCACTCCTTTCATTTCTTGGAATTACTCAGTTTACCTTCTCAGATCTACTTGTCTTCCTAGGCAGTGGGTCTAATTAAAAAAAAAAGTGAGCTAAATTTGATGATGACAAAGTCAATATTTCAAATACAATTTAAAAAAGAATTCTGTGTAAAAGAGTAAAAATTAAATAAAAGACATATTTGAGGATTCTTACTTTTTTGACTAAATTACTAATGAGACCATCACCAAGATCAGTTTTTAATGCAATTTTATTGAGAATATATTCACATACCATACAATCTTCCAAAGTATATGATAAGTGGTTCATAGTATCATCATGTAGTTGTGAATTTATCATCACCATCGATTTTTTAAATATTTTCATTACTCCAAAGACAATAAAAATAAGAATATAAGAAAGAGCACCAAAAACATTCCATACCCCCTACCCCCATATTATTTATTTATTTATTTGTCTTTATTTTCTTACTCATCTGTCCATGACACTAGATAAAAGTAGCGTTAGTCACAAGGTTTCCACCAATCATGCAGTCATACCATAAAAACTCTGAAGTTTATACAGTAATCTTCAAGAATCAAGGCTATTGTATTACATTCAACATTTTCAGGCATTTTCCTCTAGTTACTCTAGTTACTGCAAAGGGATATCAGTATAATGCATAGCAATAACCTCCAGAATAGTCTCTCAACTCTATTTGAAATCTCTTGGTCACTGAAACTTCTTGTTTTAATTCTCTTTCTCCTTTTGGTCAGGAAGGCGCTCTTACTCCCTTGGTGCCAGGGTCAGGCTTATCCCCAGGAGTCATGTCCCATGTTGCCAGGGAGATTTGTACTTCTGGGAGTTAGGTCTCACCTAGAAGGGAGGCAGTAAGTTTACCTGTAGAGTTGGCTTAGAGAAAGAGGCTACATATGAGCAACAAAAGAGGTTCACTGAGAGTGACACTTAGGCATAATTATAAGTAGTCTTAGCTTTTCCTTTGCAGAAATAAGTTTCATAAGGGCAAGCCCCAAGATCAAAGTCTTGGCCTATTAAACTGGTAGCCAAGATCAGTTTTTTAAAATGCTGTTCCTTACAGGGTTTATCAAACTTTTCTAGTAAAGAAAATTGCACACAGGAATTAATGGTTAACCTTGGAGTTTTTGAAGTTGTGCTAGTTTGAATCCATTATGTACCCCCAGAAATATTTATGTACTTTTAATCTATCCCTATGGGTGCAGACACATTGCAGGTAGGACTGTTTGGTTCAAGGTGGGTCTAAATCCCCTTTCTGGAGTCCTTTATGAGAGGTAAGAAGTAGAGACATTTTGAAGAGAGGTCAGAGAAAGAATACACCCCAGGAGAAGACAGAAAGACCCACAGGAGCTGAGAGAGCCATCTGAAACTAGGATCCAGGAGCAAAGGAGCACTAACTGTCTCCATGGGCCTTCCCAGATGACAGAGGAACCCCAGATGCCAGAAGCCTTTCCTCAGAGAAGATAGTTCCATCTTGATGCCTTAATTCAGATTTTTTCATGGCTTTAGAGGCATAAATTTGTAACCTAATAAATCTTCCTTGTAAAAGCCAATCCTTTTCTGGTATATTGCATTCTGGCTTTAGCAAACCAAACAGGATTGTAGGCTAAAGTAGCTCTCCAAAGATGAGAAAATTCTTTGACATCACATATTTTATCTATGTATATCTATGATATACTTGTCTCTGTTTTAATTTTACAAAGCCAAATCAAAACTGTTTATCCTGGAATTATTCTGAAAACTCTTATGATAAAATTGATCCTCTGAGAAGATGCAGTATGTTTATTCTATGGTTTCAAGGACCATGGTAAATACTTCTCAGCACTATGTGTAGCTCATCTGAAAGACGGGGATCCATGTTAATCTTTTCAATTATCATAATGTCCTTTATGCGGAAGATGATTAAGGGATATTTTTGTTCTCATTTGGCAGATATAGAAATTGAGGTTCAAAGAGATAAAGTGCATAACTCACACTTCTAGTTAGTGACAACGTTGGGCCTAAAACCTGGGTCTTTTAATTCTATGGCTTTTTTCCATTTGGATCCTCAAATTCAGGTTCTAGAAAACTCCACTTCAGTCTTTGCATGAATGTTCTTAGAACTGTAGGTTGCCTTCCAAATCTCGGAGATAAAAAATTATCTAAAGAATTCCAGGATATAAGACTGTTTTGTTCTGGTTGGATTAAGTTTGAAATTACTTATGTTTGTTTCTGACTGAGGGTAACCAACCTATTTTATATTAGGAACTTGACTTTTTTTCTGAGAAGTTCCACTTTGGCATTTATTTATTCTTCAGTGATTTTGTTCACAAACTGATGAACAGATAAATAATCTCTCTTTCATGTTTCAGTGGCCATGTTATAGATTGCCAACTACAGGGACTGAAAATTGGCCCTACTCTTTTGGATGGCAGGTATTAAATGGAACAGTTTTGAGAGGCGCCAACTCTTCCTAACCGATGGTAGGGTTTTGAAAGATGCTTTTCCAAATGAGTTTGCCTTCTGAAAGAGAATTCGTTGGGGACAATGCATAACCCTTTCCAATGGGGAAAATGGATTGGTCTTGACTGACTCTGTGTAAGAAGTATGGTTCTGGTCCAGCTGGCAAAGGCATAAAGCAAAGTAATTGCATTTAAGTAAAAGGAAAGAAAAGAAAAAGATAAATATTGTATCTAGTGTCCTCCCTGATTACTTGAAAGTCTGCCTTTCTTTTGAATAAAAGGCCAGAAGCACTATTTTAGGGCCAAGAAAAAAAAATTCCATAGAAAAATTCATCCTGATTTGGGGTGTTAATAGTGGTGTTTGTTTAAAAAAATTTTTTTTAAGTTTATTTGAATAAAATTAATTAGCTTAGTGCTAGAGCCCCAGAATGTACATGGACTTGTGTGGAAGTACAAATGAATACATTAACTAAGACGGAAATTATGAAGCGTGGTCCACTCCTGAGACAACTGCTATTAAGTAAAATATATTAACTCTGCAATATCTTCTATGCTAATGAAGAGCCAGAGAAAAAAATTGTTGGCAAATAAATATATATAAGTACAACATGTATACACAAAGTTGGACTGATATCATGATAAGCAACTTATTTTTTCCTGTATGTTTTCAAGAGAATGGATAGCTCAATATAGCAAAATGTTTAAGTTACATGATGTAATTAAGTTCCATAATGCAATTCTTCATATAAATATTCTTGGTAATTAATGAGATCTGGGTCTATACTTCTTAATTTATAACTATCAAATGTGAGGCAGAAAGATTTCATGACTGGTTTAAATCACTCATCAAAGCTTTATCTAAAAATAATGTTGTAGTAGGTTTCTCCATATCCTAAAGAGAATTTTAGAATTGGTGGAACTGAAAAAATTTAGAAAAATGTAAGGGCACTTGTACTGAAAAAAGAAGAATGTTTTTCCTCTTAATGATCACCTTTCCCTCAGTTCTTCAGAATTTAAAAAAAAAAGCACTTTCATAGTCAAATAACTCACCTAAACAATTTCATTCCACCCAAAAGGCTTCATAGAGAAACAAGACTCTGGAAAATACGCTTTCCCATTTTCATAATTCGCCTAAATTTAAAGTAGATGAACTTTTTTCCATTGGTGGGATCTGTAATGAAGGCACAAAGCTAGGGATGGAAGCCTCCTCACCATAAAGATATTAAGCAAAAGGATTTATTGTTGGGTGAGAACAGTGCAAAGAAGGCTTTAGAATGTATAACCCTGTGTTCGAACACACAACACAGCAATTGGTTATTGCTTCTGCATGGGGCTTCAAACCTGGGATAGAAATAGATATTTTACATACAGTCCCAAAGCCTGATTACCCAATTTTAAAAAGCTTGTGACTTTCTGGAAATCACAGTGTATGTTCCATTGATAACATATCAAATATTATAATAATACTATAAGAAGAGCATGCTTGGGGTGATATGCAAATTATTTAGCAACCAATCCAAGACAGGCACTGACCAATTATAATAAATGCCAACTGAAACTTACTGGTCTGGACACAAACCCTTTGGATTGTGGGAGGTTTGGGAGTCTTGTAGAGAAGAAGAATTTGGGAGGTAGGCAAGGCAGTGGCTATCAAGTAGTATAAACTTAGTCTAATATTTAACTACTGATATAGCTGCATACTGCTGAGTATCAGCGTTAATATTATGTAGTAATATTATTAAGAGAGTAAATAGGCTGCTCTGGCTGCTGTAGGAATCTAATTTTAAACTTTTCATGGAAAAATGCATCTTGGGTCCTATTTGCTCTTTGCACATTTTGTTTTACTAATTTAAAATGAACTTTTGAAACACAAACTGATTTTATGTTGGACACTGTCTGTAAATTGATATTGTATTATAATACCTGTGGTATTTACAAGAGATACATTTCAGGTAATAATTTAAATCTTTCTTAGATCTTAATAATTTTAAGCTCCTCATCTAGCAAATAACCAATGAGTGTCTACATGGCTTTTTAAGCATAACATCAATTTCCTTAGCTTTAAAAATAAAGCCTATATTTGAGGTTACTTGAGGTTTTTAGGTTCCAGAGTACACTGTAACTTATCCAACAAAAATATGACCACTGTACAGGAAGCCCAGCTCAATGTAGAAAATAATCAGTAAAATGTCATACTGACCTCTTTCTCCTACCTTTATTCAGGACTGCATGGATAAGGTTTAACTATAGCATCGTCTAGACTTTCACTGTCCAAAACAGTAGCCACTGACTACATGTGTGAATTTAAATACACACTAAATTAGATAAAATTAAATAACATTTAAAATGTAGTTCCTCAGTTGCAGTAGCTATGTTCAATAGCCACATGCAGCGAGCAGTCAACATATTGAATAGTGCAGACATAGTTCTATTTCATCACAGAAAGTTCTATTAGACAGTGCTGGTACAGAAGTTTATCACATCTTATTTTAGTATTTCTCAATACAAGTGAAAAACACTTCATCTTTTCCTGTCTCAGAGAAGAGAGAAACAGATTGGCTTATCATTTAAAAATTATTTTCAGGTTTCTAAAAAATGATTATTGACATGACATTCACTTTGCTTTTAGCCAAGCAATTATACCAAAGGAGAATTATAGGTCTCTTTATTCTAATCCATTCTGATATACTTCAAAATCCAAAATTTCTTATGCCTTTTAAATACTGTAAATCTGAGAACTGCATAGAATGCTGTAGTCAAGACCTAATGTTGAAAGTACCATATTGTGGTTTTCCGCAGCTACAGATTTTCCAGGGAATTTTATATTAAAAATAACAACACACTGGGTTTCTGGAAGCTAAGAATTTTTTTCAAATGTACTTTCATTGTTGTTAGCAGGATATCAGTGTTATTCCAGATTAAAACTAATATTCAGTTAACTTTTTTAGACTCATCAAGAACAAGAAATGTTCTCTTGGACTAAATTCAGTTTTCCTCCACTTGTATTCAGGAAAACTGGTTCGCATGGGTAGAGACTTCTAACAATCGCATAGTCATCAGCTTGAGTTCTGAATATAATTTGTTCTTGCTTCTGAGTTTTCACTAGGCTACAAAACACTACACCAACCAGATGAAAAGTAGGGAGAAAATTCCACCCACTGTTTGATCTGCATGACGCGAATCTCAGGTAAGATCAATCGCTGCATTGAATTGACAGACTCTTTTGGCAGTATCTATTTATCTGTGAAGTGATGTAATTTGAAAACTAGCAGTGACTTAGTTTTCCCATTTAAACCACCTGGCAACACAAGTGACAACACATTCATCCCTTTGCGGTGATTTTATCACTGCCCTCTGGGTCTATCACCTCCCACAGAAGGAACTGCTTCTCAAGAAAACTTTCCAGGGTGTTAATTCAATCCATGTGCTCTCAGACACTCAAAGACAGGACTGCAGATTAGAGCTTGTTTTTGTAGCTTTGCCCTTGGCTCTGTTGGAGGTTGTGCTGGCACTGGGATTGAGAGCACTTTGGAAAGTATGTTTTTGCCAAGCTGGCTGGCATTTTGTATGCTTCTATTGTATTGATACAGTATTTGCATTGGCATGGTGACTGCTTCATTTCTCATTTTTTGGAATGTTGACATTAAGGGTGCACATTTTTTGTTTATTTGTACAGTGTTAGAGGAAAGAATAAAAATTTCTTGATGCTTACAATCTACCGGATTTGGTATGCCAGGGCAATTTCCTGAAGTTAATTTTCCCTGGAAAATACATGAGTTTTAATTTTAAAAAGTAAGTGTTATAGATCTTAATTGTTTATGTCAAGTCTTGTTTTAAGAAAAGATGTGGAGATAAGAGAGAAATGATATCAATTCTACAGACTTTTTCTGGCATAAAACCCATCTAGCTAGTCCAAGCCTTTCAATTTTGTTTTGTTTCGTTTGTAGCTTTTTAAAACATCTATCCCCTCCAAAGTTTTTTTTTCCTGAATTGCCAGCAAATCTTTATTTTAATCCCTCACTTTTTTTCTTAAGCCAAAGATCATAACCGAGTTGTGCTGCTTCTGAAATACATCAATCACAGGTCTCTATCAAGTCTCTTTTAGTATAATTGTGTTTACATACAACAGTGAGGACAACTATTTAATCAGATTTCCCTATGTTTTGAAAAGCAGATAAATTTGGTTTGAGAAACTATAAGGGATAAACCACTGCTAAAACACGTATGCCAACAAATTCATTGTCGAATTTTGATGATCTCTCCTACTGCAATTCTCCTATCCTTGATTTATCTTTTGTCTGGGCTATTATAATAACTTCCTCAGGAGTCTCCATAGCTGGATTCCTATTTTCATCTGCCAACTGAATTCAATTGCCTAAAATATATTTTTAGGTGAATAGCAACACGGGTCCCTGTCTAAAGTTTTAAACTATTAGGTGTTGTCCACATCCCTTAGTCTGGAGATTATTCAGAGCGCTCCATGATCTGGCCCTAAATGGTTTCCCCATCTTAGCTCCCCCTGCTTTGTACAGAAGCTAGAATGCGAGTTACTTGAGGGCAAGCCTGGATGTTTTCCGGTCTTATTTCTCCAGTGCTCAAGCACTGTCTGGCACAGCAGGGGTGCTCAGGGAAATTTGTTGACATGTCGTAGGTTGTGGAGTGAATAAGACGCCACTTGTTGGCTGAACAAGATTCCATTCCCACTCTGCATCTGTGCTGACATTGTTTCCTCTGCCTGAAATGCACTCTTCCTTCATCTCCTAGTTATCCACTTTAAACCACTCACTTAAGATGCACCTCAAATATTTCCTTTCCCACAGATCTTTAATATGGATATGCCCACTTCTCTGAGGCCCCTTTTTAAACTTTTATGGTATATTCTGCATCCTGCATTATGTTAAATCTACTTGTCAGTTTGTCCGAATTACCCCACTAGACTCCATGTTCCTCTGAGCCCAGAATTGTGTTAGAATCATTTTTGTTCTACTTGCAATCCCTGATATGATATTATTATCATATAATAATATTATTCTTATTAGTCAATGTGTTAGTTTGCAAGCTGCCAGAATGTGATATACCAGAACTGGAACAACTTTTAAAAAGGGGAATTTAATAAGTTACAAGTTAATAGTTCCAAGCCTATAAAAATGTTCAATCTAAGGTATCCAGGAAAAGATACCAAAAGTCAAGGAAGGCTGATGGGTCAGGAACACCTCTGTCAGCTGGGTAGTCACATGGCTGGCCTCTGCTTGTCCCTTGCTCCTGGGCTCCATGGCTTCAGCCTCTTTTCCTGTGGGAGCTGCTCACTTTGCTTCTCCAGGACTGGCTGTCATCTCTTGGCTTCCCTTGGCTCTCTCTAAGTTCTGGCTTCCCAATCATCTCATGGCAATGTCTGCTGGGCTCTAAGCATCTCCTAACATCCATATCTCTGTTCTCTACATGTTGGCATCTGTGTCAGTTCTGCTCTGAGGTTCCTGTCAGCTGTCTCTGTGTCAACTATGTCATTTCTGTCATTCTCTGGCTCTCTCCAAAATGTTTCCTCTTTTAAAAGATTCCAGTAAACTAACAAGACCCACCTGGAAAGGGTGAGTCACATCGCCATCTAATCAAAAGTCACATCCACAATTGGGTGTGTCATATCTTTATGGTGATAATCTAATCAAAAGTTTCCAACCTACAGTGTTGAATCAGGATTAAAAGAAATGGCTGATCCCACAAGATTAGGTCAGGATTAAAACAAGTACATAATACTTTCAAACCAGCACAGTCGATAAGAAAACTCTGACCCATTTTGAGGATGAATTGTGTAAGAAGCTTACAGAACAGATAACCTCCATGAGTCAAGCAAAAGAGATAATATCTTGGACATCTAGATAGTGCCTTTCAAATGTTCATGCTCTCCCATGTTTCAGCTTAATACTAATTTAAATGAAGCTCTTTACAAGGATATTTGACCCAAATAAATTAGTTTAGTTTAATCAAAATAAAATAGTTTACCGTAAAAAAACTTTATCAAACTCTTCACTTAAGAAAATATCTACAGCGAATTAATTAATTATTTATAATATAAGTAGAGATCTCAATTTATCATTATTAGTTTCTCGCTAGAGAAGAAGGTGTTCCTTCTCTGGTCACTCACAGCATCGGGTCTGAATCTGCCTCCTTGTCCCCCATCTTCCATCCGTTTGTTCTGGCCAACTAGTGTGGGTCCCTCAAATGCTTGCTGAGTTTGGACAGTGAGCCCACACAGAGCACTGGCTCTCAGCTGGAGTAACCTTGCCCCCAAGGGACCCTTTGCAACGTCTGGGGACCAAGAACTGGGGAAAGGGTGAGCACCTAGGGAGGAGCGGTCAGGGGTGCTGGAGACCCACCATCTGCACAGGACAGTCCCCACTGAGCCCCATAATGTCAGTAGTGCCAAGACTAAGAAACCCCAAGTTAGAGGGACTTTCAAGGAATTTCAGTCTATTAGGTTAATTCTACATTTCTTTATGTACCCAAAGTATTTTGCAAAGTAAATATGTGTTCATTGATTATTAATTTGTTTCTTGGTGCACCTAAATATCTACCCTCGGCATGATGAGAAGGCAGAATTTACTCTGCTTCTGGATCTGCAAACTGACAATGCTGAATAAAATACTGAGGCCCTTTATTCTGCTCTTCCACGAAAAAGAAATATTCCTGTTGTTACTTTCTTTATTCAACAGGTTTACATAAAAATAATAAAATAAAAACCATAATAATTTTAGGGATCTTAAAAAGAAGAATGTTGCGCTCTGAATTCCACTGATGAAGAGGAAAAAGGAGAAAGGAAAAAAAAGAAAGAAAGAAAGAAATGGATTCAGAATGTCAGTTTGCCCTTAAGTGATGTATTGGCTACAAGAAATCTCATTACAGTTTGGTGCCTGAATCCCTTGAAGGAAAGATCTTATATTGTGAAGGTAGCATATGTGTCATGTGATGTAAGTACTTACTTTTATTGAATAGGTAAGTATATAATAGCTAAAAGCCCCATAAATCAGCTAAATGTTCTTTCAATTTATAGAGAATATTTGATCTGAGAACATTACTGTCTGGTGAACGACGGGGAGGAAAAGGAGATACGAAATGCAATAGAGATGGATATAGTGGGTAATTCTTTTGGATTCAAAGTATCAGGTTTCAAGTCACAGACAGACCACCTGCTCTGTTTCTGTTCTGTCCACAGACTGCCCAGGCAATATAAAACATTTAAGACTTGCATATTATGGATGGTGAATGGGGAGTTACATGCATATAACCAAATCATTCCAGGGGGACATCCAAAAATAACCGGAGAGGATGAAGGCAGCATAGATATATTCAAGGAAGTCATTTTTCATTGGACTTTTTATTTAAGCAAATTGAATGGTGATGAAAGGAAAAAGCAACTATATTGGGTCAATATCTGTCAAAGAGCCTTATTCATCAGGCAGAGCAAGCAAATGCCTCTGTCTGGCAGTCAGGAATGAAGAAGGACAGATTTAAATGGCCCAAAGGGTGACCTGGCATTTGCCTAGAGGTCAGAGGAATGACCTGAGTTATTTTCTTTTTCCATAGAAGGAGGAGAGGGTCTGTTTCTCACTAGTAATGGAAATTCCTCAACCTCTTTCTCCACCATGGTTTTACTTCGTGACATGTTCAGAGCTCTCATACTAAACATCTCATTCTTTGATCTTATTTATTTTTATAATTAGCAACTTACTTCCCTTCTATTGTCTGATACCAAATACTTGAAGGAGAGACCTACTGCCTTCATTTCCCCATCAACCTTCTAAACCCTCTGCGGTTTGGCTTTCAGTCCCACAACTGATATGACTTTTTAGGTACAAGTGGCCTCTGTTCAGGTAGTGGAAGCATTGCATATCACAGCCAAGAATCTTGGCCCTGGCATGGGAATTACAGCTTAGATTCTGGCGCCTTTGCTTCGTTAGTATATGGCCTTAAATTCACTGTACCTCAGTTTCCCCACTGGAATGGGACCAATAATAGGGCCAATCTTGTGATCCGGTATCAGGATTAACTGACATAATGTATGTAAAGTCCATATCATAGTGTGTAGTATTATCACAAATGTTTGGTAAATATGTAAAAAAAAAAAAAAAAAACAATATTATTTTTCTCCCAGAGGTCTTAATGTTTCATTAGCCAAAGCCATCTTCTGGAAGTATTTACTTGGTCACTTGGTTTTGCTGATTTTTATTATTATTTTAAATTGCAAATTGCATGTCTGCAAGCAGGCAGGCATTCCCCAGGGAGCCTTAGGCAAGCTCTCTCCTTCTAGTCCCTTATCAGGCTGCTTCTCACTTTTTGTCACATGCTTCTTTGAGCCTGCACTCAACTTAAACCCCAACTAACTCTATCCAAAAGCAATTCTCTTTTCTTATTCTTCATCTTTACGGACTACTCTGGAAAACTGAATAAAACCGAAAATTCTGCTAGTTATCCAAGTTCCCTAACCACTCCTTTTCCTGCTCCAGTTTCTTTTGGATCTCCTGACACAAAGTATCCTTTAGAGTTTAGTTTCTCGTCTTCGTTAGTTAATCCAAGCTTTGAGCTCATTTACAAAAGAGCTTGAGACATGGGGCTTGCTCTTAAGTAGTTTGCAATCTACTTAAATATACTTATGTAATATAATCATATAGTAGGGAGACAAGCCTAATACATGAAGCAAACCCCAAAATCAGCGTATAAACCAATGCAAGAACTACAGGGAACTCTTGTAGCCTTTCACATGGTATTAACAAGTAAAGATTTGATGAATGAATAAATGATGAATGGATGACTGAAATGTGAACGAATGAGTTAGTAAGTACAGAAAGGGAGCAGGTTAGGGTTGAGAAGTCAAGGAAAATTACAAGAAAGGGCATGAAAGAGATTTAAGTGGGGTATTGAAGAGAAGAATATAATAAGAGTAGGTGCATTGGCGTGGGGTGGGGGAAGGTTTGAGACAAGAGCAAAAGAATGAGCAAAGCTTTGGAGATAAAAATAAGAATTGGTTGTTTCAGGGGCTCTCCCACCTACAGTTATCTCATCTGTGCAATGAGCTGAGAAAAGAAACCACTTTATAATATTGTGAGAATTAAATGAGTTAGTATAAAGTGTTTTTGTAGTACCGTGCACAGAATAAGCATTCAATAACTGTTCTCTTATAATTATTACATCTGTAGGAAATGGGATCTAAAATATCTATTTACAATAAAATATACCAGAAAGTTCTCCACACTGATATTAAAGTGTATGTAGATGTATTATTTATTACTCTGAGGAATATTTAAAAGTGCTGAAACATTTTAGGAAACAAGAGGCTACTTAAAAATACCATGTTCTTACCTGTTGATGCTTACCTTCAATAATTTAAAGTATATATTATTTAAAAATGCTGCTTAGGTAGTAACCTGTACTATGATAAATTTGGGTATTAGCTGCCACTGAACTTTTGAACCTGTTGTGGGATTGAATCCACAACCAATACTGAAATGTTTCTTGTCATTTTATAATTCATGAAGTTAAATACCTTGTGCTTGCTATAGCTATTGAGGAAAAAGGTATTGAACTGGTAGGTCCGAACTCCAAATGGAGCTTTCATATACCTAGAAAATGTTGATTTGTGAAAGCTCTGTCGTACATCTTCTCAGGTTTATCACCTAGTGAGATTTATATTTTGGCAAAAATTGCTCTGCAGCCCAGGCCTGTGCTGATTCTGAGATTCCAGTTGCATGCAGGGGCCTATTTTCTTCCCCTTATTTCTTTAGTCTCCTGATATCTCAATCAGTATAACACATTCACTTCCAGATATCAAAAAGCTACATCTCCTCGATTAGAGTCTTTTTATTTGAAAATTCCTGAGATCTCACAAAGCAGTAGTATATTCAGTGGGCACAGACTGTCTAACAAGCCTAGTGCTAAATGATAAAGATATAAATACAACTATAACATGGGCCCTGATTTCAAGAAAACACTTTCTTGTGTGACAGAGACAGAGGATAAATTACACGATATGGTTTAATATCATGTAATTAATATTGGAGCACAGGTGCTGGGGGAGTCAAGAAGGTAGATTCCGTGGAGGGGGTGGCATTGGAGCTGAGGGTAAAAAAATCAGTGCTGTCTGCAAGTGTAGATGGGCAGTGGGGCATATATATGCAAACTGATAGGAATAATGATATTCAGTGGTCAGGAGGAAAGTGGAAGGAAATGAGGTTGTAGAGATGGGTAGGGTTGGGGGTGCAGAGAAGCACATTGTAAAGGAAATTGTATGCCTGGCCAAGATGTTTGGAATTTTGTTAGAAATTTATTGCACTTTTCCTCAAATCAAACCAGTCTATATATGAACGATTTATAATTTCAATACCATAATTACCATAATTGAGACAATAGAGCTATTCCGTAAGTTGCAGAGAATGTAAACATGTATTTTTCTATTTGTTTATGCTTTTATTTGCCCAAATGCTGTCTCTTAAGACATTTATTCAGCTAAGTGTGGCCAAAATTTAATTTATTTAATATCAGACCTGAATAACATTTCAATGCCTTCATGATCTATTAGAACAATTCTGTAATCATGTGACCCTCACTTCACCAATGAATGTTATTACTGCCAGGAAAATGTGTTTAAAAGGTTAAAACAGAGATTCTATCAACTTGTCTTAACAAAAATTCTAAATCCCCATCTCCATTTAAACCAAACTTAGTTTTGTGGTTCTTTCCGTTTAGTCAAGCAATCTTCTTTTCGATTCCAATGTTCCTTATTCTCCCAATTCCAAATTCTTTATCAGTCTTTACTCCACATTCAGCCTCCTGAACAGTGCTCACTCATTTATTAAAATATCACTTATTGAGCACCTGCTGCATGCTAGGCCCAGGTAGCTCTGGAATATTGAGTTGAATAAGGCATTGTCCTATCTTCACGTAGTTTGTAGTCTAGAAGGACTACCACATATAAAAGAAGCGATCAGAGGAGAGTGTGGTGAAGGTCTCCACACAGAGAAAGACATCAGAATTACAAAATTGGGTCAGAACAGGAGACGACCTTTGAGCTGAGTTTTAGAGAAGTTTTGGCTTGAAAAAAACTTAGTGGTGCAGGTAATAGGGTGTGCACAGTCCAACAGGCCCTTTTAGAAGGACAAATCCTTCCACATTGACCTCTGATTGTTTGACTATGCCCAGGAAAAAAACAAGTGGAAGGACTCCCAACAAAATTTCGAATAGCTAGCTTTGAAACTTTAATTCTCTTTTCCTAAAAAAAAGTATCCCTCAGGTTCCCAAAAAAACTGAAAGTAGGAATAATTGTCTTAGTTTTCCAGAGCTGCTATCACATGTAGCACATGAGTTGACTTAAACAACAGGAATTCATTGGCTTACAGTTTTGAAGCTAGAAGAAATCCAAACTTGAGGTGTCAGTAAGGCATTGCTTTCTCCTTGGATTCTGTAACATTCTGGTGTTGGCTACTGGCAATCCTTGGCTAGTATCCCAGTCTCATATCACATGGCAATGCCCTCTTCTTTCTCTTCCATATTCCATTCACTTTTAGCTTCTGGCTTCTCCCCATGGCTTCCTCTGACAATTCTGAATTCCTTCTGCTTTTATTCCAGATTATGACTCAATTTTGTTCAATTAGGTCACAACTTAACTAAAACTAACATCTTCAAGTGATCCTATTTATAATTCCCACAGGAATGAAGATTAAGAACATATCTAAATTGGGGTACATAACTCAACCTACCACAGCTAGAATGATTTGGCCTCTAGATTCAGATGCAGTGAACAAATACCCAGATATCTCTTAGGTAATTGTTTTTATTCTTATCTACTGTCTCACTATTTTTACATCAGAAGGGGGGTGAGTTGGGAGAGATAGCAGGATATCATGTAATATCACCCAGTTAAGTCAAAGGACTCTTGGGATCTTAGTCTTCTGGATTTCCCTCTGTCCTAAATTTCTTTAAAAGGGGAAAAAAATCTCGAGATAGTAATATTCTCCAAAACAACTTTTAAATAATTCAAAAAGCACAAATAAAAAGACAAAATTACGCAGAATAAGCACAACCGTTTTGGAAACTCATGACAGAAAGAGAAGTGGATTTTATTTCTTAACTATCTTACATAGATTGGAAAATAAGAATAAAAGGCACTTCATATTTCATCACAAAAAAGGCATGTTACCATTGCCTGAGATTTTTCTCATTCGCTAGTATTTTTTAAGTATTTATTACATGCCAGTTTCTTTTACATACACAATCTCATTTAATCTTCACTGCCATTTTATGAAGTAGATACTAATAGTATTCCTATTTTGCAAAGAGGAAACTGAGGCTCAACTAGATAAAAAATCTGAACCAAGAGAACATGGCCAGTACTGGCAATCAGTTGATTTTTAAACACTTTCCTTCAACCCTAACCAACTACCTTTTCTGTTTACTTGCAGTGTTGCTGAACCCTCTGTGTATTTTAATTTCTAACATCATTTTTGCCAATGCAGTGATCCATATACCTGCAATCATCACCATGTAAAGGACATAAACTTATAAACTAGCATCTTGATACTTCTATTTTATTAACTATAGGAGCCATTAACTATTTGAGAAGGTAAATTTATCTTAGATAACTAAACAAGTAAAACATACTAAGTATGAATAAAATATCATGTCCACATATAGGAGGAAAACAGTAAGGAATTTCTTTAGTAACAAATTAAACAGTTTTCAAATTACTTGGAGCCTGGAGGGGGGGGGGGTAATGAAAGACCAGACTGCCTCCAGATTAATTCCATGGGATATCCTGGTGATGAACTTGGCTTCCTCCTTGGCCAAATGCCACCACCTTGGCAGGTAACAAGGGCTTATAAGGGACTGAAAAACATACAGCAACTGATTTTATTGGGAAATCCACACTTTGTATTTCTTAACCTATGCTTCAACTCCCCATTGCTGAAAAATGTTTTTGGAGCATCCTGAGAAAGAGTTTTGGCAAAGGCCATGATTTTATTTCCATGGCCAAAAGGAAGTGCCATTTGTAAATAAATATGTGTGTCCTCAAGGGAAGTCTCAAGGTTGTATCAATCTACACGTAGCAGCTACATGATTATAAGTTCAGTACATGGCCCTAAAACACAAAGTTGTGTCTATATCTAAGAAAATCTTATATTTGACAAAGATGCTTACAAAGATATTCATAAAGAATAATGATTTGCATTGCAAAAAAGATCCACCTCTAAGGATCTTTAGATATTTGCTCATGTTTCAATTATTATGCTTTTCACTCTCAGCCCCAACTCTATTCTGCTCTGTGATGCTGGGACTGGGGCTCCACACACTATAATTCTCATTTAAGTTCTTTGAATAGTGGTACTAGAGGAGGATTGGAAGACAGGAGGATGGGGGAATGGTCTTCACCCTCTCTGTTTATTTGTCATACCTGCCGGAGTTGCCTCAGCAATGGTTCCCTTCATTTTGGTAACTTGCTTCAGAATCAGATTCACTGTGCACCCTCAGAGAAACCAGCTCCAGTCAAGCAGCAGAATTTCCTCAGAGCTCCAGTTCTACAAGTCCCTCCTACGAGCTCCTGAGTTGGGCACATTCCCTTCCTTAGAACAGGATCTCCTCAGTGGAGTGGCCCCTTCCTCCATTAAGCCCCTCCTTCAAGCCTCGAGGCTCTGAAAACCCCAGGTCTTCCTTCCCATTCCCAGCTCTAGGGTCAGCAGCTGTTCTCTGCAACCTCTGTATTACTTCAGTGGTCCTTAATGCTTTTGCTGCCTTCCAAAATTGAGTAACAGTCCCTAAACTAAACAGACGAAATACCAAGTGTGGTTCCATTTTTATGTGTGTGATTTGATCCTGACTGATATACAATCCTAGTTAGTTTTAAAGCAAATGTCCTCTATCCAAATTCAGTGTACTAAAGAAAACTATTCAGAAGCCTCAACATGGCAGATTTGGTCCATCTCAATGATAAAACATAGGCCTTTAGATGATGGCTGTTAACCTATAAAGTCCACTTGTCAGAGGTTCTCTAATGTAAATAAGAACAAGTCACCTTTGCCTAATGCTTCACATCTGATGGACAATCTCTTTTTAGTACCTGTTGTAGTTGAAATAAGGCAACCAAGCTTTTCCATATTTGGAATCTGTTGTGATAAATAATATATTTTGTATATTTGAGTCAAAGTTAAACTTCTCAGAGGCAAGACAATTTTTTTTTGACAAAGAGAGATTTCTTCTATGCTTAGAAAGGAAGACAAACACCCTTCTGGATATTAATTTGGGTTTGCAAAATACTATGTGGATGGGCTAAGTGTAAACAGAGACAAAATATATGGACTGTGTCCTCTCTAAATTTCAAATAGGTTGAGAAATAAAATAATTAAAAATGCCACCACCAAATATACTTTAGGTACCCCCCAAATCCAAAAGGTGGGTATAAGTGATCAATTGGGTTCACTGAAGTTATTGTGAAAACAATTCATGAATAAGCCTATATTGCTCTAATGGCTACTTTCAACCTATTCTTTCTATCATCCTCCAAAATAAAATAAATAATGAGCAGTTTAGATAATGTATCAGATATGGTCTGTTGGCAAGGACTCTGTTACTGAAGTAGGGAATAGATGTTTACCTGTAATCTACATTACCAGGTAGGGTAGATTACTCCATACAATGTTCTTAGTGGGTTCATGGATTGTGAAATGAATTAACTTGTCCCAATTGTGTTTAGCAAGGATACGTAGTTAAAGAAAACTATGTACTGCTTCCATGTCACTCAATGAAAAGAGTATTTATGCTTGGAAATTCATTTAAATTTTTAACAAGTAAGATAACTTTTATTTTAATGTAGCTAAATATTCACTAAATTCACACACACAGAAAACTTCTTAATACTACAATTTTAGTGGGAAGTTTTGTCAGTAAATGCATGGAGTGCTGTATGAAGATTTACAGTTTTCAAAATAAAAATATGTACTTTCTCTAACCTTTTTATAAGCCATCAATCATTGATTTTTGAAATACATTGCTTTTTCAAATAAAATCATTGTCTTTCATTTGATAGCAGTAATACCACTAAACATTTAGATTAATAAATATTGAACAAATTTTACCGTGGGATGATCTAAATGACAAGGTCAGGGGGAATAAAGCAACTTAGAAATGGCTGCACAGTAATATTAAATTGAAAATATGTTAAAATAACCAAGACAAGGAAAAATGATGTTAGTTACTATCCCAAATTGATGTTACCTTTGTATATCATATTGGATTTTCTTCTTGAATTTCTTATAGTAAAATCCAAAAGAAAGTGACCTAACAGGAACAATTAGCTATTGACAAGGGATTTCCTGTACTTTGATTTTGAGCTTACGGCCCCAGCTGGACTTTGCTGTCCTATGCCAACCCTATGGGACCCTTAGTACTAAAATCAAGTCTGTGACATGTGCTTCTAACAGGGGATAATATGAAAATTATAAAAAGAATATTGTCCTAGAAGACATGTTTTTCTAGACAAGTTTATTTTTCTCTTCATCAAATATGATAAGCAGGTGAAGAGTGAAAAAAGTGAATGGATAGGATTCCCCAAGTCTGTGGCCCTAATGAAATAATCTGTTCAAGTGCTATTCTTAATCACTTCACTCCCCAAATCAGTGTGATAGATTTATATATCCATCAGGTAAGGGCTAGCCATAAGAGAGCAACTACTTTGGAGCAATTAGTAAACAAAATTTCATCAACTCTTTACACATTTTACTTGATGTAATGTAAAAGGTGTTGAGGTGGGTATAAAGGTAGAAAATAAAAGGGAAAAACTGAATTCATTTATCCACTTCGCTCTTCTATCCATTTATTCTTTCTTCAAAATGCCAGTGAATGTTCCATAGAACATGAATGGTTCCTTTCTGAAAATTAACTGAGCAAGTTTCTATATGCCAAGCACCTTGCTGTAAAAGGAACACGATGAAAAAGTCTAAACTGTTCTACTTGTAAGGAGGTCATAGTCGGATGAAAATTTCCCACTGTTACTTCTTACTTATTGCCCTTGTCCTCTCTTCTACCAAGAGGCACTATGATATTAAAGCATGCCATTGAGCTCATGATTTCATTCTATGCAACGCTCTGAAGGAAGGCAGCTTAGGTTCATTAGCAAGGACTAAAACTCCATAGCTGAACCTGTGCGCCCAAAATAGACATCGACTAGGGAGCCCTGAGAACCTAACAGGCATTCAATGAATACATGAGATTGTTTAAGAATAGAAAAAAATTACAATATTTATGGGGAAATATTCCTTAGCTCAGAAAAAAAAAAGACTATAAAGGAAAAGGGGAGAAAAGGAAAAAGTGGAAACAGGCTTTTAAAAAGTAAAGAATAAAAAAGAAAGATGAAGAAAAAGAAAAAAGTGAAAAAGGTAATCGCAAGAGTATTGCAAAGAAAAATTTTATATATTCAGACTATGGGATGCTATTTAATACCCTGCAAAAGAACTGGAGGCCCATCCTACATCCGTCCATCATATCTGAAGTCCTGCTTACACATGAGCATAAAAGAACAAGTCTTATTTCATTTCCATCATGTAAAACCTAGGTTAGCTGCTGCATTATACGATCTTCATCAGTCACTTACATGGCCCCAAGTAAATAATGATCTCTTATTCAGTGTGATGCTGCCTCCAGTAATGAGCATATAATAGTGATATATTAGCATGTTAAATAACGACATGCAAAGTTACAGTCTATGTGTTGATGTCATGTCACAAGTAACCAGCTACTTGCACTAAATTTGTCATTCTCAACCTAATTTGTTGTTCCAGATGGAAAATTTAATTTTGTCTGGCTTCCTCCACTCACTTCCAGCTCTGGATAAACATAAACCTCTTGGAGCTCTCCCCTTCCTCCCTACCTTTGCCACCTCTTTTAATCATTTTATCATTAAAGAAACGAGACACATAACGGGCAGTGGGCACGGAGATAGACAAAGGAAAAGTCTTCTCCTGGCGACCTCACACTTACTTTGCATTCTGCTCATCTGGGAGAAATCCAGGTCCAGAACTGTATTTATATTTGTTATGCAGGCAAGGTAGCGAAAGAACTGGGAAGTACAGGGACGGAGGAACATATGGGAAGGCTGGCTAGTCTGGGTCCCTGGTGGGGCGGTGAGGCATCTCTGATGGAATGAGCTTTCAAAGCCATCAGGAATAACAACACAAGCAGTGTGCCACATGACACCATCTGGAAAAAAAGCCCTCAAAGTTCAAAAGAAAGGAAAACAACTTAGCATTCGATCCATAACTCAAGTTTAGATGATCATAAAAAGTTAAATGCCTAAGATTAACTATTGTGCGACCAAAACTACCATCCAGAGGTTTTCCTCAAAAGAAAGAGCTCTGTGTCCATGATCTTATATCTCTTTCTACACAAGCTGCCTAAAGTAGATGGCATATTAGAAAAGAATATTATCATCCAACCTATCATTTTATTTCATCCTTGCAACAGTTATGTGAATTGGATTGGGATTTTTCAATTCATTTTATTGATCAGAAAAATAAAGGAAAGTTACACGTCCTGCGTCATATAGTTAGTTAGTGAAAGAGGGAGACCCAGATTTCCTATTTCTTGGTTCAGTTTTTTTTCCTTCTGAACCTTTTAGTCCTTCTGCTGCAGAAATGGAGGAAGCATGGATAATTTGTAAACAGAGAAGAAACACTTGCAAGACAGTGTATATCGGAAACTAGGTTTTACATAAATCTCCACCCAGTATACAAAGCCCTTCCCTCTCTGGGTAAAACAAGCTGTACTAAACAGTTAGTAAAATGAACAAGAGCAACTCTCTTTAGTTTCGATTCACACAGGGACACTGTTTCAATAAGGCAGCTGGAATGAATCAACAAATGCAATATTTTTTTTCTGGATATTTTACACTAAGATAGCTCATCATATCTCCAGAATATACAGATTACTCTTTCCCAATATATGAGAAATGTACAATCATGGCCCAATTAGGTAGTGAGTCTGACTGTTTTAGGTAGCATGCAGACTCAGCATTAATTGCATTGGTTATCATAGTAACAAATGTATTTCCTTTTTCCAATCAGTCGCATTCTATCAAAGCCGAAGTCTCAATTTGGTTATAGTTTTTATGACTCTCTTCACTTTTAAGTCTGCTTTCAAAACAAAGAGAGATCAGACTTCACTTTTTAAGCATTCAGCAGGCAAAGTTATCCACCTAGAATGTATTATATTGGCTTTTAAATTAAAATTAAATTTTTTATTTAGCTCTTATTTGGAGTAATTCTAATAGCCATTTAGAATAGCGATATAAAGTCTCTTTATAAAATATATTCATTTAATTTAGAAAAAAGGAACTGGTTAAAAGCAGTAAATGAATAATTATTTAGTGCTCAGGATATGGAAAAAATGTGAATATAATATGAGACTAAATGAGTGTTAATACTTTTGTCTGTAGTTAAACATGAAATAAGCTGCTAAGGATGCCTCCTCACCCAATAAGTGTTATCAACTGACATGAGGAATAGAGGGAGAAAATCAGGTCCTGACAGCCTGCATTATCAACTGGGTCTTGGTGTTGCCAGGAAATGCCGTGGTACTCACAGTTAGTCTGTGGTGTTCTCCTGTCGAACCCAACAACTTCACAGAATGCCGACATCAGACACGATCACTCTGTGAGGGTGACGGGTCAAGACAAAAGCAAGACTGTTCACAAAAGGCTAAACCACGACCATGACCAAATGTCTCCCTCTCCTGCCCCATATGAGTCACCACTGCTTTAGCCTTGCATTATGCCCCCTAATTTCTTCATAGAGCTACTGCTACTTCCTGACAGCATCCAATCTGGTGCAAAGCCTTGCTTTCTTGAACCTGTCTCCAAAATCACCTAACACCAGTTCAGATCCTGTGAGTCCTTCCTGATACCATCCTTCTCAGTGTCCCTACGTCTCCCCATGGTCTCTGTTCTCCCTCATTGCAATGGGCCAATAAACCCAACTCTGTTCACTTACATGGGTCTGTCCCTAGTGTTCTTTGATTGCAAGACTTTGACACACTGTAGTGATCATGTTCAGTGACCGGCGTTGAAATATTTGTCCCTCTCAGAATTGAATCACAATCTGAAATTACCTCTAAACAGAAAAATGAGATGACATTTATGAATATTTGTGATTGCAATCTCCTCATAAGCTGCTTAGTACTTCAGATCACTACTTCAGAGTTGACTCACATTCCTCATGCATGACCAGTCCCTTCTTCCTCCCCAAATCATTTCAATCAGAATATGAATGATGCGACAACAGCTAGAGAGAATAAAAATAATAATATTATAATAACTACCATTTTTTGCCCACTGGGATATCAAACCCTGTGATAGGTACATTTGCCCACATTTTATCTAATCCTTACCATAGTCGTCTGATACGTGTATTATTTTCCTTATTTTCTAGACAAAGACTAGAGGGAAGATAGAGTAACTTGCCCCAAATGACTCACTTAGGAAGGTAGCAGTGAAAGATTTGACCCAAATTCTGGATGATGTCAAGGTCTAGTCTTGTCCCATTCCCCTTTGCTGCTTCACTACAAGGAAGGTTAAACATCAACTCCAAAACTAAGAGTAGGAAAAACGATTCAGTTTTTAATTTAATTCTTACTCATGCTAATGCTGTGCTCTTCTTTTGAATTGTTTAATAACACACAGATGAAATTTGCTTGTGAGACATGAGACTAGATACCTGTAAATAAAATTGCATATGAACTATTTTCATAGAAAATTCATTGCTTATATACGCATGTATAAGCAGAAATATTAGTGAAAATTCATCCAAGCTAAAAGATAATAACTGATGACAGAGAATCAGTGAAAGACTCTGCTTCCTTGATCCCCTCATATACTAATTTTATGATCCTTTCTTAATGGGCCCTATTAGTTTCCAGTCACCATCAATTAACCTGAATTAAATTTTAACTATTTTCAGTGTATGGCACTGCTCCTCCCAAGAATACTTTTATCTTCATAGATATAACATCAACAATAAAACATGCAGAGTAACTCATGCTCTAGGTCTATGCAGGTCCACATGCATGATTTATTTTATCTTCCCCAAATCCCTGTGATATGGGCAATATTATGCTTATTACAGAGCTTCAGAAAATTAAGTCACCTATGCAAGTTCACATATGTAGTTGATGGTAGAGCCAAGATTTGAAACTGACATTTCAGGTATCATGAGAGAAGTTGGTAGGTGGGGAAGTTGAGAAGATCTTCAAAGGCAATCTTTTACTTGTCTATATTTTAGCTAGTCCTGACTAAATGATATGCAAAGAACACATGAGAAGTTCCCTTTGAGCCAAACTCCTGATCTTCTTATTCCATCTTATTCACTTCATCACTTCTCTTATGCTTTAGGTGATATGGTTGATGTGTAGCAGAATAAACCTGGAGGGAGGGAAGACAGGAAAGGACACAGTGCAAAGCTCAGTGGGGAGGCTCAACAAGTCCTAGTTCCCTTAACCCTGCGTCTTATTGCTGACTCGCCTGTCTGTCTCAATGCCAGGAAACCTGAATGTGCATCCCAGAATGTGTTTGGATGCATTGCAAACAAATGTCAAAGCAGGCATTATAGCCCCCACTAATGTACATTTGCAGGTCAAGAGGGTGATGCTGGAAAAGATTAATCCCTTGCTGAGTATCATCCATCCAAATGCTTTTAAATGTTGCATATACTCAACTAATAGATTATATAGCATAAACACAGCTGTTGGAAGAAAAACTGCATTTCACAAGCCATAGAATTAAAATCTCTAGTCTCCCAAAGTGTCAAAATAAAAGAAGGGAAGGGAACAAAAAAGGATGAAGATAGTGATTATTTTCTGGAAAGAACAATCTATCTTCTTGTTGGTACACTTCTCTGATTTCCACTGAGTCCAAGTGTACTCTTACTGAATTCTCGGTAAAGGTACATCAGAAAGAACTGTCTTTTACTGAATGACATGTGGCAAAAAGAAGGTGGGCTGGGAAGGGAAGGAAAAAAGAAAATTTTATCTCAAAACTTTTTTTTCTTCCATAAAACATACACTTGTTCATGTAAATATACACACTTATCAGCACTAGGACAAAAAATAATCTACCCACACTGTAGTTTTTATTCTCTTTTGTGATAATTATAAAGAACTTCAAGGAAATATCAGCAATGTAATTCCACCCATCAGAATAAAAAACTCAACATTTTGGTATATGTCATTATTTTTTCTAAGCACTTGTATATATATATTTTTTTTTCCTCCCAAATTGGAAGCATGGACTGCTTTATATAACATTATATTTTATGTCTGCATAGTATGTTATTCACTTGAATTTAGCATAATATATGTAACAGATTCCATGTTGTTATTTATGTCTGGTGTTTTCTAATTTTCAAAACTATGAATGAATATTCTCCCATCTAAATCCATGTGTGCATCTCTGATTATTTAAGTTATATTTTTAGAATGCAATTACTAGGGAAAACAGAATAAATATTTTAAACACGTTTTTACTCGTATTTTACCCACAATGAAAATAGCTTTTAAAAACTATTAACAGGCACTTACGCAGAGATTTCAAATAATGAAAAGAAGTCTAACAATTAACATAAAAATCACCCAAATTTCATCACTAGTATAATTTGTTCAGCAGTAAAATTTTGTTCAATATTTTTATAGCCTTCTCAATGTTTCTTTGTATGTGTGCACACACAAGATAATACTATTTATGTAATTTTTAGAAAAACAGCACAGATTTATCTCATAGTTCTATAGGTCTTAAGCCCAATATAGGTATCACTGGGCTAAAATAGCCCAATACAGGTATTACTGGGCTAAAATAAGGGTGTTAGCAGGGCTGCATAGCTTTGTGGAAGCAACAGCAAAGGATCTGGTTCTTTGCCTTTTCTAGCTTGTAAGTGGTGGCCTCACTCCTTAGCTCAGAGATGCCTTCCTTCATCCTTTTTTAAATGTCTTTATAATTTATTTATTTATTTTTAATTTTGGTAAAATATACATAAATTAAAAATCATTTTAACCATTTTAAGCGGACAATCCTTTGACTTTGAGCACAGAGACAATAATGCTCAATTTTACAGCTATTTCCAGACTATTTTCATCATCTTAAATTAAAACTCATACTTCTTTAAGCAGTAACTGCCCATTCCATCTTTCCCCTACCCCTGATGGCTACTATTCAACTCTCTGTCTCTATGAATTGCCTTATTCTAAGTATTTCATGTAAGAGAAATCATACAGTTTTGGCCCCTTTGTGCCTGCGTTATTTCAGCCAACAATATCTTCAAGGTTCATCTACATTGCACCATGTACTAGCACTTCACTTCTTTTTACAACGGAGTAAGAATTCCATTTGATGGCTATGCCAAATTTTGTTTATCCATTCATCTGTTGATGGACACTTTGGTTGCTTCCACTTCTTTGGCTGTTGTGATTAAAACTGAGATGAACATTGGTGCATTCGGAGTATATGCCTAGAAATAGAACTGCTGGGTCATATGGTAATTCTATTAACTTTCTAAGGAGACACCAAATTGTTTTCCAAAGTGGTTGAACCAATTTACATTCCCACCAACAATGTAGAGGGTTCCTATTTTTTCATATCCTCATCACTTGTTAGTTTCAGTTTGTTTTTTTGTTTTAATAAAAATTAAAGCAAAAAATTTAATACATCCCAGTGGGTAAGTAGTCTCTTGTAGTTTTAATTAGAATTTATTTAATGGCCAATTATATGAGCATCTTTTCATATAGTCATTGGTCATTTGAGTGTCTTTTCTGAAGATATGTCTGTGCGAATCCATGGTCCACTTTTTAACTGGGTTGTTTTCTTTTTTGTTGCTGAGCTGTAGGAATCTTTATATATTCTGAATACTAAACCCTTATCAGATATATGATTTCCAAATATTTTCTCCCATTCTATAAGTTGTCTTCCCACTTTTTTTGATGGTGTCCTTTCATGCACAAACATTTCTAATTTTGATGAGGTTCATTTTATCTAATTTTTGTTTTGTTGCTTGGGCTTTTAGTGTAAAATCTAAAAATCCATTGCCCGCTACCAGGTCCTGAAAATATGTCCCTATGTTTTCTTGTAAGAGTTGTCTAGTATTAGCTCTTGTATTTATGTATTTGATACATTTCATATTAATTTTTGAACATGGTGATAGGTAGGGGTCCACATACATTCTTTTGCATGTGGATTTCCGGTTATCCCAGTACTATTGGTTGAAGAGAACATTCTTTCCCCATTGAATGAACTTGGCAACCATGTCAAAAATCAACTGGCCTTAGGAAGCCCCTCTGGAGGGTAATGTAGTGGACTCAAAAGGAGGCTAAATACGGAGTCACCATATGATTAGGCAATCTTGTTACTGGGAATATATGCAAAATAACTGAAAGCAGGGACTTGAATAGACATTTGCACACTGATGTTTATGGTGGCTGAAGGATACAGTAACTGAGAAGTAGAATGGCAAACTCTGGTGTATACATTTGGTGGAATATTGTGCCACAAGAGAAAGAACAAAGTCATGAGGTATGTAATGAGGTGAATGAACCATGAGAACATTAGGTTGAGCAAAATAAGCCAGAATAAAGGACAAATAGCATATGATCTCTTTCAGAAATTACTTATAAGAAAATTGGGGCTTAGATTATAAGATCTTATAGCATTCACATGTATTCAAGTGCTTTAAGCATTATTTCTAAATTCTGAGATGTTGAGCTATATGTGTATAACTCAGTATTTTCCTGGAACTTTAGGTACCTGTGTGACAGTTAAGACTCAGAGTTGGAGTTCTGCAGCTCTGAAAGTTAGTATTACTCCATACAACAACTGTTAAAGAAACTGAGAAAGTGATCAGACTTCAATTAAAGATAAGATCAAAGCTAATCTGGTTAGCATTAAGGTAAATTAGAATACAGGGTAAAGGATGATATGGTCTGTATTTTAGAACTTCACTTACTATAGGAGACCAAAGGAAGAGAGCTTTATTTTGTCCAAAATCTAAATTTGCTGTAGCACACAATCTAACTTAACTTGTCTGGCCAGTTCACCTAAGGAACTTAAACACATGGAACCTAGAATTGGGAATGAAGTCTTACAAGTCTGTAAGGCTTAGTGTAATACCTGAATACATTCCAGAGTATTTGGGGAAGATAATTAAAAGATTTTAGTAAAGTCTGTTGGGGAACTTGAGAAAAAATATGAAACTATTAAACTTCCCCATCAGGAAAACTCTCTGAAACATCAGGGACTTCAAAGTTAATAGGCCAAGCCCTGTTATCTTCAGGCTTGCTCTTATGAAACATTTCTGTTATGGATGCTAAGCCTATCCTATAATTATGCATGAGCTATTTCCAGAAAATCTCTTTTGTGGCTCTGATGTAGCCTCTTTCTCTCTAAGCCCAACTCTGCTAGTAAAATAATTATCCTCCCCACTATGTGGGACACCATGTCCAGGGATGTATGTCTCCCTGGCAATATGAGGCAAGAGTCCCAGGGATGAACCTGGCCCTGGCACTATAGGATCCACAATATCTACCTTACCAAAGTGGGGGAAAAGTATAATGAAATAAGGTATCAGTGGCTAGAGATTTCAAATACAGTCAAGATGCTATTCTGGGATTAGCTTCAGCTAGATATTGCAAATTGCCATGGTATGTCAAGCCACAAACAACAGCATTCCTGTATACCCTAAAGAATGCCCAGGTCTCTATGTGTGACCCTATAAAAGTGTCACTCACCAAGTTTACTTTTCAGAAACCTAAATCTCCAGATTGTTCCTAGGTCAGATAAGCCCTGAAACCCAGAATTACCAGTCTCTCCTAAAGCATCAGCCAGTTGTATACCTCTACCCCACAATGGCAATACCCATTTTCAACATGGAATTAGAATGGCCATTACCCAAATATCCCCAAAGATTGAGATAAGGATCAAAAGTGAAGGAAGTGTTGTAACAGAGAAGATAGGGTTTAATAAATTAGTACAATTAGGGAATCATTACATTGACAGTTCTTTTTAATCTCCAGTGTCTTAGAGCAGCTGGAAGGATATACCAATAATTGTAAAACTGTAACCCATACCATACACTGAAATTTGTTCTATAACTCCTTGTGAAAAGGTGCTTTGAAATTTATCACTTTTTTGTATATATGTTATATTTCACAATAAAAAAAGTTAAAAAAAAAGTTTGGAAGAGTGATGCTCAATCACATCCTTTTTCCAGCCCTAGATGCACATGCCAATGAAATAAAAACTTAAGAGGAATGGAAAACTGACAAGCTTTACCTCTTTATGATCCAATCTTCTACTGTCACAAAGAATTTGACTTCTGAATTGGAAATGTATAATGGTCAAAAGATTTTATTATTATAAAACTATGTACAGAGATCAGTAATTGATCAATCAGTAATTGATCTCTGTGTCTATCCTTATGCCAGCACTGTTTTTATTATTATAGCCTTGTAGTAAATTTTGAAATCAGGAAGTACAAGCCTTCAACTTTGTTCTTTCCAAGATTGCTTTGGCTATTCTGAGCTCCTTGCAATTCCATATGAATTTGAAAATCAACTTCTCCATTTTTGTAAACAACAACAACAAAAAAGGGTTGCTGGAATTTTGATAGGGATTGCATGAATATATGTAAATTGCTTTAGGCAGTATTGACATCTTTTGAACTTGCTATTTTCATTCTGCAAATTGTCATGGAGATCTTTCCATATTGTTGAATAGAAATTTATCACATTCTAATGGATGAAAGCCATTCCATTTTATGAAAGGGAAATAATTTACTTAACCATACTCAAACTGATAGACTTAGTTTGTTTATAATTTCTCCTATTATAAATAATGCAGTCATGAGCACCTATGCAGAGCTTTAAATATTTGGCCATTTATGTTTTTGGAATAAATTATTAATGGACTCATTGAGTTAAAATTATATAATATAATATATATCTAATGAGCTAAAGAATAGGTACACAATATATAATTCCATAGCATATATTACATTTTATATATATATAATTTAAATGTTGTTAGATAAAAATACCCTCACTATATTAAAGTGTCATTTGCTAAAATTTTAGACATGTTTTATGCTAGCCATCTTTTAAATTTTAATAGTTTGAATCATAAAAGGTGATAACTATTAATCTTTTATAGTTACTGGGTTTGTATCATGCTAAAAAAAAAAAAGCAATCTTTAGAATAAGATTATAAAATATTTTCACCAGTGTTTTTTTCCACTGTTTTTAACATTTAACACTAATAGGTATGATTGAAAAAATAACTACCTTAACAACTAGGTAGATAACAACTACCTAGTTATCTCAACAGAATTTATTGAATTGTCCATCCTTTCCCAAGCAATCTATAACATCACACACTCTGTTCCAGTATGTCTGTCTCCCTGAAGGACCAGATTCTTATAAGGATTAGGATTCTGTAATATATCTTCATATTTGGTATTTTGTTACTCATTCTACTGAAGAATTTTTTTTCTATTCTTGTTTAATTTTTCTATATGAGTTTCAGGATCATTCAGTCAAGTTTCTAAAACATTATGCCACTGGGATTTTTTTAAAGATTGTTGAATTTTCATAGCTAATTTAAGGAGCAGTTGCATATTAATAATGCTGATCTTCTTATACAAGGAAATAGTATTTCCTTCCATTTATTCAAATCTTTGTTCTTGTCTGTCATTTGAGTTTTATAGCTTTCTTCTTACGAACACCATAAATGTCGTGAGTATTTTTCTATACATTTAGCTGTTATAATTGTGCAAGGTGCGTTTTTAATTTTATTTTCTAGATGGTTATTGCTGGTATATAAGAAAGCCATTGGTTTTATGTATGTTGATGTTACAGGTTTTAAACTCTCTCTTGTACTTTCTATGGTTTTCTTGATACAAATCATACCAACCATCTGCACTAACAAGTGTTTCACATTAATTCTGAGTTCTACTTTATTTTTCCTTTTACTTCCTAGAAAACTACATCTCTATTTGGGCCCTTTTTGGTGCTTTTTGTGGACATATGCTTTTACTTCTTGTGGGTAAATTGCTGGAATTGTGGAACTTCTGGTCATGGGGTAGGCGTAAATTTTTAAATAAGAAGCTCTGACACCATTTTTCAAAGTTGTTATACCATTTTACATTTTAACCAACAATGGATGAGAATTGCAGTTGCTCCAAATTTTAACCAACATTTCTTGATATATTTTAAATTTTACCCATTCTAGTTGTTGTGTACTGGTAACTCATTCTGGTTTTAATGCCTGTTTCCTTGATAAAAAGTGATTTTTAAAACATTTTTATGTGCTTTTTTTGTCAATCATGTATTTTCCCTTATTTTGTATCTGTTCAAGTCTTTTGTCCATGGTGTATTGGTTGTTTCTCTGCATTACTGAGCTATTAGAATCCTTTATATAATCTGGGTACAAGTCCTGTGTCTGATTTATTTTTTGTGACGATTCTTCCCCAGTCTGTGGCATGCTTATATATTTTACTGGTGTTTTATAATGAGCAGAAGTTTTTAATTTTGATGAAATCCAACATGTCAGTATTTATGGTTAGTACTTTCTTTGTACTATGTTAGACAGTTTTGCTCCTATAAGCTTATGAAAATGTTTTCCTATATTTTCCTTAGGAAGTTTTATAATTTTAGCTTTTACTTTTAAATCTATGATCCATCTCAAATTAATTTCGAGTACAAAGTAAGCTTAGTCCTGAAGTTAATTTTGTTTTTCCATATGGGTATCTGATTGATCCAGCACCATTTGTTGCAAAGAGTTTTCTTTCCCCAGTGAAGTACTTTGGTATTTTTGTTGAACAAACAATTGACCACGTATTTTTGGGTATGTTCTGGATGTTCTATTCTATTCTATAGATCTATCAGTCTGTCCTTATGTCAATGTATTATGCCAAAGTGGCTTTATAATGTCTTGAAATCAGATACTATGAGTCCTCTGAATTTATTTTTTCAAATATTGTTTGGCAATTCTGAATTCTTTGAGTGTGTAAATATATAAAATTACAGTCCAAAATTCATCATAAACATGAAAGTCCTTAACAAAATACTAACAATGTATTTAAAAGTGTCTCATGATCAGTGAAGGAAATTATAAATCATTTTGTAGACATCTGCTGGTCAATTTTTAATTTTTAAAAAATGCTGGGACAGTCTGGTTTTCATTCAAGCATTTAAGAATGTGGAAGACATTATTCTCACTCTAACAAGAAAAAATGCTGACAAATTGAGAAAGAACTCTACTTGGATCCATCAGAGGCTTGAGGTCACAGGGCAAGCCACTGCCTTGACATCTGGAGAAAAAAGATCAGCCCAGAGACCACAGCTTACCTGGAGGAGAAGTCCAGAAACAGAAGCTTGTCTGTTAGAGCTACTGCTGATAATAATACTAAACTATAACTGATGAATTGCTGGAGGCTTAGTGTGGACCAGCTTGAGAGTTAAAACTCTGGGGTCCCAGTTTTAGGAGGACACCAATGCTTTCATAAAGGAACCATTTTGAAATATGCCCAGAGCATTCTCCCTAACAAAGGACCGCCCTCAAAAGAAACTATTCTACCAGAGGCTAATTGACTTCAGTTTGTCAGAGCCTAATGTGTGTGGTAGAAGGGAAATACCTAGCTCCAGCCTGCTCTAATCTTTCATGTAGGGGAAGGGAAATATCAACCTCTGCCCACTCTGAACTCCTTATCTTACCTGAAGAGGAGGAAAAGCTGAGAAGCTCTTTCGAAGGTCACAGTCCAAGGGCACAAGCTCAGAGACTTAATCATAAGACTATAGAATGAAGTTGCCTCCCTCGCCGTCATGTCAGTAAGACTAGAGTTAAAGTTAAAATATATTTAAGTAATAGTTGCATATTGTTACCTCTAAATCAACCAGTAAAAGATAAGATAATAAGAATATCTAATAAGTGATGTCAGTGGTACAGATAAAGTGGAATATATGCTTTAGAATATATAAAATATTATTTAATATGTAATGTATTTATTAATATAATATTCAGTAACATAACATTAATTTCTTTATATTATTTTTCTATATTACTATATAATATAATATTTAGTTATATAATGTATTATATTTATATATATATATAAGTAGAAATAACCCCAAGAAGGCAGGAGTACAAGAAGTAGAAGAAAAAACTGATAGGACAAACAGAAATTTTTTTAAAAGACTATGGATTTGAATTCATCCATAATAATAATTACATGAAATATAAATGGTCTAAATACCCCAATTGAAAAACAGAGTTTGAGAGAATAAGTACAAAATCAAGACCCAATTATATACATGAAGCCAATTTTAAATATATAGAAATAAGTAAGTTAAATTTAAAGATTAGCAGTTATACTGGGCTAACACTAATTAAAAGAAAGCTGGAGTATGTCTGATAATCATATCTGAATCTTGATTTGTTTTGGCTCTTGACTGAGTGTAATTTCTTCATGTTTCTTTGTATGTCTAATTATTTTTGGTTGAAAGCCAGACATTGTGTGTAGGGCAGTCAGAGAGAGCAATGTAAATAGGAATTATGGCTGAAAACGTGCTTGCTTTATCTTTTTTGTTGAGGGCGGGGTGCCTGTGGTGGAGCCTTATCTTTTGCTAGCTCTTTATTGTTCAGGATTATATAGGGTTTAGGTGTTTTGCTTGTATCTTTACCCTCAGCACACCACAGGCTTCAAATCCCTCTAATACTACCTTGTTTAGGGTAAGTGCTGCTTTTCCAGTGTTGCTCTGAGTGCTTTGTTCACCTTCAGCTTTTGGTCATCCCCTTTTCTCTGCACCTTGGAGCACATAATTGGCCTTTAGTGGTATGTTTTCCATTTTAACTGAATTCTTCTCACCAGGTCGTATAGCATTCATTGTTGTCCCCATCTCTTTTTGAAGGTACCATCTGCTCTCAGATTTTGGATTAATTCATTGCCCTGTAACATCAACTTTCTGATAGATTTAATAAAGGTAGTGATTTTGCTGATAACCTAACATTTCTTTTGTAAGGGTAAGAATGATCTCTCCATCTTTATGCACTCTAAATGAAAGCTGTAATTCAGGATAGACTTATTTTGAATGCATGTTTTAGGTGTGTTATTTCATTGCCAAAATTGGAAGTATTATGAATACTTATCATGTTCAAGGCTCTGTCTCATGTTTGTTGGGACTACAAAGATGAATGAGACTTAATATCCACCCTGAAAAACTCAGTACTTTTTATCCTTTTACTTTTGAAAAGACTTTGCATATTTGCTGCCCACTAAGTAAAATTTTGAGTAAAAGCACAACCAAGATGTCCTCAGTTTACCTTAGCATGAAATAATGGCAACTAGGAGCTTATAATTTGTATAACACAAAGAATGTATAAGGCAAAGGTGCCAAATTTTATTAGAATAGCAAATTTCTTTGCATAAATGAAGCAATTAAATGATGACACAAAGCAGTATAACTTAAGTGATAAAATGTGTACATTAGTTGCTAAACAGTTTATGTATTCAGAGAAAACAATGAAATTGATGGAAGATAAATCAGGAAAGACTGTTGTAGAAGTTAGATACTTGGGGAGTATGTACCTAAATAGAGCAGAGTCTTGAGAAGTTAGGAGATAATTATAGTCTCATCTCTAATCACCTGAATCATCAATTTTATAAGTATTGACACTCAGTGGAAAGAGAAAGAAATGCCTCTCAACTTCCTTACTTCAGTTCTATGCACTCAGAGTCATCTGACAGACAACTCTTAATGGAGTGCCCATTAATCATCTCAATTCTTTTTCTAGACTTGCCTAAGAATTACTTACTTAAAATCTCCTAGAAAACTCTCCTCAAATTTTTGCCAATATTTTCATAAGAAACCGATCAGTTCTAAATGAAAGGAGTAAAGTTTTGGGATGAATATATTGCATTAACAGTTAACATATAATGTACTTGTGAACTCTACCAACTGCTCAAGAAAGAATTAGTACCAATCCTGCTCAAGCGCTTCAAAAAAATCAAGAGGAAGAGAAGATGGCGGCTTAGTAAGACGCGCGGATCTTAGTTTCTCCTCCAGGACAGCTACTAGGGGAGTAGAAACGATACAGAACAGCTCCCAAAACCATGACAGAGAGAAAAAAGACAGCGTACCCCATCCTGGAACGGCTGGCTGGCTGAGAGAACCCACTCTGGTGAGATCGGCGAGGGGCGCGGGCTTCACCGGGCAGGGCGGCAAGCGGCCGGAGTCACTCCCTTGCCCCTCCCCGGGCCGGCTGGGAGAATTGGACAGGCAGTCCCCTCAAACCACGGCGGTTGGCGCCCACACCACGCGCGGGCCCCCGGACCAACTGAGAGAATTGGATCGGAAATCCCCAGGCCGTGGAGAACGGCGATGGAGGGGGGGGGCCCCTTCCAAACCCGTGACTCCCCGGGAACGTGTGCTCTACCGGGCAGGCTGCTGCAGCTGGTGCCCTCCCGCCAAGCTTGCGCCCCGGGCCGATTAGGAAATTCGGACGGGCGCTTTTCCGGGCTGCGGCGGCCAGCGACCCTCCCCGTGTTCGGACCACGGGCCGGCTGGCACTCTTCCAAGCCGCTTCGGCTAGCGAACCTCCTGGACGGCGAGAGTTTTCCAAAGTTAAAGGACCCACAGCACCTTTTACTGGTGGGACCTGCAGACAAACGTGTGCCACGAGTGCCACCTACTGGGCAGGATAAGAAAAACAGAACCCAGAGATTTCACAGAAAAATCTTACAACCTTGTTGGGTCCGATACCCAGGGAAATCTGACTAAATGCCCAGACGCCAGCAGCAGAAGATAACTGTCCACGCTCAGAAGATTGAGAATATGGCCCAGTCAAAGGAACAAACCAATAGTTCAAATGAGATACAAGAGCTGAGACAACTAATGCTGAATATACGAACAGAAATGGAAAACCTCTTCAAAAATGAAATCGATAAATTGAGGGAGGACATGAAGAGGACATGGGCTTAACATAAAGAAGAAATAGAAAAACTGAAAAAACAAATCACAGAACTTATGGAAGTGAAGGATAAAGTAGAAAAGATGGAAAAAACAATGAATACCTACAATGATAGATTTAAAGAGACAGAAGATAGAATTAGTGATTTGGAGGATGGAACATCTGAATTCCAAAAAGAAACAGAAAATATCAGGAAAAGAATGGAAAAATTTGAACAGGGTATAAGGGAACTCAAGGACAATATGAACCACACAAATATACATGTTGTGGGTGTCCCAGAAGGAGAAGAGAAGGGAAAAGGAGGAGAAAAACTAATGGAAGAAATTATCACTGAAAATTTCCCAACTCTTATGAAAGACCTAAAATTATAGATCCAAGAAGTGCAGTGCATCCCAAAGAGATTAGACCCAAATAGGCGTTCTCCAAGACACTTACTAGTTAGAATGTCAGAGGTCAAAGAGAAAGAGAGGATCTTGAAAGCAGCAAGAGAAAAACAATCCATCACATACAAGGGAAACCCAATAAGACTATGTGTAGATTTCTCAGCAGAAACCATGGAAGCTAGAAGACAGTGGGATGATATATTTAAAATACTAAAAGAGAAAAACTGCCAACCAAGACTCCTATATCCAGCAAAATTATCCTTCAAAAATGAGGGAGAAATTAAAACATTCTCAGACAAAAAGTCACTGAGAGAATTTGTGACCAAGAGACCAGCCCTGCAAGAAATACTAAAGGGAGCACTAGAGTCAGATACAAAAAGACAGAAGAGAGAGGTATGGAGAAGAGTGTAGAAAGAAGGAAAATCAGATATGATATATATAATACAAAAGGCAAAATGTTAGAGGAAAATATTATCCAAACAGTAATAACACTAAATGTCAATGGACTGAATTCCCCAATCAAAAGACATAGATTGGCAGAATGGATTAAAAAACAGGATCCTTCTATATGCTGTCTACAGGAAACACATTTTAGACCCAAAGATAAACATAGGTTGAAAGTGAAAGGTTGGGAAAAGATATTTCATGCAAATAACAACCAGAAAAGAGCAGGAGTGGCTACACTAATATCCAACAAATTAGACTTCAAATGTAAAGCAGTTAAAAGAGACAAAGAAGGACACTATATACTAATAAAAGGAACAATTAAACAAGAAGACATAACAATCATAAATATTTGCGCACCGAACCAGAATGCCCCAAAATACGTGAGGAATACACTGCAAACACTGAAAAGGGAAATAGGCTCATATACCATAATAGTTGGAGACTTCAATTCACCACTCTCATCAATGGACAGAACATCTAGACAGAGGATCAATAAAGAAATAGAGAATCTGAATATTACTATAAATGAGCTAGACTTAACAGACATTTATAGGACATTACAATCCAACAACAGCAGGATACACCTTTTTCTCAAGTGCTCATGGATCATTCTCAAAGATAGACCGTATGCTGGGTCACAAATCAAGTCTTAACAAATTTAAAAAGATTGAAATCATACACAATACTTTCTCGAATCATAAAGGAATGAAGTTGGAAATCAATAATAGGCGGAGTGCTAGAAAATTCACAAATATGTGGAGGCTCAACAACACACTCCTAAACAACGACTGGGTCAAAGAAGAAATTGCTAGAGAAATTAGCAAATACCTTGAGGCGAATGAAAATGAAAACACAACATATCAAAACTTATGGGACGCAGCAAAGGCAGTGCTAAGAGGGAAATATATTGCCCTAAATGCCTATATCAGAAAAGAAGAAAAGGCAAAAATTCAGGAATTAACTATCCATTTGGAAGAACTGGAGAAAGAACAGCAAACTAATCCCAAAGCAAGCAAAAGGAAAGAAATAACAAAGATTAGAGCAGAAATAAATGAAATTGAAAACATGAAAACAATAGAGAAAATCACTAAGGCCAGAAGTTGGTTCTATGAGAAAATCAATAAGATTGATGGGCCCTTAGCAAGATTGACAAAAAGAAGAAGAGAGAGGATGCAAATAAATAAGATCAGAAATGGAAGAGGAGACATAACTACTGACCTCACAGAAATAAAGGAGGTAATAACAGGATACTATGAACAACTCTACGCTAATAAATACAACAATTTAGAGGAAATGGACGGGTTCCTGGAAAGACATGAACAACCAACTTTGACTCAAGAAGACATAGATGACCTTCAACAAACCAAGAAAAGTCCAGGACCAGACGGCTTCACATCTGAATTCTATCAAACATTCCAGAAAGAATTAGTACCAACTCTCCTCAAACTCTTCAAAAAAATTGAAGCGGAGGGAAAACTACCTAATTCATTCTATGAAGCCAACATCACCCTCATACCAAAACCAGGCAAAGATATTACAAAAAAAGAAAACTACAGGCCAATCTCTCTAATGAATATAGATGCAAAAATCCTCAATAAAATTCTAGCAAATCGTATCCAACAACACATTAAAAGAATTATATATCATGACCAAGTAGGATTCATCCCAGGTATGCAAGGATGGTTCAACACAAGAAAATCAATTAATGTAATACACCACATCAACAAATCAAAGCAGAAAAATCACATGATCATTTCAATTGATGCAGAGAAGGCATTTGACAAGATTCAACATCCTTTCCTGTTGAAAACACTTCAAAGGATAGGAATACAAGGGAACTTCCTTAAAATGATAGAGGGAATATATGAAAAACCCACAGCTAATATCATCCTCAATGGAGAAAAATTGAAAACTTTCCCCCTAAGATCAGGAACAAGACAAGGATGTCCACTATCACCACTATTATTCAACATTGTGTTGGAGGTTCTAGCCAGAGCAATTAGACAAGAAAAAGAAATACAAGGCATCAAAATAGGAAAGGAAGAAGTAAAACTATCACAGTTTGCAGACGATATGATACTATACGTCGAAAACCCGGAAAAATCCACAACAAAACTACTAGAGCTAATAAATGAGTACAGCAAAGTAGCAGGTTACAAGATCAACATTCAAAAATCTGTAGCATTTCTATACACTAGCAATGAACAAGCGGAGGGGGAAATCAAGAAACGAATCCCATTTACAATTGCAACTAAAAGAATAAAATACCTAGGAATAAATTTAACTAAAGAGACAAAAAAACTATATAAAGAAAACTACAAAAAACTGCTAAAAGAAATCACAGAAGACCTAAATAGATGGGAGGGCATACCGTGTTCATGGATTGGAAGACTAAATATAGTTAAGATGTCAATCCTACCTAAATTGATTTACAGATTCAATGCAATACCAATCAAAATCCCAACTTATTTTTCAGAAATAGAAAAACCAATAAGCAAATTTATCTGGAAGGGCAGGGTGCCCCGAATTGCTAAAAACATCTTGCGGAAAAAAAACAAAGCTGGAGGTCTTGCACTGCCTGACTTTAAGGCATATTATGAAGCCACAGTGGTCAAAACAGCATGGTATTGGCATAAAGATAGATATATCGACCAATGGCATCGAATAGAGTGCTCAGATATAGACCCTCTCATCTATGGACATTTGATCTTTGATAATGCAGTCAAGCCAACTCACCTGGGACAGAACAGTCTCTTCAACAAATGGTGCCTAGAGAACTGGATATCCATATGCAAAAGAATGAAAGAAGACCCATATCTCACACCCTACACAAAAGTTAACTCAAAATGGATCAAAGATCTAAACATTAGGTCTAAGTCCATAAAACAGTTAGAGGAAAATGTAGGGAGATATCTTATGAATCTTACAATTGGAGGCAGTTTTATGGACCTTAAACCTAAAGCAAGAGCACTGAAGAAGGAAATAAATAAATGGGAACTCCTCAAAATTAAACACTTTTGTGCATCAAAGAACTTCATCAAGAAAGTAGAAAGACAGCCTACACAATGGGAATCAATATTTGGAAACGACATATCAGATAAAGGTCTAGTATCCAGAATTTATAATGAGATTGTTCAACTCAACAACAAAAAGACAGCCAACCCAATTACAAAATGGGAAAAAGACTTGAACAGACACCTCTCAGAAGAGGAAATACAAATGGCCAAAAGGCACATGAAGAGATGCTCAATGTCCCTGGCCATTAGAGAAATGCAAATCAAAACCACAATGAGATTTCATCTCACACCGACCAGAATGGCCATTATCAACAAAACAGAAAATGACAAGTGCTGGAGAGGATGCGGTGAAAGAGGCACACTTATCCACTGTTGGTGGGAATGTCAAATGGTGCAACCACTGTGGAAGGCAGTTTGGCGGTTCCTCAAAAAGCTGAATATAGAATTGCCATACGACCCAGCAATACCATTGCTGGGAATCTACTCAAAGGAATTAAGGGCAAAAACTCAAATGGACATTTGCACACCAATGTTTATAGCAGCGTTATTTACAATTGCAAAGAGATGGAAACAGCCAAAATGTCCATCAACAGACGAGTGGCTAAACAAACTGTGGTATATACATATGATGGAATATTATGCAGCTTTAAGGCAGGATAAACTTATGAAGCATGTAATAACATGGATGGACCTAGAGAACATTATATTGAGTGAGTCTAGCCAAAAACTAAAAGACAAATACTGTATGGTCCCAATGATGTGAATCGACACTCGAGAATAAACTTGGAATATGTCATTGGTAACAGAGTCCAGCAGGAGGTAGAAACAGGGTAAGATAATGGGTAATTGGAGCTGATGGGATGCATACTGTGCAATAGGACTAGATACAAAAACTCAAAAATGGACAGCACAATAATACCTAATTGTAAAGTAATCATTTAAAACACTGAATGAAGCTGCATCCGAGCTATAGGTTTTTGTTTTGTTTTGTTTTGTTTTGTTTTGTTCTTACTATTATTACTTTTATTTTTTTTCTCTATATTAATATTCTGTATCTTTTTTGGTTATATTGCTAGTTCTTCTAAACCGATGCAAATGTACTAAGAAACGATGATCATGCATCTATGTGATGATGTTAAGAATTACTGATTGCATATGTAGAATGGTATGATTTCTAAAAAAAAAAAAAAATGGACAGCACAATACTACCTAATTGTAATGTAATTATGTTAAAACACTGAATGAAGCTGCATCTGAACTATAGTTGTTTTTTTTCTTATATATTTTTGTATTTTTTATTTTTTCTCTATATTATCATATTATTTCTTTTTCTGTTGTCTTGCTATTTCTTTTTCTAAATCGATGCATATGTACTAAGAAATGATGATCATACATCTATGTGATGATATTAAGAATTACTGATTGCATATGTAGAATGGAATGATTTCTAAACGTTGTGTTAGTTAATTTTTTTTAATTAATAAAAAAAAGAAAAAAAAATCAAGAGGAGGGTAAGCAACCTGACTCATTCTATGAATCCAAAAGCACCCTAATACCAAAGCCAGACAAAGAGACTACAAGAAAAGAAAATTACAGACCAATCTCCTCAATGAATATAGATACAAAAATCTTCAAAAAGTTCTTTCAGATTGAATCCAGTAGCACATTAAAAGGACAATAGATCATGACCAAGTGGGATTTATTCCAGGTATGCCAGGATGGCTCAACATAATAAAATCAATTAATGTAGTACACCATATTAGCAAACCAAAGCAGAAAATACCACAAGATCATCGCAATTGATGCAGAAAAGGCATTTGACAAAATTCAACAACCTTTCTTGACAAAAACACTTCAAAGAATAGAAATAAAAGGGAACTTCTGCAACATGATAATGGGCATATATAGAAAACCCACAGCTAACATCATCCTCGATGGGGAAAGACTGAAAGCTTTCCCTCTAAGATAAAGAACAAGACAGGGATCCTCGCGATCACCACTATTATTCAACATTGTGCTGGAAGTTTAGCCAGAGCAATGAGACAAGAAAAATAAATAAAAGACATCTAAATTGGAAAGAAAGAAGCAAAAGTCTCACTGTTTGCAGATGATATGATGCTAGTTGTTGAAAATTCTGAAAAATCTAAAGCAAAGCTACTAGAGCTAATAAATGAGTACGGTAAAGTGGCAGGGTACAAGATCAACACCACAAAATCAGTAGTGTTTCTATACACTAGTGATCATCAATCTGAGAAGGAAATCAAGGAAAAAATCCATCTACAATAGCATCCAAAAAAGCAAACATTTAAGAGTAAATTCAACTAAGGTTACAAAAGACTCATACACAGAAAACTACAAGAAATTGCTGAAAGAAATCATGGAAGCTCTAAATTAATGGAAGAACATACTGTGTTCATGGATTGGAAGACTAAATATAGTTAAGATGTCTGTTCTACTGAAATTGATTTATAGATTCAATGCAATACCAATTAAATCCCAAAAACTGACTTTGCAGAAATAGAAAAAAAAGTAAACAAAGTTATTTGGAAGGGTAGGGTGCCCTGAATAACTAAAAATATTTTAGGAAAGAAAAATGAAGTGGGAGGTCTCACACTACCTGACTTTAAAGCATATAATGAAGTTGCAGTCATCAAAACAGCATGGTACTGGCATAAAAACAGTTATACTGACCTATCGAATCACATAGAGTGGTCAGAAATAGACCCTCTCATGTACGGACACTTGATATTTGATAAGGCAGTCAAGCCAACCCACCTGGGACAGAGCAGCCCCTTCAATAAATGGTGCTTGGAGACTGGATATCCATATTCAGAAGAATGAAAGAGGATCTATATCTCACATCCTATACAAAAATTAACTCAAAATGGATCAAAGACCTAAACATTAGAGCTAAGACCATAAAACTTTTAGAAGAAAATGTAGGGAAATATCTTATAGATTTTGTAATAGGAGATGGTTTCCTAGGCCTTATACCCAAAGCACAAGCATTGAAAGAAGAAAGAAATAAATGGGAACCCCTCAAAATTAAACATTTTTGTGCATCAAACTTTGCCAGGAAAGTAAACTGGCAGCCTATGTAATGGGGGACAATATTTGGAAACCACATATCAGAAAAGGGTTTAGTACCCAGAATATATAAAGAGATTCTTCAACTCAACAACAAAAAGACAAACAACCCAATTTAAAAAATGGGCAAAAGTGGCAGAGTTTCCACCTGTCATGCTGGAGATCCAGGTTTGATTCCTCGTGCATGCCCATACAAAAGCAAAAAAAGAAAAGAAAAAAATGATGTTCATAAAAAATGGGCAAAAGGCATGAAGAGACAATTCTCAGAAAAGGGAATATAAATAGCTAAAAGGCACATGAAAAGATGCTCAACTTCACTGGCTATTAGAGAAATGCAAATCAAATACATCATCTGACACCCAATAGAATGGCCATTATCAAAAAACAGTAAATGACAAGTGCTGAAGAGGATGTGGAGAAAAAGGCACATTTATCCACTGTTGGTGGGGATGTAAAATGGTACAACCTCTCTAGAAGGCAGTTTGGCAGTTCCTCAGGAGGCTAAGTATAGAATTGCTATATGATCCAGTAATCCCATTACTAGGCATATGTTCAGAGGACCTGAGATCAAGCACACAAATGGACATTTGCACATCAAAGTTTATACCAGCATTATTTACTATTGCTGAGAGATAGAAACAGCCCAAATGTCCATCAACAGATGAGTGACTAAAGAAGCTGCAGTCTATACATACAATGGAATATTATGCAGCTGTAAGACAGAATAAACTCATGAACCATGTAACAGCATGGATGAAACTTGAGGACATTAATTCCATTATAAGCGAAAGTAACCAGGAACAAAAAGGTAAATACTATATGGTCTCACTAATATGAGCTTACATTAGTGAGTGAACTTTGAGAGTTGAAACTAAGAACACAGGTTATCAGGAGGTAGAAATAGGGTAGAGATTGGGCATTTGGTGCTGAAGGAATACAGACTGTGTGATAGGACTGATTATAAAGCTTCAGAAATGGATAGCAAAATCCTACCTGATTGCAGCACAATAATATAAGTACACTGAATGAAGCTGAATATGAGTAAAATTGAGGGAGAAGGGCTGAAAGCATGTATGAAATCAGAAGGAAAGATAGAAAGTAAAGCCTGAGATGGCATCACCTAGGAATGTCTAGGGTGGACAATGATGGTGATTAAATGTACAAATAAAAAAAAAATGTTTGTTCATGAGGGAGAACAAATACAGGTAAAAGTACAATCAATGCAAGCTAAGGTCTATAATCAACAGTAACACTGTACTATGCTTCCCCTGAATGTAACAAAGACACTATGCCAAAACTAAATGTCAATAGTCAGGAGGCATGGGGAAGGGATATGGATTCAGTGCAAAGAAAGGAAGTGACTTTATATAGATTATGATGGTGAAAGCATGTCTATATACTTAGGTTGTATTGTATGATGTGTGAATAAAACTTGTTAAAAATGAATACAGAGATGCAAGTGCTAGAGAAAATGCAGAGAAAGAGATGTCCCTATTCACTGTTGTTAGGGAAACTGAGAGGTGCAGCCCCCTGAAGGATGGTGTGGTGGCTCCACAGAAGTCTATGATTGGGTTTGCCATATAATTCTGAAACTCAGTTGCTCAGTATATACCTGGAGGAACTGAGTATGGGGACATGAATGGACATCTGCACACTGGTGTTCATGGTTACAGTGTTCATGATTCACGATGGATGGAGGTGTCCTAAGGGTACAATGACTAAAACTTGAAGGGGGAACTATGGTATACACATACAATGGACTACTGAGCTGCCACAAGAAGGAATGAAGTTGTGAGGCATGCAACTAGGTGCATGAACCTTCAGGACTGTGTATTGAATGAAATGTCAAAACAAACAAAAAGCAAATATTATCATGCTTCACTTTTATGGACTAATTATAATATAAAAAAAATTCTGTGCACTGAAATCGAGAGTATGGGTTATCATGTTGGGACCTATTGTAAAGGATCCTAGATTAGTAAGCTCTTACAGCAGTCACATATATTCAGGAGTTATGACTGTTATTTCTAAATTCTGAAATACTGAGCTGTTTCTATATAACTTGGTCATTCCCAGAAATTTCAGGCATTTGTGTGACACCTGAGAGTCAGAGTTAGAGCTCTGAAGCTATGAAAGTCAGCAGTTCTCCATACAGGAACTGTTTAAATAGTTGAAAAAGGGATCAGCTTCAATTAGAGATATGAAGATAGCTCATCTGGATAGGACTAATGTAAATTAGAATAAAGGGTAAAGGATGATATCATCAACTTCTTTATGGGCCCAAAGGAAGAAATGTTTATTTGGTGCAAAATTCATATCTTTGGTAGCACATTACCAATATAACTTGTATGGTCAATTTAATTGAACACCATGGGTACATGAAGTCTTGAATAGGACATGAGATTTTGTTGGTTTGTCCAGGTTAGTGTGATGCCCTGATATATCCCAGAGTAATTTGGGCAGTGAATTAAGAAGTATTTGCACAGTCCCCTAGGAGGACTAGGGAGAAAGGAGGAAATATTCAACTTCCCTGTTTGGGGATTTCTGATATTCTTGCAAGTGATGGGGACAACCAAATCAATGGTTTGAGTCCTCAATTTTGGGGTTCACCCCTATGAAACTTATTCTTGCAAAGGATAGGCTAAGCTTACTTACAATTGTGCCTAAGAGTCACCCCAGAGAACCTCTTTTGTTGCTCAGATGTGGCCTCTCTCTCTAAGCCAACTCAACAGGTGAACTCACTGCCCTACCCCCTATGTGGGCCATGACTCCCAGGGGTGTACATCTCCCTGGTATCATGGGATAGGACTCCCAAGATGAGCGAAGATCTGGCATCAAGAGATTAAGAAAGCCTTCTTGATAAAAGGGGTAAGAGAGAAATGAGACAAAATGAAGTTTTAGTGGCTGAGAGATTTCAAACAGAGTTGAGAAATTCTCCTGGGGGTTATTCTTAGGCACTACATAGTTATCCCTTTTGAGTTTATGATGTATTGGAGTGACTGGAGAGTAGTACCTGAAACTGTTGAGCTGTGTTCCAGTAGCCTTGAATCTTGAAGATAATTGTATAAAAATGTAACTTACAATATGACTGTAATTGTGAAAATCTTGTGTCTGATGCTCCTTTCACCCATGGTATGGACAGATGAGTAAAAAAATAAGGATAAAAATAAATCAAATTGGGGGGTAAGGGGTAAAATAAATTGGGTAGATGCAAATACTAGTGGTCAGTGGGAGAGAGGAGTAAGGGGTATGGAATGTGTGAGCTTTTTCTTTTTTTCTCTTTATCTCTTTTTCTGGAGTGATGCAAATATTCTAAAAAATGACCATGGTGATGAATACACAGCTATACAATGATATTGTGAGCCATTGATTGTACATTATGTATGGAGTGTGTGAAGATTTGTCAATAAATATTTTTAAAAATGTGTGAAGGTTTGTCAATAAATATTTTTTAAAAGATATAATGTAATGCTCTATTTCTTTATATAAATTCATATACTTTAGAAATAAAAGGAAAATTCATACTATTCTCCCAATATGCAGTTTGGGGATTCTCACTTGCCTAAAAATGTGTTAAAATGCATTTAATAAGAACTGCTTCAGAGTCACATGAGTTGTGGATTTTAAACAGCCTTTCACCAATACCTTCCTTCCTTTAACTGGAGTAGCTCTTAGCAAAGTGCTTCATTTTCCTGATTCTTCAGCCTCTTAACTCACATGTTCTTTACTTCCTTTTTCTCTCACTTAGAAAGACTGAACATGAACAGCAAACACTGCATTCTTTTCCATTCCTTAGATTCTTTTTCGTCAGCCTCCCTGTACTGTCAAAAAAATGCTTCTACTTTGGACTTGACCTACATCTTCCATGGCCACCAAAGCCCTGCCTTTTCATCTTGCTAGTATGAGGATTCTTGGGTGACCTTTCAGGACTATGACACATTTAGGGGAAATCTGCATTATGTTAAAGGCCTGAAGAGTTACTATGTCAGCTCTTAGCCTTCCTCATTTTGCTCTAGATATCATAGCTTTTGGCTGGTGTTCTAGTTTGCTAGCTGCCCAAATGCAATATACCAGAAATGGAATGGCTTTTAAAGGGGGGAATTTAATAAGTTGCTAGTTTACAGTTCGAAGACCAAGAAAATGTCCCAATTAAAGCAAGTCTATAGAAACATCCAATCTAAGGCATCCAGGGAAAGATACCTTGGTTCAAAGAGTCTGATGAAGTTCAGGGTTTCTCTCTCAGCTGGAAGGGCACATGGCAACTATGGCAGTGTCTGCTGGCTTTCTCGTGGCCCTACAAAAGTACTCTCTCCAAATGTTTCCTCTTTTAAAGGATTCCAGTAAGCAACTCAACCTTCAGTGGGTGGAGACACACCTCCCTGAAAATCATCTAAGCAAAAGTTACCACCCACAACTGGGTGCGTCACATCTCCATGGGAACAATCAAAATGCTCCCACCCAGCAATATTGAATGAGGATCAAAGGACATGGCTTTTCTGGGGTCCACCACAGATTCAAACCAACACAAGTAGCTTGAATAAAATACCCTCATATGTGTATAAATACCTATATATCCCAAGGTTTTCAGTTGGTCAAACTTAGATTTTTAAAGTCATAACTGATTTGTCCACTCAAATCAATATCTCATGATGACTCATACACATACAAGCAACCTGAGTTTTTTCACAAGTAGAAGGAATGTTATTTGAGAATTCTGGAAATAACTTTTGTAGATCCTTCCCATTTAATAATAAGTACTAGTTTTTGTGGGCATTGCTAACCATACTGAAAAAAAGTTATGATAGGGAAAAACATAAACAAATAGATAAACTGAAAAAACATAACAAAAAGATATGTAGCAATCCTAATGGATAGCCACTCATGTAGAGATAATTGACATGGAAGAGATGGAAATGTAAATAAAAATGACATATTATTGATTTATTTCCTCTATTTCTAGGCATAAAAATATCCATAAACTGAGAGAAATTATTAGGGGAGGGATGGGAAAGAAGGAAACCCTTTAAAAGTATGTTAATTTCATTTTAGATCCAACCTCCAAAGGTCTCTTAAGATGTTCTAATATCCATTGTCAGAATCAATAGCATATATGAATTTCTACCAGCTTCAAGTAAATGAAAAACATATGTGAATGAAAACAAAACACTCTGATTTTGTCTTTTACAAGTAAGAGCATTGAACCGGGCACTGTTGTTTTAAACAGTCATCTGCAACCAATGCAATCAAACACTCAACAAAAGCCCAAACATTTTGCTTCATTTTCAGAAGAGGTTTCCACATCAGAACTTTTCAGTTCTGCAGCAACAGCTGAATCTATTGATGAAGTGGAAGACTACATTCAGTTTATATTTCTGAGAGCAGGAAACTATGGACAGGTCCTCCCTTTTCCAACAGATGTCTGTGACCTGAGCTCAAAATCTGCTGGACTTTACACGGGCCAAAACTGCTCTGCCAACCTATTTCTCTTGCAAGTTGAGGGGAATCCAGTATGTCCTAAACTTGAATCTGAGGTTGCTTTTATTGTGGGGTCTCAACACCCAGCTTACCTTTTGAATATAAAGGCAAGTGAAAATACAACTGATTTAATGGCAGGAGAGAAATATAATTGGGAAGATGAAGGTAAGAAAGGAAAGCTCATGTGTCTTTACTGTAAAATAAGTGGCCATTAAGGATGATTAAAGGCACTCTTCCGAAGTTTCTATTGTTTTAATCTATCTCCAACAGTAGATAGTTCAGTACTATATAGAGCATGGCTCAGGTCCTATACCTGGTTTTCTATAACTCCCTCCCCAGGAATAGTTACCTTAAAACTGTGCAGTTTCACTCACCTGTGTACCACCACCCTTTGGTTGTAATCTCAGGGTTATCACAGATTCCAAACTTTTCTCAGCAACCTCATTTTTATTGTGTTCTCAACATTCAACAACCAACACAAACATATTTTAAGTCGGTGTGATGCACGCTAAACTAAATGCTAAAGGGACTAACTACTACAAGGAAAGAAAATCATAAGTGCTCTTAAACAACTGATCATCTGGTGGAGGAGAAAAACATATATAAGACAATGGTAGCTGTAGTAATCAGGGTTCTCTAGGGAAATAAGTATCTCTAGGAGATAACTGTAAATACTGAAACTTTTACATGAATTATCTCACGTGGCTATAAGGATGGATATGTCCAAATTTCATAGGGCAGGCTGCAAGCTGGGAACGCCAGTGAAGGTTTTTAATGAATTCTACAGGAGAAGCTTGCTGGCTAAAGTAGAGATGGAAATTCTCCCTTCTGACTGCTGAAATCATCACTTCTTCTTTTAAAACCTTCAACTGATTAGATGAGACGCCTCTCATGTCTGAAGGCTTTCTATCTTCTTGGTTGATTTTAGATGTGATCAACCAGAGATGTAACCAAATTATGGATGATTAAATTCACGAAATGTCCCCACAGTGCTTACTTGACCAAACAACTGGGCACCATAACACGGCCAAGTTGACACATGGAATTAACTGTTGCAGTAGCCAAATTGCCTGATCATCAGCATCCCCTTAAATGATTGTTAAAAATACAGATTTCTTAGTGCTGCATCTAAAGATTCCAATTCAGTACCCTGGGCAGGTGTGGTAGAAGGACTGAGAATCTCTAGATCAGCAGCTCTCAGCCTAGCTACACATAGAATCACCAGAAGAACTTTTAAAATATATCATTGCCCGAGCCCTACCCCAGACCAATAAATTCAAGATGTCTGGGGATTTGACTTGCTTAAGTACTGATACATACATCTGGACTTGAATCTTGATTTACTATTTAACAGTGGTTTTCTCTGTAAATTATGATGTGTTTAATTTGTAAATGGGGATAATAACACCTATGTCACTGGGTCTTTTTGAGGTGAAATGAGATAAGGTATGTAAAGCATAATGTCTGATATACAGTAAATATTTGATAATGATAGCTAACATTTATTGAGCTATGTGCTTGAGACTGTGCTAAGCACTTTACATGAACTAAAACAACTTATTAAATTGATTATATTTTAATCTGGTGTTGGCCAATGAAGAAACAGAATGATAAATTAATTTTCCACAGTTATAAAATCAAGAGACACCAGAGCTAATATCTAGCACTTGAAACTATTGTACTATATACTTAAGTAAATAGTAGCTACTTTATTAACTACTATTATCAAAGAACAACTAGTTATCTGAAAAATACATAAGAATTACCAAATGAACAGCAGTGACAATAGCTATGATATGAGTTTTGAGTTTTAGAAGTTGAGTTTTATGAAAATGTCCTTTTCCTCAGGGTTTTGTCACATGGAGACTTTTCATAATCAAATCCCTAGTAATGAATGGCTATTTTTATTCTAATATTTTTAGATGGAGAAACTGAGTCTTAGAAAGATAATGAAGTTGCTCAGGTCACATAGCTGGAAAGTGGCAGAAGCTAAATTTGAACTCATGTTTGTCTGACTAAATATCTTCCTTCAGATGAAGAGAAGTTACTGCCAGAGGATGGAACAAGCCAGACCAATGTGTTTGGTGTTATCCTGGAGGTGAGGGGGAGCCACTGAAGAATTTTGAAGCTTTCAGTGCCACTGAAGAATTTTGAACAGGAAAGTAGTATAAACGAAATTTACAAGAGCTTTCCAAATGAACTTCAGTTGTAATGGCAGTTTACTGAGCCCTAATCATCATGACATGATAGAGAGGGTGAATTTCTTTTACATTTTCAAGCAAAACTCAGAATTAAGCACTGATAATGAATTTCTTCCTTTCAAGTTTGCGTTCCTTTATCTCATATAGACTTTGCATCATCCCAGAGAAGACCATTCGCAGAAAAGCTCTATGCCAAGATTCATTTCAATCAGAGGATGCATCTGTTCCTTCCTTCATTCATTCCACAAACAAATCAAGGCAATTGCACTTAGTTTAATGATGGGCACAGAGATGTGGCTCTTGCCCTCAGACACTGATGTCTTAGAGCAACTTAAGTATAACTGTGCACACCTTGAAAGACCCTCCATGACCATCTTGGTGAATCTAGGAAGTCTAATCAATTTCCCTTGTCCCACAGTAAATTGCGTAACTTTGTGGAATGCTGTTTACCCATGGTTGACAGAAAAAACAAGACTGAGCTGCCAGATGGACCTTGGCATCATTTAAAGTTACCATAGACCAGAGATTCTCTTTGGCACAGGACCTAGGCTTTGCATTGCTTTTCACATTTTTTTTAGCAGTTATTGAAATCTTAAAAATCAAAACACATGCTTCTTCCAGGCTCCCACAGGACCCCAGATGAAAAATTTCTCAAGGAGAATAGCAAAATGCACTTTGAACGAAGTGTGCGCGGCTCTCAGACATGCCCAGCTGGAGTCACTGGGAAGCAGCTGGGAAGATGCTGACAGCCCACCAGCAATGAGACCACAGGCTCTGCTGCTGGGAAGGCTTCTGCTGTCATCTTTCACTTACCAAACTTCTCCTCCTTTCTGTTTTCCACATACTGCGCCCCCACTGAAGGGCGTGCACTAAATGAGAAGCATCTTCGGGAGGTGGCTTCAACAGAACAGAGTAGATGAACCTTACCCAAAGCTCAGCCTCACTTGTCCCTGTGGCCTTGGCTCTGGATTGTCTTCCTACTTTAAGGAGTGCAAGAGTGTGACTGACCTAGTTGATTGAAAATGAAGAGACAATACAAATTGTCTCGGTGACCATATGGTTTCCTCACCCTCTAGCTTCATGCACCTCACTTCTTCTCTCAGGGGAGAAGCTAATCATGTCCATCTCTCACATTGTTTCCCTCTTTCAGAGCTGAAAGTTTAATAGGGGGACAAAGAGGGAAGTTTACATTGTGGCAGTTCTAACAGTAGCATGATTAACCATGTTGGCTATTTTCAGCCCTCCTGAAATCATACTGCTTGGGCAGCCCTGATGGAAAGTCAAAGCAAGCTGTATTTCCACTGCAATTTTGCACTTATTACATTACACATAGAAACAAGTTCTGCTGATGGTGTGTGGTCATTAATTGTGATAGTGTTTACTTATATGCATTTATATAAAACAAAATCCAACCTGCTTGACAACATTTAAGACTCTCAACAAACTGCTCCCTAGACTACCTTTTCAACACAATTTACTACTCCCTGTAATTCAGCCCAATCCTTTTTCGTTTGTTACCCAGGCTTGGTCTGGGTTTGTAATCCCTGTGCCTTTGCTCTAAATGAAAGTCAGCCTGGCATAATGGAAAGAGCACTCAACTTAGATGGGCCTGAGTGGGAAACATGGCTTAAACAAGTTAAGTGACTTGTACAAAATAATATTTATATAACTTTGAGCCTTTTGCTTAATCATTTGTAAAATGAAGCTTCCAACTGTGTGATGTTCTTAGAAGTATGAAATAGGATATTGAAGTGCTGTGCACAGATGTGGTGCTCAATAAAGTAGTTTCATCATCTCTGAATATGCAAATCTTGCTCATCCTTTAAAACATAGACCAGACAGTACTTTTTGCATAAGGCTTTCACTGATTGCCTCCACTGGGATGCAATATTTCCCTCATCTAACACCCATCCCACTTTGTCCTCATCTATCATCTGGTAAATAAATCTGTCTATTTGTGTAACACAGGACCACAGAGTAAGATTCAGACTGTGGCAGAAATTCCCTTGGGGTAATATGTGTATGGGTTACCCTAGATGGGGCTCCTGTTTTGGTTAGAAAGAAGTTAGACTCAGGCCTTTCAATTTCTTGCACCTAATATTTCATTTATAATTAAGTGTTCTTTTTCTTGAAAAGGGCTCCCTGACCTTATAGATGTGAAGCACCACAAAGCCTGGTTGGCACATTGGGCAAAGGAGTGAGATGAGGACAATGGAGGGTGGGCAATGGCGTCTCTCAATAACTCTAGAGCTGAAAGTATTGTGTGGATGAGAGACATCATAAGGCAGGGAGCAAATATGCTATTTAGGGTCTAGATGACAGTGCATGGCAAAGATTGAGGATGTGTCCACAATCTACAGTTATTCTGGCTGTGTGACGATCAGCAACCATAGAAGCACATACCCACAGTTCTGTTGGCACAGCTTGATAGATATTAACTTCAACTTCAGTAGCAACTTCCCGTCAAGACACACCCTCCTCTTCAGGAGGCCGTTTCTGACCTGTTTCTCTCACTTCTCTCCACCTGTCAGTCTCTCACCTATCCTTATTTGAAGTATTTGTCACTATCTGAATTCATCTACTTGCATTTCCTTAATGTGCTCACACACTAAACAGATAGGTGGATAGATGGATGGATGGATGGGTGGATGGATGGATGGATGGATGGATGGATGGATGGATGGATGGTTGGATAGATGACAGATAGATAGTTGAATAAATGCCAAGAGTCAGGGTCTTTTTTCTGGTTTTATCACCTAGTCCCAGGAGAATGAGGGTACCTGAATTTCAGAAACATTTGATAGGGATCTAAGGAATGAATAGCTATGATGACTTCTCACCAAGCTTCATGAATAGAGGACAGTTACAAGGGGAACCCAGTATAGAAGAGGAAATCAGAGAAAATGCCTCATACTTACTGGAGCTGACAACTTTGCCTGTGAGCACAATGGGAAGTTCTTCTTGCCCTCTCTCAGAAATACTTGAGGAAGACACTGTCCAGAGTTTCCAGCGGAGTAGGTGGGAGTCTTCGGTCCTCATCATTTGGGGACTCCCAGGGCAATAAGGTTATATGTGCATTCCACTTATTTTTATGTATTTATCTTCCCTATTTGGCTCTTAGGAGAGGGAAGGACACAACCTCCAATTCCGCATAGTATCTAATATAGGGTCTTGCAAAAATATGTGCTGATTTTAGAAATGGAAATAGGATATTCACTCTTGTTGTATATAAATAGTCTGTGTTTTGGAAAAAGGAATATAATAAAGTGAAAATGTTCAGTAGATAAAAGAGTTGAAATTTTTCACTATGCTTTATGCTATAAAAGATTTCTAATGGAATCTCCTGAGAAGGCATTAGAAGGTAAGAGTCCCTCTGCAATGAAGTCTAAAACATCTCCTTTTGCCACAAAATGACATGGAACACAAACTCAAATTAGTATAGCTGGTAACTTAGCAACCACAAATATTTACAAATATGTGTCAGACCCCGTCAAAATATCAGGATAATTATTGGCAAGTTGTATACCATGCAAATGCTTTACAGCCATCCCAAATGAGTCCTGTTGTTGGCGGTTGCCACAATCACTCAACTGCTGCCCAGAAGTGTCGCTCACTCTCTTGGGTTTTCTTGGGTTGGCCTGACAGGACAAAAATCCCATTGAGGCCAAGTGTATGTGTAATTTAGTTGATCGTACTCTACTCTACCATCAGCGTCTTCCACGTGGCTGTCATGCAAAGTTAGCCTATCTAACAAGTTGCAAAAATCAGAATTATTTACTGGATGATCTCCCTGGAAAGATGGTAAATAACTTGAAAGAAATAAAAAGGGCAGGTAGTCTAGAAGTTCTCTTTTTTAATCAATCTATCGTGGACTATGTTTATGAAAGAGTTTTGTATTACACACCTTTAACATTTTTCAGGATTGGCTTCAAAGATTCTTTTAAGATCTATTCAAAAGTGATTATATGTGCTTTTTTAATTGAAAGAAAGGAGAGAGTGAAAGGAAGAAGGAAAGAAGATGCAAAGGAGGGAGGAAGGAAAAGAGGACAAGAGAGAAGAAAAATTAATTGAACATATGTGCACGATGTATAAAGAGCTGTTGAAAAAAATTAATACTAAGTGATTCACTCTGTTTTGCGACTCTGAATGATGCCAAAATGGCAGGCAAAATAATTGCCTGATGTGATTATTAAAACTTGTACTAAAGACAAAGGGATCGATTGAGTTTCTTACTGACTGACCTGATGGGGTAAGGGGTGGGGGAGGATCTTCAATTTTGCATTGCAATTAAATTTGAAAGCAACTTCATACTCCCGCCTTGCAAAAAATATTTAAATTTAATCTCCAGGAGATCTTAAAAATAAAGTGTATTATAACTCTCCTTCTGCCATCTATGTCTCCTCTACAATAGAGCTTACAGTTGGAGCCAATTTATCTTGCCATTCACGGTATTTCAAATTCTTGGGAGAGAAGAGGCTTTTTCTGCCAAGATTCACACCAAAGCAACTTGATAGTCTTGCCCAATAAGGTTCGAATGCGAAACTAGATGACAGTGAAAATTGTGCAGTGTACCCGTCTCTCTGCAGCCAGTCAAGTGCAAAGAAATCTGCCTAGTTGCACTTGTGAGGCTTTTCAAATGTTCAGAGAAAACAGTTGAGTGCAGGGCTTCTGGCCTGCGGTGCCGTCTCACTAACCATTCATTTGTGTTCTCATCTCAAACTCCAGGGGAAAAAGAAAAGGCCAACCTAGTCATCCCACCCCTCCTTTTTTTAATGGGGTAACCATGCCAGATATTCTGAGTAGCTTATTCAGCCCAAGGCTAATAAGCTGAACAACTTGTTTTGGCTAGACAGTCCTCATCTCCATATGGAACTGCTTGTGTGAGTTTTTGGACTATTATGTGGTCAAAGGGAGGATGTGAGAATCACCCCCCTCCAAAAAAAAACAACTCAGCCCTTTCTTCTTCCATAAATCCACTTTCAAGGCTGAAATAAACTGCATAAATTGCCCAAAACCTTAGGCAGAAGACATCACAGGATATCACATAAGCACCATCTTTAATAGGCTTGAGACATGCCTTTTAAATTGAGCTAAATTTGCTGATAAATCCACCATGGCTAACCTAGCCTACCCTGAACCTAGCCTCAGGGCCTTCTTTAGAGCAGGCATATTTTCACTGAACCAAAGTAAATCTTAATTACGTTTTTGCTTACCATGAAGAGACATTTTGCTTCTGAAGAGAAGTCTGTAACTGCCAAAAGGTGGAAAATGGGTTGACGCAGTATGGTTTAAAGAAATCCGTCAGAAGTTGTGTGCTGAAAATAAAAACAAAAAAAACACTCCCAAATTTTCAGATAAATTCGATGATTTGGAGTATTACAGTCTGGGTTTTTCAGTGTTCTTTTATGCAGCATGTCTCACAGGGGGAACAGATCAGGTAGCCTCTGAGGTCTGTAAATGTACTGGGTAGAATTCGACCTCAGCAGTTTTTCAGTGAGACTCAGTCATCTCCTGGTTTTTAAAGTTCTATAGGAGATCCTGAAAGCTACTCCAGAGTTGAAGGTTACTATTCCTTAACATTCGTTTATCATTTTCCAATAAGCAATTAGTCTGGAGAGGTGAATGGTTTAATGGCTTCTGCTAAACCATGAGTCAGCAGGTTTCAAAGAGAGGCACTGCTAATTTGTTCATTCATTCTTTTATTTAGTCATCCTATCAGAAAACACACAGGGGCGGTTTGTAAGTGTTGATCACTGAGTTAAGTGCTGGACATATGACTCTGTAAAACTAGTACAGTCATGGCACCGTAAAGCCCAGTGCTTGGCTGCTTTGGCAATGTAGGCTTCCCTCTGTACATGTCACCTCTCATCACGAAGTTCAGGAAAAGTGCAATTGCCATGTAAGTTGTGAGGGATGTGCCCCCAAATTTCGATGTTGTGCTTTGCTTTTTTTTTTTTATTAATTAAAAAAAAAAGAAATTAACACAACATTTAGAAATCATTCCATTCTACATATGCAATCAGTAATTCTTAATATCATCACATAGATGTATGATCATCATTTCTTAGTACATTTGCATCGATTTAGGAAAAGAACTAGCAAAACAACAGAAAAAGATATAGAATGTTAATATAGAGAAAAAATAAAAATAATAATAATAATAAATGAATATATATATATATAAAAAAAGGAAAAAGAAAAAAAACAAAAGACACAAACAAACAAACAAAGAAACAAACACAAAAAAACTATAGCTCAGATGCAGCTTCATTCAGTGTTTTAACATAATTACATTACAATTAGGTATTATTGTGCTGTCCATTTTTGAGTTTTTGTATCTAGTCCTGTTGCACAGTCTGTATCCCTTCAGCTCCAATTACCCATTATCTTACCCTGTTTCTAACTCCTGCTGGTCTCTGTTACCAATGGCATATTCCAAGTTTATTCTCAAATGTCGGTTCACATCAGTGGGACCATACAGTATTTGTCCTTTAGTTTTTGGCTAGACTCACTCAGCATAATGTTCTCTAGGTCCATCCATGTTATTACATGCTTCATAAGTTTATTCTGTCTTAAAGCTGCATAATATTCCATTGTATGTATATACCACAGTTTGTTTAGCACTAGTCTGTTGATGGACATTTTGGCTGTTTCCACCTCTTTGCAATTGTAAATAACACTGCTATAAACATTGGTGTGCAAATGTCCATTTGTGTCCTTATCCTTAAGTCCTTTGAGTAGATACCTAGCAATGGTATTGCTGGGTCGTATGGCAATTCTATATTCAGTTTTTTAAGGAACCGCCAAACTGCCTTCCACAGTGGTTGCACCATTTGACATTCCCACCAACAGTGGATAAGTGTGCCTCTTTCTCCACATCCTCTCTCACACCCTATACAAAAGTTAACTCAAAATGGATCAAAGATCTAAACATTAGGTCTAAGACCATAAAACAATTAGAGGAAAGTGCTTTGCTTTTTGAATTATCTTTCTGTGAAATATAAGCCACATGATCCAAGCTGGCATAATAACACTTATGTGTTGAGTGTAATCTGATCTATCCTAACCATAATAAAATATTCCTTTTGCATTCCATGACCAAATTCAATATATAAGAAATAGAGTCAAGCTGGTCCAAAAGTTTCTAGAAATTTTCATAAACAGATTGCCCCCACTCCTGGTATATTCCTACAAAACTGATAACTTCCTCCAACAAACCCCTTTGGCCTCATTGGGAGTTCTCCATGACTAGACCATGGCAGGATAGGATCCAACCCTCAGAATAAGCCCAAATCATAAGAACCTTTGTATTCCATGGGAGTACTCATCAAAAGGCACATCTACTACAAAGAAGATTCTTAATAAGAAGATAGATAAAACATGATATGCAATGAGTTCATGGAAAAGGAAAAAGGGCCAACAAAGAGGGAAGAGCTTACACATGGATTCAACAACATGGAATAACTTTCATCTTCCATACTCTAATGATTGGTTGGCAAAATTATGTGGCTATTCCAGCTTCAGAATTCCCTGTATGTATTGGTCAAGGACTTTGTCATGGCCACCACATAGTTCAACTTCTTCCTTCTAATTATAATCTTTTCACTCTCCTACTGGTAGTGATCCCAAGAGCATTCCTCAAAAACATTCTACACACCAATCTGTCTCCGAGTCTGTTTTCTATGGATTCTGATCTGTAATTCGGATTAGATACTTATTTGGATTTGGATTTGCTTTCTCTACCTTTCAGGCTACATCTACTTCTATAATCTATGGACTTTCTAAAAGCCTCATGCACCATCAGGGAATCTTACCCAGCAATGCTTCTGACAAAGGAGTAACCTGCCATAAACTAAAATGTGCAAAGGGCAAAGCCTTATAGGATTCACTTGCTTCATCATCTATCTCATCACCCAGAAGCTGCTTAGATAGAAAGGGCAGTGTGTGCTCTAAATCAAAAACAATATATGATGTTATTTCTGTTATCACCATACCCCAAGATCTGCAAATCAAGCAGTGAATGTACGACTGTTGGCTCTTGTTAGTCCAATTAAAGACCATTGATAATTTTTTACTCTATCCCATTAATCATTATTTATGCTGTTTTAGGGGTTTACTACTCCTGAGATCTATGTTTCCATCATGAGCATTGACAACTTAACGATAAGCTGAGACCTCAGCTTACCAATTTTGGGGCCTCTGTGCCTAACAGCAAACAGGCAAAAAATCAGGGATTACAATATTGGCTACAGAAATAATCCTCGCTATCAAGGGATAAAGTTTTAAATTATTATACAATGGGAGGGGTTTAGGTGGAACCAACAGATTTCTAAAATTCCTCTTTATATTACCAAGTCCAATGATAAAAGTTACTGGAAGTTATTACAACTCTAAACATGCAGTACTATCATACCAAAACCTCTTTTTGATAAATTCCTTTTCTGTTCAATATTTCAGGGTCACTTTTTACTGCTAATGACAAGAACCTCGATAATATACAAAATTAATCAATAGCAGGATAATTTAATAATGTACCATGCTCAAAATATGACAATAAGATGGAATTGTATTACTTACGTTACAGAAGAAAATCTTTAATGTTATATAAATTAGATATGTCAGAAATTCTGAAGTAAAGACAACCATTTTGACCCTATTTTATGCAACTTCCTCACTATACAGCTGGTCTCCCAGAGGTTTAACAATTTGTTCACGTCCACGTTTAACTTCACATTGCCTAACATTTGTAAGTGAACTCCAAGATATTATCTTCTCTTCTTTTTCATTCTTTTTGTAAGTTTACCATCACTTGACCTTCGTAATTTCTTCATGGATACCTTTATCTGGTAATTGGAGTATACATTAGTACATTAAATAGTCTTTAAATGGAAAATACATTTAAATGTAAACAGCTAATATCCTTTTTTTTTTCTGGTGGTAAAGGTCTGGTCAATATTTACTGAAATATGTATATACCAGGCAACTGTCTCGTTCCCAATAATTATCTGTGCTAGGGTAGATTATCCCCATGCTAATCATTCTATTCCTGGTCAAATGGTTTGTTAATTTACCTGATGGACAGGGTTCTGATTATGATCTCTTGACATATGCTTGAATTCAATGAAATGCTAATTGCTGTTATACATTATATGGTTAATTTACTAAGCAACCACACTCAAAAACTCTATTTGCAAGTTGGTAGTTCATAGGTTTAAGGTCTGGTATGGGTAGTAGAGATTCTAAATTTAAGCCAAACTGACAAATTAGATGTTGATAAATCTTTAGGACCGAATGACTCCATCTGATAATTCTGGGGGGTAAAATAAAACCTCACAGTGGTATTATTAAACTCATGGCTAGATCTATAACCCATCGTCATAGAATCTCTGACCAGACATCAGACAGATTGCTAGTGTAACTCACACTCCTCAATGCATTCCATAACATTAGAACTTGTAAGCAAATTTATTACTGGAGCTATTTATAATATAAATACATAAAAATCAAATGGTCTCCTGTTACATAATCCGTGTAGTGGCTAGTTTTCTGTGTCATCTTGGCTAGGCCATCAAATCCAGTTACTTTGTCAAACACTGATCGAGCTGTTGCTATGGAGGGATTTCGTAGTTGTGATTATCATCTACAATCAGCAGACTTTAAGATAAGTACCTTCAGTAATGGAGATAGGCCTTATCTAATCAGTGGAAGGCTTTAAAAGTAGGAACTGTGGGTTCCAGAGAAGAAATTCTGCTTCAAGTCTAGACCATCATTCTTCTCTGAGTTTTCCAGCCTCCCTGTAGGCATTCCAGACTCAGGACTGCAATATACCTCTTACCAGAATTCTCAGATGGCTAGGTGTCAGACCTGTCAACCCTCACAATCACATGAACCAATTCCTTAAAATAATCTACCTATCGATTGATATACATACAAAGAGACACACACTCATATATACATATACATATAAATGTACATACACATACATAGCTATGGACAAATATCCTGTTGATTCTGTTTCTCTGGACAATCCTAATGCAATCAGCTATTCTGGTCAGTGAAAGGAAAATCATCAATGATGGCAACAATCTGAAAACAAAACAAACAAGCCAAAAACTAATGATCTAAGAAATGAGGGAAATTGTGGATATGTAGGAAAAAAAATTGTAAAGATCTCTGGGAAATAAATGGCATGTTTTGGAGTCCAGTCCCTGGTTAACTTGCTCATGACCGAAATGAGCATAAAAACCCCCTTCCCAAAGACCAGGGTTAGTCATGACTGATACTCATCATAGCTTCTGATGAGCAACTTCAGACTCCCAGGGACCCAGCTCTGAGGGTGGCCATTGTTTCAACCTGCCCCACACAAAGGCAACAGCAAAGAAGGTTGATAGACGCTATGCTTCCTCAGGACTGCCGGGACAGTTAGTTGAAGGACTGTTTGACCTGGGTGGGTCAAGAAAGCTCAACTTTGGGGAGCTATGGAAGAAAATCTTGGTGCCCTACCTGATCCCATCCCCAGGGCACTTTGGAGCCTGTATGCACCTCCTTCATGGGTCTTTGGCCCTGTAGCAGCTGGGAAAGGCTGAATTGGTAAAGTCCCCTCTAATGTGTCCCACCCCCCTCCCAGAATTGTTCCTCCAGGCAAAAGCAGCTTGAGACAACAAAAAGAGTATAAGAAACTATAGAGATGGACGGCTGGGCCCAAAGCTGTTTGGTCATTTATAAAGCTTGGTTTTGTAGCCATTTACAAACTCCCAGGAGAGGGAGATCTGTATCCCAGGAGACAGAATGGACAGCGAAATAACCTGTAAACAGGGGACCTACACAACTAACAAACAAAAGCCTAAGATGAGACACAGGCACAGAAAGACAAGGGAAACACTGCATATTGCTTTGTCTCAGATAGAACTTCCTGATAAGAAGGCTGAAGCATGAGAAAATCTATATCTAATCGCCAGTTTGTCACAAAATCAAGAAAAAGATATCTCAGGGAATGAATCACAGAGTTAACTCACTAAAATACTAAAATGTACACTGTGCAGTAAAAAAGAATACGACACACAGAGAAACAAGAAGTGATGGGTCATGCAAAGGAAAAAGATCAAAATCCATACAATACCAATGAAAAAGACTAGAATGTGGACATACTAAACAAACTTTTAAACAAATACACAAGGAGCTAAACATGAAAATACAGAGAAAAAACTAAAGGGTATCGGGGAAACAATGAATGAACAATATGAGACTCTTAGTAAAAATATAGAGTTTTTAAAAAGGAACCAAATAGAACTACTGATGCTGAAGGCCATAAAAGCTGAAATGAAAAATTCCCAGGAGGATTTCAAGAACACATTGGAGCTGGCAGAAGAAAGAACCAGAGAACTCAAGAACGAAACACTTGAAATGAGTCAGGCTGAGGACCAGAAAGAAAAAAGAACTAGAAAAGTATAAATAACCTAAGAAACATTTGAGTGTCTTAGTGCATCAATATGCACATTATGGGAGTCCCAGAAGCAGAAAGAGAGAAAGGGGCAGAATAAGGAGTATTCAATGAAATAATAACAGAAAACTTCCAAAACATATAAAAAGATGTGAATATGCACATCTATGAAGCCTAGAGAACACAAACAGGATAAACATAAAGAAAAATAAAACCTACCATACATTGATTGCAGTATGGAATACAAAGGAAGGAGAGAGTTCTGAAAGCTACAAGAGAAAGCAATGTGTTATGTTCAAGGGAGTTCCAATTATACTGAGCATCAATTTCTCAACAGAAACTACGAAGGCAAGAAGGTAGTGGGTTGGAAAACTTGAAGCACTGAAAGAAAACAATTGCCAATCAAGAATTTTATAGCTGGCAAGACTTTCAAAAATAAGGGGGAGATCAAGACATTACCCAATAAATAAAAGCTGAAGGGGTTCATCACCACTAGAAATAATACTAAAAGTAGTTCTTCAGACTGAAAACAAAGGACATGAGACAACGACTTAAAGTGGCATAAAAAAATAAAAAAATGTGGTGAAGGTAACTATATGTGCAATTAAAAATGTCAGTATTATTGTAACGTACTCTTGGGTATGTAACTCCACTTCTTACTTCCTACAGATGGCAAAATACAGAAGAATAAAAAGTAATGATAAACCTGTGGTTTGGGACATACAAACCCTAGAAGTCCCAGCCTCTCCAGAACATCAGATAGTTACATCTCCCTACCCCATATTAGTGAAAGGCCCTTCCAATATAAAAAATTTTAAATGGCCATAGCCCAAATACCCCTAAAGAGATGGATAGAAAGATCAAAGGTTATGGTGGGGTTATATAGTCAAGATAGGATTTAACAAATGAATATGAATGCTGAATAATTAAATTGATATCTCTTTTAGTCACCAATATCTCAGAGCAGCTATAAGTAAAAACCTACAATTGTGGAATTGTAACCCATGTCAAACTCTGAAATATGTTCTACAACTAATTGTGGAGCTGTGCTTTGAAATTTATTGCTTTTTTGTATATATGTTATTTTTCAAAAAAAAAGAAGGAAAAAAGTTTATTTTGATGGTAAAAAAATATTTAGGCCCTCTAGCCTCCTATATTCTGGAACAGCTAGAAGGAAAAAAATCTGAGCGGATCATACTGTAGCCCATGACAAACTCTAGGATCTTTCCTGTAACCTCTTGTTGAAGAGTGCTTCGAAACTATTACTTTTTTATTTCTTTGCTTTGTATATATGTTATACTATATAATAAAAAAAGAAAAAAGGCCAATGAAGTTCAGGGTCTCTCTCTCAACTGGAAAGGCACATGGCAAACATGGCAACATCTGCTTGCTTTCTCTTCAGGCTTCTTGTTTCATGAAGCTCCCCCAGGGGCATTTTCCTTCTTCATCTCCAAAGGTCTCTTGCTATGCGGGCTCTGTGGTTCTCATGGTTCTCTCATGGCTCTGTGTGGCTCTCTTGCCCTCTCTAAAATGCTTCTTCTTTTAAAGGACTTCAGTAAACTAATCTAGACCCACCTGGAATGGGTGGAATCACATTTTTATTTAATGAAGAAGTTAGTACCCACAGTTGGGTGTGTCACATCTCCATAGAGATAATCTAGTCAAAAGATTCCAACCTACATTATTGAATAGGGATTGAAAGAAATGGTTGCTCCCCAAGATTGGATCAGGATTAAAACATGGCTTTTCTAGGGTATAAACCCCTCAAACCAGCAAGATAAAAATTTAAAAAATCAGAAATAAAAAGAGGACATACTACCAACCCCACTGAAATTTAAAATGTACTATACAAGAGGACACTATGAACAACTGTACAGCAATAATTTAGATAACCTAGATGAAACAAACAAATTCTTAGAAACACCTAAACTACCTACATTGACTAAATAAGAAATAAAATATCTCAATAAACTAAGTACTAGTGAAGACAATGAGATGGTAGTCAAAAACATCCCAACAAAGAAAAACCTAAGACCAAATGGCTTCACAGGGTAATTCTACCAAATATTTCAAAACTTAATTCCAGTTCTGCTTAAATTCTTCAAAAAATTGAAGAGGGGAGAACACTCCCTAATTCATTCTACAAAGCCAACAGCACACTCATACCAAAGCCAGACAAGAAAAGAAAACTGTAGGCTAATATCTCTTATGAATATAGATGTAAAAATTCTCAAAAAATCCTATCAAACCAAATTTAACATCATATTAAAATAATTCTATACCATGCTTAAGTGGGATTTATCTCTGGTATGCAAGGTTGGTCCAACATGAGAAGATAAATAAGATCAACAATCAAAAATCAATAGTGCTTATATATAAACATTGAACAAGCGGATGAAAAAATCAAGAAAAAAATTCCATTCACAACAGCCATCAAAAGTATGAACTATCTGGGAATAAATCTAACCAAGGATGTAAAGGACTTACACATGAAACTATAAAGCACTGCAAAACGAAATCAAAGAAGAATGAAATAGATGGAAGGAAATTTTATATTCATGGATTGGAAGACTGAATATTATTCTGATGGCAATCTTACCTAAAACATTTTACAGACTCAATGCAATCAAAATTTCAATAAACTTCTTGGCAGAAATGGAAAAGCCAATCATCAAATTTATGTAGAAACGTAAAAGACCGCAAATAACTAAAGCCATCATGAAAAAGAAGAGTGAAGTTGGAGGTCTTGTGCTTTCTGACCTCAAAACTTATTACAAAGACACAGTTATCAAAAAAGCATGGTACTGACACAAAGAGAGACATATAGGCCAATGGAATCAAATGAAGAATTCAGAAATCAACCCTCAAACTTATGACCAACTGATTTTTTGGAAGGAGGTGAAGACCACTGAATTAGGAAAGAAAAGTTTCTTCAACAAATGATGCTTGGAAAACTAAATCTCCATTTGCAAAAATAAATAAATAAATAAATAATAAATACAAAGAGGACCATTACCTCATACCTTATAGAAAAATCAACTCAAAATGTACAGAAATATAAGAGCCAGAACTGTCAAACTCCTAGAAGAAAATGCAGGGAATACAGGGAAGTGAGGACACATCTTCACTACCTTGTGTTAGACAATGGTTTTATAGACTTTAGACAGAAAAAACAAGTAATAAAATAAAAAATAGATAAGTGGAACCTCATCAAAATTTAAGCATTTTGCATTTAAAGGGTCTTCCTCATGAAAGTAAAATGATAGCCTATACAGTGGGAGAAAATATTTGGAAGCCACACGTATTGGTTTGCTAAAGCTGCCAGAATTCAATATACCAGAAATGGAATGGTTTTTTTAAAAGGGAATTTATTATCCTACAAGTTTACAGTTCTAAGGTCAGAAAAATGTACAAACTAAGGCATCCAGAAAAAGATACCTTGACTGAAGAAGGGTCGATATCTGTCACATGGGAAGGCACGTGGCTGGTATCTGCAGATCCTTGTTCTGGTTCTGTTGATTCCAGCTTCTGATTACCGTGGTTTCCTCTCTAAGCATCTGTGGCCCTACATTTAGCTCCTCTGGGACACAACTCTGGGTTCTGACTTGCTTAGCATCTCATGGGAAGACACATAACCACATCTACTGAGCTCCAAATGTCCCTGTCTAGGCATCTGCTCTCTCTGTCAGCACTCCAAGAATTTCTGTTAACTTCGAAGCAACTGTTCTCCAGAAATCTGCATCTGAAGTTTCTCCAAAACATTTCACCATTTATAGGACTTACATAAATTAATCAAGACCCACTTTGAGTGGGTAAAGTCACATCCCTATCTAACCAAAAGGTCATACCCATAACTGGGTTTGTCACATCTCCATGGAAACAAGCAAATCAAAAATTTCCACCCTAAACAATACATCTGGCCTCATAACATTGGATCAAGATTAAAATGGCTTTTCTGGGGTACATAATAGTTTCAAACCAGCACACCACATATCTGATAAAGGTTTAATATTCAGAGTATATAAAGAAATCCTACAACTTAAAAAAAAGACATCCCAATTTAAAAATGGGGAAAAGCCTTGAATAGACATCTCTTCAAAGAAGATATACAAATATCCAGAAAGCACGTGAAAATATGCTTAACATCATTGACCATCAGAGAAATGCAGATCAGAAACATGATGAGATATCATTTCACACCCATTAGAATGGTTGTTATTATGGTTTGACTCTATACCTACCCAAGAATGTTAATTCATTTCTGTGGGTGTGTACCCATTGTAAGTAGGATCTTTTGGTGGGTAAGATTTTGTTAACCTGTGACCCACCTCATTCAGGATGGGGTCTTAGTCCTCTTACTGGAGTCCTTTATAAGAGAATGAAGACACAGAGAAAGAAGGTCATGGAAGATGAAAGCAATGAAACGCAGAAGATAAGGTAGAGATGCCACCATGTGCCTTTCCATGAAACAGAGAAGTCCAGGATCATCAGCAGCTGGTCATCAGGAAGGAAGTATTGTCTTGAACATGCCTTGATTTCACAGCCTCATAAGAACATGCTTTTAAGTTAATAAAAACCCATTACTAAAAGCCAACTTATTTCATGGTATCTGCTTTTGACATCCTAGAAAACTAAAAGAGCTACTATTAATAAAGGAAAATAACAAGTGCAGGAGAGGATGCTGAGAAAAGGAACCCTCATTCATTACTGGTGGCAATGTAAAATTGGTGTAGGTGTTGTGGAAGACAGTTTGGCAATTTCTGAGAAATCTAAGTATAGTACTATCATAGGATCTTGCAACCCCAGTACTAGATGTATACCCCCAAAGAATTGAAAATGGAATCCAACAGATATTTGCACACTGAAGTTTGTAGCAGTATTAGTCATAATTGCCAAAAGATAGAGGCAACCCAGTATCTATCAATTGATGAACAGATAGACAAAATGTGATATATATATACACATACATACAACCAACAGGGGCATGTCACCTTCTCTCCCAGAATTTGTCCTCCAGCTAAAAGGAGCTTGAGAGAAGAAGCAGTGTAAGAAACAACTGAATCAGGCAACCTAGGGCAAAGGCTTACCTGCTTTAAGTCTTTCAGTGGAGCACCCAGGAGACAGAGAAGCTTTATTTCATAGGGAGTAGAGTGGGCATTCAAATTCCTGTAAACAGGTTAATGTCTAAGGCCACTATCGAGCACAATACTAGTGCTATTATACTGTCGAAGGGTTCTATTTCTTTTCTGATCTTCTGCCTAGATATTCTATCCATTATTGAAAGTGGTGTATTAAAATCTCCTGTTAATGTAGAACCATCTATTTCTCCCATCAAATCTGCCAATATGCTGTTCAAATATTTTGGGATACTGTCATTAGATACATATATATTTGTAATAGTTATGTCTTCTTGTTGAATTGACCCTTTATTAATATATAGTGTCCTTCCTTGTCCCTCATAGGAACTTCTCATTTAAGATTTATCCTATCTGATATTAGTACAGCTCCCATAACTCTCTTTAGGTTATTATTCACATAGTATAAATATTTTTTCCATCCTTCACTTTCAAATTACTTGTGTCTCTGAATTTAAGGTGAGTCTCATGTATATAGCATATAATTGGATCATCCTTTTTTATCCATTTTATCAGCCTCTGTCTTTTGACTAAGGAGTTTAGTACATTTGCATTTAAAGTAACTATTGATAATGTAGGACTTTCTTCTGCCATTTTGCTCCTTGGTCTTTGTTCCTCAATCCTTCTGATAATACCTGTTTTACTATTTATTAGATTTTTTTGGTAGTGAACCATTTGAGTCCATTCTCATTCCTTTTTGTATTTACTTTTCACATATTTTGCCTTTGGTTACCATGGGGATAAAATCTACCACCCTGAATCTATAGCAATCATATTTGATTTAATACCAACTTAAGTTCAATAGCATATACATACACTGTTTCTATACCCCTCCACTCCTCAGTTTTTTGTACTTATAAATGATATCTTTATAGATTTTATGTCCAAAATCATAGATTTATCATTATTTTTATGAATGTGCATTTTAGCACCTGTGAGAAGTAAAATGTTGTGTTACATACCAAACATGCAATATAGAAATACCAACATGTATAATTACCTATATGGTTAACTTCCTCAGAGCTCTTTATTTCTTTGTGCACTTTGATCCACTGCCTGTAGTTCTGTCCTTTCAGTTTGAAGAATACCTTTTAGCATTAGTTTTAGGAAAGATCTAGAGACAATGAATTTTCTCAGCTTTTGTTTATTTGGGAACATCTTAATCTTCCTCTCATTTTGAAATGCAATCTAACAGAATACAAAATTCTTGTTTGTCAATTGTTTTCATTACACACTTTAAATATTTTGTCTACTACCTTCATGCCTCTATGTTTTCTGATAAGAATTCAGAACTAAATATTATTAGAATTCCTTTCTGCAGAATATGTTGCTTTTTCTTTGTAGCTTTCAAGCCTTTCTCATTGTCCTTGGCATTAGACAATTTGACTATTATGTGTCTGGGCATGGTTCTCAATGAGTACACTGTTTGGGGTTCATTGGGATTCTTGAATGTGCATATTCATATCTTTCATTAAATTTTGTAAGTATTCTTTCATTATTTCATTCAATATTCTTTTTTCTCCTTCTGTGTCTCCAAAATATTGGTATACTTGATCCATAGGACTCTTAAACTCTGTTTGATTTTTCTAATTCTTTTTTCTTTTCTGCGTGTCAACCTGAATCATTTCCATTGTTTTGCCTCTGAGTTCATTGACTCTTTCTTCTGCCAGGTCCAATTTGCTGTTGAAGCCATCTGAGGAATTTTTCATTCCAGTGATAGTGGTCTTGAATACCCAGATTTCTGTTTGGTTCCTTTTTACAGTTTGTATCTCTTTTTTGAGAGTCTCATTTTGTTCATTTATTATTTTGGTGGTATCCTTTCACTATTCTTCTTCTGTGTTTTCTTTCATCTATTTGAGCATATTAATGATCTCTCTCTCTCTTTTTAAAGTCTTTGTCCAGTATATCCAATATCTCATCATCTTTAATGATGGCTTCTGGATTTTTATCTTGCTTCATTGGATGGTCCATCATTTCCTGTTTCTTTGTCTTGTGATCTTTTGTTACACACTGTATATTTTAATATTTTAAAATACCAGCTCTGGGATTTAGTCCCTTAGCCTTTTGCTTCTTGAGTTTGTATCCAGCTACTGATAGAGCAGAGATTTCCTTGAGTGCAGGAAACTAACAAAAGCAAACAAAGCAATGCAAAAACTTCCTTTCATAGTCTTTGTGAGTTGGCTCTGCATTGGCTCCTGCTCTCCTTCTGAGTTAAGTCCTCTCTCTGAGCTTATGTCTTATCCTGAGCTTGTGCTTGCTTGCAGCCTTAAGAATTCCCCTTTTACAAGAATTGAGTGAATGCCCCCACCACCACCACCACTCTCTTTGAAATAGACTTTTGCCCCTCCCAGCTCCTCTAGAGTATGACTCGAAGCAAGTAATCCTCTACTCACTGCTTCTTTGACTTAATAGCTTCTTATACTGCTTGAGCTGTCCGCAGGCTGCTTCTGCCTACAGAACCAGCTCTGGTAGGGTGAGCTCAAGATGAGTTTCCTGGTTCAGTCTTTTAAGCTGCCAAATGAAAGATTGGCAGGGATGCACAGGAGCCCCAGTGTGCACATTTGGGTTGCACTTCTCCCTCTGGAACAGGACTGAGGAACCAAAATGGGATTATCGACTGTTCCACCACACTCTGGGGAGGAGGTGGGAGAGGGACCAGCATGGGCACTATGAGCTTCTCCTATCATTTTAAAATCTGTGTTTTCTTGATTCAGCCCTTGCCCAATTACTGCCACCCTTTAACAGTTTTCCAGAATTTTGAGGAAGATGGTTCTGCCACTTTTTGCTGGCTGTTCAAAGACTCTATGGGGGTTCACAGTCTGGAGGGTCTTATGCTGCCATTCAGTAGAACCATAAACCTCAAAAATTCTCTTTTAAATGCTAACTATATTTAAAATGCTCTTTCCAAGCCTTTAAGGTAGAGACCCTGTTTTACTAATTTCCAATTCTTCCAGTCCCCAGAACAATCCTTTAATTCATGTCAAATCACCTTCTGGCTCCAGGTTCTGTTCTAGGTACCAGAGATACAAATTTAAAACAGAAAAATTTACCTGCTCCCATTGGGTCTTCACTTCTCATCACAACTCTTCCTTTTTTACATTATAATTTTCTGTTACCTATTTCCTGTCTGGTTGAGAGGATTAAATGTGATAATGTATATAAAGCACATGGCACACAAACTGCAATACAAATTCAAAGCTCAAAAATTGTAGATAATATTTAAATTCTGTATTCTCATTAAATGCTATCACCCAGGGTAAATTCGCTTCTCAGGGACTGAGAGTGTGTTTTGTGCACATTTTAAGAATGTGTTTTATTTTGGGGAATCACTCTTCCCTGCAATTTATGATTGACTCCTTTCAATCTCGGATTCATGTCCTATTTATTCAAGGCATCCTGACGTTTCAGCACAGAGTTAGATACTGGAGTTATAGGAGATGAAAAAGACACAGGCTGTCATGGTTAGGGACATGTGTCAACTTGGCTAAGTTGTGGTAGCTGTTTATCTGATTGGGTAAGTGCTGGCCTGTCTGTTGCAATGAGGACATTTCATAGGATTAGGTCATGATCATGTCAGCTGCATCCACAGCTGATTCCATTTGTAATCAGCCAAAGGGGAGTGTCTTCTACAATTAGTGATGCTAAATCTAATCACGGGAAGCCTTATAAGGAGGACTCAAAGGAGACAGGCCCCATTCCTGCTTCGGCTGGTGAGCCTCTCCTGCTGAGTTCATCCAGACCCTCCATCGGAGTCATCGGCTTCACAGCTTGCCCTGTGGATTTTGGACTCTGCGTTCCTGTGGTCACGTGAGACACTTTTATAAATTTTTTATTTGCAGGTGTTCCCTGTTGATTCTGTTTCTCTAGAGAACCCTAACTAATACACAGGCCTTGTCCTCAGGGAGCTCATTGTCTTGTAGATGGTAAAAGCAGAGTTAAAATTTAGCATAAGAATTGTGATTACAAAGTTTTTCACATCACAGGCCTGAGCTGATACTGAGGTTCTTAAAGCCATATGAACTCACAAGCACAGACAAGGAGAAGCCATTGCTTCCATGTAAATAGGCACAGCCCTAATATGGGCTAAAGACTGTGCTTAGCACCATATCTTCTAATAATATTTAAAAGATCCAAAGTATAAACAAATACACTTCTTAAACATTTCACTGCAAATAAGTTTATCTTATAATAGATCAAAATAAAATTTTATCCAGGGTATAGCAAAGCTAGTACTGAGAAGATATCAATTTTTAACTTTAAATTGCAATTCTGAGGATACAGATCGAAAGACTATGAAAATGATAAAATATCAACATGGGCACTTTGGGATTTAAGATACTAGGATTCTTTCATCTTTCTCAGGTCCTAGGGAAATAGAATTGGGAGAGATTCGGTGTCAGAGTTGTCTGGAGAAACATAACCAAAAAGATATACATGTGTCTCTGTGTGTGTGTATCCATAAATATTAATTCATATGTGTATAATATATGTCAATATTAAGAGATTTATTATAGGAATTGGCTCACGGGATGGTAAGGATTAGCAAGTCCAAGTTCTATAGGGCAGGCCACAAAATTGGAAACTCACTGAAGGGGAAGTTGAATTCTGGCTATCTGAAATGGAGATAGAAATTTTTCTCTCTGACTGCTGAAATCCTTAGTTCTCCACTGAAGGCCTTCAACTGATTTGATGAGGAGATCCCTTTCATTGCTGTAGGATATCTCCTTTGTTTTTGTAGAAATAGTACCACATAGTAGGCACTTACTAAAAGTGAATCAATGAATCAGCAAATGGGCAGATGAGAATATTTAAACTATTTACATGGTAAGATAGAGTGTAATCCATCACTCTTACATTAAAATAAATGTGAAGTGATTAAACGATGTGAGTTTCTTAGTAAAAGTTGGAAACAGAAACAACAACAACAAAAAACAAGTCTGAAATGTTTGTGCTGCCTCAAGGAATTCCTTCAGGCTTGAAACGCTGGTTAAACCAAGCACTTGCCTTTCATACAGTCGATCGTAATTCTGTGCTGACTCTTAAGCTATTGAAAATATGAGTGCCAACACTGGTTTCCACAAGCATGTTTTGAAAATAAGGAAGGATTTTGTTGAATTGAATTCGTCTTTGGCCACAGTTTCCCTTTTCCACATTTTGGACCTTTCTCTCTTCTCCATACTCCTAACTGCAGAGCTGGACAGAGAAATTTAAAATAAATGTGGCCAGCTGCTTTCCATTCATGCTTGTCATTAGCATAAATTCATCTAAAAAAACACACACACACTAATTTATTGACCTTTTTCCTTACCAATGTCTACTGAAGTCAGTTTCAACTTGATTGTCATTACCGATATAGAAGAGAATTTTCCAGAAACAATGTCTGGGAACGAGGACAGAGATGGGGGCAAAATATGGACAAAAAAAATTGGAAGCTCATGGACCAAAAAAAAAAAAAAAAAGGTGGGAAATGCCTGGAGCATTACTCAGGGCACATCTGTGTGGCATTGCTCAATTTATATGCATGAAAATATATGTGGCTCATAGGATCATGAACAAGGAAGTATGTCTCACTCCTCCTCAATGCAGTGGCTTCTTAAAGTTCTGGCTGTAAACAAGGTAGAAGAGCCTCTTTGTTTATCTTCCAGAGATCATTATCACAAAAGATGATGCTTTTAATAATCTCAGATATTTCTAGGGATTTTTCAAGATTTACTTAAGAAGTACAAGCAGTGGGATAGTCAGTTTGTGATGAACCCCAAATCCAATAAGTTTAAGTTTATTGAGCTCCATGCACTATCTACAAAGCTTGCTTATAGTACTGTTTCTGGCCCTGAGAAGGCTAGAGCTGTCCCAAAGCTCCCATGCCACTGTCTTCCGTTGTCACCCTTGCTCTACTTACAATGTTCCTGTGTCAGAAACAGCCTCCTAGGTTTGCCAATGTGGCGCTCTGAAAAGGCATTTGTGCTTTTGTACCACATCTGAACCAAAGAGGGAAAGCAAAACAAGCCCTTATAGATGGATGTTTTGGCTTGCATACAGAATACAGATGCAAATAAAATGTCACTGCAGAGAGAGCGCAAATCGCCATAAACAAATACTGCTTCCATGCCTGGTGTAAAACATCCACAGATAAGACTAAGGCTATCAAATGCTGCTTTGGGACATGCTTTTGTCTCCTTCATCTTTAAGCTCAGAGCTCAATCCAATTATCCACACAATTTAGGTTCTGTTCATGATTTATGTGCACTGGGGTTGGAAGGTTGTTATTTAAAAAAATATTTTTGGAATGATAAGTTGAAAATTTTAGCTCATCAGCTAAGATTACCTCAAAATAAACCTGTTAAATAAAATCCACAGGATAGAAATACAAGGACTCTGAGCATCCAAGAAATTTAAAACAATTTATCATAAGGGATTGACATTTTTCATAGGATTCTTTGCATTCTCTCTCACCATTTATTTTAAGAATGTACAATTTGTGCATTTTTCCTCAACTTCTACTGTTAAGTGTAAAGTGTTTCCCCAGAAAAAGGATTCCTGAAAGATTCTTGAAATTGCCTTCTGTACTTTCCTTCCCCACTATAGCTAACTATAAAATCCTTACACTGTGTAACTAAAATGCTAGATTCTTTCCATAATTCATATTGATTTTTGCATAAAATGACTATTCTGAGCTCACAACTACATAATCAAACACAACCATCACTTTCTGATGCTAAACAAAATTATCCCTTTGGGGGGATTTATTCACACCTTCTCTGGTGATAAAGGGGGAAATAATCATCTAACTTCCTGAAGCATTATAGCATTACATTAGATAAAATAGACATCTCTATCTGGAGTCAATTTCCATGTCAGGTAAATCAAATAGTCATAGCTCCACAGTAAAGAACTAAATTTCATCTGTAAGTCAAATTTCCAGATAGTTCCTGAGGATTTTAAACCTTCAAATACCTAGAGAAGGAGGTGGTCATTATAGAACTTATAAAAAGTGATATAGCCCTAAGGAATTTTAATCTAGTATTGGCCAGATGCTTCCTATTCACGTTTGTCCCTCCCCAAACAAAACAAGCCTACCAAATTAATCTTTGGAAGAATTCCTATTTCTTACAAGGTGTAATCCTAAAATGCTATCATTTCTTTCCTCTCATATCCAAAGCTGCTTTGGGAAAAAATATATGGAAGTTCGTCTCCTTCCTTTCTCCTCCCCGCCTCACTGGACACACTCACCTTGGCTTTCCATCTCTTCTTGGTACAACCAAACAGCTTTTATACTTGCTGTCCCCTCTTCCTGGAAAGTTTTGTCCCTGAACATTCTCATGGGGGACCCTGTTCAGGTCCCAGTTCCAATGTCTCCCTCACAGGCCTTCCCTGACCAAGCAATAAAAAGTAGTCTCATCCATTACTCCAAATGTAATCTGTTTGTTTCATTGACATTGTAATGACAATTACATTTGTCTATTTGTTTGTTTGCTTATCTTTCCCCATCCCGCACTGGAAAATAAGTTCCATGACAGCAGGATTTTTACCTGTTCCCTGTGGTAGCCTAGGGCACAAAGCACGAAGTCTACATTTAAAGAGTCAGGGACAAAAGCAGGGCTCACTGTGACTGGAGAAAAATAGCATATCCTTAAGCTTTTCCACATAGAATCTCACCCTCCCCAGCATTTTTGCTTCCTAACCCTGATTGGGAAGTTTAGCCTCTTTTACTAGCTGAATTACTTGCACATCCTCAGACCACCTGATTTTCATTTAGTCTCCACGAAATGAATACTCAGTCCCAACCATGCATTCCATCACTTCCCTACCACATTGATATTCCCCAATTCTCTGAAGTGTTTTCCCTCCTTTCAAGAAGCACACAGTGCCTGCAAGGTTACTAAACCTGAATGCAAGCACCACTACTGACAACTTCCTAATATGGCATCAAACCAGCTATGGCGACTTGTCTAAATGATATCATATTTCTCAGCGGCTAGATTTCGGTTTGTTAACTTTAAAATGCAAGGCAGGTTTAAAGATTAACAATTTGCTTGGATAAAGGAGAAGGGAAAAATATAATTAATCATTTGCCTGTCCCCCAACACTAGTTTACAAAACCATGGTGCAACTTCATTGAGCTCAAAATTGAAGGGTGGCAAGGTTAATATGTAGCTTTAGACCTCACGGTTTCATTAACAAACACATTACAGGCTGTAAAGCTGAACTGACATTAATGCTAGGCCCAAACAAAGTAAATAATTACTGGCTTGGCAAATGAGGAAGTACTTGCAGAGTTTGTTTACATTGGGTTTTTGGAAAATTCATGTTGGCAACAAGTCAAATATAGTTTGACTAGTAATTGTGACAATTGCTCACAGATGCTGCTGGAAGAACAACAAAAGAATGGATTTATGGTTTTTCTCTCTCCCTGCATTTTCCCCCTTTGTTGCCTTTTTTTTTTCTTTACCATTTTGGATCAATAAAGAACTTGCAGCCATAAAGATAAGTAAGTTACATGGCAGATGGGCCTTGGAATGTTTAAAAATCTCATGTTGCATTTTGTCTCTTGGCCCAGAACTGGAAAAGACACAGCTGCATTCAAGCTGGAGTCATAAAATCCAGGCTCCTTGAAAAGGCCGATGGGTCTCCTTGATAGAACAACATTGGAATACATGCTGCTTAGAAATTTTCCAAAGATAAGACTGGCTTGTTTTGTGAGAGTACACTGTTAACAAGTTCATAAAACCTAAGGAGAGAATTTTGGTTGACTAGGATCCATTTCATTTTCCCTTGCTGGATTGGAAAAGATTAAGCAGGAATCAAGGAATAAGACAACTTGCCAAACTGGAAAATGGTTCTGCAGGGCAATTAAAATCTGTGCCATATAATTCAAAACAATTTTGCTTTCCCTCATGAAAGATCAGCATTTTGCCAAATAAATGCTAATACTTAACGCAAGTACACACACACACACCTACTCACACACACAGAGCTTAGTAGTTTTTCTAAATGCTTGAGTCTAAATCTCTTTATTCTTCGGGGATAGAATTTCAGTGATTTTAAATATATATGCAAAGCCTGGATCTTTCTAATTCCGCTTCTACTAACTTCTAGTGGTCAGAACCAGAATATCCTGGGATTTTATAGTGCTTAACTGAACCGTTCAACATGAGAATCTAAAACTCTCGTTACTATTTCAGTGCTATATCTAGATCCATAATCTTTGTAATATCAAAGCCATAGTTATCATTCTGTTCCAACAAGTTGTTCTTTCATTCTCTAAATCATTCATTTAGTATCATTCATTCTTTTAATACTCCTTTGGGTGATCATTGCATAAAATTGAATATTAAGTAGCTCATTATCTGCTAAATAACTGAAGGGGAAAAGCATATATGACAAATATTTTAGAACTTCTTTTAACCACTTAAGCACTGTATTCATCTATCAATATCATGTGTGACTGACATCATCTCAGAATTTTCTTACCCGAACCTTGAACCTAAATATTCCTTAGAATGAGTAGCTCTTTCTTTGAAACTTATCACTTTTTAAGTGAAACGCCAACAGCTATAGTGCTTTACAGGCCAAAAGTTCCTAAGTCCCAACTTCTCCACTGCTTACACTTCTCTAAAGGTGGAATTTGGAGGCTGAGGTGGGGTCACAAGGAGAGGTTGACTGGAGGTGAAATTCGTTGGAATTGGCATTGGCATTTCTGCCTCATGTCTGGAGTATCACTGGACATTTATCAGCACCAAACCAAATGCAGCCTACACTTCTCTCCTGCCCCTAAAAACACTCAACCTAACAATTACCAGAGAAACCTTCTCACTCACTTTTCAATTCGAGTCTAATTAGCAGTTGAAAGAATTCAGGGTAATATCCTGCTAAATAATGGCATATATGACTGGGATCATAAGGAAAGCCTCCTAACTAGATTGTTTGCCTCCCACTTATCATTCATCAAAGCTTCCATTCCTATTGCTGTTAGCCGCAGGTTTGATCATGCCATACCAGAGTCTCTGAAGTCATCTTACTGCCTACAGGAAAATAAATGAACACCCCCACATTTCTTTGAGCACTGACACACTCTAACCTCAACTTAGCTTTAGTTATCTTCAACCCTTCCCCACACTCTCCTCCTATATGTTCCATTCAGGTCTCCTTGCCATTTTCTCCAGAAGCCCTACAGTCTGAATTAAGTGAAAACTCTGAGGCAGAAGAGAAACTGGTTTTCTAAGCTTATTTTTTGAGTCTTTTCACCACTGACCCTCTTTCTGTACCATAAAGCACTATGTTCTATCATGTAAGAATTGGTAGGTCACATTAAAGATTTTGAACATTATTCCAGAAAAATTCCTATAGTTTTAAGTTTGTACTTTTATCTTAAATGCAGATCACAATTTTAAAAGCAACAACTTTAAAAATTTTTCTTTAAGTTTATACAAACTTGGAAATTCTGACTTGATCTTAGCTAATGTTTAAGCAGTACTTTAAGCACTAATGGCACTGGGAAGTAAAAATCTATTTTTATATGTAACAACCACACAATCACAGAATGTTACTTGTTTTTCTGGGTGATATTTGAGCTACAGAACTGACTCATTGATTGCAGAAAAGTTATATTGTTGAATAACTTGCAAGAGAGAATCCAGAATTAAAGCTGCAGGTAAAAATGGATACGTTAGAGGTGAATTTTTGGAAGAAGTTAAGAAGAAAAGGGGAAAGGAGTTATAAGCGGAGCACTTAGGATCAAATATGAATGGTTTACACTATTGATTAAGACAATTACAAAATGAATGAAAGAATACTTTGCACCAAGTACCTTTCAGAAACCTTCAGAAAAGTTCATTTGATTTGATCCAAAGTTTAGAAACCTCCACCCCAGCAGGTAAAGAAGGTGGTTCCATCTCCTTTTTCAAAGAAACCAAATAACTACAAGTCCAAAGTCTAAAATCCGGTGTCAAAGAGTTGCTCTATTTGAAAATTTTAAATAGTAGGCTGTGTAAAAAAATAATACCTAAAGTAATGGGGAAAATATAATATCCTTTCATTATATTTACTTTACTACCTATTCCATATCTTCTATCAAATTGCAAATGCCTTAAGGGAGGGCTCTTTGTATTATATGATTCAGAAAACTTAATTTCATATCCCTTGTACAATGTAGGCTAACAATGCATATTTTGAGTTGGACTATACTCTTTCAAGAAATCTTTTAGACATTCTCATGATTTCTTTTGACTGTTATTCTACATTTTCCTTCTCCCAAGTAAAGAAAATTTTTTTATAAGTGAGCTACAAGAGGGTTGTATGTATGTCTCTGTCAATCATATGACTGAGAACCTGTTTGTGAAAACTCTACTGCATCCATTTGGCAATAAGAGCTCCACAGAATGATTGGATTCTCTTGCTTTCTATTTCTCATTTCCAGTTTTCATTTTCTTCACTTCTACTGCAAATGGCTTCCTTCTTGTGACATTGCAGATACTGCTCTCCCAGCAACAAATACCAAATATTAGGGATCTGTCTTGGGTCATGTGTCTACCATTAATCCACTCACTAGGAATTGGGGAATAGGCTCTTGGATTGGCCAGCTAGGTACTGTGCTCTCACCTCGAGAATTATGGTGATGTTAGTGGCACCATAACTGACATCTCTTCCATGCACTCGTGGACTTACGGAGAAGCCATTCCCCCACAAAGAAATAGATTGCTATAACCAGAAGGTGGAGGTAGATTAAAATCAGCAAATAACTCTTACAATCAGCCATAAGAAAGGATAGCTTCTGCCTGGCTCTCTCTCTTAGATCACTTGCTCTGGAGACAATCAGCTGCCATGTCATGAGGACTCAAACATTCTGTGGAAAAGTAATTCTTTCTGAACAGAGACCTTCTCCCAGGAGCCATCAACTACTTGCCAGCCACCTTGGAAGCTGATCCTCCAGTCCCTGTCAGGTTTTTAGATGGCTGCAGTCCTGGTTGCCACCTTTTTTGTTTTCCCCAATTCATGTAAGCCGTTTATTAGTCTTAGTGCCTTTTCTTTCTTTCTTTTTTTGGGCTTTTCCTTAAAAACGGTTTTATTCCAAACTATATAATCCATGCTAACTATATAATCAGTGGCTCCTGGTATAATCACATAATTAAATATTCACTGCCACAATCATATGAGAACATTCCCATGTCTTCCAGGAAAAAAAAAGAAACCCATACCCCTGCCTGCCTTATAACTCCCTAATATTGACATTTAGTTTTAGTATAGTGCCTTTGTTATAATTAATGAAAGAATATTTCAATGTTACTGTTAAATATAGACCCTCATTTGTATTAGTTGTATTTTTTCCATATACCACCCTATTATTAACACCTTAAAATAATGACACACATTTGTTCCAATCATATAAAAACTTTCCCATGTTTGTATAATTAACTACTGTCTGCGTCCACTCAAGTTTTTGTTAAATTATACCATCCCAGTTTTTATACTGTAGCTTTCCTTTGGTGCCATACACAATCCTAGCCTACTCTTTCTCTTTCAACCATACTCACATTCAGCTTTGTTAATTACACTTATCGTATTGTGCTATCAGCAACAGTGTTGTGCTGTTCATTTCTGAACCTTAATAATCACCAGGTGACATCTTGACTGAACCTCATGAAAGATATCAAGCCAGAATCACCTAGCTTAACATCTCTGGAACTCCTGATCTACAGACACTATAAGACTAATAAATGTTTATTGTTGTTTGAAGCCCCTAAATTTTGGAGTCATTTGTTACACAGCAATAATTAATCCATTGCTTGCTTTATGACACATTAGTGTTCCCCAAGATGATAATGGATCTCAATGAAAAAAGAAGTCTGATCATTCTGGTCAGAAAAACAAAGTTTAATAGTTGTCTTTCCTTCAAGACTTCTCATAAACTTAAAATGCTAATGTAAATGTGAGTTGAGGGACAGAGAAAGAAAGAATACAATTTCCTAAACTTCTTTGACAAAAAAATGTCTTTTCTGTGCAAGCGGAACACTTATTGCTCTCTCTAGAAATCTAAAAAATTTCTAGAAGAAATTTTTTGCTTCTTAAGGAATGAACATATCTTAGATGAAATCTGACTAACATAACAACAGGGCCAGGAGTAGAGGGATGCAAGGGAAATACTTGTCTTGGTAGCAAAATTTAAAGCAAAACAAATCTCAGTAAACAAGATAAATAATATTTTATGTAATATTTTAAAAAATGAAATTAATGTATGAAAGTCCATGAGGAGTAAAATGTCAAAAAGTTAAGCAAAGACAGGAAGTGATTTTTTTTATTTGTTTGTTTTATGACTCTGCTTAATTATGCAAAGGGAACAGTTTTTCCCAATCCACTGGCAGTTGCTGCCTGTCTGATGGTCTCATCCAGCTCCAAGCAGGCTTATGAGATATAACAATGACTGCAAACAGATTGGGCCATGCAGGGATCCACATACAGTCATTTGTGTGGGTGTGTGAGTGCATTAGATTTTGACACAGCATTTTAATTAACTTTTACCATTTGCTTTAAAATATTGGAAAAATATTTTGATAAGGGTATATAGGAGAATGTAGTTTTCCTTTTGCCTCAGTCTCCAATATGGTATTGCAGATGAGTAGCCTTTCCAGTCAGAGAAAGTCAAATGATGGGGTTCCCTGTATTCCGTCAGAGTTGACATTTCCAGGTTTTCTCCTAAGATAGTCATTTTCTTCTGAAGTCTCTTAGACAGACTCCATGGCATTACCCAGAGGCTCTAAGAGAGTGGAATATAGGAAAGCAAGTTGTGATGACAGGGAAATATCTAAACCACTCAGAAAGTCACACATGTATCAAAAGCACGGTAGGCATGCTAGAGCTCATGGCCAACACAACTTACTACATTTCTAGGGAGGGGAAGAGGGTAAACCAAGAAGGGGGAAAGATGGATCTGGAAAACTATTTTGCCTAAGTCGTAGTCTTGTTTCTTGTCTTCCATGTTAATTCTTTCCATTGCAAAGGTGGCTTTTTATTTAATTCAAAATTGAAAATTACTACTCAGACATTTCAACATTATATCAAATTTTTGTCTTTTTCTTTCTTTCCTTTCATTCTTGCATTTCCTTTGCAGAAGCCCAGACTGCATTTCGCAGAAATAAATTAAGGTTACTGGGCTTCTATTTTGTTTTCCAGATTTGAGAGTCAATTTTTTTTACAGTGTAAAAGGCTCTTTATAAAACCACCACCCAGATATGAATTACCTCTGTTGAGTCAGCCTCCTGTTGCTATGCAGTTGATAAACAGAAACTGATTTCACTACAAATGTTAGTGCCTCTTCAGATGGTATTTCTCTACCCCCTGAAGCAGAATAGTACATTTAAATGTTAATTTGATTTCTATGGGATCTATTTAGGCAGCTCTTAAAATTTCATCTTGGGTGAATATCACATAGTGAAGCAGTGGAATCCTTGGCTTGTCTTCTTTTCAAATTGAAGGGAGTCTGAGCATTGTGACAAAAAGGCTTTAATGCAATTCATATCACAAATGACAATGCATATACTGTGCCAAGACAATCTGACCTCCTCTGCAGCAACACAGCACTGTGGCATCTAATTTTTTAGCCTTACTGTACGGGACTAATTCTCAAGCAAATGTTAAATGTACAATAATTAGGTCAGAACAGGTCATTTTTTTTCTTGCAAGCAGAACTGAACTCCTGCTGGGTACCTTAGGAACTAGCTCGTTGCTCTAATTTTAGGTGTTTGTGAAAGGTTCACTTTTTCTTTCTCTCCATTGCTCTGACCTGTTCCTCATCCCAAATTTCCATATTTGGAATGGTCCTACAGCACAGTGATCAACAAACATTTTCTGAAAAGGGCCAGATAGTAAATATTTTAGACTTTATGGGCCATACTCCATAATAACTATTCAATTCTGTCCTTGGCAGCACAAAGTAGCCATGGACAGTGCACATATCAACAGCTGTGGCTGTGTTCCAATAAAGCTTTATTTATAAAAGCAAGTGGCAGGCAGGATTTGGCCCCAGGGCCATAGAGTGCTAATCATCGCTTTAGCTCATGTATGTGACCTTGATCAAAGTGGAGAGTCTCATAGAAGAATGAACACTTTAAGCCACCAAACAATTTCACATTCTTTACCAAACTCGTTTTAACCAGAAGATGGACAAGCAAATGCTGGGCAATTTAGGCAAGTGCATTTGTTTTCTTTTGTTTCTATTTTTTCTTTTCATGAAAGTTCTATAATTTGACTGAAGTGACTTGTCTATAAGTCGAGTTTTAGTTGTCTCCATTCTAGTGGTCTGGGTGAGATTGGTAAGCCAGATGCAGAAAAAGAATTTAAGGAATCATTTCATCGAAAACTGAAGATGAGTTACAACCAATAAAATGGCTAATGAGATCCTAAAAGGCACCAACAAAAGACAGGATCTAGAAGCTGGGAGATGGTAGGCTTTCTCTACTAGGTACTCTATTTGTTTAGTCTTTGATACAGCCTGGGTATAAAGGATTTGAGTGCCACTGGCAAACCAAAGCGGTTTGAGAAGAGATGGCTTCTCTCGGCTTGCAGTCATGACGTATGAAGAACAAAGAAAATGAGTTTCTTTAGTCAAGAGAAAAAAAGACTCAGGGAAAACAATACTTTCCTTTGAATATTTCAAGGGTTATATTTAGAATTGAAATTATTATTTCCTCAGTATTATTTAAGAGGTTAAAACAACAACAACAGAAAATATGCAGGAAAATCTCAGCTCATTTTTGTAAAGACTTTCTTAGTTGTTGGAAATGGAGAGGACTATGTTGCAGAGAGAATAAGAGCATCAAATTGGTCATTGGATTAGGTCAGTGGTGCCAGACAAAAATCTCATGGACCAGGAATATTTTTTTTCAACATGAAGCTGAAAAAAATACTTGCTAACTTTTGATGCCAAGTGCGGACCTTCAAACCAAAACCGATCTAGAGTATCATTGCAAAAAGCAAACTATATTTTAAATAAAAAACATAATATTAAAATCACAGGCAATCTTTAGGCAAAACAAAAAAGATCGTTCTTAACTTCACCAGATAAAATGTTAGCTAACTAAGTCAAAAGATGACATGGATTTTACTTTTCTCACTTTGGCAAACAATGGCAAAACCTGCCATGGTCTAGGGTGAGTTTTTTGATCAGCATTTGGGGATCACTAAACCTTTAGTCCCTTCCAGTTCTAATACTCTGAACCTTTGAGTGGTCAAGATGATACCAAAATGTGAATTTGGACCCTCTTCCGGGCATGAAAGGTTGATCTAACAATAGTAAAGCTACCTGCAAAATGCTCTGCCCTGTGAATTCTTCATTCTAAGCTACCTCGTTTACATATAGGTGGCAACAAACTACACCCTGGGCAAATTAGGGTTTTGTGAGTGTGTCTTGCTATCCTTGAGACAATGAGACCAAATTACAAAACATCATAACTTGATATATAGTAGTTATAGAGTGACTAGTTATGGTAACTTCAAAGGAAAAAAAAAAGAAAAAACCCAGTGGCAATGTGAAAGGAATAATGGGCTTATACTGGAAATTTTCTTATAACACAACCCCATTTCAAGATGGTAAATGAATTTCTCTACTAAAATTCCAACTGAAGGGAAGTTAAAACATAACATTCAGAAGGTTGAGCCCTTTAAATGACTTTGTCCCTTTTCTTCAATTTTTCTTTAGATATGTATTTTTTAATACCGTTTCTAAAAATCATTTTAAGAAAAAATTTTGTAAATCCAATGCTTAGCCAGATTGTGTTTCCCTACTCATCAAGCACACACTCACACATACATCCTAGCCCTGGTAAGAGTGAGGCACAGGGAGGGGGCAACCACTATCGAGGCTCTACCCACTGCTATGTCAATGCACATAAATTCTAATTTGTAACACCCCTGCAGTTCCATTGTATGGTTCCATTAGTCTATGCATGAATTATTCACACACTATACATCATAATGGCATCGTAACCATTTATGATATCCATTCATACTATTACAGAACAGGTAATCTTCAGCTGTCCAACACTACATGTGTTAATTAGAGCTCCAAGACACTTTGCTAGTCAATCACCTACTCAAAGCCCAGTTCAGGTCCATGCTTCTCCAAAGCACCTTCCCATCACTCCATCTGCATCTTTCATATTTAGGCTACTCATGAAATACCCAACACAATTTACTACTTTCTACTACATTTCTTTGTATTTTCTTTCCATTGCTGTGCAGATTCCACTCTTGTATCTATCCCTGAATATTCTTGAAGAATGGAGTGATGGTATACAGTTCTTTGTAATTTGCACAATTCTTAGCCATGTGAATAACCATAAAAATATGGCTATTTTTAAATAAATGCCAATTAACTTTTTAACTACCCTATAAATGAATGCAACTAATTTTTAGATGCCAAGCTACTTGATGTAGCAAATTTTAACTTTTCGAATCTGAATTTTGGATGGTGCAGTTTATATTTTGTTATGAAACACTAATTTTGGCTTTTTACATTATGTTTCCATGAATCCTTTAAAGAACTAAACTGCATAATATTGGGAGTAGAGTAGGGTTTTTTATGTCAACATGTAAGAATGTAGGTTAGTAAGAGGCTCAAGTGTCTAAACATCTTTCTAATTCTAATAATTTGGCCATACTTTATGGACTTTTAAGGATAAGAGGGATTTTACTGCAACAGAATTTTTGTTACAATGTACTCTCAAGTCAGATAGACCAGAGGTCCAGGAACTTTTCTGCCACTTGCTAGCATGCGAACTTTGGTGAGTTACCAATCTTTTTGAGTATCACCTTCCTTGTCATTAACACAGGGATAAAATACTCTATTTGTGTGTGTGTGTGTGTGTGTGTGTATTACTATTAAAAGCAGCATTATTCTAAGGTTGGGAGAAATGCATGAATAAGTTCAGGGCAGCAGTGACTGACACCATAAATGTTCAGTGTATCATCACCATTATTATTTTGCCACCCTGCAATTTTTCAGGGCATGTAGCAAGAGGAAATTGTAAGTAGACTGCTCTGAGTAGAAAAGCAGTTTATAAGGGAGAATCGTACAGCTCAATCTCATGTATTCAGTAGAAAGTAACTTTTGAAGTAAATCTTTATTGAAAGATAGCAACACACACCTACAGAAACCTGCAGATTCCTCACATGCACAGTCTAATGTGTGGTCACAAAATAAATGTACCTGTGGATCCTGCTAGCCGATGAGGTAACAGGACATTACCAGTACCCCAGAATGCTCGCTTTCGGACACTTCAAGTCATTACCCTTCCTAACTAGCAAGAATAACCCGTATCCTGACCTCTTATAGCAATGATCAATTTTGCCTGTTTTAGAAATTTACGTAAATGCATTGGTACAACGTGTTCTTTCCTGTGCAGCTTCTTTCACTCAGCTTAGTGTTTGTGAAAATAACGCATACTACTGCATCTAACTGTAGTTTTTGTTCATTTATTGCACTGCATATTATTCCACTTTATTTATTCAGTCAAAGGATATTTGGGTTGCTTCCAGGGTGTGGCTATTATGTATATTGCTGTTTTGAATATTCTTAAACGTGTCTTTGAGGAACATATATATACATTACTGCTGAGTCTAACCCTGAAGAGCATTGCTGAATTATTATGCTCAATTTATTAGGTAATGTATTTCAGTATGTTTAGTTTTACTAGGAATAGCAAAATGCATTTTCAAAATGCTTTTGCCAAATTGTGTTCCTCTTAGCAGTGAATGAGAATTGTAATTTCTCCACCTCATAGCCTTTGATATTGGTCATCTAGTAATCTTCTTTTGTTAAGTGCCTAGTCAATTGTTTTGCACACTTTTTTATTCTGAATTGTGTCCTCATTTCTTAGAGATTGATAAACACTCTTTGTGTGTAATATAATCACTGATGTATTTGAATTTACATTTACTATCCTGCTTTTTGTCCCCTATTTTACCCATATGCTCAATGTTTATTTTTATTTTCTTTTTGTCCACCTTTGGATTAATCAAAAAATATCTTATTATTAACGCCAACTTATTAATGTGTTAATTATGTACTCTTTTATTACCATTTTAGTGATAATTTCTGACCCACTAGACTAATACACATTGCTACCTCTACCATTTCCGCATTAATACTAGAACTTTGGAATACTTTAACTACCTGTATCTCCTTCCTGTCTCTTACATTCTTCTGTTTATATCAGAGATAATTTCCTTCTGCATGAATAACTTCCTTTAGTATTTATTGTAATGCAAATTTGCTGGTACCAAAATCGCTCCCCTTTTCTTTATTCTGCAAACTCTTTATTCTATGTTCAGTATTGTTGGATAAATTGGAACTTTTTCTCTCAGTACATTCCACTTTCTTTCAGCTTTGATGATTCATATTGAGAAGACAATTATGAACTTGTTATTTAAATGTAACTCATTTCTCTGACTATCTTTTTGTTTGAGATTTTCCTCTTTGCTTCTGGTTTTCAAAAGTCTGACTCATATGCCTAGGCATCCTTTTCTTTGTATTTATTTGGCTTGGAATTCACTCAGCTTCTTGAATTTGTGAGTCGACTTCTTTATCAGTTTAGGAAAATCATCAACCATTAGCTCGTCAAATAATGTGTCTGCTTTGTTTCTTTCTCTTTCTTTATGGGACTCTAATTGCATGGGTTCTAGTTTGCTAGCTGCCAGAATGTGATATAACAGAAAAAAGAACAGCTTTTAGAAAGGGGAAATTTAATAAATTGCCAGTTACAGTTTAAAGTTCATGAAAATGTCTCAATGAAAGCAAGGCTGTAAAAATATCCCATCTAAGGTATCAGGGAAAGATAACTTGGTTCAGGAAGGCAGATGAAGTTCAGAGTTTATCTCTCAGCTGGAAAGGCACATGGTGAACATGGCAACATCTGCTAACTTTCTCTCCAAGCTTCTTGTTTCATGAAGCTCCCCTGGGGGTGCTTTCCTTCTTCATTTCCAAAGGGCTCTGTTTGTGTGGGCTCTCATGGCTCTTGTGGCCCTCTCCTCATTCTGAAACTTTCTCCAAAATGCTTCCTCTTTAAAGGATTAAAGTTAATTTCATATGTTGTGATTTCAGAGTTTGAGTTTCCATTTTTTTTATATATTCTAAATTGTCTTCCAATTTTTTCAACTTTTCATCTATTCTTTAATCTTTTCATTTATTTCCTTAAAGCTGTTTATTCTTTGTTACCTTAAAGTATGTGTCTGCTGATTCCAATATGTGTATTACCTATGGATCGATTTTTTATATTTTTATGTTCTGTTTATTCTCTTGATTTTCAGTCCTATGTTTATGTCGTTTGGCAAGCCTAGTAACTTGCTGAATCATTATCCTCAATTTATGAGCATTATCCTCCAGAGTTCCTTCATCCTTTCCTTGACTGAGCAGTTAGTGTGGACACTTATCAACTTGCTCCAACTAGGGAGGAGGCCAAATTCAGTCTTATTTTAGTCTAATGTCCTTATTTCTATGACATACCTCTTCCCCCAGAGCTTTCAAATGATGTCCCACTGTGTTCACCAGAGCCCCTTTACTCACTGGAACCTGAGGTTTGTGTTTCTTTACCATACTATTGAAGAAAACCTCATTCTGCTTAGCTATTTCTCTTCCTACACTCAAACTTTCAGAATTCAGCAAATGCCTTAAAAGAGATAACTGACCATGAGGGTGAGGCCTCTCCTACTTCCAATTTTCTTACTTCAGTTTCGAAAACTGAAAATGCTCTGTAGCCTACCAGTCTTGTGGCAGCTTCTCTTTGCAGGGGCCGAACCCAGAAACTCTGCTTCTTTTCACGTCCAGAGATTTCAAATAGCACCAACCAAGGTAAACAAAACTGCAAAAGACCACCCACTTCTCTATAGTTCTTCCCTCTTCATATTCTTAACTCCCATATTTCTCATTGCTTCAGCAACAGTGAGATGTACTTAAACAGCTGAGCTTTTGATTTTTCTGTATTTTCTAGCTGTCCTTAATGGGAACTTTGATATGAAAGTAGTGATTCCATCTCATTTATATATGGAAGTCCATACACTAACTTTTGTTGAATGGATTAAAGATCTACTTATTAAAATATACTGGTTCATTTGTAAATTTGGCAGATAATTCCTGTCCATGTGAAAATAATGTTGTCATGTAATGTATAATATTTAAAATTATTTTTTCATTAAAATTAATGGAAGGAATATTAACTATCACTTTCATGAAGCCAATATCTCATTATTTTTAATCATATTTTTGGCACTCATTCACACTATGGCAGCAAAAGCATTTACAGAAATAAATTACTATTTTGTGAGAAGTCTATGGTATATTCTGAATATTTAAGTTAGTAATTCATCTCTTCTAGATACTAACAAAACTGTGGGGTCTGAGGGAGCTCAGCATTTGTCAGTAATTACTGCATGGATGCCTAAGTAACTAGTGGGTTACATAATCAGAAGTCCAGATGGAAGAAGACTAAATTAATATATTATTGTTAAAAAAACAGCATAATTCAAATGAAATTAAAATCCATGTGGAGCTTTGGTTTCTAAAGTTTTTTCCAAAATTCATTTATAATGTACCAATATTATGCTATGATTTAGATAAATTAAGTTTGAACAGCTTATACACAACTTAAAATCATTTTAAAATCCGAATCAGATAACAAGAAACTCAGCAATGGTCAATGACATTACAGTGGTAGCTGATCGTTGGTTAGCTCTTAATAGAATACCAGGTCAGACATGCTAAATAAATAAGGAAAATACTATATATGTATTTTTCTAAAAATTTTAAAGACTATGAAGGGTAAAAGTTGAACATTCAGGATTTAGTGAATAAATTAAAAAGTATGGTTGAATCTAAAAGATTCCCAACTAGATTCAAAGTTCAATCATTGTTCCACATTTCCTTAGATTCTGTGAATCAATACATTTCTGTTTCCACATAATTGAAGTTGATTTCATTTTCTGTAATTTACAAAACAAAAAACAAAACTAGAGAAAATATAGAGAAGATCAAAGTCAAAGATCAAGAGGGAAAGAGGCTACGTATCAGAACCCAAGTACCAACAGTCAAATATCAGCAAAAGCTGTTGATAACTTCCAGAAATAGGGAGGTTTTGACCACAAGGAGATAGCTAATTGTGCTTGTCTGTGACTGAAAGCAGGAGTGTGGCCTTTTGAGGTAAGGATTTGGGGACTACTGACTCTTCTTTTTTCAAAGGACATGTCTCCTTCCAGAACTGAGAATCCCTCTGACTTTAACAAGAATTTACTCTGCAGACATTTTTCCTAGTTATCAATTCAGTTTTGTTTTGTTTTTTTAGTAGAATTTGCTGCATCTGGCAATTTCCTAACCTCAGCCTGCTTGATTGCCAGCAGAAAATTCTAGAAGGGTGGGAAATTGGAAGCAGGATACACATAGTGAGAAACAACATTTTCAACATTTTGTTGAAAATATTTTGGCATTCTTAAAGACTGCCAAATAGTTTGGTCAACTGTTTTCATTTTCTTTCTGAAAATATTAAAATATTTCATGACTATTATAAAGATACAAGAAAAAGGCAAAGCAAGAAACACAAAGATATTAAAAAGAGACACATTTTCATTGAGTTATCAAGATTACTTTAACTCACCCTTAAAAAAACTGAAACAAGTTAAAACTTCTTAAAACCTATACATTCTATTTTCATGCCCTTACTTGAGCATTTTCTAGAATTGCCAATGAAAATTTAGGCTTGGAAAATTCACTTCAAAATGGGCATTTAAAAAATATTTTTTTCAAAAAATATTTCAAAAAAGTCACCAAATTCTTAATTTTTTTTAATAGTCAGCAGTCATTAACCCATCTTTGCTAAACTGATTTTATTGAGGAGAAAGGGACACATTCATTTAATTTTTTTTTTTTTTTTGCATGAGTAGGCAACAGGAACCGAACCTGGGTCTCCGACGTGGTAGGCGAGAACTCTGACATTGAGCCACTGTGGCCCACAGTCATTTTTACTAGAGCTTTTCAAGTACATACTGGAAAAACAGAGGAGATGTACTATGATGTAAAGATCACTGGACTCTACTTTTGACCTACCAAGTATTAGGCCTGCGACCTTTTGTAATTTAAGCTCTCTGAGTCTTAGTACCCTTTTCTAAATCATTCAAAATTTGATACCTACTCCAAAATATTATTTTAAATATTATTTGACCTAGCAAGTCTAAAGTGTTAATACAAGACTATACCCAAAATGTTTCCTATTGAAATTATTTCTTTCCCCCTACCAGAAACAGGCTCAGATATCATTGCACCATGATGTAGATTCCATAAAACCCTGCCCAAATGTGCTTTATTACTCCTTAGATAATAAATTCATACTTTAAAAAATTTTTCCATATTATGTAACAATTCATCAATTATGAAGGAGAGGAGAAAAGACTTGGGAAATAAGAAAAGGTAGCTTTCAAGAATAATCTGACCATTAGGAGGCTTATAGGTAGAATATGAATGCCATATGCCATTCATTTCTATGGGTTTTAAAAATTATAACTTGTATATTTGAATGCTTATTATGTATCAACCAGGCATTTTTAGTTGTAGTAGTTCATCTAATACTTCAGCCAATGCCCTGAAGAAGTTACCGCTATTATCCATATATTACAAATGAAGAAACGGAGGCTCAGAGATGGTAATTTTCCCAAAAAATTATATGTGGCAGAGTTTGAATTCAGAATCAGGTATTCTTCCTTCAAGGTCCAGTATTCTTAATCTTATGCTACTGCCTGTAATAGGAAACCCCAAAGTCCCTCAAATGGCTTCTCCAAATCACTGGCTGGGACCCAAACATCTGCCCCCCTTCTGTTCAAGTAGAGTGGCTTGTGAGGAGCATCTCTGTGCATTAACCAAACTCACCATGGTATATTAATTCCCCAGATCCTCTCCTAAGAGAAAGTTTTAGGAGATAGCAGCAGACAAAATGAGGTCCCTGGGTGCATGGAAGAATTAGACGTAAGTACACAACAAGGGTGAAAAGGCCAAAGAAAGAAGAATCAATTCTACACAGCAGAGTAACATTTTAAAGTGAACAGGACAAGAATATTGAGACCCAAAAGGACAGACATTCATCCAAAGTCATACTTCTCAGTTGGGTCAGAAAAAATATCTGTGTTAATCCCTAAAACGTTGAGATTATTGCTTTTCAGTAGAGGTGAGGGAAGAAAAGAAAGTATTTCCAAAGCACTTGGTTAAAAAGAGAATGATTTTGTTCCTGTTCTTTGCATTTACTTTTTTGAAGAATTTTATTTGTGATCCTCATTAAGAATTAAGGCCCAACCACTTTTTATAAAATGTTATTTTATTAACGTGGTTTATCAATACCCAGTCAGTAGGTTGAGCTCCTCATCTTGGGGCTTGCCCTTATGAAACTTATTCCTGCAAAGGAGAAGCTAAGCCTACTTACAATTATGCCTAAGAGTCACCCCAGAGAACCTCTTTTGTTGCTCAGGTGTGGCCCCTCTCTCTAAGCCACCTCAGCAGGTGAACTCACTGCCCTTACCTGCAACATGGGACATGACTTCCAGAGGTGTAAATCTCCCTGAAAACATGGAACAGGACTGTGGGGATGACCTTCTAGACCGAAAGTGGGAAGAGAGGAGTGAGACAAAATAAAGTTTCAGTGGCTAAGAGATTTCAGACAGAGCTGAGGAGTTGTCCTCGAGGTTATGCTTATGCATTATATAGATATCCTTTTTTTAGTTTATGGTGTATTGGAGTGGCTAGATGGAAGTGCCTGAAAATGTTGAGCTGTATTCTAGTAGCCTTGATTTTTGGATTGTAAAGCTATCTAGCTTTTACAATGTGACCATGTGATTGTGAGAACTTTGTATCTGATACTCCCTTTATACAAGGTATGGATGAGTAAAAATACAATAACAAAAAATAAAGAACTAATAGGGGGGATAAGGGATTTTAAAAAGTAGGTAGATTGAAATGTTAGTGGTCAATGAGAGGGAGGGGTAAGGGATACAGGATGTGTGCGTTTTTTCCTTTTTCTTTTTATTTCTTTTTCTGGAATGGTGCAAATGTTTTAAAAATGATCGTGGTGATGAATACACAACTATGTGATGATATTGTGAGTCACTGATTGTGTACTTTGGATGAATTGTATGTGTGTGAAGATACCTTAATAAAAATATTTTAAAAGAGAACTAGTTGGCTAAAATTGGATTCACTGACTTGGAAAAAAATTATCTTGGCATTTCAACTCTAGTGCGAACAAAATTTGGAGTCTCTAGGTAGGCAATGTGTTAGTTAGATTCATTTGTCAACTTGGCCAGGTGAACATACCTAGTTCTGTTGCTGCGGACACAAGCCAATGGTACGTGAACCTCATCTGTTGCTAATTACATCTGCAGTCAACTAGGAGGCGTGTCTGCTGCAATGAGTGACGTTTGACTTAATTGGCTGGTGCTTAAATGAGAGAACGCAATGTAGCACAGCCTAAGTAGCTCAGCATTCCTCATCTCAGCACTAGCAGCTCAGCCCAGGCCTTTGGAGATGCAGAAAGAAGTCACCCCGGGGAAAGTTGTTGGAACCCAGGGGCCTGGAGAGAAGACCAGCAGAGACCATCCTGTGCCTTCCACATAAGAAAGAGTCTCAGTGGAAAGTTAGCTGCCTTTCCTCTGAAGAACCAACAAAATAAATCCCCTTTTATTAAAAGCCAGTCTGTCTCTAGTGTGTTGCATTCCGGAAGCTAGCAAACTAGAACAGGCAATTACCAAGCATTCAGGTTATTTCATTATTTAAAATTAATTGAACCAAAACAAGTTCCCCCATTTACATGCAATTTCAGAATTTGCAGGGCAAGATATTTTATTGGCATTTCCTTTGTTGAACTATCCTCTGTATTCTAAATATCCCCCTTACTCTAATCAAGAAACACTACCTGATTTGCTAGTCATCTGTCCTTCCTGACTTTGTCTATTTTTCCTGAGAAAAAAACAAAAAAGACTGACTTGGAAGTCTTCAAGTGGATAGATCTAAGCAGGTTCAAAAAGAATGTCAGTCCTGAGACTACAAGAATATCTAGTTTTCTTGAGGTGCAAGGGTAGTTCAGTGTAGACTTCTCATCTGCCATGTGGGAGACCTGGGTTCGATTCCCAGTCCACGCACTTCCCAAAAAAAACACAAGCAAAACAAACAAAAATTCAGCATTGGTGTTGCAATAACAGAATACTCGCATGAAAAAATAATGAAATAATGACCCCGTCATGCAGCATACAAAAAAAGAGAGAATACCCACCCAGCTTTCTAAGAATGAGGACCATTCCAGTTTATTAATTGACTGCTTTTTTTTATGGAATGAGAGAAGGAAAATATCAAACTCCACATAACTTTCAGAATGGATGAAAACCAACAGAAGTAAAACAGAAGCAAGTTTAACCACAAGAAGTAAGATTTAAACGCAGTTTCAGAACTGTTGGTTTGGGACCTGAATGATGAAATAGCCAATGGCATATTTCACAGGGATCTTAGACTTTCCTTGTGGTGAGCTGGGGAACAGGTGGAGATTTATGATAGAAACAGATTAATCAAACAGGAATATCCTAGGCCTATAGAATAAAAATTTTTTTTTAACCTATGGAATAAAGGGTTTATTCTAGTTTAAACTGGGAAAATCTGAATATCTGTACATTATATCAATGTCAATATGTGTTCTGGACTATAGCTTTGCAAAATGTTACTGCTGGGAAAACTGGGGTACCTGCATTGTCTACTACTATTTCAAAATAAAATGTTAAATTTAAAAATACACTCCTGAATGATGTATAAGATGCCTGCACTTAAAGCATGGTGATATATACTCATGGAATGAATGAATGAATGAATGAATTATTGACATTGTAAGATGCGGTAGTTTGGAACTGTGTACCCCTTAAAAATTTGTAATCCATTTCTCTTGGTGTGAACATAATATAACTAGGTCCTTTGACATGGTTACTTCATTAAAATGCAGCCCAGATTAATCAGGATATGTCTTAATCCTGTTACTGGAGTCCTTTACAAGCAGAATGAAATGAGACAGATAGGGAAAAACCATGGGAAGCAAGAAGCTGAAGGTCAGTGAAACCTGGAAGAGAAGGGTGCCAATTTGAAAGTATTATGTACCCCAGAAAAGTCATGTTTTAATCCTGATTTTGTAGAGGCAGCCAGGTTTCTTTTAAACTTGAATCAATACTGTAGGTTGGAAACTTTTGATTAGATTATATCTATGGAGATGTGACAAACCCAATTGTGGGTATGCTCTTTTGATTAGATGGAGATGTGACTCCACCAATTCCAGGTGGGTCTTGATTAGTTCACTGGATTCCTTTAGAAGAGGAAAATTTTGGAGAAATCAGAAATGACCTACCAGACAGAAACTTCAGAGCAGAGCTGACATGGATTCCAGCACTGGAGAACAGAGACACAGATGTTTGGAGATTCTTGGAGCCCAGCAGACATCACTATGAAATGTTAAGCAAGTCAGAAACTGGAGAGATCCAAGGGAAGCCAAGAGATGAAAGCCAGCCCCAGAGAAGCAAAGTGAGGAACCTCCACAGGAAGAGAAGCTAAAAGAAATGGAGCTCAGGAGCAAGGGACCAGCAGACACCAGCCATGTGACTACCCATCTGACAGTGGTGTTCCTGACCCATCAGCCTTCCTTGAATTGAGGCATCTTTCCCTGGACGCTTTACTTGGGATGATTTCATGGGCTTAGAACTGTAAACTTGTAATTTATTAAAGTCTCTTTTTAAAAAGTCATTTCAGTTCTGGTATATGGCATTCTGGCAGCTTGGAAAGTAACAAGAAGCGAGAGGACAGGTGAGGCTCCCATGTGCATTGCCATGTAACAGAGGAGTTCAGGACCAAAGATCACCAGCAGCCAGTCCAGGAATGCCAGTCTTCAGGAAGAAAGTTTTGCCTTGATGATGCCTTGATTTGGACTTTTTCCTAGCCTCAAAAACTGTGAGCCAATACATCCCCATGGTTTAGTCAACCCTCTGCCTGGCACTTGCTTTAGCAATAAGAAAACTAAAACATAAGGTATTTATGTATTAGGTTTTAAGGTCACCTTACATAAACCATTCCTTCTCATTAGCATAGTCTTCTTGTTTGCAGTATCCACCTTGCATTGGCTACCAGATTTCTTTTCCTAAACACAGCTTTGATGACTCTTCCTATCTCCAAAGGCTTCAATGATTCTTCATTGTCTGCAGAATAAAATTAAATAAATACCTTTGATCTAGCATTCAGACTTTCCATCTCTCTAAGTTTCTGCCCCAAAATTCTTCACTCCAAACAAGTAAATCAACTTCTTGGTACCATAATATTAAGTTCATTTGCTTCTATAGCCTTTTAATTCAGACATACCTGGACTCATTCCTTAAAATGACCCTTATCTGCTAAGTAACCTCTGGGAAGTCCTTTGCTTTCCCATCTTAGTTTACTCACTTGAAACATAGAGTTAATCACAGTTATTTTCAGAGCTTTATAAAGAATGAGAAATGATATGCAAAATTTTGAAACAGTACCCACTACATCATATGATCTTGGTAAATAGTGGCTTTCTCAATACTTTCCATCTTATAACCAAACTAATTAGTGATCTTTACTGTCCATTGTGGTTTTCCTTCCCCAGTGTATTTTATGCCTACCAGCCTCAAATAAATTATCAAAATCTCTTTTATCTGGAGCAATCATTTATTATAAAAAGAACCCCAAGCTGTTGGAAAAAAGAAATGATTTTCCTTAAAGTATACCAACACCATCTTCTTCTGCAGTAAAAGTTTGTACAGCTCAACTTCACACACACACACACACAATGCCCGTCTGTGAAGAAAAAAAAAGCAATACCTCATTGGATTGGTGTTCTAGTTTGCTAGCTGCCGGAATGCAACACACCAGAGACGAATTGGCTTTTATAAAAGGGGATTTATTTTGTTGGTTCTTCAGAGGAAAGGCAGCTAACTTTCCACTGAGGCTCTTTTCTTATGTGGAAGGCACAGGATGGTCTCTGCTGGTCTTCTCTCCAGGCCCCTGGGTTCCAACAACTTTCCTCGGGGTGACTTCTCCAAAGGCCTGGGCTGAGCTGCAAGTGCTGAGATGAGGAATGCCGAGCTGCTTAGCAGCGCTACGTTGCAATCTCTCATTTAAGCACCAGCCAATTAAGTCAAACGTCACTCATTACAGCAGACACGCCTCCTAACTGACTGCAGATGTAATTGGCAACAGATGAGGTTCATGTACCAAGGTTCACGTACCATTGGTTTATGTCCGCAGCAACAGGACTAGGTATGCTCACCTGGCCAAGTTGACAACTGAATCTAACTAACACAATTGGAATCTGAGGGAACAAGAATCATGTTTTGGTATGTTTTTTAAAGCAGGTCATGATTACTGAATGAAAAGCATTGAGCAAAGCATTGAATGAGCTACCTGGCTTTCTAACATTATCATTTGGCTTGCTTTAGATTTGTTGCAAGAGATAATAAGGAGAAATCGTGTGCATAAATCCAAAGAAAGTTTCAGATATAAATGAAGCCTTAAAAAAATGAAGGAATTGAGGTCTCCTAATGTAGGAGCTATACACCTAGATAAATAAAATAACTTTAAATTGTCCTCTCAATAAACAGAACTAAACAACTGATAATTCTCCGTTCTGCTTCCCTCTCCTGGTCATCATAACCACACTGACTTCTCCTCTCCTGAATGAAATGGAAGAAGAATGTTACTCTTTCTCTACTTAGTCATCCTGTTTCTTTCCCAGGAGATAGGAGGCAAGAAGGGTGAGGAGAGGCACAGAAGTACAAAGCAGCCTTCGGGGAGAGGTACGTGAGGGTAAAAATAAAGCCATTCAACAAGTCCTGTAGTCAAAGGGCAGAGATATGGACTGCGCTTCTGGGAATATTTTTCAGGGAAAAGTCTTTGAACAGGAATTGAGAAATAACTTTGTCATTAGCTAAATCTGTGGTACTGGGTATATTACTTCTCTTTGATCTCAATTTCTTCACCTGTAGAATCATGGACTTGGAGTGTATCACATTCAGACTCCCTCCAGGAATGACATGATCTGCCTCAAACATTGGTCCTTGGCTTTTACCTACATTACTTGAAGGGTCAACTCTTTCATGTAAGAGAAAAATAAATAATTTCTCATAAATTTTATCTCAAATTTAGTTGATAAAATGCGTAATGCTTATGAAGAATGTGTAATAAAGATGGGATTATAAAGTAACTATGTAGTAAAAATGGAATAAGTATAGAGTATAAAAAATGTGATAAAATAGAAGTCTTAGATATCAGGAATATGTGTTTCTCTCTTGAACAGTTGGAAGACTTCTCCAACAGCAATAAAGGACAGAGCTATCCTGTTTGCTGGCTAGGAGAGGACTGGCTTTACTTCTTGAATGTTAGAATGTTCCTGTGCTGAGAAATGACCAAGCCTGGAGAGTTAAATGAAGCAAAGTGAAACAGTGATCCAAGTGAACTGGTTGATTTTTTTTTCCTGTTTCTATAATATATAGAAAAATAGAGCTTGCTCATTTACTTGGTATATTTTTTGAGAGTGTGTTTTCTCCATTGAAGCATTTGGAAAAAGAAGGTAAGTCATGTGTTTGATTCCTTTGTGATTTCAGTTGCAGAGCTTTCTCAAAAGTAACATACTCCCCTCATCCTTCCAAAGGACTTAATTTTGTTGTTAGATGTTTCTTCAAAATATCTTGGTGAAAACTATGGGGAAAAGATTATTCAAAGGAACAGTGGATGGCAGTATTGGTTTGCAGCTCTAAAGCAGAAAGCAATGGGAAGTACAAATTTTTAAAGAAGAAAACTAGCAGATACTTGATCTTCTGAAAAAGCCTCTCATGGACCTGGGTCTAAAACCCTGAAAAGTTCATATTTGCAGTTTCAAAATTTTTTCATAAGGGAACTATGTCAGATGATTTGAAGTATTGCATCAAGAAATATGGAGAGGGAAAATGATGACATATAAAGATGATGGCCTCTTTAAATTCAAAATTTTACATAATCATCTCCCACACTAAATGTGGTTAATAGAACTGGCTGATCAAAAGACTAATGACCAAGAAATACAAGAGTCATTGTAAGATGCAATAGAAAATTTGTGTCTTTTATAGGGGGTAAAAGATTTTAGATGGAAAGAAAGAGAGGTCAAGATAGAGAGGGGGATAGGATGAAATACATACCAGGCAGCTCGTTATGAATTTCATTTTTAACAATGAATATACATGATGTTTTGGTACTAACATAGCACCTATTACTTTAGGAATGTAGACTATTATTTTTGCCTAATCTCCTTGCTTTTGTGTCTCTCACTTCTGTCCATGTATACTGATTTGGGCCCTGATTTGTTCGTGCATATATCCGTTCATTGATTCATTCATTCAACAAATACCTTTGATCGTGTATGAAAATCCAGCCCTAGGCAAAGTTCTGGGGATTCAGATGCTCCAACTGCAGAAACAGGCTTGTAAATAGAAAAATTCCATGCAATATGTTAAGTGATAGCTAAGCGGTTTACTGAATTATTTCAGACTGGTGGGATAAAAACATGATACAATTTTAAGTTTTGTGAATCATAGTTCCTTGTGCTGTGTCAGACCTCTCTATCCTGCTGACAGCTTATTGAATCACATTTTGGGCAGGTTTCAAAATTTCTCAGGAACTTCTGGTTACTAAAGTTGTAATTCTCCATTTTCAATGATCTAGTTTAAACTTCTTTTTCCACCCCAATTAAACATATATATTTACCTGGTGCAGCACAGATTTGTGGCTTTGGGGACCTGAAGAAGGAAGGGGGAAGGTTCATTGTCTTATTCTTTTTGCCTTTCTTGAGTTGTGGGCTCGGGAGGGGTTTGTAATCTCTGGGACACACTCTCCACCCTGACACATCCACATCCTATACCTTCCATTTTCAACGCGTAATTCTTTAGGCATCCTCTCTGGGTTGGCTGCCTCTCTTCTCTAGTTGTTGTGTTCTCTGGCTTTTCATGTTAACCAGGCAGCTCGAACTCAATCTCTTCCAAATCCTTCCAGCTCCTGTCCCCATCAAAATACCACACAGTATCTTTTTCCTGGAGTTCCTTCACCCAGCCTCAAGGCCTCTGTAATGCCCACTGACCTTTCAGAAACTCACACACCTTCATGATGACAAATAGAGTAGCACAGGCTGCTCAGCCACTGTTCCCTTGCTCCAAGCTATTGTCTCATCTCTTTCTCTCTAATTATTTTTGTCCTGCTCAGGTGGATGCTTGACAAATGAACAAATCAGCTGCCTGGCCAAATGACTGTGAAATAAGACATCAATTTCCTTCTTGTAAGGTTCCTCAAAATTCTGGAACTCCATTCACATAACTACTTTATAAAGCCTTTCTCTGGAAGTAGTAGCATGCATGAAACTGGATAGGAAGATCTGAGCTAAGGCTGGGACAATGAGGAAAGTTACTCACTGGAAGAGGAATAAGAAAGAAAGGAGAGGGTGAGTGTTCTTCCAAAGTTTCTAGTTGTGGAGAGTTCATGGATGATGCCATTATTTTCTAAGAGGGGAAGAGGAGCAGAGGAACATGATGGGGTGAGAAAGTAATATATTTGGTTTTGGACATGAAGTAGTTATATATCTAGAAAGAAATGGACCAATAGTTAATTAGAACTACAATATAAATAAGAATTACAATATAAGTTGGAAGAAATTCTAAATCTGAATGGAGAAACTAGACCTTGTAAATCATGAAATGAACAGAATGCAAGAAGAATGAATGGACAGAATGTTGATTTCTGAAAGATCTTTTCAGGATGTCCATGAATTTAATGGAGCATATTAAGACAGGCAAACAAGATCAAATTATAAAGTAAGGCATTCTTAACAGGGAGAGATCAATAAACAGGAGAAAAAAAAAACTATATTTAAATTTGGCAGCCTAAAAATAACAGGAGAAAATGATGGGACAAACAATTAAAGAAATGTAAGGAAGATAATCATTTAAAATAATTCATATTTAGGAATCTTAAAAATTCCATTTAAAAAGGCAATGAACACAAGGACATGTTATCAGAAAACAATAATGACCTCAGAAAAAGCTTCAAATAAGCATGAGCAAGGAAATGGTTGGGAAAAATGATCAGTTATAGGTAAAATGGCAGTTTACAAAACCTTTGAGTTTGAATGTATTTTGCAAATTGTGTTCAATCTCTTCATTGGATAAATGATGAACCCAAACCCCAGACAGTTAAATGAATTACACAGCTAGTGTGGGGCAGAGACAGAAGAATCTGTGTCTCTCAAGTCCAGGGCCAGCTGTCCTCCACTAGACTTTAGCATCACTTTTATTAATCAATTTAAAGTGGCTCTAATGGTACTCTTGCAAAGTCATGGGCATCTTTGAGAAGAACAAGGGCAAATGGCACCCTATTTTTTGAAGCAACCTAAAGAAGACTTCAAACCATGCCCACCCTGTATTCTCTATCACACTAATAATTCCTAAACAATGTCACCCACCAGTTCATTTGATTACATGGAAAAACTCACTCATGACTATGCTCCTATGGAAAGTACACACATGCCTCTTGAAAAAATTATGTGTGAATTATGACCAATTTCTATTCCTACCATTTAATAAAAGTTTTATTGCTGAGAAAAATAGAGAATTTTAATAATACACAAATAGCCAGCAGATGTAGTCATGGTTCTCCCTGTCTATATTATGTCATTGCCAATTAATAAAGGAAAGCACTCTCTGTAATTCATGATGAGATTGTGACATGGAAAGGAAAGTAGCAGCATAGCAGGGGACCCTTAAGATCACCAGTGATTCTGTCAATAATTTGCCATATTCAGAAATAAAATAAAAGAGCAAAATATTAAAGAATGCTACAAATGGCTGCCCCCCATTATTTTTTTAAGTCTGTTTGGTAATTCAATTCTACAATGTAAACAGCTGGCAGAAATAGTGTTGTGTGCTAAATATCTCATTACAAAATTCTAGAAAACTAGAGAGTTACTGACAATTAAGGGTTGGTACACACAAGTGGCCAAAATTGCAGTTTACAAAAGACTGATAATTGCTCAAGAAGACAGAATTGACATATATAATTGGATTTGGTCATTTTACTTTTATCATGTATTTGTCTTACCAAATGGATGCATGCAGCTGCTATATGAATTAACATGCATCGTTTTATATTCCAGTCTTCTTTTCTGTACCACTGCCTCCTAAACCCCAGCCTCAACTACACTCAGGGTTTTTACTTTCTATTTTGACTCCTCTATCAGTTTCTCTTTTCTTTTTGCACTCTAGAATAGCATTAACAACATGGTCAGACAGAAACTTTCAAAATGCAATCAATAGAGTATTAAATAATCTCATGTATATAAGCGTAAGGAGCAATGATTGATTTTATTCAATTACTGACCAGTTTCAAAACAAAATTCCCAAGTATGGTGGGGACCAAATGTGTTATTAATGTTTGCAATATTGCCATGTATTCAGTCTGCCAAAGCTGCCAAATGCAACACACCAGAGATGCATTGGCTTTTAATAAAAGGGGATTTATTTAGTTAAAAACATATAGTTCTTCAGAGGAAAGACAGGTAACTTTCATCTAAGGTTCTCTCTTACACGGGAAGGCCCAGGGCAATGTCTGCTGGCCTTCTCTCCCGGCTTCTAGGTTCCAGCAGCTCTCCCAAGACATTTGCATCTCCAAACATCTGGGCTGAGATAGGCTCTTTCTTTTAAGCCTCCAGCCAAGTAAAATAAACATCATTCATTGTGGAATGCACTCCCCTTAGCTGACTTCAGATGTAATCAGCCTTAGATGAATTTCACATACAAATAACTCAAGTCAACAGCAACAGAACTAGACACCATCACCTGGCCAAATTGACACCTGAACTTAATTACCACACCATGTTTATTCTTTTATGAATAGCATCAATTAACTATTACTCCACTGGTTCCCATCAAAAGCACTGCTGTCTGTAGCATTCATTCTGGTGAGCAAAATCATGATTTTCAAGGAGAAGCATAAATGCCCATGTGGGTGTCATAAATAGCATAATTTAGAGGTGTGACAAAACAAAATTTGTTGTAGAAGGCACAAATTACTAGGACAAGGTAATGGTTGATCTTTCAAAAAGTTGGTCCTCATAGATTTTTCTTACCGTTATTTTCAATCTGCAGAAAAAAGAGAACCCACACTCATGCTCGCAGATTTGCATAACTGCTTTCACGGACTTAAATCAGTTCTATCAATTTCTGACTATTAAAAAATATTTTTCTTGTTAAATCTAGATGATTTTTGATATTGGGAACACAATTGAAAATGGGGCGACTGGTTATATTAACCACCTCAGTCTCAATGTGGTAGAATCCTGGAATTGCCTATGCAAACAACATCGTGTTTGAAAGTGTTTTCATCATACTTGAAAATCTATCTTTTTATGTTTAAAATCCTGTTAAAATTTGAACTTTGCAAGAATGGGTAAAATCTTAATTTCTTAAACCAATCTCATTGATAGGTATGCAAAAGGAGCTGCCAAGAAGAAGGAAAGAAGTCTGAAAGATCTTGAAAAGAGTGTTGATTTGGGTTTTAGGATGGTGGAGGTTTATCACAGGGCCTCTTGTTCACTGCAACACTGATTTCAATGTTCTAAGCCTCACTCTTCTCTTCTTCCAAACTGCTGGTAAAGACTTCATCCTCAGGGTTCTTCTTCACACACACTTCACACACTTCTTCACACAAATTCCAACAGCACCATCCTTCTTCTTCCCCAGAAGTAAAAGAAAATCGACCTTGAAATCAAACAGGACCTTTGCCATTTCATTCCTAGGTGCTATTAACACAAAACAATAGCAATTTAAGATGTTGATTATTTTTATTGCTAGATCATGTACAAAAAGATGGCATGCATGTTTTTTATTTTCTATTATGTTGTATTTTTGTTGTGCTCACTTTTGCAATTTAAGTAAAGCTGAAATAGTTATGAGGATTATGAAAAAGAGCAGCTCAGTAGAATGAACTGATACAATAAACAAGTATTATTCTGATTACTGGACCTGGCATAACTAGGAAAATTGCACAGGTAAGGAAAAATAAGATCATTTTGAATTTACCCCCAACAATTACCTAAATCAGAACTACAGTTAAAAAAAAAATAGTGCACATATTTTCAAAAGGAAGAAATGCAGGAAATTGTTATGTCTGAAAAACTCTCAGCTTGTGATTTTCCTCAGCATCACAAATTGGGTTATAGTGTTAAAGAAGCAGTGTTTGCAGGCTAGAAAACCTCTTTCATTATATAACTTATAAGAGCATAATTAAAACAGTACAATGTCACAGCCTTACTATAAACTAATGAGAAATGAGATAAATAAATTTAGTTAGAGGAATGAATCCTAATGAAAACATACAGACCTAAATATAGTTTGAAAGGGGTGGAAACTGAGGGAGGATATGACTAGTCAACTAGTTTTTGTAAGGAATAAACCCAAATGAAATGGAGCACAGGGTGCATAATTAGGACAAAATGGATAAAATTGAGCAAGGGAATACTTGGGAAGTATATTAAGAAATATTTCCTACCACTGAGGTTTTCTGGACTCCAGAAAAATCATCCTTTTAAAGGAAATGGTGGAAACACCTTTTCTTACCTCAGTTAAATTGGATTGGATCAGACTTTCACTCTGGAAGTATAGGTCTATTTGGACAGGCTGTCTATCTTTGGATGATTTTAATCAATTGTTTTTACTCCTGCTTTCTCTGAACCAAAAATTTTCAGGCATCTGGTCATGGATTCTGTAAGTCAATTCTCCTTCCAATACTTTATCTCTTTTCTTTTTTTCCATTCCTATGACCTACTTTTAAAAGAAATATCAGTGAAATATGGTATTATTTCAATATTTTCCTGGAGAAAAGTGAATCAAATATATAAGAGAATTTGAAAGTAGTCATTTTTATAGTTTGGAATATTCTTGGTTTGGTTTGGAATATTCTTAGCTGAAAATTTACATCTATTAAATTAAAAACTAGCCATCTGACTATTAGGAAAATGTTTATGAGTGCTGTAATTGTACAGTAATGTAGAGTTCAGTTCTAGCTACAAAACTGATCTATTCAACCAACAATTCAGAATGCCCTCCATTCAAATGCTATGATTACACAGAATGTATGAGAAACCTCAAATTTTATTATACCTACTTAAAAAGTGCATTATCTATACAATGATATTTATAAATAATATAAATGTAATATACAAAAGATTTATAATCTCTATAATTACTGTATATTGCTTTTATAATAATGATAATGTCCACACTTAATGCTATGGTGCATGTTACACATAGCTTTTCTACGTAAACAATAGGAAATTTCAGAGACACAAAAAGGAAAATTTGTTTGCTTTGGAATTAATAACTAATTTTACATGTTGAAATAAAAATAGTAACTTGAACTCCCACATTTGCCCTTCAACCTAAATACCTGTACTACAGTGTGTAAGAAAATGAGATTTCTCAAATATAAGCAAGAAGGAGGTACCTTATCTCTTTCCCAGGTAAGATGACTAATTTTGATGGGGTCAGCCTTACCGAAAACAACTTAGGACACAGAATGAAGGATCACAAACACTAACTGACTGATAAATTTTCATCTACTTGTGCTGTTGTTGGGGAAATTGTCTGGGAAAACACTGTCCCTGTCTACTTGACCTGAACCAAGAACGTTTGATCATTCCAGACTTTCTAGGCAAGCAAAAAAGTCTTGCTTACATAAAATGTTCGTTTGGTTTTGTTTTGTTTAGAGAGCTGAACATGAGGACTCTACTTGCCTCTTCCTTAAAATGAAATGCTCCGTCATCTTGGGAACTTCTAATCTGTTTACCAGCTGTGCTGATAAGCTGGATTTATTTAACTGTTATCATCAAGCTGACCTGTGTTATAATGACAGATAATGGTTCGATGAACAAAAGTATCCTCTTTCTCAGGCCTTTTTTTCCATAAGAGAAGGGAAATTTAGGTTCAAAGATTCCACTTTTCCCTGCTCTTTAAATGCAAATATGTCAGAGATATATTAAAATGGCATTCAATATAGACTACTATTTTTAAAACAAAGTTGTCATTTGACTCCTGGTGAATTGCTCATAAATTCAGGACTGAATAAAGAGATCAGATTACATTAAATGCATTTTGGTATCTATAACTTTCTGCAATGAATTAAAACTGGCTGATCTAGTCTCCAGTGCATTTCATTTTCCGTTGATTCATGTACTGTAATATAACCTTCAAAATTCCCTTATGCCAACAAACTCTCTCATATATGCTGAGTGCAGGAGGAGATTAAAGTGGCTATAAGATTGAAAACTGTAGGAAGGTATCAGATAATGTGGTAGAGGTATAATGAAAGTGTAAACAAAGCTGGTAAATGTAGAAATCACTGTTCCTATAATCCACTGTTGAATTCAATGGAGAGTTTAGCTCCCTACCAAATACATATTAATACCTAACAAATTGGCAAGATCAATACACCAAACCTGTTTCATTCTTATTAAAGTATATTTCTCTTTGAGACTAGGCATAAGCAAGGCATGCCATTCTTCTTTGGAAAATGTAATATTTCCCCAGTAGGAATTTAGCATTCAGGTATGCTCAGACTCCCAGCTCTGAGAAAGTCACATCAGATGATTTTCCTCCACTTTTTAAAATTGAAGTTACTTACAGAAATAACCTTTCATATTTTCCTGAGCAGTAGCTTTTTGTTTCTGCATTGTGAAAGCCAATCCATCCTTTAAAGGCTCTTTAAGCTGGCAAAAAAAAAAAAAGTGCTATTACTGAGCTAGGAGCCTCTATTGTTTCAGTAGTAGCTTGAGCTATGGTTGAATGCTTTCAACAGAAGTTAAAAGAGATAATGAGTCTTTAATGATACAAAATCAGAGCCTTGTGTGCCTAGCGAAGCCTGACACAAGCTCCAGCTTGCAGCTAGCAAGGAAAGCTCATCGCTATCTGCTTTACACACCAAATAAACCCACAAAGTGCCTTCTTGGAAAACTGTGTATCCCCTAAGATAGGATCAGCGGTATTTGTCTATTAAGTTAAACTTGTTCAGAGATGCAAAACAACATAGGAAGGTAAGACTCTATTCTTTTCCTCTCCATACATCTCTTTAAAAGTTTAAGATGAGCACATCACCACCTTTGGAGCAGCAGCTTCTATTTCATTCCAGACTTTTTAGATAGCAATTTCCTTTTCATATATGTTTCTCTTCCTTTCCACCAGAAATACAAACAAGAAACTCCAGTGTCACCTGCCTGGGTTCACACTGCTACGATGACCAGATAGAAGGTTACTCGGCTTGATTGAAAGAGATTTTTGTGTTAAGAGTTTTAGGAGACTGGTTTGAATCTCAGTTGAGTTAATATTTTAAGTGCCAGCCAAAAAATTCTGGAGAGCACTCTTCTTCCATGAACACAAGCCAGGCTCCTTGATGTTATATCAGATTTGCTTCTGTAAGGATTGGTGTGCCTGATATGATCAGGAAGCTTCAGATGTGCTGATTATAAATTAAAATTAAGAAAAACAGAATGATCTGGAAAATAAGGAATATAAGTCTACATCGCAGCAGTCTACTCTTTGCAAGAATGCTTTAAAAGTCATGGAAAGGGGGATTATTTATTGTAGGAATCCTAACTAGTTTACGGTGTAAAGATTTGCATGCTGTCATTATTGTATTAAGGTGCCACAATCAATTACAGAAATGAAGAGAGGAAAACAGCCTTATAACTTGACTTGGGTGCATATACCATCCACTTTTTTTCATTTTCAAAAAAAAAATGGGTGTAAGTGAATTTGGGAGATGGGGGAGGGAAGGATTAGATGGGCTAATAAGGCATAGTTAATTGAGAGGAACTGAATTATCCTGCCTTTATTTTGGGGAGCCCAATTTCATCTTCCTGCCCTTTTCCTTCCTTTTCCCTCATCCCCATTTCCATCCACTCAGCTTCTACCTGCAGCATATGGGAGCTGGTGAGGAATGATGGTTAAGGTTGTTAATATAGCAAAATGGAGATGTGGGGCATATCAGGAAGAGTTAGAAGAACGTAAGGAGAAAAAAAAAAAGAAAGTCTCCTTTTTAACTCCAAATATCCCATTTCTCCCACAAACTTCCACTATTTTAAGTCATGCTTATTGAGACACAAAGAAAGAATAGCTGTCCATTAATGTGAACATATTTTCAAGACCTGATTAATTTTAACTTTATAATGGCGTTGTTTCTAACCTATTGCCTGGCATTAACATAAAATATAGCTCTGAATAGGTAAATGCATGCTTAACAACCTCCTATCATCACCAAGTAATTGGAATTTTTCTTCATAGAAAACTCTTAATTGTTAAGCAGTAGAATTGTCACAATTATGTCCACCACCCCAGCTCACAACCTCTCTGGAAATACAGAGAATATCAGGTGACTACGTAATCACTCTAAGTTTGGAAAGAGCCATGGCTTATTTTCCCCCACTTTCTCCCTCAGAGGCATTCAACAAATCTTCATGAGCCCAATTCACAGTGGAACAATCAGCAGATGTCGGATTGTAAATATGGCCTCATGGATTACTTCCTTTTATCAATACATACAACATACTGGGTACAGATAGTTTTCTTAAACTAAGTTAATGAATTCAGGGCCAAAGACATCCCTGGCACTCCCCCCCTAAAACAATTGTTTTTTCCTTCTATCTCTATAGTGCACAATTTAAAATTCCTAAACAAGTCATATGTTTCTGGATCCTGAATGCCATACTTTGCAAAGTGTGTGAGACTAAAGATGGACGAGATTGCAGCACCACTTTGCAAAACTAACATACTATTACCATCTCAATAGAACTAAAATCAGTATGCAATCTGACTTAGAACCACTATACAGAAATACATTCCTGAATTTTAGGAGTATTTTAATATGTTCACTCAAGAGATATTTACTAAGTGCCTACTATATTCATTAATTCAACAATTTTTTATTATGCCATTAATTATTCTATCTGCTGGGTGTATAATAATGAGCAAAGGAGACAAAAATTCCTGCCTTAATTCTAGTCTGTAGTGTAGATGCTGGGAACACAGCAGTGAATAAGAGAAAAAGAGATCCATGCTTCCGTGAAGTTTAAATTCTAATGAAGACTATGGGCAATAAGCAAGTAAATACATTCATATATATGTACTTACTGTACATATGTATTTATATATACAATTAACAGATAATCAGGTAACGTGAATATATGAAAACAAGAGAATGTGATAGAGGGGTAGAAGAAGCTGACATGGATAATCGAGATGTAAAGGTAAGTCTATTTGTAGATGGAATCTTTTGGGAGTCTTTTGTTCCAGAATTATGAACAAATTTTTAAAAGAAGCTTGAAACATGATTCTTTCTCATTATCTCAGAATAAAGTGAACCAAAATAATAATAGTTTTTAAAATAAGAGAATCCAGTTTCTAAAGAGATGTGTAAGGAATTTTCTTTATGATGAAGCAATTAAAATAACACAGGTGAATATATTAAGATAGTGTTTATTCAAAGTAGAGATTGAAGATTTTCTGGATGATTTCAGAAATAAATACTTCAGGAAGAGAAAAAAATGGTTAAGCCTTGGGATTGAAAGATTCAGATTATTGCTCTATAGTAAGTACATACTTTGATAGATTTTCTGCTATTTATTTCATGTATTTGATATACATACAATGTTATATGAAATATTTTCATAAAATTAGGATCTTTGCAAAAGTGCTGCTTCCATTCTGATCTGTTCTGTTTATATTTTCATCCATAATGTTAAATGTTAAGCCATAGCTTTAATGGAAATAAACTAATTAAAAAGTATGATAAATAAGATGCAGTGAACCATTTAAAAGTACCATAAAATTTAAAGATGGAAAGTCAGTTGGGCTGGTCATTTTTGCCATCTATTCAGGCACTTGAATTTCCATGAAATTTACTAATTAAAGGTTTTTCTATTCTAACTTTAAATGATGCAAGCAGTAGGGTTTTCAACACAGCTTTCCGAAAAAATTGCTTTGTCACCAAATATATTTCACTGTTATGATTTTTCCTGGCATCTGCATTTTTAATAATGTATACAAGCAAACAATGTAGAGGTTTTATTGATCCATTTCATTTTCCAACTATTAATAGTAAATAGATTTATAATGATACATTATAAATAATTTCTGAATATTACCATTAACAACAGCAATAAAATTACTAAAGTTAATTAGCAAAACAGTGAAATACATTAATAAGGCTTAATGTTCTTTGTTTAAGAATTGGACTATAACTTGCAGCTTATATTCAAGAAGTCCAAGTTTGTTTCAAGACCTGAACGTCAGTTCAACACAAAATGAAAAAGAGATTAGTTGGTGTCATTGAATCAAAGAAAGAGGTAAACAGGCTGATGAAAGAGAAAGAGAATACCCCCTTCCATTGAAGCATATAATTTTGAACTGAATATTTTTGCTTTGCTTTCCGAGAATCAAATTTGATCATTTCCAAACGTTTTATTCTTTTTTTGAACTTTACAGATCTTACAGTACTCCTGTTTTCCTTCCAGTTTAATTGTCAGGAAACTTAACTGTGGACTTTTTCTACAAATATCATTATTTCATAATCAATTACTAAATAAATGTTAGCATTTTTTTCCATCATGCAATGCCTTCATAGTATTAATAAATTTCCAATAATTTAAAACACACACACATTACCAGAACTTTGGTTATTAATCAACATCAAACAATATCTAAGGAACTGTACATTTAAAACAGATCTTAGATAATAACAGTACCTTAAGTAAATATATATATATGTTTTTTTTTCCCTGCTTTATGTCAGGTGCTTTGCTCTACTCTATGGGGAAGATAAAAATGAACACTCAGGGTGGGCCACGGTGGCTCAGCAGGCAAGAACGCTTGCCTGCCATGCCAGAGGACCCGGGTTCGATTCCCGGTGCCTGCCCATGAAAAAAAAAAAAAAAAAAAAAAGAACACTCGATTCTTATCTCTGAAGTGCCGGTAACACATCTCAGCATTAAGGAAGGAAGCATCAGTAGGAGCAGCTGCTACAAAGCCCTTGATAGCAGGAGCACTTGAGTTTGAGTCCACATTCTGACACTTATTATTTATGTGACTTTTCTTTTGCCACTAGGAGAATCAATTTCAAAATGGTTGACCTTGGGATCTGGGCTGGAGGGACCAGCAAATGAAGTCAGGATAATCGTCGTGGGTCAGGGGAACAAGGAAGAGCTGGGAGATTAGTGATTCCCTTAAGGATAAAGAGCAATTTCAATAAAAGGAGCAGGAATAAATGGAAATTAGCCCAAAAAGTAAGCAAATCTGCTGTCCACTATGCAGACGACTGCACAAACCAATGTTTGCATGTTTCTGATGATCAGACATTCTAAAAACCATAAACTGAGAATATAAAGTGAATTTATTTGCTAAAATTTTCCTTAAGTGATTCTTCCTTTAAATGTCAACAGCCAAGCTCTTCATCACTAACTGGGGTTGACGATCGGCCAGAGAACGTGCTTCCCACTGTACTGAAGAAATGGTGTAAGACGTGGTTGGTGATATTTACTGTTCTTTAGCTCTTCATTGTTTTAACTGGTGCTCCGTTACCTTAGACATTATAACACAATTTTATAGCTGATCTCTATGAAACTAAACATTCACTTGTAATGGAAATCTCTTCTCTTGCAGACTTACCCGAGAACATCCATGCCAAGATTGAACCAAATATGACAGACAGTGGTATCCTGAAAATATCTGCTAGAGAATAAGGTATCCATTTCCAATGAAAATGTTTTCCTTGCCAGAGAGCACTTAATAGCATCTAGCAAAGATTAAGCAAGGAGAATTAAATATCCTGCTTTTCCATTTCAAGGAAGGAGTTTACATGGAACTTATTAATACATGGAACTAAGTATTAATTTTAGTTATCCTTGGATATCTCTTCTCCCTTAATACTTAAATTAGCACACAGTTTCTGCATCCTATCTAATCTGTTTTAATTTTTAAATACATATACAAAGTTTCCATTTCACCCAGTAAATGTTCTTGGGAGTTTATTTTTGTAGTACTTCATAATATCCTTTAAATAACTTTCTATTTTATATACTCCTCATTCTTTTTGGCTTTATTGAACATTTTCCTTGCAGCGTACTCTAATGATATCTGATGTGAAATAAATAGTGTGCCAATAAGGACCTATATTTTTCTAGGACTCTTTTTAGCAACAAGCAACAGATATCCAATATGAATTAGCTACAGCAAAAAAGGAGGAATATGACTAAACTATCGGGAGATAAGAGAAACTTAGTGTAATTTGGCTCTTTCTCTTTTCTCTGCTTCTCTCCATGCATCAGTTTTAATATCTCCTATTTCAAGCTAAACTATTTCCATGTAGCCAAGGAAATGCCCACTGACAGTTTCCACAGTCATTCTCACCGTTTGGCTGGTACCAATTTGAGAATTCCTGGGGAAGGACTCCAACTAACCTAGTTCCAATTCTATGCCACTTCTCAGAGCAGTGGTTCTCAATTACAAGGAGCAAAGCCACCCCAAAGAGGCATTTTGAAAATTCTGTGAGGAATTTTTTTGTTGCCAGAATAATTGGGAGGTGCTATTGGCATTCAGTAGGCAGAAGCCCAAGGTAATAGATGTTTTGCTATGATAGGATAACCCCAAAAAATGAATTTTCCTTTTCCAAATAATATCCTAATATCTTGTTGGATATTTGTGTATTTGTCTGAGCCCAGAATTTAACTGCTTTAGATATTAAAAAAGTATTTTGTATAATTTCAATATATATTGAATTATTTGTAGAAATGCAACTACATGTGATGTGAGTGAAATATGTCACTCAATACCAGCATTCTATCCAGAATTATTTATTCAACATTTCAGAAATATGAAGTCAGGGCAGACCCACTTGTGGCATTGGGTTACAAATATAACTTACATATACCAATCTAAATGGATAACTATCATATTTTGGTGAGAAAAAAAAGTAAATGAAAAATATGACATTGGAGAGAAGAAATCTTATTACACTAAATTTAAATGGATTAAACTCATCAATTGAAAAACAGAGATCTTCAGTTAGATTACAAGCAAACAAGGCCTAGCAATATTTCTCTACAATGGGACTATTTAAAGTATGTTCTGCTGACTGATACCAATTTTTAACCTATTTGTTACCCATGCTAAGCACAGAAATTGAGAATTAGAACTTCAACAACTTTATAGAAATTTGGCAGAATAATTTCATATCTCTTGAGTCTAATAATAAAAATAGACTAATGTGTTGTGTGCCTTTGTTTATTTTATTTTATTTTTCTAGAAATCCATATTTACTGCATTTCACAAAAGGAAAGTTCAGTAGGAATAGACTAGGAAGTTTAGAAAATGTAATCTTCCACCACAATTGGTTTGAGAAGCACTGGTCTACAAAGTATCCTCTTCAAGATGGCAATTAAAGGTTAGGAATAATATTTCAACACCTACAAATAACAGTAAGCTGGAGCTGCCAACTTTATTTGTGACAAAATAGAGTTCATGAAAAAAAATAATAAGTGCTATATACTGGTAAAATAAAAAATAGAGTAAAATAACATATCTACACCTCACAAAATTGTATAAAAATGCATAAGACAAAAACTAACAAATATACAGGTAGAAATAGAGAGATAAATAATTGTTGTAGAGGGTACTAACATACTCCTAAAAGTGGCTAGATGAAGCAAAATAAAAAAATAAAATAATAATAAGCAAGGATATATATTATCTAAATAATTCAATTAATAACTGCTAGTTGTTATATATTAAAAATAAGCAGAAGGAACAAAGAAAAGAAAAAAGAAGCAGAAGGGATGCAAATGTACTTCAGTGGTAGAATTCTTGCCTGCCATGTGGGAGACCCAGGTTCATTTCCCAGCCCATGCACTTCCCCAAAAAACAAACAAGCAAGCAAAACAAACAAACAAAAATTCATTAAATGGTGCTGCAATAATGGGATATTTACATGGAAAACTAATGAAATGTGACCTTGTCATACAGCATACCAAAAAAAAATAATAAGCAGAGAATGCATATTTTCTTTTTGAACATACATGGAACATTTGCAAAAATTGATCCTTTACTTGGGCCACAAAGGAAGCCTCAATAAATTTCAGAGGATGAAATCATACAGTTTACATTCTCCAAATGCCTTACAATAAATTAATAACAAAAGGCTATCTAAAAATCCCATGTATTTGATGCACAAGAGATTACTTCTTTGCATTTTAAGGAAAATCTAAGATAGGTGGTGAAATATTTAGAAGTATATAACAATTAAAATTCTACATGTCAAAATGTATGACATGTTGCCAGAGTACAAAAATTGGAAAGACAATTTTTAAAAAAGGAACTAATCATTCAAATAAGATATCGGAAGAATAGAGAGAAAACCCAAAATGCAGAAAAGTCGAGAACAACAGCAGAAAATATTCATAAAATGCAAAGCTTACTCTCTGACAAAATAGTTAAGATTAACCTCTGGCAAAGTAGATTAAACAAAAATGAAGAGGAGTTGCACATAGAAGAAATTTCAAATGTAAACAGGTTTTTTAAATAATAAGAAGACCAATAACCTCTAAACCTGTATTTCATTGACTCATAGTTATATAATATAAAACTTCAAGGAATGGATAATACATGATTATATAAGGGTTAGAAGAAATCTATTGATATAATTCTCAATATTAAGAAGAAAATAAGTTATGATGATATCAGTGTATGCACAATAGAAGCAGGAGAAATATGTTTTTTTCTTGCATGGGCAGTCACTGGGAAATGAACCCGGGTCTCTGGCATGGCAGATGAGAACTCTGCCTGCTGAGCCACAATGGCCCACCTGAAAAATATGTTTTAATAAAGTAATAGAGGGTAGATTCCACACTGTGAGAATGGATATATACCAACTAGATTGTATGACATATCTTGCTCTAGGGAAGGATGAAGAAAGGAAATTTGCATTTGTTCCAGTGATGGTTTGCTCTGAGTCACATGCATTCTCATCTGGTTTTTTCTAAAACAAAAAACAAACTCTGTGTGAGTGAGTGTGTGTGTGTGTGCTTGTGTGTGTAACACATGCATATGCAATAATATACATATCATATATATGAATATCTACATATAACACATTGATAAAAATTATTTTGTGTTCTAATTACATGACATTGCTTTCTTATTCATGCCACATAAGCTGCAAAATTGGTCAGATGCCCTGAAATGCAATGTAAAGTTTCATGCTCTGTTCTGTCCTTATTTACCAAGAAACTGCTGCAAACAAAATTGACAAAACAGGCTCAGTGATCTCTTTTGAACCTGACTTCTTGTCAATAAAATTTTCATGTTTTAATAAATAATAGTGTATAATTTTCAGATTATATTACACATTTGCAGCCAAGACCAAACTATAAAAACCATTATAAGGTGTGCTCACTTTCTCTGCATAACAGTTGCTTTAAAAACCTTGATATTCTACCCATTACTATTTCATTTTTCTTAAAGTACACATGTTCTGAGAATTTTTTTAGGGGGGAGCATGGAAGATTCTTTATTTGAATCTGGTTGAGACAAGAGTTTTAAAATTATGCCTAAGAATATACACAGCCTACTTATAATTATGCCTAAGAATATACACAGAAAACCTCTTTTGTTGCTCAGATGTGGCCTCTTTAAGTCAACTCAGGACGTGAACTCACTGGCCTCCCCAGATATGACTCCCTGGGGTGTAAATCTCCCTAGCAACAATGGACAGAACTCCAGGGATTCACCGGGACATGGCGTCATGAGATTGAGAAAGCCTTCCTGACCAAAAGGAAGAAGAGAAAAATGCAACAAAATAAAGTTTCAGTGGCTGAGAGATTTCAGACAGGTTTGAGAGGTTATCCTGGAGGTTATTCTTATGCATTATATAGATATACCTTTTTAATTTTTGGTGTATTGGAGTGGCTGGAGGGAAGTATCTGAAACTGTTAAGCTATGTTCCAGTAGCCTTGATTCTTGAAGGCAATTGTATAACGCTATAGCTTTTACAATGTGACTATGTGATTGTGAAAACCTTGTGTCTGATGCTCCTTTTATCCAGGATATAGACAGATGAGTGAAAAATACAGATTAAAAATAGAGAGATAGTAGGGAGGATGTGCTGGTTTGAAAGGATTATATATCCTAGAAAAGCCATATTTAATCCTGAGCAACTTGTGGAGGTAGCCATTTCTTTTAATGGCTATTCGCTACTATAGGTTGGAGACTTGATTAGATTATCTCAACAGAGATGTGACTCATCCAGTTGCGTGTATTAACCTTCATTAGATGGAGGCGTGACTCCACCCATTCCAGGTGGGTCTTGATTATTTTACAAGAATCCTTTAAAAGAGGAAACATTTTCTGAGAGAGTTTGAGAGCTGCATGAGAGCCACAACTACCATGAGAGCCCATGCAGCCAGAGACCTTTGGAGATGAAGAAGGAAAATATCCCTGTGGGAGCTTCATGAACAAGAAGCCAGGAGAGAAAGCTAGCAGAGGTCGCCATGTTCACCATGTGCCTTTCCAGTTGAGAGAGAAACCCGGAATGTCATAGGCCTTCTTGAACCAAGGTATCTTTCCCTGGATGCCTTAGATTGGACATTTACATAGCCTTGCTTTAATTTGGAGATTTTCATAGTCTTAGAACTGTAAACTAGCAACTTAATAAATTCCCCTTTTTAAAAGCCAATCCATTTCTGGTATATTGCATTCCAGCAGGCAGCAAACTAGAACAGGGGATATGGGGTAAAATAAATAGGGTAGATTGAAATACTAGTTGTCTATGAGAGGTAGAGATAAGGATTTGGGATGCATGCATTTTTTTTTCTTTTTTTTACTGGAGTGATGCAAATGTCTAAAAATGATCATGGTGATAAACACACAACTAACTATGTGATGATATTGTGAGCCAGTAATTATATACCATATGTGGACTATAGGTGTGTGAAGATTTGTCAATAAAAATCTATTTAAAAATACGCAGTGTTAATCTGTGTTGTTTCTCAGTGGATACACAGCTTCAATGTGATCAATGCTTAATGTGGTTAGGTGTGAAAGGAAACACCAAATAATAAAAATAATTCCAAAACTGCCATAAATACTAGTGGGGATGAATCATGTTCCCCACAAAAGGCATGTTCCGGTCCCAATCCCTGATCCTTTGGGTGTGAACTCATTTATAAATAAGAGCTTTGAACATGTCATGAGTTAAGGTGTACCCAAACTGAATGAGGGTAGCCTTAATCCTATATGGCTGAAGTCCTTACAAGCAAAACAAATTGGACATTGAAAGAAAGCCATGGGGGCAGCAGTCACCGGAACCCCAGAAGAGAAGAGAGAAGACTCTGCCGTGTGCATTGCCATATAACAGAAAAGCCAAAGAATTTCCAAACTTGCAGGCCAGCCAAAAGATAACGACCCTGAGAGGAAGCAAGCTTTCAAGTCTCTGAAACCATGAGCCAATAAATTACTGCTGTTAAGTAATTCAACCCATTGTATATATCTGTTTTAACAGCCTGGAAACAATACTGATATTGGCATAAAGCTGTTCACAATATGAAGTTTGCAGCCTCAGGGATGTAAGAAAACTAAGGTTTATCTCTTCTGTGGCTAATTCACTTAATCATTCTAAACCTCAGTTTTGATGTTTGCAAAAAAATGGAATAAAAAGAAAGTAGTTATGATAATTAAGTACTATAATATGTGAGAACACATCAATACACTGTAGTCACTGGATTTAAGTCTCTCTAATAAACTCTTTGTGTTATGCATTATTAAGAGCACAGTTGTGTGACCCCAAGCTCACCCCTCAAATGAGTTAGGTGGGCTGTTCATTGGAAGTTGCCATTGAAGTGTTCTCCCTCAAATTGCAGTTTCCTGACTTCAGGAGATTCCAATTACTTAACCAGGCAATCTTTCTGCTGTTCATTGGTTCTGAGGTATTTTGTCATGTTTCATTCCAGTACTCAAGAAATCTGAAAAGAAAAGATGAGTCACTAATATTGATAACACTAATACTCATATTTTTACTACTGCTATAATCTGAGTGCTCCCGAGTTCTCCAACATTCTGAGGTTACCCTTTCCTTTGATTGCAAAAGAAATGAACTCATGCCCATATCCTGTGTAACTGCAAGAAATCTATAAAATTGTTTCTAAATTTCCCTAGGGGAGATATTATTACTCAAACCTCTGGGTGCATCATCACTGCTTTTCTTTGCTTTTCTGGTCCCTAATCCCAAATCAAAGATATGGTTTTTCATAAAATGAAAACTGACAGTTCAATGGTCATTCATTCACAATTCATGCATTCAAAAATATTTTCCAGATACCCTGTTGGGTGCTAGGGATATAAAAATGAGCAAGACGAGCAGTATCCAACTTCTTGGAGCTTACAGTCAACTAAAAGAGAGAGATTTTCAACAAAGCATTGCATGATAATTTAAGTAATTCATTATAGCTTTAAAACTTACAAGAAATATATAAAATTTTGTGAATGTGTATATTAGAGGTACTTAGATTAATTTAAAGATCTAAGAAGACATTCCCTGAGAAACTAGCAAGCTGAAAGTTTACATGAGCTGAAGTTGTCCAGAGAAATGAGGAATACAGTCATAGTTTACTGTGTATACAAAGGTCATGATGAGAAAAAGAATGTTTGAGGAATTTAAGGATATCAGTGTGGTTGAAGTCAGTGAATGGGGGAGCAATGGCATATAACGGGGCTGGAGGAGGCAGGACTGAATCATACAATAACTCATTTGGTGTGTGAAGAATTTTGGTCTGCATCTTTGTTTGCCAAAACTGCTGCAACAAAGGACCACAGACTAGTTGACTTAAACCACAGTTATTTATTGTTGAATGGTTCTGGAGGCTAAAAGTATGAAATGAAGGTGTCTATAGGGCTATCCTTCTTCTTAAGGAGGAGAATCCGTTCCCTGCCTCTGCCCTGGCTTCTGATGCATGGCCAGCAATTCCTAGTGCTCCCTGTTCATGGTGGTACCACTCAGCCTCTGCCTCTGACACACAGCCATCTCTGCGTCACTGTGTCTGTCTCCTCTTCCCTGTGTTCAATTTCCTCTGCTTACAAGGACATCAGTCATATTGGCCACATCCTTTTTTTTGTGTGTGAAATATAACATATATGCAAAAAAGCAATAAATTTCAAAATATATTGTAACAAAGTAGTTAAAGAACAGATTTCCGAGTTTGGTATGGGTTACAATTTCACAAGTTTATGTTTTTCCTTCTAGCTGCTCTGAGACATTGGAGACTAAAAAAAATATCAATATAATGATTCAGGAGTCATAGTCATTTGTTAAATCCTATCTTCTCTATTATAACTCCTCCTTCTCCTTTAATCTTTCTCCCAATCTTTAGGTGCATTTGGGCTATGCTCATTCTAACTTTTTCATGTTGGAAGGGGCTGTTGATAATATGCAGTAGGGGGATAGAACTAGTTGTTCTGTAGAGGCTTGCCCCTAAAAACCTGTGGGTTTTAGGACTTATCTGGCCTAGGAACGCATCTGGAGGTTGTAGGTTTCCAGAAAGTAATCAGTGCATGAAATTTTTATAGAATCTCAGATAGAGCCGTAGGTGTTCTTTAGGGTTGGCAGGAATGTTTTTTGTTGGGTTTCAGCAAACCATGGTAAATAGCAATACCTACCTGAAGCTTGCAGAATAATAACCTCCAGAATAGCCTCTCAATTCTATTTGAACTCTTTCAGCCAGTGATACCTTATTTTGCTGCAATTCTTTCCCCTTGTTTTGTCAGGCGGGCATTGTCAATCCCACAGTGCCAAGGCCAGGCTCGTCACTGGGATTCATATAACATATTGCCAGGGAGACTTTCACCCCAGATAGGGAAAGGTAATGATTTTCCTTGGAGACTCAGGCTTAGAGAGAGACAGTCCACATATGAGCAACAAAAGAGGCCTTCTGGATGGAACTCTTAGCTTAACTATTGGTAGGGTTAACTTCTCTGCTACATAAATAAGTTTCACAAGAGGAAGCCTCAAGATCAAGAGCTTGGCCTAGGACTTGGGAGTCCCTAATGTTTGAGACGGTATCAGGGATTCCCCCAGTGGAAAAGCTTAATGGTTCCATATATTTTTCTCCCATCCCTCAAGGGAATTTGCCAATACTTTTTCATTATTTGCTCAATATAACTCTGAAATGTATTGAGCACTATATTGAACTCTAAAAGATTACAAGCCCTCATTCCCATTTTGAGCTCCATGTGTTTGAGTCATTTAAATGATTTTTCCAGACAGGTTGAGTTAGGTTATGTTTGCATCATAACTACTACATTGTCAAAGATCCTATTTACACATAAGTTCATTTTCATAGATGAGGGGTTAGGACTTAAACATGCCTTTTGGGGAACACAAAGTGAGAGTGATGTTGAATTCTTGAGTTTGTATTCCTTAATCTGGAAACTCAAGAAGAAGTGGAAGCTGAAGTCTTGAGGCAGAATTCCTTCTGATCTCTAGAACCCTCAATTCTTGTTGTTTAGACCTCCAGTTGATTGGATGAGGCCCACCCCCCTCATGAAGGGTAATCTACTGCAATCAACTGGTTGTAATTGCTAATCCATCTACAGAATATCTCCACAGTAATAACTAGGGCAGTATTTGACCAAATAACTGGACACTATAAACCAGCCAGGTTGACACATAAAACTAACCATCATAGTTTGTTTCCTAAAAAAAAATAAGCAATTTATGATTTTTCAGGTTGGACTACGGCATGACCAAAATTGTTCTAAAAAGATTATTCCATTGTTGTAAGACACCCAAAATTTTAGTTGATAAATTCAGTGGTATATACTCAATTGGTAAAAAAAAACATCCTTCAACCATTTGAAGATAGCCAGTCTTCTGTTTCATTGCAAAGCATCAAAATGCATTGCTCTTTCAAAGGAGCCTCCTAGAGAAGAGGCTTCTCTCTGTTACTAGAGAAGTCTATTGAAAAGCAGGATGATGAATATTGAGGAAGTGACATGATAATAGTAGTTCAGGAACTGCTCAAAATTATTTCAGCAGATCCAAAGATTTGCTGTTTTACCACTGACATGTAGAGAATGTAGAAGATGTCATATTCATCCTTATAAGAAAAAGCTAGACAAATGAAAATCAATGACTTTTTTTGGACCCATCAGAGAACCGAGGTCTCAGAGTAAACAGCTACCTTTATATCTGGAAGCACTTCCTGATAATTGCATCAACCTTTCGCCATGACACTGAGTCATAATTCCCAACACAGGACACACTAGGGACACAAAAATGGTTCCATTAAATTCAAAGTTGAAACCAGTATTGGCCATTTTGAACTCCTTATCCTGCTTGGTGAGCAGGTGAAAAATAGGTTAGGGTGATGACTGGGTATTGAATACTGATTATTGACAGGAAATAGGATTGCTGCTATACCATAATGGTAAGAACGAACAGAATCCAGGTGATCCCTTGGGGTGCCTCCGGGTATTTCTATGTCTGGTGATAAAAGTATGAAACACTTCTGAAGCTGTATAGCTGTGTTGTCTAATCTGTGGCTTTTAACATCAGTTAAAATTAAATATTAAAAATTCAATTAATTTATCTCACTAAACTCGTCAAGTTCTCAATAGCTATATGTTCTTAATGGCTACAATATTGGAAAGTGCCAATGTAGAACATTTCCATCATCACAAGAAGTTCTATAGGACAGAATTGCCTGGAGAGAATATCTTCAAGGGCTCAGCTTGCTTAGGAACAAAAATTTATTTCACCCCAATGGATAAAGAATAACAATTAGCTGAAGTATTGGCTGATTACAAAGCAAATATGGAAGAAAGCCACAAATACTACTTAAAGCCTCATTTACTTTATGAACAATGTCTGTAGCATTTACTCAAATTTCTTTTCTTGATATGTCATATATGTAGTTAATTAAACCAAGTATTTCCTTTCTCCCCTCTTCCATTCCCCACTGTTTTGGGTTGCTATCCATATTTTAGAACCATAAGTTGTACAATATCAGTATCTGATTATGAAAAATCTTAGCAGTATGACCAAAACTCTTAAAACTTGAGGCTTGATGTAGTCAACTATAAGATTTTTATTTATTATTTTTTTAGGAAGAGGTTGAATACATTTGATGATGTCAAGGTTGTTGAAATCTTTGTCTTTAACAGAAGCATATTTTTATGGGAAATAGTGTGCGAGACTTTTGGACAGCAAAAGATACGGGGGGAGAAACCACATTTGTTTGTTGAGTGCTTATAATTAAAAATACCTTTATATTTGAAGAGCATTGAAAGATAGGCACAAGAAAAAGCCAATTAGAGAAATGTAAAAAGGCTAGATATGCCTTATTCCATCCAATTAGATGTTCCCACTTAGAAATTTGAAATGTTCAGGGACTGAATTAATAACATGAGGATGTTTAAAATTTACTTTTTCACTTAATTCACTGGAATTTTTTCTGTTGTTTGCCTAGTAACTATGACTAGTTCTGCTTACCAAATGGGAATCTGGGAAACCCAAGAGTTTCTTTCATACAACCAAAGAGTATCCCAGCATTCTCAATATGTTTTCAGAACATAATTAATTTTAATTCACTATAATTTCTGAACTAAGCACAACATTGAGCCATCTATGGAGAAAATGAAGAACACAGCAAAATCTAAAGCAAATAAAAATACAGTTTAAGTCCAAAATATTTTAAATTACTGCCCAAATTGAAAAATCAGGACTTGGGAGGAACTACTTTCTCAATATTCATTGTCAGCCTTTATGGACACTGATAGCTGATTCCAGAGAAGAAAAAAATGATATGCATCAATGTAAAAAAACAAAAAAGATCTTGGCAGGTAAAGTATAAGTCTAAGAAAGAGCATCTCAGAGCAAATGGCTACAGGCTTAGGTAGATCCAATGCTCCTGGACCAGACAGATCGCTTAATGTTGATTATATTTAATATCTAGTGTTTCCCTTTTTATATCAGTTAGCTATTGCTGCATAACAAACTACACCATAAATAACTGGGTTTAAATAATAATCATTTATTTTGATCATGTCATTGTGGGTTAGAGAATTAGGCTGGATTCAGCCCAGTGGTTCTTCTGATCCAGTGTCAGCTCACGGACATGGCTGTGGGATGACATAGGTGTCTAGCATCATCTATGGGTTAGTTCAGGAATGTTCTCTTGGTGAAGACAAAGGGGTAAGAGAAAGAGCAGATATATATAAGATCTCTGGCTGGAAACTTAGGTTCAGAACTGGCACATTAGCAGTTCTATCATATTCTATAGACTGACTAATAAAGTCACAACTTAAAGCCAGCCTAAATTCAAAGCATCTCTATCTCTTGAAGAGTATAAAAACATTTCAGGTGGATATTTTGGGTCATTTTTGGTTCTTAATGTTACCGCATCCTGATAATCAGATCAAAATTTTACAAAACAGGAAAAATGAGGAAAGGTACACATAAAGCAAAATTTTGCAAAAATTTAGTTTGTATTATCAGGACATTGCAAGGTCAGACACAATAAATCCCCCAAAACAAGACTAAGGCCACTAAAGATAATTAGTGGTAAAGCTCACATCCTTTTTGATCTAAGTAACAATAAGTAACTGGGGAGGATGAGAAGTACTGTCTTAAACATGTAATGAAGGGATTTGGTAATTTAAACAGTAAAATAATATAGTGAACAAGACAGAAATATTTTGGCTTGATTAACAGGCTAACTCACATTGAAAGTAGATAGCACACTAAAACTAGACAGCGAAATGACACTTCTATTAGTTCTCAATCACGAAAACTATGACCTGCAATATCAGAGAAAGGCCAGGGAGAGAGACAGCTGTTTCTCTTTTTCCTTCTTTTTTTTTTTTTTCTGATTTGCTTGTACATGTGGTAGTTTTTTTAAAAGAAGATGGTTTAATTTATCTTTCAAGCAAAACGTATAGGCTTCACAAAAGTATGCATTGGCAGAAAAATCTCAGTATGCAAAATTTAAATTTCCAGAAAAACATGAAAATTTATTTTTTGACCATATGGATATTCTCTGCTACCTTTGAACCAAAATGAAATTCCTCATCTAGAGTCCAAAATCATAGGTAAATCCTAAAAAAGTAGCAGAAGAAAGGAGAAGGAAATAACACACTTAAATTGCCCCTCAGATCCTCTGCAGTGATATGCCTCCATTGTTGGTTGGTTGTAATAAGTCTTTGGGATTCTGGATTTCTTTATCAACCAACTGTAACATCCAATTTTTAAAGAAAATATATGGCAAAATATGAGACTTCACTTGCTGCAAATATCGTGATAACTACAAAATAAATAAGTTCTTTCTTTTTATAAGAAGTTGGAATAAGTTCTAATGACCTCAGGGCGGAATGTTAAATCCAGTCTTTGGGCCCAAGCAAGAGAAAAATGTTCCTACTCAGAGTGTTGATCCTCTGTTCTTAAACCAAAAATGCTTTGAATTAAGAGTCTTGAAGAATATCAATCAAGTTTCCATCTTACAAATTTTACTATATCTTATAATTTAGATAATTCAATAAAATGGTGAAGTATATGTCACCAAAATCCAGTAAACAGCAAATAATAATATAATACCTTGCCTGGAATTTTACATGTAAGAGAAGATTCAGACCTCTTTCCCTTGATTTATTTTTATTTTCATAATACAGGGGGCAAGAGTACTAATTATCTGAGCTGAAAGTAACTTTTTAGAACTGAGGCATGCAACACTGACCGACGATCTTCAGAAAATAATACCCTTCATCCTGGAATGATTCAATGTTAGAGGGTTGACAATAAAAACCTGCATCGTGCTCATGAGTGAAGCATCCCATCCATTGTCTATTCTCACTTTCAAAATCACCCACTAGGGTTTATGGATGGCAAAGACATAAATGAGAAATTTGCTCTCAGAGGCCTGGTGGGTTTGTCATGAAGCTTTTCTATATAAATAAAGGAGACACTGAGAATGGAAATTACATTATTTTTAGTGCTGTGTTAAAGGGAAAGGTCAAGTTAACCCCTTAAGAATTCAACGAGCAACATGATGTACTATGTGTCCAGCAAAGCAATCCCCAAATGGCCCTTATGGACATCTGGTGTAAATCATCCATCTTTTTGCCCCATTAAAATCAGTGGCACCTCATTAAAACAGTTCAGCAGCTGAGCGCACACATTATTTGGGTTTCAAGGAGTTAACGGAAATAGCTGTAGGGATCAGGAAGATTTTTTTCTTCAAATGTTCATAGCTACCCCAGAACAAAGAAACTAGTTCAAGCATTTCAAGAAGATCTACTTTCTACTTTCCCTGTCAAGGTGAGAAAGGTATAGCCATTTTTGAAATGGGATTTTTTTAAAAATCATCTCCATCCCCTACAACCTCTCATATTGCTAGCAATTATATCTTTTGGGGTCTGATAATTCTCTGGTCAGTAACAGTGCTGTCATAAGTACCGTAACCCTGACCTGAAAAAAATCAGTGAGTTGCTAAAAGGATATTTCAACCAAAGCAGATGAGTATTTTGAAGGGTTACATTGTGGTGACCCCAGTCACTCAGCCTTCAGGACAAGGAAGGGAGGTGGCTTGAATGCGAGGACCTGCACATTTTTTTTTAACCAAACAAAGAGACTGAGGTGCACAATTGAACCAAATCACTCAATTCTATTTTGAACCTGACTCTCCCAGGTTTCCTGTCATCCTCAGTATTTCTTTCATTCCCTTGCTAAGAGTCCTTAAAAGCATGACTACTCTAGCCTTAAAAGTGAAGTATTTCAAGGTAACAAGATCTCAGATTTTTGAAAGCAACCTTTAAAAATACCTTCGGTGGAATAGTAGCAACAACAGCAGATAATAGTTCCAGATGAAATGCAGTATGTTGCATGCTTCACAGTGACCCACAGTCATGAATGTTTTCATGCACCTTATAGTTCAGCAAAATAAACCCTACCTAATTCGGTTACAACCAGTTGACTACCTATAACGTATCTTGAACCCTTTCTTCATCTCTACTGTACATTCTCAATGAGCTTAAAGTTTTCTACCTTAAAAGATACTTAATATAGATAATAAAAATACATAAAACCATTCATTCAACTAAAGTGGACAGCCAATTAAGTTAATCCTGTAGCTCCATATAAGCATGGCCATGTTCTCGCAGATTAAAAAAAGCCTTATGCCTAGAAGAAAATGTACAGAAGCATCTTCAGCACCTTGTTTTAGGCAATGGCATCTTATACTTTACATCTAAAACACAAATAACAAAAGGAAAAATAGATAAATGGGACATCATCAAAATTAAAAGCAAATTTCTATGCCTCAGAGAACTTTATCATGAAAGTTAATTAACAGCCTACACAATGGGAGAAAAAAATTGGAAACCACGTATTTGAGAAAGTTTTAACATCAAGAATATATACAGAACTCTTTCAACTTAACAACAAAAAAAAAGGCAAACAACTCTGTTAAAAAAAAAAAGAGCAAAAGACTTGAATAGCCATCATTCCAAAAAGAAATACATAAGGGCAGAAGGTACATGAAAAGATGCTCAACATCATTAGCCATCAGGGAACTGCAATTCAAAATGATAATGAGATACCATTTCACACACAGTAGAATGGCTGCTATTTAAAAAAATTGAAAATGACAACTGCTGGAGAGGACATGGAGACACAGGAAACTTATTCATTGCTGATGGGAATGTAAAATGGTGCCCAACCCTGGAGGACAGTTTGGCCCCTAGAAAGCTAAGTATAGAACTTCCACATGACCCAGCAATCCCACTACTAGGCATTTACCCTAAAGACTTGAAATCAGTGACTTGAACAATTATTTGGACACCCATGTACACAGTGGCATTGTTCACAATACCCAAAAGAAAGACATGACCCAAATGCCCATCAACTGATGAATGGATAAAACTTGTTGTATATTGATTTACAGATTCAATGCAATACCAATCAAAATCCCAACAACTTATTTTTCAGAAATAGAAAAACCAATAAGCAAATTTATCTGGAAGGGCAGGGTGCCCCGAATTGCTAAAAACATCTTGAAAAAAAAAAAAAAACGAAGCTGGAGGTCTCGCGCTGCCTGACTTTAAGGCATATTATGAAGCCACAGTGGTCAAAACAGCATGGTATTGGCATAAAGATAGATATATCGACCAATGGAATCGAATAGAGTGCTCAGATATAGACCCTCTCATCTATGGACATTTGATCTTTGATAAGGCAGTCAAGCCAACTCACCTGGGACAGAACAGTCTCTTCAATAAATGGTGCCTAGAGAACTGGATATCCATATGCAAAAGAATGAAAGAAGACCCATGTCTCACACCCTATACAAAAGTTAACTCAAAATGGATCAAAGATCTAAACATTAGGTCTAAGACGATAAAAGTTAGAGGAAAATGTTGGGAGATATCTTATGAATCTTACAACTGGAGGCAGTTTTATGGACCTTAAACCTAAAGCAAGAACACTGAAGAAGGAAATAAATAAATGGGAGCTCCTCAAAATTAAACACTTTTGTGCATCAAAGAACTTCATCAAGAAAGTAGAAAGACAGCCTTCACAATGGGAGACAATATTTGGAAATGACATATCAGATAAAGGTCTAGTATCCAGAATTTATAAAGAGATTGTTCAACTCAACAACAAAAAGACAGCCAACCCAATTACAAAATGGGAAAAAGACTTGAACAGATACCTATCAGAAGAGGAAATACAAATGGCCAAAAGGCACATGAAGAGATGCTCAATGTCCCTGGCCATTAGAGAAATGCAAATCAAAACCACAATGAGATATCATCTCACACCCACCAGAATGGCCATTATCAACAAAACAGAAAATGACAAGTGCTGGAGAGGATGCGGAGAAAGAGGCACACTTATCCACTGTTGGTGGGAATGTCAAATGGTGCAACCACTGTGGAAGGCAGTTTGGCGGTTCCTCAAAAAGCTGAATATAGAATTGCCATATGACCCAGCAATACCATTGCTGGGAATCTACTCAAAGGACTTAAGGGCAAAGACACAAACGGACATTTGCACACCAATGTTTATAGCAGCGTTATTTACAATTGCAAAGAGATGGAAACAGCCAAAATCTCCATCAACAGAAGAGTGGCTAAACAAACTGTGGTATATACATACGATGGAATATTATGCAGCTTTAAGACAGGATAAACTTATGAAGCATGTAATAACATGGATGGACCTAGAGAACATTATGCTGAGTGAGTCTAGCCAAAAACTAAAAGACAAATACTGTATGGTCCCAATGATGTGAATCGACACTCGAGAATAAACTTGGAATATGTCATTGGTAACAGAGTCCAGCAGGAGGTAGAAACAGGGTAAGATAATGGGCAATTGGAGCTGAAGGGATACAGACTGTGCAACAGGACTAGATACAAAAACTCAAAAATAGACAGCACAATAATACCTAATTGTAAAGTAATCATGTTAAAACACTGAATGAAGCTGCATCTGAGCTATAGGTTTTTGTTTTGTTTTGTTTTTACTATTATTACTTTTTTTTTTTCTCTATATTAACATTCTATATGTTTTTCGGTTGTGTTGCTAGTTCTTCTAAACCGATGCAAATGTACTAAGAAACGATGATCATGCATCTATGTGAAGATGTTAAGAATTACTGATTGTACATGTAGAATGGAATGATTTCTAAATGTTTTTTTTAATTTTTTTTAATTAATAAAAGAAATATATTAAAAAAAAACTTGTTGTATATATATACAATGGAATATTATACAGCCATAATAAGGAATGAAGTCCTGATAAATGTGACAACATGAGCCTTGAGGACATGATGCTGAGTGAAATAAGCCAGACACAAAAGACCAAATATTGTATGATCTCACTGATTTGAAATAATTAGAACAAGCTAATTCATAGAGTTGGAATAGGTTACCATGGGATAGGGTGGGAATAGAGAAAGGCAGGTTAATGCTTCAAATGTACAGGTTTCTTGTTTGAAATGATGGAAATTTTCAGTAATGGAAGATGGTGGTAGTAAAAAAACATTGTGAATGTTAATTAACAGCACTGAAATATATATCTGAATGTGATTAAAGGGGTAAGTGTTAGATTGCATACATGGTAAAAGAATAAAAATTTTTTAAAATCTGTGGAACTATACCACACAAATAGTGAACCTCAAGATAAACCATGGACTGTAGTTAATAGTACAATTATAAAATTGTGCTATCATCAGTTGTAACAAATTACAATGTGACATTAATGCAAATTGTTGATATTGGGGTGGTATTTGGAAATCTTGCATTTCAAGCATGATTGCTCTGTAAATGCACAACTTTTCTATAAAGAAAAAAAGATCCTCCAAAATAATAGAGAACATCTTTATGCACACTAACAACTGCAAGCTCTACCTCATACTTTGAAGTCATTGTGACTGAGTATATTCTACATATCTATAAATACTTAGAGCTAGCATTTTGTATCATATTGACCAAGTTCTAATAGTAATAATGATGTTTATGTGAGTTCAAGAACTCTCAGTCATTATTAGTACAAATATAAATTGGTATATATGTTCCAGAAGACAGATACACGTGTTAAAATCTTAAAAGCATGCAAACCCATTGATCAACAATTTCACTCATTTGAATTTTTCCTATTGAAAATATTTAAGAATCTGTGCCATCACAGCATTGCTTGTAATGGTCACAATGTATTTGCAACTTAAATGCCTAATGTAGGAAATGGGATAAATAAATTATGATATATCCATACAATAGATTATCATGGAGCCACTAAAAATGGAATTGCATTATACTATTTAATGACATACAAAAATAATCATGCCTATAGTTTTAGAAAAAAGAAAATCACAAGAAAGGTTTTACTGTATCATCCTTTTTAAATATTTCAAAGTATATATATATATATGTATAAACACAAAAACATACACATAAGTTGATGACTAGATGTATAGACTACAAAATACATGATAGTATATAGGTTTTAGGATTATGAATACATTGTATTTACTTCTCTGTGCTAATTTCTTAACTTTCACTATTAAAAAGCATATAATCAACATCTTTATTTGATGAAAACCCAAGCAAAATTAGCTTATAAAGTGAATTTTGGGGTTCAGAACACTCAAGAGCTCAGGTAAGGCTCTAACCATCTTATAAATGTAATTGGTACTTTCTCTTTTCTATGTTTTTTTTTTTTGCACTGTTGGCCATTTTCTCAAGCAGTTTGTACCTTGGCAATCTCAAAGTAGCTCTTGAAATTTCCAAGTTATAGGCTTCTTTCTTCAAGTCCAGAAGAGAAAAAGAATCCATGCTCCAGCATCCCAATCAAAAGTCTTTAGACTCCAATGAGATTTACAGATTTTATTCAAGTGTCCCACTCTTAAACCATTCGCTGTTAAAAGAAGTGATTTAATGTGCTGTTAGGCTTAACCTATTGAAGGTGCATCTTTGAGAGCTGGGCATGGCATCGATCCCATGCAGATCACTTGGCTAATGCTGGAAAAGGAGGTGAGCTTATTTTCTAAAGGATATTAGGGATTGATCCCAGAAGAGGAGGAAAGGATCCTTGAAGGGATAGGGGGGAAAAAAGAAGATATAGACATTCTTTAAAAACATAAGATATTCTTAAGTAGAAAAATAAAAGTTCCTACTTTAAAATATTTTTAAATTTATATTAAACGGCCAACACAGATGGCTCTCATGTTTCCTGCCTCCCTGCTTGCACTGCCCTGACCAGCAGTCTCCAGAGTTTTGTCATTACCCCTCCAATGACACACACAGTCAGCTCACTAACATCTCTTGTTATTGACAACATCATTCGAGTCAGATGAAGACTATTTCCAACTCTAGCAGTTGTCCTGCCACATAAGACAACCAAACGAGGGGAATGTGACAGAAAGTTTACTTGCCTGGTGTTAGCTTGATAGCAAATGGCACGGACCAAGATTCAGTCCCAGCTCAGAGCTGGGCTCGTGCTGCCCCACTGGGTGCAAAGTGAGCCCTGACCCTTGAACAAAGGCTCTAGAAGCAAAAGAGAAAAAGTTCTCATTAGGGTACGGGCTAAGATGAAAGCTTATTAATTTGTAGTACCATTCCAGGAAGCTGAAGTAATTAAGACATTTAAATATTTCTCAAGAAGGCTTTTCCTTTCAGAATCACAACTCTCTAACCCTAATCATCTCTTCTTAAAGTGTGCCTTTGGGTTCAGCTGTCACTGTAATTATAATTTGCAGCAAATTCGTAATGAATACCTACACATACCACATCTGCTTGCTGATCTTTTGGTGTACTTGAGGAGAGTTTCAAGTGGAGGCTGGGGGTGGGTGGGGATTGTTTCTAGGTGATTAAATACGTAATCTAGACCCGAGATTTAAAGGGGAAGAAAAGCAATCGGGTTTACAAAAGCAATATGAACCAGGTCAACGAGGTTTTTGATGTAAGGTTCTTAAAAAATGCATATTTGTAGAATGAAAGAATAGTAGAGACTGGTGTGACTTAAATTACAAATAAGAAAATTGGGACCCATAGAAGTTTGGGGCCTGAAACATAGTCATACTTCATGGCAATGCATTGACTGCAATTCCAGACCTCCCAACTTATAATAAAGTGATTTTTTTTTATAAAACCACAAATTCAATATTTTTAATTGTTCCTTTTCAGAGAAATATATTATAAGTTAAACAGCTTCATAAGGTATTTTCACTTTGAAAGCACAAAGAATATGAATTTTTTATTTCTCAATCAAAATTTTTATCACCTAGAAAATCACCAAACACTAATAAATATCCCATCTACTGCCAAAATCTCATAATTCTTTAAACAAAAATATTTTGCTTTGTCTAAGCACAGATAGTTTTATTAAATAGATTTTTGAAAGCAACTTACTTCAAGTTTAAAAAAATACTTTCTTCATTTGTTTATCCCTTATCTCATTCAGTTGCTAAAGTCTTAGAATATAAATTTCTCCCGATTTTTCTTTGAAGGAAGTAAAAATAATATCCAGTCTTTCAAATTGCATCTTCTTTTTCTGGGGATACCTATTATATCACAAAGTTCTTGTCCAAAACTGGCACATTGTGAAAACTGGTTCTAGTTTCTAGATAGAGTAAATTCTTAAGCAGGTCAGACTGTTTAGGTGATTTTTCCATACAAAACTTTAGAACCACTTTATTTGATGGTGTTTGTTCATGATCAAAAAATGTTCAACAGGGATACATGACCCAAGTGTCCAAAGGAGTCAACATTCAAAATAGAAGTTTGTAGCATTCTCTTCCCTAGATCAGAAAACAAATAACTGTAAATTGTGATCTTTGCTGTGCATTTCAGATTAAAGACACATGACACAGAGATGGCTTTAAATCCAAAGGGTCAAAATAGAGAGTGTAACTTTTAAGTAATTCCTCTCTAGGATTGGTATCAGACTACTGCTGTATTAGAGGAGACACCTGCAGAAAACCTGTGGGCTCTCCCAGAAGGGCTTTGATGTGGATTCTTCTTTTTTCTTCTTCATAAAAATGTAACTTGAAAGAAAAGAATAGCTCTACCTCTGAAAAATGATCCTGCCCTACTAAGAAGCAGACAAGGCAATAAGTTTAAAACCAAATTTAGGTGGGAGGGGGAGAAACAGCTGTAGGAGTTATCCTAAAAGTTCAGTAAACCCTGCCAAAACATGTGACAGTGCTTAACGTACCCAGAGTAGGGACTCTCCTTAGAGACCTCTCCAAACATTCTCTAAAGCATTCCCTTTGAGAGAGGCCAACTCCTGATAATAACACAAGGGAATCAAACTCAGGCATCTCCCCATAATGGGATTCAGATTCCTCACAGGCTCGGGAGTGTTGAAGGTTTAATTACCCAGTAAAACAAGAAAAATGCATTATACAGTGAGATAAATGAATGGGAACACCAGGGAAACATGTTCTCCATAAGTCATTTGGTCACATGATTTCTTCCCCATTTCCTTTCCCTATTATTATAGCCATTTTATTACACTGCCACTAAAGACAGAGGGCAAAAAGCAAAACACTCATAGTTTCCTCAAAGCACCTCCCAGATTGAATCTAATAGAGCACAAGTTCCTTAAATGGCTTAAAGGCTTATAAAGGTTTCTTTTCAGTGTTTTACAGAGATAGGAAAAAGCTGGCCGCCATCAAGTACTATAAAGCTAAGTAGACACAAAAAGAATGGCAAGCAAAAGAAACAGTGAATATGTTTGTACCATGATTCTCTTTCTCTCACTTTCCTGGGACACTTCCCTTATGGTTTATTTAAGTTACTCATTGAAAAACACCTACATTAGGCAGGTCATGGGACTCTGTGACAATGACTAAGAACTAAATTACTCTTTTTCCATGTCTCACCCAGGAATTGATGGATTTTACTGAATCTTCCCTGGTTATTTTTCAGCATGGAGTTAATTCTAGTCTCTCTTCTATCACTTCTGCTCCCTCTCACTCCACTTTCCTGGGGAACTTTAAAGTGTCACTGTATTTATGAATGCTAAAACAAGCTTTGAAACAAGGACTCAGCATGATGTAACCCATATTTAACAATACCAGAGAGTGCAAGATTTTCCTTCCAAATTGTTGTGGAGCACTGGAATATGTTACTAGGGGAAATTATGGTAAGGAAGATTTCCACAGTTACACAATATGCAACCAACAATAAATTTGGGACACAGATGTCTAAACTAAGGGAGAAGTAGAGAATAAAAGAAATGCCTGTTACCTTACTGTATTTATAAATTTCCCCCATATCTTGAAGAAGAAACTGGAACATCAAATATAAATACGAATAAAGTGACTTTAAAACTGCAAGAATGGATAACCACATAGAAATATACTCCCCCAAAACCTGTTTATGATTTATAGAAGCAATATATTACAATAAAAATTAAAGAGCAAAAAATAAGGAAGGAAAAGTGCTGAGGGTTTCTGTCACTAAGTATTAAAAGGTAAAAATACATGAAGTCTGATAAATACATATAAATATTTTAGTATGAATGCAATTTGCAGTAAAAAACCCTGAATGTATTTTAAATAAAATAGATTGTCATTCATTGTCAAAAGTAGTGGTCCTAGTTAAAAGAATAAAAAATGTACAGACAACTCTGTGTCTTCCATTCTCTATGACTATACCTAACTTATAAGAATTTCCAACTTGCAAGAATCCTCAAGTTAAAATCAAAGTAAAAGTCATCCTATATTTATAAACCTAACTTAAGATACGCGCATAGGTATTGCCTCTTTGACTCAGTAATTGTGATGTGCTCAACAATTGAGAAGCTCTGAAAACATTTCCAATAGATTACTTGTCCTTCCTTTATCCTCCCTCTTTTCTACCTTTCTAGGGTGGTCTTTGTCAACACCCCAACAGTGCTGAGTGATCTAGCCAAAATGCCCCAACAGAAGTGTTTTTTTCCATCGGGTAGCTGCCAAATCATGGCCATTTGACTGTAATTTCAGAAGTAATGACAGACCTTAGGACTATCATTATAGTACTTTAGGCAAGAGAATCTAATCTGGGATTTTTGCTTGTGCGTGTGTGGGACTGAGCTAATGCACAGTTAGTGCAGTCGGGAACCTTGAACAAACCACCTAATGTGCCCACTCCATTTCTGGTTGACTAGGAAGTACAGAGATTAGTACTTGTGCCATGTCAGCAAGAGCTAAGCGAGCTTGACCTTTCTCTGTAACAGCAGAGAGACAGCACTTCCACAGCCTCTCCTGCAAGCACTGTTTGCAGTGCATTGTAACGTATCATTACCGTGACATCACTGCCAAGGGTTGCCATTTTAGAGAAAACATACAAATGGCCCAATAATGGGTTTCTTCATGCGTCAGTGGAAGCCAGTAAAAGGAGCTTTGTTTGTGTCCTTATTGTCTGATGTACTGGAACTAGAGTGCCTTTTTGACCTTTGTATTGTCATTCATATCTCTCCAATACAATACAGCCAGACTGAGCTGAAGAAAAATCTGCTTGTAGAAATCAGAGATAACAGTAATGTCTCATCTGACCAATGAGAACCGAAATGTGTAGTCTCCTGTCCTTTCATCTTGATGTAACTGGAAATAAGGGTTCAGGATTTCTTCATTCCTTCTGCATGCACAAGCTGGCCCAGCTGGCTGAGAGTCAAGGGTTCCAGCCTCAGTGTAGCCTCTGATTTATCAAAACTGATTGATTTATGTCCCCCACCCTTTGTCAAGTGAGTGTGTGCCAAAGGCCTGAGTTGATCTGTGGGTGGCATTTCCCTGGTCACACGGACTGGAGGGAATAAAAAAAAATGGTATGTTTTCTCACACAAGCATTTGCAAAGCTGGGATTTGAACGAGTTCAATGATTTGGGTAGGCTCTTTATTTGTTTGACTACCAGAAAGAGGAGCAGTATTTATATGTTAGGTTCCTAACTATATCTGCTAAAATTAATAGTTCATTGTCAGAAACCATCTAATATATTTTGCTCAACAGAACATAGGCTTATATAGAGCTAATAATATTGAAGAACAGTCTATGTTGGGGTGCTTTATAAAACCGAATTACTAAATAATAGCTTCGTGCAACTAAATAATACCTCTGTGCAAGCTAGTCCGTTTTATTATTCTGGAATAGTACTAAACAGAATCCAGGGGATATATTTTGATATTAAATAGAGTAAAATTGGTATAACTTTCAGTGATCCTTTCTTACTTTCTCTAAAGGATCTTACTATTAGGTAGCCTGCTTTCATGACTGAACATATCACTTCTTTAATGCTTGCATACTATACTAACTTTAAAAAATGAACTTCTTTAATGCTAGGGAGAAAATCAAAGCCACTTTGGCAGTCAAGAGCAGAACTGTGAGAAACTGCCACTCATTCATGCTCCAATAAATTAAAACAATACATCACTCCATTCAAAACGGGCTGACTGGACGGGCCACAGTGGCTCAGCAAGCAGAGCTCTCACTTATCATGCTGGAGACCCAGGTTTGATTCCCAATGCCTGCCCATGCCAAAAAAAAAACAGGCTGATTTTCTTTAATACTAATTTGTTAACCTTTTATTTATAGTGAAACATAGCACACACAAAAAGGTGAATAAAACAAGGATGCATAGTTCAATGATTTTTCATAAACTGAACACCTGTGTGACCACATCTACATCAAGAATATATCACCTGTGCCCTAGATAACCCCCTCTTTTCCTTTCCTCATCACTACCCCTTCCTTTTATTAAAAGATAATCATCCTCAAGATCTTAATGGTAATTGATTTTTTTTTACATTTATTCCCTAAGCATGTATCCTTAAACCCTATAGTTTGCTTTTGCCTATTTTTTCACATTGTAAATGTTATTTCTTTATACAATTGTCTTCAAGAATCTATGCTACAGTTTCAGGTACCAGGTACTTCCCTCTAGCCACTGCAATACACTATAACTAAAAAAGGATGTCTATATAATGCATAAGATCAGCCTCCAGGGTAACCTCTTGACTCTGTTTGAAATTTCTCAGCCACTGACACTTTATTTTGTCTCAATTCTCTCTTCCCCCTTTTGGTCCAGAAGGCTTTCTCAATCTCTTAATGCCAGGTCCTGGCTTATCCCAGGCTTTCTGTCCCATGTTGCCAGGGAGATTTACACACCTGGGAGTCATGTCTCATGGAGGGGGGACGGCAGTGAGTTCACATGCTGAGTTGGCTTAGAGAGAGAGGCCATGTCTGAGCAACAAAAAAGGTTCTCTGGGCGTGCCTCTCAGGCCTAATTTTTAGTAGGCTTAGCCTGTTCTTTGCAGGAATGAGCTGAATTTTCCCCCTTTCTCCCCATTTCCTCAAAGGGATTTTGCAAATGCTTCTTTATTCACTGTTCAAATCACTCTGGGATTTATAGGGGCATCACACTAACCTGGACAAACCTACAAAATCTCATGCCCTATTCAAATTGCCATGTATGTATGGTGTTCAATTAAATTGTCCATATACATTAAATTAAGAAATGCATTAGTCAAAATATAAATTTTGTACCAAATTAACATTTCTTGCTTTAGTCTCATACAGAAGTTGAAGTTTTAAAAAATGAATGACCATCTATTTCCAACACCTTGCAATATTGACATTCCTTTGTTTTTCCTCATTTTGCCTGCCTTTTTAAAATTTTAAATAAATGGAATTATATAGTATATATTTTATTATTCCTGGATCCTTTCACTCAACATTGTTGTATTAGTTAGGGTTCTCTAGAGAAACAGAATCAACAGGGAACACTCGCAAATATAACATTTATGAAAGTGTCTCGTGTGACCATGGGAATGCAGTGTCCAAAATCCGCAGGGCAGGCGGATTCCGATGGAGGGTCTGGACGAACTCCACAGGAGAGGCTCACCAGCCGAAGCAGGAAGAGAGCCTGTCTCTTCTGAATCCCCCTTAAAAGGTTTCCAGTGATTAGATTAAGCATCACTCATTGCAGAAGACACTCCCCTTGGCTGATTACAAATGGAATCAGCTGTGGATGCTGCTGACGCGATCATGATTAAATTCTATGAAATCTCCTCATTGCAACAGACAGGCCAGCACTTGCCCAACCAGACAAACAGGTCCCGCCACATGACCAAGTTGACACATGAACCTGACCATGACAATTGTCTTTATGAGATTTATCTATGCCATTGTATATAGTTCTAGCTTATTTTCATATATATATATATTACTATTGAATGATGTTTAATTAAATTTCTAGTTTTTTGGCTATTACTAGTTAAACTGCTATGAACATTCTTATATATGTCCTTTGGAACACATGTTCTCGCGTATGTACCTAGGAGTGGAATTGTTGGATGCTTAGAAGATAAAATAGCAGAGGGTTTTACCTTCAAAACCAGTACAGTGGGAGTGCAAAGATAGTGCAGTGGTAGAATTCTCACTTGCCATGCAAGAGACCCGATTTCTATTCCCAATCCATGCACTTCTGAAAAAACAAACAAACAAAACTTCAACAAACGGTGTGGCAATAATGGGATACTCACATGGAAAAATAATGTATATGACCCCGCCTTACAACATACAAAGAAAAAAATAGCGTGCCCTAAACTTCAAAGAACTACCATTTTAAAATAAATAGAACTAAAGGTTAACAGATGTTATTTCAATAAATCTGTGTTTTGTAACTGGTGTAGCAAGACAACTGATTTTTAATAATAAATGATAAATAAATAAGACCAGTAAGTTCTTTCAATGTTAATGAGGACAAAATAACCAAACATTGAGCAAAACTGGGAAGGTAGTTTTGTTGGGTACTGAATCATAAAGAAATTTTTGAAGTTCTTATCTCTCCTATGCCTAAAACTGGTAGACGTTTTGAGCCAATGAGCATTTGCTATTTTAATAAGCTTACTAGAATCCTTCAAGAGGGAACCATTTTGGTAAAAGCTCACAACCAACACAGACAGAAACATTTGGAGATGCAGAAAGAAAATACCCCTGGGGAAGCCATTTGAAACTAGAAGCCAGGAGAGAAAGCCAGCAGACATCGCCATGTGCCTTCCCACGTGATAGAGAAACTCTGAACACCATCAGCCTTTCCTTTGGAAGCAAGGTATCTTTCTCTGGATGTCCTTGGTATGGACATTTTTATGGCCTTAGGACTGTAAACTTGTAACAATAAATTCCCTTTATATAAGCCAACTAAAACACGTGGCTGGAATTCCTATTCTCCTCGCTGTTCTTGAACCATTGGCAGCAAAAACAGAATTGGCTTTGAATAGTGCCTCCTATCACAACTTTAATATTCATGTTAAAATATCTTCTAAAATAAAATCTAGAGTTTACTAATATTCAAGCCAGATGTCGGCTATGACCTTCTATACCTCTGTGATATTAACTAACTTGGTATAACCATCCCTACCACCCAAGTGTCTCAGTCAAATGGAAAATACAAGTTATTTCCAAGATTTCAACACAGTCCTGAGGAGCCGGCTTTAATGACCTCCTTTTCCACTGGGCTCCTGTCTCCATGTTTCCTGACTCAACTGCTGCCCCACAGAGACCTCACATTAAAACTCAACCATCTTTAAATTTCTACTAAAACATCTACACACACAAGTGTTCATGAATAGAGTTAACTTTCCATAAGATAGGCTTCTATAACAGCAGTGTAAACAACTTTAACAGGGGTTTAAAAAAATGATATTAGGGAGTCAGTATCACGTAACTAGTGCAGTACTCTTACCATCTTATTCCACGTAGGATGGGGGAGAATCCTGTTACATTGCCACAAATTTATACACTGCCACAATGTTAATCTTCCTCCAAGCCTTCCCCAAGGAGACCGACAGCCTTTTACCAGGGTAACTGTGCATTGGGGAAAAGGAAATGATCAGATATTTTGGGGATTATTAGACACTGGTTCAGAAGTGACATTAATTCCAGTACCCAAAATGTCACTCTGGTCCACCAGTCAGAGTGAGGTCTTATGGAGGCCAGGTGATCAATGAAGTTTTAGCTGAGATATGTCCCACAGTGGATCCAGTGGGCCCCTGGACCCATTCTGTAGTTATTTCCCCAGTTCCAGAATGTATAATTGGAATAGACACACTGAGCAACTGGCAGAATCCCCATATTGGCTCTCTAACTCATGCAGTGAGGGCTATTATGGTGGGAAAGGCCAAGTGGAAGCCACTAGAACTGCCCCTACTTAGCAAAATAGTAAATCAGAAGCAATATTGGATTCCTGGAGGGATTGCAGAGATTATTGCCACTCTTAAGGACTTGAAGGATGCAGGGGTGGTGATTCCCACCACATCCCCATTCTACTCTCCTATTTGGCCTGTGCAGAAAACAGATGGGTCTTGGAGGATGGCAGTTGATTATAATAAGCTCAACCAGGTGATAACTCCAATTGCAGCTGCTGTTCCAGATGTGGTATCATTGCTTGAGCAATAGATGGCAAACTCAAAGCAAATCAATACATCCCCTGGTACCTGGTATGCAGCTATTCATCTGGCAAATGCTTTTTTCTCAATAGCTGTTAGTAAGGACCACCAAAACAGTTTGCTTTCATCTGGCAAGGTCAGCAATATACTTTCACTGTACTATCTCAGGGGTATATCATCTCTCCAGCCCTATGTCATAATCTTGTCCACAGGGAACTTGATCATTTCTCCCTCCCACAAGATATCACACTGGTCCATTATATTGATGATATCATGTTGATTGGACCTAGTGAGCAAGAGGTAGCAGCTACTCTAGAGTTACTGGTAAGGCATTTATGTGTCAGAGGATGGGAGATAAATGCAACAAAAATACAGCAGCCTTCCACCTCAGTGAACTTTCTAGGTGTCCAGTGGTGTGGGGCATGTCGAGAGATCCCTTCTAAGGTGAAGGATAAGTTGCGGCATCTGGCCCCTCCTACGACCAAAAAGGAGGTACAATGTTCTCTTTGGATTTTGGCGATAACATGTTCCTCGTTTGGGTATGCTATTCCAGCCCATTTATCGAGTGACCAGAAAAGTTGCTAATTTTGAGTGGGGATCTGAACAAGAGGAGACTCTGCAACAGGTCCAGGCTGCTGTACAAGCTGCTCTGCCACTTGGGCCATATGATCCAGCAGATCCAATGGTGCTGGAAGTGTCAGTGGCAAATAGAGATGCTGTCTGGAGTCTTTGGCAGGCCCCTATAGGAGAAACACAATGTAGACCCTTAATATTTTGGAGCAAAGCCTTACCATCTGTTGAAGGTAACTATTCTCCTTTTGAGAAACAGCTTTTAGCCTGCTACTGGGCCTTAGTAGAGACTGAACGCTTAGCCATGGGCCACCAAGTTATCATGAGACCTGAGTTGCCAATCATGAGCTGGGTGTTGTCTGACCCACCAAGCCATATACTTGGGTGTGTGCAGCAGCACACTATTGTAAAATGAAAATGGTTTATATGAGATAGGGCCAGAGCAGGTCCTGAAGGCACAAGTAGGTTACATGAAGAAGTGGCCCAAATGTGCCTAGTCTCCACTCCTGCCACATTACCTTCTCTTTCCCAGGCCAGAACTATGGCCTCAGTGAATTGACTGAGGAAGAGAAAACTCGGGCCTGGTTTGCAGATGGTTCAGCACAATATGCAGGTACCACCCAAAAGTGGACAGCTGCAGCACCACAATCCCTTTTTGGGGTGTCCTTGAAGGACAGTGGTGAGGGGAAATCCTCCCAGTGGGCAGAACTTAGAGCAGTGCACCTGGTTGTTCATTTTGCTTGGAAGGAAAACTGGCCAGAGGTGCGTTTGTATACTGACTCATGGGCTGTTGCTAATGGTTTGGCTGGATGGTCAGGGACTTGGAAAGACCATAATTGGAAAATTGGTGACAAAGAGGTCTGGGGAAGAAGTATATGGATAGATCTTTCTGAGTGGGCTAAAAATATGAAGACATTTGTGTCCCATGTGAATGCACACCAGAGGGTGACGTCAACAGAGGAAGGTTTTAATAATCAAGTAGATAAGATGACCTGTTCTGTCAGCCTCTTTCCCCAGCAACTCCTGTCATTGCCCAATGGGCTCATAAACAAAGTGGTCATGGTGATAGGGATGGAGGTTATACATGGGCTCAGCAACATGGACTTCCACTCACCAAGGCTGACTTGGTTACAGCCACTGCTGAGTGCCCAATCTGCCAGCAGCAAAAACCCACACTCAGCCCCTTATATGGCACAATTCCCTGAGATGACCAGTTGGCTACATGATGGTCACATTGGACCACTCCCTTCATAGTGATTTGTTCTATCTGGAGTAGACACATACTCTGTATATGGGTTTGCTTTTCCTGCACACAATGCACACAATTCTTCTGGCAAAACTACCATCTGTGGGTGTACAGAATGCTTTATCCATCGTCATGGTATTCCACACAGCATTGCTTCCGATCAAGGAACATACTTCACAGCAAATGAAGTGCAGGAATGGGCACATGCTCATGGAATTCTCTGGTCTTACCATCTTCCCCATCATCCAGAAGCAGCTGGATTGATAAAATGGTGGAATGGCCTTTTGAAAACTCAATTACAGTGCCAACTAGGTGGCAATACCTTGAAGGGCTGGGGTAATGTTCTCTGGGAAGCTGTGTATGCTCTGAATCAGCATCCCCTGTATGGTGCTGTTTCTCCCATAGCCAGGATCCATGGGTCCAGGGACCAAGGGATGAAAATGGAATCACTATTACCCCTAGTGATCCACTAGGAAAATTTTTGCTTCCTGTCACTGCAACCCTGAGCCCTGCTGGTCTACAGGTTTTAGTTCCAAAAGGGGGAGTGTGTCCACCAGGAGGAACAACAATGATTCCATTGAACTGGAATCTAAGACTGCCACCTGGCCACTCATGCCCCTGGATCAACAAGCCAAGAAGGGGATTACATTATTGTTTGTTGTGATTGACCCTGACTATCAGGGGGAGATAGGACTGCAACTACACAATGGAGGTAAGGAAGAGTTTTCTTTGAATATAGGAGATCCCCTAGGGTGTCTTTTAGTACTACCATGCCCTGTGATTAAAATCAATGGAAAACTGCAACAACCCAATCCAGGCAGGACTACCATTGATTCTGAAAGTTCAGGAATGAAGGTTTGGGTCACCCCGCCAGATGAAGAACCATAGCCAGCTGAAGTGCTTGCTGAGGGTAAAGGGAACATGGAATGGGTAGTGGAAGAAGGTAGTGATTAATATGAACTACGACCACATGATCAGTTACAGAAACAAGGACTGTAATGCTGTTTTGTTCGTGTTATACTATTTAAGTTGTAAGATATCAGTTTGAGAATGAATATTACCCAAGGACTTGCACCCTATTCTAGAGAGATTTAATGTGTTATATGTGGGACAGTTGAGTATTGTTACGTGAAAGAAAAAATGTGTGTTTTATTGTTTTTTTATTTAGAAATTAGGTATGGTTTAAGGTGATATGTATAGCTGCCAAGTTGACAAGGGGTGGACTGTCATTGTCAAGTTCATATGTCAACTTGGCCAAGTGCTGGTACCTCTTTGTCTGGTTGGGCAAGTGCTGCCTGGCCTGTTGCGATGAGGACATTTCATAGAATGAATTCATGATCATGTCAGTTGCATCCACAGCTGATTTCATTTGTAATCAGCCAAGGGGAGTGTCTTCTGCAATGTGAATAACGTCTCGACTCAGTTTGAAATCTCAGTCACTGAAACTTTATTTTGTCTCATTTCTCTCTTCTCCTTTTTGATCAAAAAGGCTTTTTCAATCCCATCATGTTGCATCCCAGCGAATCTGAGGATTTCTGTCCCACAATTGCCAAAGAGATTTACACCCCTGGGAGTCATGTCCCACATAAGGGGGAGGACAGTGAGTTCATTTGCGGAGTAGGCTTAGAGAGAGAGGCCACATCAGAGCAACAAAAGAGGTTCTCTGGGGTGACTCTGAGGCATAATTTTAAGTAGGCCTAGTCTATCCTTTGCAAGAATAAGTTTCATGGGGTGAACCCCAAGATTGAGGGCTTAGCCTATTGATTTGGCTGTCCCCACTGCTTGTGAGAACATCAAGAATTCTCCAAATGAGGAAGTTGATTATTTCTTCCTTTCTCCCCAGTCTCCAAGTGGACTTTATAAATACTTTATTCACTGCCCAAGTTACTCTGGGATATATCAGGGCATCACACTAACCTGGACAAACCAACAAGATTTCTCTCCCTATTCAAGATTCCATGCACTTATGGTGTTCAACTAAACTGACTGTTCTAGTTTGCAAGCTGCAAGTTAAATTAGGTAATACATTACCCAAAATATAAATTTTGCACCAAATAAACATCTCTCCATTTGGTCTCACACAGAAGTTGAAGTTTTAAAATATGGATAATGCCATCCTTTACCTTGAATTCTGATCTACCCCAGTCCTATCCAGATCAGCTTCCTTCATATCTCTAGCAGAAGTCTAATCCCTTTTTCAACTTTTTAAACAGCTCCTGTATAGGGTAATGCTGACTTTCCTAACTTCAGAGTTCTAACTCTGAGTCTCAGGTGTCACGTAAATACCCAAAGTTTCTGGGAACAACCAAATTTTTTAGAAACAGCTCAGTATCTCAGAATTGAGAAATAACAGTTACAATTCCTGAATACATGTGACTGCTGTAAGAGCTTACAGTCTAGGACCCTTTATAATAGGCTCCAACATGGGCACATCAGTTTTTAAAAATATTCAACTCTCAGACATGCTTCCACTCCATACTTATTGTCAACTAATACTACTAATATTCTGATCACCTTTCTTTTTCTGAAAAAAACACAATTTTTTTACTAATTAAGAATGCTATTTCAATCCAAAAACATTTCAAGTTACTGTTATCACAAAAACCTCATTTTGTTTGATATCATTATTGTTGAAGTATGAATGTTAAGCCATCATTAAAATAGATACGTGTAAAAAGGGACCTTCTTTATTGTGAATACATTATAAAGTGCACCTGTATTTCCTAAACATCAAAATTTTATTTAATAATCCTTCTTGTCTACTGGTTCATAATTTCATTCATTCAACAACTCATTTTGAGCACATAGTATGCACCAGACAAAATTTTATACAGCAAGAAGATGAAAAGAAAATAAATCAAAGTCCTGGTTCTCACACAACTTATATTTTAGTGAGAGGTGAGGGACACTACAGAAATACAAATATTTGACAGGTGCTATGCAGAGAAATAAAGCAAGGTAAAGACATATGGGGTATGAAAGTTTCTCGCTATTTTAGATAGGGTATTCAGAAAATGGCTCTCTCATAAGATGGCATTTGAACTGAGACCTAAATGCAGATATAAGAGTAGAGACTGTGGTAGATGCAAAGAGACAGGACCTTGTTTGGTATATTCAAGGAGCAGCAGAAAATCTAGGGTTATTGGAGTGGAATGAGAAAGGAAAGACTGGTAGAAGATGACTGTTGGCGTTTTTACAAAAAACTCACTGTTTATATAGATTCTACGTACCTTAAAAAGCTGTGCATTTTTTTTCTTTCAATACATCATGGTGAACAGTGTCTATTCCCTCTCCTTTTCATGTTTCCTCTCAAAGACTATGGACAGTTGTTTTCTCTTTCCACTTCATATGGCTATCATTTACCATACCCAACAGTGTCCTTTTTTAGTACCAAAAGGTATACCTTTACAGCAATAATATTTACCTTATTAAATCGACTTTGAATTGCCTCAGGGTGAATTATCCAAATAAAATTCATAGAGATGAGTAAGTTAAAATACATAAAGCAAGGACTAGTCAGCAAAATAACTAAAAATAACATCATAAAATCAAGTAAACTCATAAAAAAAAAATCAACCAGCAATCCAGGAATCAAAAAGCAGTTCTAGTAATCCATGTCAAACTCTGAAATATGTTCTAACAACTAATTGTGGTGCTGTGCTTTGAAAGTTATTGCCTTTTCATACATATGTAAATTTTCACAAAAAAGAAAGAAAAAAAGTCAATTGTGATGATAAAAAATATTTACACCCTCTAGCCTCCTATATTCTGGAGCAGCTAGAAGGACAAATCTGAGGGGATTATATGGTAGCCCATGACAACCTTTGGGATCTGTTCTGTAACTACTTGTTGACGAGTGCTTTGAAAAGTATTGCTTTTTTGTTTCTTTGCGTTGCATATATGTTATACTACGCAATAAAAAAGTTTTAAAAAATGCAGTTCTAACTTTTTTTACTAAAGATTATCACGCAAACAGAATTCATTAGGACCAGAAGATTTTTTTCAGTAGGGATTACAAGTTCTTGACAAGAAGATTCTGATTTCTGATTTCCTTGGACCCACAAAACGAAAAAAATATAGAGGTACTTGGCATCCCAGTTTTAAACTTTTGGTCAACTGCTGCCCTACACAAAGAAGAGCTCTTTCCCGATTCCTAGTTATTCTTAGTGAGCCAGGCTCAGCTGGCTTTCCTTCATCCTTACATTGATATACAAAATTCCTCTCATGCCTTGGTTGAGTCAGCAACTATTTTTGACTCCTTTCAGCTAGGTAAGTAAAATTTCACCAACTGAAACTGAAAAATGACCCAATGTTTTGCTAACTATTTATAGTGACTATTTAAAGAAGTTCAGGAGACTGTGCCCAGATAGTAGCTAATTATCCCCAAGATGGCTTTCCTATGATGAATATTCTGAATGACTTTTATTGTAACATGCAGTTTTATGTGGGCCTATTAGCAATGGATTGTGTTTTAAGGGTTTTTTCCTCTGTGGTACTCAACCAGGGAAGCAAAATAATGATGAAACTATCATTCAGGTCTATCAATTCAGTCCTCTCAGACAAAGAGGTCTTTAAACTTGGGAATTCTGTTAAGAACAACATAAGAATTTCACTAAAAAGGGCTGAATATACACTGTGAAATGTGATCAGATATATATACATATATCTCATATATATATATAGCTAAATATTTATCTAAATCTACAGAATAAAATTCGAAAAATGGATGTAAGTACAAATAGTGTATCTACAGTGGAGCACTTGGGAGAACTTTTTAGGAGGATTTTGGTGTAAGTCTTCACTAGTAAGGCCTAAGTCCATTTGTCTGTCCTGTCGTTGTGGGGTGCTTCTTCCTTTTTCCTAATTCTTGTTATATGTTTACACCTCCTGTGCAGTGTTAGAACAAAAGTTTCAATTCTTTCTTTTGGGCTTCTCAAAAATGTCTTCCAAAAAAACTTCTGTTAACACTTTCTGCATCTGTATTGGTAGAGGTGTCCCTAACATTCAAAGAAAGGGGACATCTTCTGGGCTAAAATGTCATATGGGACACCTTCATTTCTCAAAGACATTTGTTCCATAATTTTCATTGGGCACCTGGCTGTGTGCTGAGAGCTTAAAAGCAAGTCCCTTATGTCGTATGACAACTTTAATATAGTTTTTGTATTTAGTTGGTTCATTTATAGGAAATGAGAATGATCAAAGCATGAATGAAATGTCTAGGGACAAATCTAAACAAAGATTAATGAAGCAAAGATTTGGCAATAATTCAGATTTGGTAGTATGTGCCCAGGGCCCTCTGCTGATTCTTTATGACCCAAAGTGGACTCCTGCCAGAGTTCACAATCTAGTCACACTTCATACATTACATTCATTATCCTTCATTCACTGATTTAGCTAAAATGTGAGGGCCTGCTACGTAGGGGGTCCTAGTTTATGGTTTGAAGAAGACTGGAATGGTTTCTAGTTTCTTAAAACTCATAGTTTGCCTTTTGTGTTCATTATTTTCCCCTTCATTGTTTAGAACAAATATAGATCAAAACAACAACAACAACAACAACAACACAAAAAAAACAGTTAAAAAGCTTAGAAACCTAGCAGCAAAATGAGTAGGTCATTAATGTCCCAAGATTTTCATAGGGATACTAAAGTTTTATTGATAAAATGCTTTGCATAAGATTAATTTCAGGTTCTGGGGTTTGTCCAAATTATCAGGATATTCTTATTTATTATTTACCTGAAGTATACTAGCATTTTTAGTAGTATTTGCTTGATGAAATGAGGTCTGTTTTTTTACATCTCCCAACTATATCTTGTGAAATACTTTTCAGCTTGAACAGTTCATGATGTCAGCATGTCAGAGATTTAAATTTGCACGTCTAAGAGCCTTTCTAATGGGACTCAATAGGGCATGTATGCAAGCAGCATTTTTTCATCTGTAATCTTCAGCTTTATTGTAAGAGTTTTCCATATCTATTTATGTGAGAGAATGTGAATTGGCAACACTTTATTCCATACGTTACATATTTATGAGATCTGCTTATCCAGAACTCACAGCCCAATTATTACCCTAGCCAGAGATCTTATTCCTAGAATCATGCTTTCTCCTCATGTATGGCTGTAAACCACAAGTGAAGTTTCTAATGTTAGACAAGGTGTATCCATTAGTTCCACTAAAAAGCTCTAACCACCGGTGGTCATTGATTTTTAGTTTCATATATCTTTAATGAGGAGATTAAATACTTGTTTAGGAAGCAGAGCCTACGTTAAGTGGTGTTTGTTCCTACAGTGCACACAGTCGAAGACCTCCATAATCTCTCCCATAGGTCATGCCATGAAACAAGTCTTTTTACCCTAAAACATAAACCTGCAAGTAAATGAGTTGAGTACTTGACAATAATTTTTTAAAGGAATTCAAAAGTAGTAGCCACAGGAAAGATAACCACTATTTCTAGTAGTCTAGAATCTAGGCATCTCTTCCAAGCTATCTTTTTTTCTTTTTTTTTAATTAGAGAAGTTGTAGGTTTATAGAAAAGCTGTGCATAAAATACAGAGTTCCCATATGCCACCCTATTGTTAGCACCTTGTATTAGCACAGTACATTTGTTATAATTGATGGAAAAACATCTTCATGATTGTACTATTAACTATCGTCCATGGAGAACATTAGGGTTCGCTATGACACAGTCCTATGTTTGTTCGTTTGTTTTTATTCTAGTATCATATATGTAACCTAAAAGTCCCCCTTCTAACCACATTCACATATATAATCCAATGCTGTTAATTACAACCACTGATGTTGTGCTTATATCATCACCATTCGCCATCAAATCTTTTCCATCACTCCAAAAAGAACTCTGCACAAATTAAGCCAAACTGACTATTAAGTCCCCATAACTGCCTAGCAAAACAAGTCCAGTTGTCACATGAGGGTAAACTTTACCTAGACTGTGCTTGGAGTTGACTGTGGGGCAACGCAATATTCTTCACTCAAGGTCAGCTTGGAAGGAAGAATGAGAAAAGAGTGATCTTCAGTGAAGACGAACTTTGTTGACATGTATTTGGTTCCCTTAAAAGATGTTTTGTCTTACCTCTAGCAATTTTCTGTTTGTTCTACAATACTGAGGTAATTACTCACGGTTTCTGAAGCAAGATAATTTTTATTTCAATAACTTATAAAGTTATTAAAAAGGGTCATCTAAACACTTTATTCAGATGCTAGAGCAATAAAATAAGAAGGTGAGAGTAGATGAAGATAATAATAATTCCCAAGCTAGGAGAAGATATTTGCAATAAATAGAGAAGGGTAATAGCTCTAATATGTTGCGCTTTAGCTAATCACTAATAGAGAGCATACATTTCCAATGAAAAGTAGGCAAAAGACTGGGGAATGAAAAAGAGATATGAAAAAATCTAAAGGCTAATAAGCATATTTCAAAACATGAAACCTCTGTAATAATTTCATAGAACATTTCTGAAAAACAGCTTGAAAATATATACAGAATCCGTAGAATGCTCAGCTCGTTTGACCCAGTAATTTCAGTTTTAGTAATTCATCCTAATAAAGTAATTATAAGTATTTCTAACTATAGAGAAACAATATGCCAAGAGGTTGGGAAAAGTCTAAATGCCTAAAAAAAAAAGAGGAATACCAAAATGAAATTATGGAATTTTTCATTTAATGAAATATTGTACAGATTTAAAAATTACATTTAGTAATAAATTCAGTGAAATGAGAAAATGGGCGTTTGCTATAGCCTAAGTAAAGAAAGCATTTATTTATAATGTGATCATACTTATTAAAAATCTGTGGAGAAAAAAGAAAAGGAAATATCTCATGTTTTAACAATGATTATGTCAACATTGTGGAATTTTATGTGTGATTTTTATTTTATTCTCTGTAACTTCCTGTTTTATTCTTCATACAAATTTTCCAAAATGTGCATGTATTACTTTCAATTTGTTGTTAAGAAAAATAAACAGTAAAAGTCTAAGAAATGCATTAATCCTCTAAAGATAGCAAATACATAGATAAAATCTATCTGGCAAGTGCTGGTTTAATATCCCAAGGATTTTCATGAAATCAAATTTTACTTTAGCTAAAATATATCATTTGGGCCACTGGGAGGGTGTGGAAGTTGGAAAACCGTATATATTCTTATGTCATAAAAGCTTTGTTCATATCATGGAATTTTCCATACAACTATATCAATTATCATCCACATGAACTCCTGATGGTCCCAGAGGTCATTTTTCAGTGGACGCAGTAGCTGGGGGGAACTTTTTCCTTCCATGTTCATAGAGAAGCTAAATCTATTTTATGCTCTAGGGAACCACTATGCCAGAGTTGGCATAAAAGAAATTCTGGGCATTTGTGGGACCACTACAAGTTACTACTTATTTTCAAATACAATTTTGGGGTCATATTTGAAGGAGCTGTACATTCATTGTAGTTCTTAAGCAGTAAATCTTCAAAAAGCAATCTTTAATTCATTGCCTAGCCAGTGCAATGGTAACGGTTCGATATTCCCCACTTCTAAAATGGCATGACTGGTCTGGAGACTGAGGCTGCACAGCACTTCAATATTTCCGTTTAATCTTAGTGCATGTTTTAAAGTAACCTTAAATTTTGTTCTCATTTTCTTCTCTTTCACCTCATTGCACTAACCCTTTAGAGGAACATTCAGAAAATTATCTTTTGCATGCCCCTAAGGCCTAATAGTAATGCCCCTTTCTATTGAGCCCTGACCTCTAATATTTTCCTAGACAAGACCTTGAGAGAGGTAGAAAACTGAGAGAGTGAAGGGGAAAATCTTCAAAAGCAGCATGCCTCGAAATTGATACCATGTAAAACCTGCATAGTATTGGCAAACCACTGCTGGGGGTAAATGAAATGAATTCACTGGGGCATCTAATCCTATTTCTGGAACATTTAAACTGTTTAAATGCACTGGCGAGCACACAAACTTCAAAGCCATCATTACACCCCAGACACTGTTGCTTGAGTGGCTGAAATCTTGATGAGATTAGCCCCCCACAGGGAAAGAAGTTAAACCCGGCCAGATCCACTTTGAAACTGTTTGAAACTGTCGGGGAGGATACCCATTTACCCTCTGAGGATCAGGGCAAAACGTGTCTAATTCCAAAATTGCTCTGTCCTACACCCACCAGTAACCTACTGAGCTGAAAACCCCCACTCCACTCTACAGCCTTCATTTCTTGCCTTTGCAACCACATCAACAAGGACAACATTGGACCAGCATAAAATCCAAAGTTCGTAAGGACATCTTTGGCTAAGTATGCACTTCTCTGCCACTGTCGTTTCCACTGTACAAAGGAATAAACAATGGGTGGTATCTATGACCAATACTGTAAAGGGATGTGACTAAGAGCTTTGTGTGTTGTTGTCTTCTGTTTTGTTTCAAATACATGAAATAGGATGAGAAAAAATAGAAAAATATAATACTAGGTGTTTTTATTTTTCTCAAGTCAAAATTTCCCCCAAACTTTTCTTCCTTCTTCCTCCCGGATCTTAAATTTATAATTGAAACATTATGTTTCATTAGTTAGTCAATTTATAAAAAAGACTTCTGAGTATTCCTATGCTGGCAAAGTGATTTTACTGTTATAAACAGAGCTTAAAAAAAAAAAAAGTAACATGAATTCATTCAATATCGACTTGCCTACAAGCAAAATTTCCACTAATTGCTCGTAGGACCTAATCCAACAGAATCCTTCCACCGTTGAGTATGATAACTGGGTGATATAAAGACTAACGAAGAAAATTGTGGCTGTGTGTGGCAGGTGTGCAAAGGAAAAACAAATAGAAAGCTTGAAGACTTGAATATATTTTCTTTCCCTGATCTTTTCATTCCCATGGTTCTTAATTTCTCAAATTCTATGTCTCTCAGGAACTTTGTGTATCAGACTCAAATTTCAGAGATTGAAGTTACTTTTTTTTTCTAATTTGGTTTTGCCAATCTGCACTGAAAAATTTATAAAAGCATAAATCATCTTTCATTCACTTCCTGACATGATGCTGCCGAATTAATTTGGTTCCCTCTGAACCAAGAAGATATTGCTCCATAGACTTAGAGACTGCTTTTGAGAAAAATGTTGGCGGCAGGGTGGCTTCTATTAAGGTACATGCACTTGTGGGGCTCCTTGAATTTCAAAAAGTATGTTAATCCTGCGGGGGCAGGACTAACAGTTGAGCATTTGGCTCAAACAGGTTAACCAGCTATGTAGACTATATACTTAACAATTTAAAACTTGAATGAGAAAGAAAAATAAAATTGAGAGAGAGGAGAGAGAGTGAGGAAGTACAGATGATACAGCACCCATCCAATCCTCAGGATAGTTAGAAGTCTCACTGTGCCATCCCAGCAGGAAGCATAACTCCTCAAGCACATTCTATTAGTTCCCCAAAGATTTATTAGTTTGTTGCTTTGGGGAATAATTCTTATCAGGTAATGTAGCAGAAAAGTATAAGTAAGATCATTGTGAAAGTACTATAAGAATATTCCCTTATGCTTGTCCTCTCCTGTTCACTCTCTCTCAGAACTCACAGGAGAAATTTATCTCTGGTTACAGAAGCAAAAAAAAAGAATATTCATTAAAAATGACCTGGTTTGTTTTTTATTTCATTAAACACTGAGGATCATAAAGTTGATGAGGACTCTAAGTTGGCTGCATGCAAAAACTTCAGAGCCACTGCCATGCCCAGTTTACTCAAAATACAGACCTCCCAACATGTGATGCACAGACCACTCTCAATTCCAACTTCTCATTATTTTTCTAATTTTCTCATCCTTTACCCCATTATTTCATCCATAAATGTTGGTTCTATCTGGTTGGATTTTGTGTATTTTGATAAATAAGCCAATCTCTTGTTGAGCATAAGTATATATACAAAAGATAAAATAAATATCACCATTCTCAAAGATCCCCCCCCTCCTTTCCTTTTCATCCTTGGAAGACTCTAGCTTTTATTTCCTATCTGACAATGTTATCAATATTTGCCAGTCCAGCAGAAAGTTTTACACAAATGAACCAGTGTAATAGGATGTTAACCTGTAATAAGAGTTTGTCACACCAGCGGCACACCATGGAAGATATGCCATTGATTTTTCAGTAAATATGGCAAATGGTGAAAAATATAGTGTGTGTACCTCAGCACTAAATTTTCCAGTGACCATTTTTCTTTTTTGCTGCTTTCTATTCTGCTGTCTTCAGGTGGTATTTAATAAAATATTCTCTTTCCACAGTGTATGAGCTTGTATTGACATAGCTAATGGGGCCTTGACTGAAGTTGTCATCTGTTTTACCATTAATCCATTTGTAAAGCCTGCTTTCATTCTTTGGTAAAGCATGAAAAGCATACTTAGTGGATAAAACATTACTGTGTCATGGAATTAAAGAGCAAGCACGGACTATACCCCTCTCCATACCATTTAGGTTACTTGTGTCGTCATATGCCAATGGCCAGTTTCTTAGTATCTCAAAACATAAAGTCTGACAACACTGAAAGAAACTCTGAATGTGGTAAAAGTGCATGGCAATTGTTGGAAATTTCTTTGTTCCATTTAACCTAAATTATTCCTTCTGGAACTTGGGCATATTTACTTACTATTCTACTCATTTAATATAAGGAAATTATTTTTAATACAATTTTATTGAGATATATAATATATTCACATACACCCATATAATCATTCAACTTGTACAATCAGTGGTTCACAGTATCATTATATAGCTGTCTATTCCTCATCACAATCGATTTTTGAACATTTTCATTACTCCAAAAAAAATTAAAAATACAAATAAAAGTAAATAAATGTAGAAAAGAACACCCAAAACATATCATAACCCCTCTCTCCTGTTATTAATTTATTTGTTGTCTTTTTTGTTGTTGTTCTTACTCATCTATCCATACACTGGATAAAGGGAGTGCATTCACAAGTTTTTCACAATCACACAGTCACACCATAAAAGCACTACAGCTATTCCATTGTCTTCAGGAATCAAAGCTATTGGATTACAGTTCAACAGTAACTCTGTTTGAAACTTTATTTTGTCTCATTTCTCTCTTTCTCCTTTTGGTCAAGAATACTTTCGTAAACCCATAATTCTGGGTCCTGGTGAATCCCAGGAGTTCTGTCCCACATTGCCAGAGAGATTTACACCACTGGAAGTCATGTCCTGCTTAGGGGGAGTTTACCTGCAGAGTTGGCTTAAAGAGAGAGAGAGGACACAACTGAGCAACAAAAGAGTTTCTCTCGGGATGACTCTTAGGGATAATCATAAGTAGGCTTAGTTTCTCCTTTGCAGGAATAAGTTTCATAGGGGCAAACCCCAGGATTGAGGGCCTAGCCCATCAAATTGGCTGTCTCCAATGTTTTCAGGGGTAGCAGATCTTCTTCAGGTGGGGAAGTTAACTATTTTCCCCCTTTTTCCCAGTTCTTCAAGGGGACTTTGCAAATACTTCTTAATCTTCTTCCCAGATTACCCTGGGATATATGGAGGCATCGTATATGCCAACCTGTACAAACCAATGACGTCTCACTCCCTATTTAAAGTTCCATGTAATGATGGTGTTCAACTAAACTGACCGCACTAGTTAGATTAGATAGTGTGCTCCTGAAAATATAAATTTTGCACCAAATAAGCATCTCTTCCTTTGGTCTCACACGGAAGTTGAAGTTTTAAAATACAGTCAATATCATCCTTTACCTTTAGTCTGATTTACCTTAGTCCTACCCAGATCAGCTTCATATCTCTAATTGAAGTCTGATCACTTTTTCAATGTTTTCATAGCTGTGTTTGGGGTAATGCTGACTTTTGTAACTACAGAACTCTAGTTCTGAGTCTCAGGTGTCATATAGATGCCTGAAGTTCCAGGGAATGACCAGATTATACGCAAATTGCTCAGCACCTCAGAATTTAGAAATAACCGGTATAACTCTGGAATGGATGCAACTGCTGTAAGGGCTTACAATCTAGGAAAGTTTAGAGAGGCCTCCCCCTGATAACCTATGCTCTTGAACTCAATTCTCAGAGTTTGCACATTATAGTTAGTCCATATCAGTGAGGTGTAATATTATTTGTCTTTTTGTTTCTGGTTTACTTCATTCAATAAACTGTCCTCCAGGTTCATTCACCTAGTTGGATGCCTCCCAACTTCACTCCTTGTGGTACATGCTCATTAGTCCATTGTATGTATATCCCATAGTTCCCCCTTCCATTCCTCAGTTGTTGTTCCCTCAGGACACCTCCATCCACGGCAAAACATGAACACTGTTTAAGCAGTGTGCAAATGTCCATTCGTGTCCCAGCTCTCAGTTCCTTCAATTATATTCCTAACTTAGGGGATATATGGCAAGGATCATATGGCAACCCCACCCCTAGCCTCCTGTGGAGCCACCACACTGCCTCCAGAGGGGCTGCACCACTCTGCTTCCCTACCAGCAATGAATAAATGCATCTCTCCACATTTTCTCCAGCACTTGTATCCCTCTGCTCATTTGTAAGCATTTTATTCACACATTGTACATTCCAACCTAATTTTAAAAAATCAATAGTTCCTGGTATAATCACATAGCCGTGTCTTCACCACCACAATCTATATGAGGACATTTCTATTTCTTTCACAGTGATTCCCATACCTCTCCCTCATATCCCCCACTTATTGACCTTTAGAGTTGACATATTGCCTTTGTTACTTTCAATGGAAGCACACATACAATGTTACTGCTAACTATAGACCCTAGTTTGCATTGACTGCATTTTTCCCCATATACCACCCCATTTTCAACAGCTTGCAATGTTGACACTTACTTGATTTTTCCTCATGTTGTTTTTGTACATTTAGTCACCATCATTGTCCACTCCAGGCTTTGCTAACTTATACTGTCCCAGTCCTTATTCTCTGTCTTTCCTTCTGGAGTCATACGTGCCCCTCAGCCCTCCTGCCTCAACCATACTCATCCTCAGCTTCATTCAGGGTGCTTACAGTATTGTGCTGGCAAGGAAATTATTAATCTCTCTACTTTGAACCATTTAGAAAGGCAGATGTGATGAGGTCAGGATGTCATTGGAGAAGACCCTCTCATTCTATTGCAAGATGGCATTTTCCTTGCCAAATTGTCATAATCTATGGTCTGGTCTTTTCATTTGTTCAAGCTTAGAAACCTGAGTTTGTTAGCAGGCAGAGAATGGATTTACCTATCATAGGAAGATGCAAAGGAGTAAGGCTCACTGATACTAATACATAAAGCTAACTTCTTTTCATGGTGTCATGACTAGTCCTTTAACCAATTTATATTCAGTATGTCCCTAGGTACACAGGAAAACAGAAAATAGGGATATGGGGAGTCATTTGCTCACTCAGTTATTCCACAGACCTTGATCGAACATCAGACATGAAAATACACGCAATACCAAGTCAAACAAACCTGCTTTCTGACCTCAAAAAATGCACATTCTACTAGACAGACACAGACATAAAAATGATAAATTTAATAGATTTAAAAGCCATTGCCCAAGATTTTCTTTTCTACAGATGGTGGTTGATTTGATCTGATCCTTTATATGATTATTTTATAGTTTATCCTTCAGAGAGGGATATTCTTTCCTCTACTGCCAATTTTTTTCACCTTTATCTCACACAAACTCTCACAATATAAAGCAGATGGTTTTAAAGTCACATTATTTATCCCTTGCTTAAATGACGTGATTAAAAACAAATAAAAACCTAAAGAATAAAATCTAAATTCCAATGTTAATGTATCATGGAAGGCCTGTATTACCCTTATTTTCTTCATCTCCCTTTCCCCTTACCTTACGCTCTTGCTAAATAGACTATTAACTTTATTCATTCATTCATTCAGTCTGAAAATACTTATTAAATACCTACTGTGTGCCAGGTACTGGGCTTACACAGGAGAGACAGAGGTCTACAGATCATGTTGTTCCCTCAGCCTGGAACATAGTCCCTCTTCCATTTATTCCTTTAAAAACCACATAATATTCAAAGTCCACCTCAAATTTCACCTCCTTCATTACATTGCCTGCTAAAAGAAATATTTAATTATTGCACATTCTGAACCTTGATCCCATGTATTTTTCTTGTAGCAATTACCTTCTAGTTATTGTGCCTTCACTTGTCTATGAGGATGTAAATTGCCTGAGAGCAGGTTTTTTTCTGATTTATCTTGTTATTCCCACAACACTTTACACATAGTAGATGCACAATATATTTTTGTGGAATCAATGAACAGTGCCAATTTTCTTGAACATTTCTGGAGGTGCAAACCTAAATGTAAAATAATTTAAGACGAGTTCATCACTAAACTTTGGGCTTATACAGATACCAAAATATATTTTTATTTTTTTCAAAAAAAATGTTGTTACTGTTTTAATATGTTGTGCCATTTTTATTTGTATTTATGTATTTAAAATACATGGGAAATGTTTTTCACTCTTATTTGCCAGTGTCTATTGACAGAAAAGAAAGTTTTCTGTTTTTTAATACCTGATATACAAAAATGTAACAGATCATTTCCTCTAAAAAGCTACACTGATTTTCATTGTCCTACTCAGGACATTTCATGCTAAGCATGCATTACATAGGAAATGTATCATTTAACAGATTTGCTGCTCTGTTGGCTATTGGCTTAAAAAGGTTCCCAGGATATTCATTTCTGGGTAGCTTTACTCCATAAAGAAATTAAAATAGAGCTTCTAAGTTTCTAGCTGACCCAAGAGAGAAAGAAAACATGAACCCCAAGGATTTGTCATTTAGGCATTTATGACCAGATCAGTGTAAATTTTACTTTAGCGCCTGCTGTTCTCTTTATGCCAGCATCCTAAAAGTGGGAAGGCTGTGCTGCTCAGTGGACAGCTCTCAAATGTGCGCCTTAAATCCCATCAGAAAACCCTCGTTAATAAAAATAAATATATAAAAAAATAAAAAACCTGAACAGCATTTCCTTCTAGATTTTTTTTTGTCCGATTTTACTATTTTCCTAGAAGTAAAACCCACCATTTCAGACCAACTCTGTTCCCTATAACTTCACATAACCTGGCTACCCTCTTCCTTTTCTGAATTTTACTTTCGACAAGAATTCCAAAGAATAACCTCTTTTCTCCTGACAGATGAACAATAAGCCTGCTTTTGAAAATACCAAGTCCCAAGTTATGCTTGTTCCAGTCCTGAACAAGACCTGACCAGCCCTACCCATTCTCCAGGTCTTCCCCTTCAGATTCCTTGGCAAATAAGATACTCATGAGTATATTCTTGGCTTTTAGGTTATTTGGGCTTGAACCATGTCAGATGATAAGTACTCAGAAAAATAGACGTCTCTTCATTACCAGTCACCATTTCATTTGCTTTTTATTCTCAGCGGTGAACCGCAGATGTGTTTAAAAATGTCCACATAGAGCAGGCCATGGTGACTCAGTGGCAGAGTTGTCGCCTGCCATGCCAGAGGTCCAGGATCGATTCCTGGTGCCTGCCCATGTTAAAAAAAAAAAAGCCCACATAATTATTTTTCATCACAAGAAGAATTTAACGCGTCTGGTTTGCTTTCAAAGGAGAATTGTCTCCCTCCAAAACTCTTACAAAAAAGCTCAAAGAGGTGGGCTTTAGCCACCTAGAGAAGATAAAAGGAAGTGGACTTGAAGATTTAAAAGAACTCCCCTCTTTTCTTTTCTTCTCTCGATTATAAAAGGAGTTTGGAAGAGAGCAACTTTAAATATCAACTTAGCCCATCTTGCTGAATTAGGTAATACTTAAGGAAAAGGGGATTGACCCGTCAAGGAGGAAAAAGTTTTAAATCAGCGAGAATAGAGAAAGATTTTTGGAAAGAGTAACTCTAGTTCTAATAGGAATTTATTCCAAGAATTTGAAAACTTAAAAGGCTGAGACTAGACACCTCCATCCAGAAAGAGGAGCTGCCAATTATCGGGTGAGTTGAGCAGTAAGTTATCTGCTGAATTTAGCCAATTTGAAAAATATTTCAACCTCAAACTCCTACTTTCTCTTCAATAGTGGGTTATTTTATCTAAAATAGCAGACTAATTAATTCAACTCTGCACTTCATTTTGCCTGTGTGGACCGAAGTTGAATGTCACAATTCCCAGAACTAGGGAGACGATGGACAGGACATCATCTACATTAATGTTTCCCAGAATGACATTATATAGTTCACTGAATAAATATAGAATTGGGTTAATTTGCACATTCAAATAATTTTTTATTATTTAGGAAAATAGAGGTAAAAGCCTATTATGGATTCCCCCAAGCTGCAGTCATCTGACAGAGAATCAAATTAAACACTGACTCAACTGTTATGCAAATTTCCATTTAAAAAGACAGTGGTGCTGAATATATTTGTGCACACCAGCTCTGACACTTCTGTAAATGATTTTAATATCTCAAAGCCCAGATGAATGTATTATTTCTGAGAAATAGAAATATCACCAGTAAGCATTAGAGGATCCTTTTATCATTCTTAGCAGTCGAGAAATAAGTCCAAACAACTCAAAGTGGTGTGGTCAATGACACAAGACTGAAAATCAACAGGTGAAAGCAATGACTACAAATTCTTCTCTTCTTGCTTCCTTTGTTCAACCCAGAGGTAAATTCAAATCATGAAAGTGCGAAATAGTTAAGAGTACTGACAAAGTAGAGAGGCAGGAGCCAAGAAACAAGCCAGGTAATTAATTTCTGAATAAACAGATGTTCTTCAAGAAGTTTTAGAGGAAAATCTTGACTCTCATGAAGGAAAACTATCCAAATCTTTAAATACCCACATTTTTTGAACACCAAGATAACCTATAATTACCCCATAAAATTCAACAAAGTGCAGTAAACCCTTCAAAACCTTAAGAATTCTATAAATATATTGGACTTAAATCATTCAGAAAGCAGTGGAACGCCTCTTCAAGTCTAACCTTTTACAACAAACAACTACAGCAAGAAGGTGTGGTGGCTGTTTTACACTTCGGTGACTTTACAATGTTTGGACTTACGTTTGAACCCAATGTTTGGGTTGACTAGGGAACCATATGTGAATGTTAGTAACAGTAAATTGGCTTACCTGGGGCTAAACAACTCACTGAAGCAGCAATCCAAGCACCATTCAAATTTCTGCCTCAGAAAATTAAAAAGTATAAATTGCCATAGGCCTTTGGTGTTGAAACAGCTATAGAACCAGATAAAAAAAAGAGAAAGCCATATACTCTGAAAACAAAGTTAATCTCATCTCAGTCCAACCAAGCTGGCTTAGCAAAAAGTCCGCTAAACTCTGCACGTTCAGTTGGAGGCTACGGCCATCAAATTACTCTCTAGCATAAAATCTGAACAGGGGTTTCTAATACCCTACTCATCCTGACACAGACCAAAAGATTATACACAGTGTATTAGTTGTCAAAACTTGGTGTTCTAGTTTGCTAGTTGCTGGAAAGCAATAAATCCAGAAACAGAATGGCTTTTAAAAAAGGGAATTTAATAAATTGCTAGTTTACAGTTCTAAGGCCAAGAAAATGTCCCAATTAAAGCAAGTCCATAGAAATGTCCAATCTAAGGCATCCAGGGAAAGATATCTTGGTTCAACAAGGCTGATGAAGTTCAGGCTTTCTCTCTCAAGTGGAAGGTCACATGGCAAACACAGTTTCTCTCTCATCTGGAAAGGCACAAGGTGAACACGGTCAGGATTCCTTTCTCATCTGGAAGGGCACATGGCGAACACTGCATCATCTGCTAGCTTCTTCTCCTGGCTTCCTGTTTCATGAAGTTCCCCAGGAGGCATTTTCCTTCTTCATCTCCAAAGGTCGCTGGCTGGTGGACTCTGCTTCTCATGGCTATGTCATTCTACTTTGCTCTCTCTGAATCTCTCTCATTCTCCAAAATGTTTCCTCTTTTATTGGATTCTGGTAAACTATTCAGGACCCACCCAAATGGGTGGAGACACGCCTCCACCTAATCCAGTTTAACAACCTGGATTGATTAAATTTCACTCTTGATTAAATTTTATGTCCAGGGAAATGGTCTAATTACAGTTTCAAATATACAGTGCTGAATAGGGATTAGAAGAAATGGCTGCCTTTACAAAATGGGATTAGGATTAAAACATGGCTTTTCTAGGGTACATACATCATTTCAAACCAGAACACCTGACAAACTCTCTCCACTTTCAAGAGTAATCAAACAAACAGACTAGATAAGGAATAAACACTTTAAAAAAATCTATAATTTTAAATAAAAGAAAAATTGTTCTAATGAGATGGATAGAGGTAAAACTACAAAATGATTTAAACCATAATAATAAATAAGAAAAATTAAAAGTGCATCTATTTTAGAATGTATTCTATTTTGGAAAGTTGTATTCTTAATAAAAGATAAGAAAACATAAATTATATCAAACAAGTAAGATGAAAGAGGCTTTATTAGAAGAAAAAGTATAAAGGAAACCAGTTGCATTAAGAATGAAGATAATGTCATTTTAGTTTTCCTTTATTTCTATCACTCATACTAAAAAAATAAAAATTTGAAAACAATAATCCCTATCCTTTAAAACCAAGACACAGTCCAACTTCCAAGGGGAAGAAATAGCTGCTAAGTACATTGAATTTAGGATGAAGTTGAAGGAGGATCCTGAGTGCATGCACAAAATTCTGTAATTCTCTCGTACATGCCACCAAAGGCTCAACCAGCTGTCCCTTCGTCGGAACAGGTGGATTTGATAGTGTAGGCCATATGCAAGTTGGTCCTACTAAAACTTTTTAAACACTATGGACATGAAGTGAGCAAGGTCAAGGGGAGTGTCTTGCAGATGAACTATCTCTGGAGGAAGCATATGGAGAGAGTGGCAGAGTAAAGGAGTTAGTAGCAACTGGGAGATAGTTAATGAAAATAAAATCAATATATGTCAAATCACAACCTGAAATGGATTAAAATGATAAGATTCTCACACTAATGCAAGGTATTAGTACTAGGGTGGTATATGGGAATTCAATATTTCATGCCCGATTTTTCTTTAAACCCATAACTTCTCTACTTAAAAAGCAGGGAGGTGGTGCAAGGGTGACTCGGTGGTAGAATTCTCATGCCATGTTGGAGTCCCGAGTTCGATTCCCAGAGCCTGCACATGCCAAAAAAAAATGGGGGGGTGTAAAACTAATTATAAAGTTTTACTATGAACCACATATACCTTTTGCTCACTCTCCAGAATAGAAATCCTGCCCTCTAAAAGGTGATCTGCAAAATATTTAAAAGCCTGTATGATTTTCATGCACCAACCAATCAGAACACACCACTGGCCAATCAGAATCAAAAGAAATAAAAGAGACATTCATGTTGGAAAAAAAGGGGCAAATTATTTGTATATCCCCATATAAATTATATACATCAAAAACACAAGAGAATAAAAAAAAGCAAATATAACATTGTAATAATTCAGGAAGGTCTACAAAAATCAATAACTTTTCCATATCCAAATGAGAAAATATAAATAAAGAAACATTACATTTTAAAAAGTAAGGGGGAAAAAAAGCTAAAGTAATTAGAGATAAACATAAGGATTTATTTGAATAATATAATTTAAACTATTAAAGGAACCAGAAGTTGTGAGAAACTGGAAAGAAAAAGAACTGTTTTTAAGTAGAAGGATTTAAAACTCTATGGATAAAATTCTCCATAAATTAATCTTTACATTGAAATTAATTTCAATATGAATAAGAACAGGACTTGGGGGGAAGTATACCTAAAAATAGTCATGAAAATTCTGGGTGAAAAAAAATCACCGCAAGTAGGATATTCATACAGTAAGACAAAATTATAATTAATGTGGTATTTTAATTCAAGACAGTGGAAGAAAAGTGATTATATTAGATCTATATCTATCTCTTTGTACTACAATAAGTTTCAGATGTGCTCAGTAAAAAATGGAGTGCAAAAGTTTTTGAACAAAGGTATATTTAAAAAAATAACCTTGGACTATGTCTTCTCTATGCAAGTCACAAAGTTCTGAAAACATAAAAAAAAATGACCTCAATTTATTTCCTGCAAATGAAAAAAAACCTCCAAGATATAATAAGGAAATAGTGACAAAACAAAAATGTCTTCTTCACCTTAATCTGCAACCCTGTGAGTGTGACCCCATTTAAAAATAGGACCTTTAAAGATGTTATCATTAGTTAAGGTATGACCAAATTGAAACAAGGTGAGGCTTCCTGCATATCACAGGAGGTCATATAAAGAGAAGAAACCAGGAGCCAGGAGTCAGTGCCAGCCATAGGGAGAAGCCACTAGTCAGCAGAAGCTGGAAGCGCAGAGAAAGGAGAAGACATCACCATTTGATGGGAAGCAGAGACACAAGTCAAGGAAACCGAGGGACTGCCGGCAGCCTGAACCAGGATGGTGATGGTCCCAGGAGAAAGCAGTCCTTGATTTTGGACTTCCAACCTCAAAACCGGGAGCCAATAAGTTCCTGTTGTTTAAGCCAACCCACTGGGTGGTATTTATTATAGCAAGCTGGCAAACTAAGTCACAAATTAGCTAGAAAAAAGATGTGAGCGGAAGAGCATGAACAATAAAACAATGGATTAGACATTTATGGAAACTGCTTAGAATTAAGAAAATACATACTATAACTACATACTATAAATTGAATTGCTGAAATTCAATTTAGCAAAGGAGAGTAAGTTTGTTAACATCCAATGCTAGCACATAACAGAGATAAAAGGCAAAATTAAAGACCATTGGCAGAAATGAAATTGTGATAAAGTCACTGGGAGACAATTGGCATCAGCTATATAAATTTAAACTGTACATTAGCTTTTGGCCCATCAATTCACTTCTAGTAATCATTTTATAGTCATTTTCTGTGGGAATGAAAAAATATATGTATAAGCATGTTCATTGCAATATTGTTTGTAATAGCAAAAGACTAGAAATAAACCAAATGTCTATTCCTAGGGTATGGATAAATAAATTATTACAAATGACTATAAATTAGTAGTAATTAAACATAATGTGGCAGATTTATATATGTTACTAAGAACAAAAGTCCAAGATACATTATGCTAATATAATACACCCTTAGTACTATATGGAAGTATTACTATGTGCAAGGATTACTTTTATTTTTTAAAATACTAATTAAAAATAATTGCATAAAAATAGTTGTATTATGTAAAAAAGCATATCTAAGGAACAAAGAATGCAATAGAAGGAGTAAAATTAGCATAGGAGAAAAGAAACAAAAAGCAAAAAAAAATAATATATAGGGAAATGGAAAAGAATAAGTCAAAGAGGTGGCAGTAGCAGTAGATGCACTCAATGGATTAATGTTGTGCCATACTTAGGGCAGTGGCAGTGAGGGGACAGTTACAAGCAGAATATAATGAGAAAAAACTACAGCTTATTATTTCATCAAACCCAAGATATCAATGATTATAAAGTATACCATTATTATTTGGTGAACTAAGAAGCAAAATATGCTCCCAATTAAACTATGACATAGTCCTTTCTAATCCTTGGCTGTAATATGTATCCCAATTTCAGAGATGTTCAGAAATGTGAAGAATGTGCACCATATAATTGCAGAAATACTGCATATGAAAAATAGCCAATACCTCGAAATAGCTTGGCAGCATTTTTTAAATTTCAAGGATAAATACAAACTTGTCTCGGCAGTCAGACAAGAAAAAAATTACAAAAGAAAAAGAATTAGACCAGGCTTAGCTTTCCTCACAATACTGAATGCCAAAAGACAGTGGACTAATCTTGAGAGTTTTGAGGAGGAAAGAATGTGATCCAAGAATTCAATGGTTGCCAAGATGGGTTTTCATGTATAAAGGGAATAAAAATATATTTTCATATAGACAGCTCAAAAAATATATTACTATCTAAGAAAAACTAACTCAAAAAACATACTCCTGAAGCTCAAGCAGTGAATCAAAGGTAGAAACACAAATTAGAATACAGCAGACTAAAGTGCTTATTAATTTCATGAAATCAGGAGACGATTTATAAGTGTATTAAACATAACAGATTCAATGAAAATACAAAATTATTGAAATGTTTAATATATATTAGAAATAAATAATTAATAATATTTCAAAATAATTTGGACTGCTTCTGATTATATCAGCAAACATAGGAAAATGCTGGGGATGTAAGAAAAACAAAAACAAGCCACACTCGTCTTACACATGGAAAACTGTACAATATTACTTACTTCACAGTTTTCATATTAATTTTGATATTTAAGATTATAAAATGGAAACATATCCACAATGTCATCTCATAAAATATACCTGCTGGTATTTAAAAGTAAATGAATCAAATAATACACACATGAGGTTTACTTGTTCAGGCAATACGGACAGGTATTAGATGAAAAGTATAATTTGTTCCTGCCCAGGCCTTCTTTCCATTGGTAACAACTGTTAAACACTTACTTATTTGCGCGATCCAGAGGTGGAAAAATGTGTGTATGTGTATGTGTGTGTGTATAGACTTTAAATAATTTTACTGTAAAAGGATCACACTATGTATGCTAGATACTTTTTACATTGATAGTAGCTTATACTGCTCAAAGATTGTTTCTGCTTAAACCAGCATTCTCTGTCCTCTCTTCCGTAACATATTTGCCTTTTCCAATGGAGAATCAATTCAATTTGATTTCAGGTGACCAGCCCTGCCTTCTTCCTTGTCTCAACAATGAAAATAAAACCACCAAAAGAAATAACTTCCCAAAAGAGAGAAAGAATATTTACCAATCCAAGATTGTAATTAAAAACGAAAGAAGCCTAGTCCTTTCTGTCATCTTTTCTACCATTTGGTGAGACCCTTTCTGTATTATTTACAGTGAACTAATTTTTATAACAAACAGATGCAAGAATAAATAATGGCTCAAAGACAACAGAAGTTTATTTGTTGCCCACATACATGTTGAAGGTGCTTACGTTTGGTGAGGGGGTGGTAGGGAGATGTGTGGTCTGAATACTAGTTCAGGAACTGTTCTAGTTTGCTAGCTGCCAGAATGCAATATACCAGAAACGGAATGGCTTTTAAAATGGAATGGGAATTTAATAAGTTGCTAGTTTACAGTTCTAAGGCCATAAGCATGTTCAACTAAGGCATCCAGGGAAAGATACCTTGGTTCAAGAAGGCCGATGAAGTTCAGGGTTTCTCTCTCAACTGGAAGGGCACATGGCGAACATGGCATCATCTGCTACCTTTCTCTCCTGGCTTCCTGTTTCATGAAGCTCCCTGGGAGACATTTTCCTTCTTCATCTCCAAAGGTCGCTGGCTGGTGGACTCTCTGCCTCTTGTGGCTATGTCATTCTCTGCTCTCTGAATCTCTTGCTTTCTCCAAAATGATTCCTCTTTTATAGGATTCCAGTAAACTAATCAAGTCCCACCCAAATGGGTGGAGACATGTTGTCACCTAATCCAGTTTAACAACCACTCTTGATTGAGTCACATCTCCAGGGTGATGATGTAATTACAGTGTCAAATATACTGAATTGAATAGGGATTAGAAGAAGCAGCTGCCTTTACAAAATCGGATTAGGACTTGAACATGTCTTTTCTAGAATACATACATCTTTCAAACTGGCACAGGGACCCAGATTGTCGGAGGCCCTGCCACCTTCAATATAACGCTTTCAGGTACCTCCTGCACACTGACATCCAGCCAACAGAAGGAGCAGGTTTGGAGAATGACATGAGGAGGGTTTAGGGGGCAGGCAGGAAGCAAGTCTAGAAGTGGCTCTCATCACTTGCACTCACATTCTGTTGACCGGAATTTAGTAGCATGGTCACACCTACCTGCAAGGAAGACTGAGAAATGTCGTTCAGCTATGTAGCTGGAAAAGAGGAAATGGACTTTGTGAGCAGCTAGCAGTCTCTTCCACAGTCATCCATTCAGGTCATCAAATGTACAATTATCCAATTTGTTTTATACATTCTCATATTCATCTCCCTTGCCCCAAAGAGGGAACCAAAGTCCCATATATTGACCTGAAATTCTAGGATCCCTGGGCATTGCACAGTCTTTTCCATTGGGTCCAGCTGTGGTTCTTCAAGATCAAGTATCCCCCAAACCCAACTCAATATTTTAGGATAAAGGAAGAATAGAATAACTGCAGTGAAAGAATGTAGCTAGAATTGTCTGCACACTAACTTGACAAACCTTGGCTTTGCTTTAACTTCTCTAAATGTGTTAAATGTCTTATGTCTCCTTATTTAAGATCTATTCTTACATGCATACCAGGGAGCTTATCTTTGAGTTTTAAATCACCTACCCAGCTCAGTTCAGCGACCTAAAGCCAAGAGCTCACTGTGTGAAGAATTTTAAAATGATCATTATTAAATACGTATGTATTTTGGCCCATACATTAAGGTCTAATATAGTAGGAATTTCCTGGATGGCTCTTAATATAGATCTCCTCACACTTGAGCTTTCTTTTAGAGGACTTTGTCTCATTTACTTTAACTTTTTTCTGCTGTTACTCCTGTGCCTCTTTTTTGGAGGAAGAGGATGAACTCCGTGGAATTAGAAGTATTTTACCTTAATACTCTATTTTCCTTCTGGTCAAGAGAAATCAAATGGAGAAATCCTAAATTTTTCCTTCTTCTACTAAGATCTTGAGCTAATAAAGAATGGTTTTTATGTTCAAACATTTTTGGTATCTATTTCAAGGACTATCTACTCTCTCCCTTAGTGCATTCCTCTTGAAGGTGGGAAATTCTCCATAAGATTTCTATGGATTTTAAACATTTATCTTTTTTGTTCTAGTACTCCTTGAAGGGAAATTCACAGTGGTTCAGAAGTCAGACCGAGCCCAATCAGAATCTTCTTTTGCTTTCCTTGGCTCCCATGTGTTAAAGATTTTCTTATTTGGTGGCTACTGGTTCGATTTTTTCACCTTTTTACTGAATGTTTAATTTATTTTGTTTGGCACTGGAGTGATAAATTTGGATTTGATTCCACTCAGTTTATCCAGATGTCCTTGCATTTATTTTCATTGACTAATAGATAGTTTATCATGGTAATAAAAACCACAGCCTCTGGGTGTCCAAATTCTAATCTAAACCCTGCTATTTACTAGCTGTGTGACCTAGGCAAGTTCCTTATCTTTTCTGTGCCAATAATAGAATAATAGAATAATAATAATAGAATAATAATAGAATAATAATAATAATTTCCTCACAAAATTGTTGTATCATGTTAGGTAATATTTGTAAAACTATTAAAATGGGCTCATAATCAATGCTATATAAGTGTTTGTTGACTAAATATTATTAGAAAATTCAGTTCAAGTAACTTTTTTTTTTTTTTTTTTGGTATGCTGTATGGTAGGATCACATTTCATTATTTTTCCATATGCGTATCCTGGCATTGTAGCACCATTTTGTTGAATTTTTTTGTTTCTTTGTTTTTTGTTTGTTTTGCTTGTTTGCTTTTGGGGGAAGTACATGGACCAGGAATCAAATCTGGGTCTCCTGTATGGCTGGCAAGAATTCTACCACTGAACTATCCTTGTACCCCCTGAAGTTACTTTTTATTGTGTATCTAAATACTCATTACCAGCAGAATTACAATCTGGATATATACCTTCTCCAATAACTGGAACATTTAAAATTTGATCAAGATAATTACAAAGAAAACCTTGATAAATTTTAAAAAGCAGACAATGTAGATTGTATTCACAGTTTAAAGAGAAAACGTCAAAAATTTAGACATTTGAAAGCATATTTCTATATAATTATTAAATTTTATATGTATAATATAATTATACATTTCATATATAATTTTTTAAAATTTACATATAATTTAAAATTTTACAGATGATTTATTAAGTAATGAAAATAATCATATATCACACTTTTATAAAGTGGACAATAACGATAGAAATTTTAGCCTTAAAAACTCTCATCAACATTGTTGGTTGCCAACCCAGCAACCTCTTCTTCCTTCCTGAAAAAACTTCAGATTTCTCAGGCAACTTAACCCCTCTTGACTCAGGTAAAGGTCACCCCATTGCCAGCATTAGGTACAGATCCCTGAGGACTAAATGACTCGTATGCAGCATAGAATTTCCCTGTAAACTGTTATTGTGAACTCCAGACACGATCATAAGATCTATGTTGTCCTAATCAGATGAAAGAAAGGACTTGGAAGAGTGGTCATGTTTTCCTGCTCTGGAAATGAACAAGAAAATATGTAACCTACTCATTACCTGGCCACCTTGTGATCATGATGCTAACCTTTCTTAAAAAGGACCTGCAAGTACTTGGGTCCCTGATAACATCTCAAGTAGCTATGATTCCTAACTACAGTTCCTCTGGACTTCCAGGGTCAAGAGATCCGTAGATGTCTTTTTCCCTATACTCCCTTGAGTCAGAATTTCAATGACTTGCAACCTAAAGCAACCTGATAATAATAATTAAATAAATTTAGAATACAATGAAAAGTTAAACAACAAGGACAACAATAAAAAATGCTTCCTATACATATAACTTAAAAAGGGAGAAATGCATGAATTAGAAGACAAACACAAAGCCATAAAACAAACTAAGAAATTGTAGAGGTCATTACTTTCAAATCTAGATAATAAAATTTAGAAATTAGGAAAGGATTTCACCGTTAAAAGATACAAAGGAAATTCAGAAGTGTTAATTATGAAGAAATACATTGCATAATTTTATGCTAATAAATTTGACAAATATTCAGTACATGGAAACTTTTGAACAACATAAAATACCACAATTCAACAAAGAAGAATTAAAACACTGAAAAGAGCAAAAAATCATTGAAGATATTTTTTAAATTACTAAATTATCTTTAATAAAAATATTGAGGCTGTGAAAGGGTAGCACAGTGTTAGATAGAATTCTTAGATAGTATGCCAACAACCCAGGTTTGATTCCCAGAGCCTGTACATGCAAAGAAAAAAAAAAAAACCTGAGGCATATTTGTGTTCACATCCCAAGCCTCCATTCCCATAGAGCAATGCAAAGAGAGCCCAGTGATACCTGTTTAATCAACAGGTTACCTGCAGTAGAAGAACCCAGCTCAGAGAACCTAAATCGTTTAAAATGAGTTGTAAGCTTGTCTTTTTTGTACTTTAGTGGGGGACATTGTCTCTATTTTCAGGGCCATTTCCTATATAAGCATCTTTGAAAAGAATCCTGAATCAAAGGTAGTCACTGTTACCAAGATGTGCAGAAGTTCACAAGAACCATGGAGAATAGGCTCCCAACATTTATAAAATTTTCTTTACCAAAGAAAATGAAATTGATGATTAAACAAAACTTTGGGAAAAAAATTGCAATAAATATATTACACAAAGGGTTGATACAAATCAGCATCAAAAGCTCTAGACAGTCAAACAAAAAAGCAGGTGTTGTTTTAGTTTGCAAGTTACCAGAATGCAATATACCAGAAATGGAACAGCTTTTAAAAAGGGGAATTTATTAAGTTGCGAGTCTACAGTTCTAAGGCCATGAAAATGTCCAAATTAAAGCAAGGCTATAAAAATGTTCAATTTAAGGCATCCGGGAAATAGATTCTTGGTTCAAGAAGGCTGATGACATTCAAGGTTTCTCTCTCAGCTGGAAAGGCAAAGGGTAAGAAGATCTGCTAGCTTTCTCTTCAACAGCTTCCCTGAGGTTCTGTCCATTCTGTTGACTCTGTCTGTTCTGGTGGCTCTCCTGGCTCCAAAATGGTTCTCTCTTAAAGGGCTACGGTAAGCAACCCCACTAGGAATGGGTAGAGACACATCTCCACGAAAACCATCTAATCAAAAGTTACCACCCACAATTGGGTAGGTCACATGTCCATGGAAACAATCAAAAAGCCCCCACCCAGGGGGTGCCAGGGTAGTTCAGTGGCCATGCAGGAGACCCAGGTTTGATTCTCAGTCCATGCACTTACCAAAACAAACAAGCAGGCAAAACTAGCAAACATACAAAAACCAAACAAACAAACAAAAATTCAACAAACGGTGCTGCAATAATGGGATACTCACATGGAAAAAAATAAAATGTGAGCCTGCCATACAGCATACAAAAAAAAAAAAAAAAGGTCCCACCCAGCAATACTGAATGAGGATTAATGAACTCGGCTTTTCTGGGGTCCACAACAGATTCAAAACAACACAGCAGGGAAAGGACATGAACAGAGACAATTCACAGCAAAAGAGTACAATTGGCCAAATAAATATTTAAATGAATAGCATTGCTAGTTGACTGAGAACTAAAAATAGAGGCAAAAACAAAATAGCATTTTTCAGCAATCTGATTGGGAAAGTTAAATTTAACAAGAGTTCTAAATGTTTGTAGCAGTGTGATTGAATGAGCACTCATACACTGCTGGTGGAAATATAAACTTTCTAAAGAAAGATTTAACATTGTATCAAGAAACTTAAATATAACTCACAGTTTGACCTAGTAATTCTGCTAGTAGTAATAAATACTAAGGAAATAATTGCAGATAAAGGCAAACTTTTATGTTAACAGAGTTTCATTGAAGCATTTTTATTAGCAAAATTTAGAAACAGCTTTATTATCCAATAATAAGAGAATGGTCAATTTTTCCCTCAAATTTATGAGATGAAATGTTTTGTAATTAATTTAAACTGTGTTTTAAAAGACCATTTCATAGCATGAAAAAAGATAGCATGATATCTCTATTACATGATCCGAATTATTAAACCATAATAAAGCCCAGAAGGAAATAAAACTAAATATTAAGGTTGGTTATCTCTTAGTTTTAGGATTACTGATGTTTTCTATTTTATTTTTTTTTACTTTACTATATTTCTCAAATTTTCTACAATTTATAACAAAAAGTTCAAAACTAAAAATAAATGAACGCCAGTAATTTTTTAGTTCCTTTTGGTTTTAAAAAAGTTATCATTATTTAGCTGATGCATTCTGCATAATTCTGGAGGCAGACATGAAATAAGACAATCAGCTGATCTATAGATGGGCTGTGTTGTTTCTAGAGCCCAAAGGACTTGCATGAGGTCAGTTTACACTTGTGTTTTAGGGAAAAGGAGAGGGAAAGAAAGCACAGCATGAGAACAGTATGAGGCATGTTCAAATCCATTGCTCACAGCAGGAAAAAAACAATTGCTTCCTCTCCTAGTTCCAGTGACCTAGCGTGTGTGCAGATCACACTGTTGTAAAAGAATCCAAAATTGCCTTCAACATGGTTTCCTTCTGTTATTTTAGGTTAGCAAATGCCTGGTCAGAGAAACCCTCTGAGGAACCTCAAGGCTTTGAACCACTCTGGTTCTCTTGGGTCAAATAGTCTTTAAACAGACACCTGCTTTTGTTATGACACTGACAGTTTCATAACAACAGTCAAGAAGCTCTACTGCAAGCCTAAGCCCTAAGAATGATTGCATCATTAATTTCTAAGGGCATTACTAAACTTTTGAAAATAATTCTCTGTGATTGTAGACCCCCGTGGATTGGGAAAACTCTTTTGTAAATACATGCCCCTTCTTTGCAGAGAGAAATAATTTGCATATTCTTCTTCCTGGCTCTCCTGTTTACTGTTTCTATCAACCTCAGTCATGAAAGCTTTCAGGGTAGGTGTTGAGAACAAAGATGAAAATAGGTGAATTTAAATGTTTGTTTATAAAGATGTTTGAAGGGATTAATTTTTAGCTGGCCATTCGGATAGGATTAAAGGGATTAACTTGAATAATAAAGGCACATTATAAATACATATGTTGCCTCTAATTAATAGGTTCAGATATGGATATAAAGATATGTCATATTATTTCAGAAGAGCCTATAATTACATTATTTTTAAATAATGGAAAGGAAACTCATGAGTCATTACTAAAGAGATGACTTTGGAATAAGGCAAACTCATTCAGCAAATATAATGCTTTACAAGACATTTCCTATTTCTGTGTACTGTTAATAACATCTATTATGCAGTCTTAGTCGTACAAGCCTGTGTTTGTTGAAAGAAATACTTTAAAACAGAAGCTTAATTACACAGTGATCAAGTTTCTCTGGCAACATCAAAAGGGACAAAGTCATTTGTGCTTAAATGAACATTTTGAAAGGGGAAAATAAGTTCTCAAGTTGAGAACTCTTACAAAGTTTGAGGCATAGAGAATGCAGGGAGAAGAAAATGTCAGACTACTCTTTCAGTTTATAACAACAAAACCTGTAAGGGGGGAGCTGGCTTTTTATTAAAACAAAAGACTACAAAAACCTTTTGGTTTTCACCCCAGAGTTTTGCCCCCTCAGGCAAATATTACAAATGGAAATATTTCTTTTCAAGGAAAGACTTCCCTTCTACTCTCTTTAGTCAAATTTCTCCCTATGCTACACATACCACATTTAGAAGAAAATAATAGAAGGAATTTAGTGATCCATTCCAAAGAATCAGTAGGTGACAACAGCTTTTTGCAAAATTGATTTAACATGATTCCTGATTCTGACCAAATAAATCCACAAATTGGTATTATAACAGGATTATCAATCCATATATGTTAGAAGGAGCAGCTAGAAACCCAATTATGTTAGAAGGAGGAGCTAGAAACCCAATATTGCCAAATTCACCTTTGATTTCTTAGAAATGGAAAGATAAGGCTTTTGCGCTGGGAAAATTGTATTTTATAGGATAAAAAAATATTAGACACCATTTGTTCTAGTTTGCTAGCTGCCGGAATGCAACACACCAGAGACGGATTGGCTTTTAATAAAAGGGGGATTTATTTTGTTGGTTCTTCAGAGGAAAGGCAGCTAACTTTCCCCTGAGGTTCTTTCTTATGTGGAAGGCACAGGATGGTCTCTGCTGGTCTTCTCTCCAGGCCCCTGGGTTCCAACAACTTTCCCCGCGGTGACTTCTTTCTGCATCTCCAAAGGGCCTGGGCTGAGCTGCGAGTGCTGAGATGAGGAATGCCAAGCTGCTTAGTAGTGCTACGTTGCAATCTCTCATTTAAGCACCAGCCGATTAAGTCAAACGTCACTCATTGCAGCAGACACACCTCCTAGCTGACTGCAGATGTAATTAGCAACAGATGAGGTTCACGTACGGTTGGCTTATGTCCATAGCAACAAGACTAGGTATGCTCACCTGGCCAAGTTGACAACTGAATCTAACTAACACACCATTAAATGCCTCCATGTGATAAAATAGGTGTAAAGATGCTTATAGCTTATAAATGGCATCAAAACTCCATCAACTATTTTATTTATCTAACAGAAAAGCAGCAAATTTCTGAAAGGAGGACATTTTAGCTAAAGGATTACTTGATGGAACTTATAAAAATTGTGATCAAGGCCAGCTCTAGACAAATCCAAGAACAAGATCAGAATTGATCTTGAGTTCCCTTTTCTCTCCTCTGTAGCCTTCTTTCCCTTTGCAGAAACCCTTGTCTTACTAAGATTCCCTTGGCTCAAGCCTCAGCACATTCATGCCCCACCCACATCCGTCAGCATCTCTTTTCTCCCTCCTCACCTCTTCATTTCTGATACATTAATTTGTACAACGCTGTTAATAACCAATCACATTTTACATTAGCGAAGAATTTTCTTTTTTCAAGCTTGGAATCTTGAACACACAGTATCACATGTCAAAAGAATCAGTCCTTCCTTTTGTACTTTCTTCTGTTCTCCCTTTCCTTTTCATTTATTGCCAGGTATGAGATCAAATCATTCAAAGTGTCTATATCTGTCAGGCATCAAACATTTTGATTATAAATATGTGCAAGAAAAACAGATGACTATTTTTTGCTTCTTAATATTTCACACAGGATAATGTTCAGTTGGTAATTGCGTTATCGGTTGCTTCGATACAGTTACACATGGGCAGTTCTAAAAACCAACTGTCAGTATCTGCTCCCCAAATCTCCAGGATGCCAAAATATTCAGCAACTCTGTCTGTGCGACAACATGACAAAACCTAAAATGAAATGGGAAGAATAAGTCTGCTTTCTTCCTTTCTTTCAACACACTGCCTAATTTTTGTACCTCATTAGCATGTGCTTATTTATAAACTTCTCCAAAAGTGGTGACATCTCTGCCCTCCCATGGCATGGCTTTTGAAATCACTGATTAAAACAGAATACTGGTGAGATGGAAATGACTGCAATATTTGTTGTGGTTCTAGATTTCTAGATACATGACACTGCACTTGAAGACCCCAAGTGTAACTCCGTTGTTGTGGCAGAAATCAAAAGGAAAACCAGGTCATCATTTAACACTATGGCATTCAATTTTGAATTTTACATCTTGGGCTCTCATGGTTGCCTTATTTAAAGCCTTTCTCTTTGCCAACACTTCTTTTGAACTCTGAGAGATGCATCCATCATGATACGAGATTGGATCTGTAGCTCAAAGTACTAGAATAATAATCAGAGGTGTATATATAAATTGAAAGCCTCTACATTTCTCCAAACCATCTCCTGTTGTAGGAATGCTAAAATAATGCTAATGCAAGAAAAGATATTCCAGTGTCATTTTAGATTTCAGGCATTGCACATTTGTCCCCATGATTATGTCAAAATATACACATAGGCATCATTTGAGAGAGAATTTATTATTAAAAAAAATTTTTTTTTAAAAACCAAAGCTAGCCTGACCTTGCTTTCTTTATTTTTTTTAAATCAGTGTTTGAACTGAGGTTGAATAAATTTGTCCAGCTTAACATGAAATTGTGTTGGTCTGAGAATAAAAAAATAGAACTAGTAAGCCTATTCATGTGGAGTAAAAAGAAGCGAACATAAAAGAAACATAAAACATTTCCCTTCTGGCATAAAAAAAAATGCATTGGTTTTTTTTAAAAATCAAATCAAAAGGAAACTACTTTTAAATAAGATTATGTTTTATATTTTAAAAATAAAGAATTGAAAGCCTCAGAAGCAGGGGGATGCTGGAGATATGTGCCTGGCGGGGGTGGGGGTGGGGTCGGTGGGTGGGTGCTACGGAAAAGCATAAGAATGCTGATATTTGTGTCCTTTTTTTAGGTCTGGAGTCAGACACATCCAGACATGAATGCAAGAAACAAGAATTAATGACTGTTTATCCTTTCGGGTTTTCATACCCTTGTGAATTTTACTTGCTGCTCTATACATAGGCTTGTTTGCTTAGAAAAATATATATATTCAAATTTTTGAGAGATCCATTCAGCCATTTATTTTCATTCAAGTGGAATTCAGTTAATTCAAATTTTTGTTCTTGGATCCAAAATCTCTAGGACTAAGGTAGCATTTTTATTTATTTGTTCTTTTCTTTGAACCACAGTATTCTATGAATTCTACTCCCGATTTCCTTTCATCAAAAGGAAGAGATAGGCACAGGGAAATTAATTTTTGTGATTTCTTCTTTGCTATTTTTTGTTATTTTTTGAGCTTTGCTTGTTTATCATCATTAGTAGGTGTTCTTTGCATTCAACAGAAGCTCAGAAATGACTAAGAAAAAGTTACAACTCACTAATTTCAGAAAAGCATTGCTAGGTATTTAACACAGATTTACTCTGGTGTGCACCTGGTGAAACATTAAGGTAAAAAAGAAATAATCACAACTTCCAACACTCATTTATTTTTAAATAATCCTAAAGCATTTATCAGGGATTTAAAGGCTAAAGGCCTATAAATCTGAAAATTCATTAAGCAAAATAGAGTTGAAAACTAGAGGGAAATTTTCTCCTTATCAGGTCCTCTTTAAGCTCAGTTGGACTCACTCGTCTTTTTCAGAAGAAAAACAAAACAAAACAAAAGAAACAAAACCAAAACCAACAGGTAAAAAAAATCAGATTGCAGTTTCCAAGTTTCAGTCTAGAGGGATTTTTTTTTTCTTTTTGCCTTGAATTATACAGTCCAAAAAACAGTGATGGAAATTTAATTATGACACCGCAAAAGCAATGCTGCAATAAAAATGAACAATTCCTGAGATAAAATGCTCAATCTTTGACTGAGATGTAACCTAGTAAGTCAAAAAAATAACACCTGCACTTGTAACAAGTTGGGTGCTCTTTGTGAAACCCACTGTGACCTTCAACTGCTTTTCAGACTGAACCTCGCTTTATTCTAGACCAAGTAAAAAAGAAAGGTCATAAAGAATCAACTTATGGCAAGTTACTTTTTTAGCAAAAATTGTTTTCTAACAAGTATATCAGAGAAACACAAGCTGGAGAGGACTAAAAGAGGCCATCTGGTCCAATCTCCCTGACTATTGAAGATAAAACCTAAATCATCTAAGACAGATGGAGGCCCAATGCTGACTTCTTCAACTAAAGGATAGAGAATTTACTTCCTCCTTTAAAAGCCCCATGCCTGCTTTAAGGTGAAGAAGTTAGCTATGTAAAACCCAATTCCAATTTGTCCCAATTTTGTCTCCTAGCCTCACACCATTCTCTTTAAACATCAAGTGTCCTTGAGACATTTCATACGCTTGGTAGAATTGATGAAGCCAGTCCTTAGTTCTCTCTACTCATCAAATAATTTCAAATCCTGTAATATTTATTTGTACAGTGAAGGGCCATTTTCCTAATCTTTATGTTTTAGTTTGCTTTTCTCTGGAATTTTCTTGCTCTTTCCACCTCTCTTTACTTGTATATTCATCACTGTAATCCAAATTTCTAACATAATGCCTAACCCATAGCAGACATTTAATAATGGTTTTTGAGTGAAAGGTAGGTGTCAGGGACTATATGATAACTGCTCATCGAGACATTTAACAATGAATCAATTAACAACAACCAAAAGTGTTTTTACATCCCAAAGAGTCACTTCCACAGCCTCATATTCCTTAATTTAAGCCATGTCTAAAATACAGTCTGTTCATTGTCTTTCTTGGTTTAAATGTTACAGGGATACATGAAAATTATGCACCTGTCTGGCAGCAGTTATGACACAGAGAAACCGTATTTTAATGTGGTTTCAGTGAAGCACTGTTTTCAGAAAGCAAATAAATTAGCAATGCTCATTGTTTTACACTATAGGAAAGTAAAATTGAACACATGCAAAGCAATGTATTTGTAGATGAATATGGTATGCATCTCATTCTCGTTGAAACCTAAATTCTAGGACATCTAAATACTTGCAGCAGTTTACCGGGACTCCAAAATCCTGGCTAGGCTATGTCTGGCTGTTCAGCTCCAGGAACCTGAAGAAATCCCTGCAAGATAAGACATACCCCACCATGTTTCAGATTCAAACTGGAAAAGCAATTGTGCTGAGAGGAAGTGGGGAAACAAGAGGCGTTCAGGGATACCATACTAAAATAAGACTTGTTCGTGGTTACTGGTTCCCTATTTCTTTCACTCAAATAAAAAGAGACTCCAGATTTCTGTTGCTTTGAAAAAGAAAAGCCTCTGTCTGAGCCTACAGTGGGCTATTTAGCCAAGTACCACAACTAACCAAGCCTCCCAAGAACAAAAAAAGCTTCCCAGTGCTCTCCACAGAGCTAATCAACCTCTAACTAGCATTTGGGGAAACAAGAAGGTATTAAGGTCATTATCAGGCATCACCTATGGGTGCAACTTAGAAATGGAAGATGCAGCGTCTCTTTCATATCAGAATTGGAGGCACTGAATCACCCAAGAAGAAAAAGCACCCAAAGGGTAATTAAGTCTCAATTAGCTATACTATTACAATGATCAACATTGCTTGATTTTACGTTGCATTCGTGTTTCTCATAGAAGATTTTACTTGGGTACACTTTCATGTGATATCTCTTGAATTTTTCTTTAAATTCTATTTTTGGAAACAGTGAAGAGTTAGTTTATTTTCAAATCTTATCCAAGCACTGACACTTTGAAGGGAGGAGGATGGGAGGAAGGGGAAGAGAGGGACAGAGGGAGGGAAAGAAACAATAATTTTTAAAATCCCTTTTCTCATTTTCTTAGAGAAACTGTAAATAGTCATCTGCTTCATTCTCTTACATAGTAACATGTTTCTGATGGGAACAACTTAAAAGACGTTAAAAATGTTCAAATGCAGGTAGATGTCTCAGGAAAAAAACAGAGCCTCATTAATTACTATAAGCTAAAAGCCAGGATAAATATGTCCAGCAATTACTAAGATGATCACTTTACAAGTTGCATATTGCAATAGACACAGATAAAGAAATATAGTTAGATAGATTGATTGATTGATATCTGTATGTTAATGTATTAAATATTCAAAGTAGGTCTAAATCAAACAAGGCTAACACAAAATACTAAATTCATCTCTGGTTTTGAAAATTCCAAAGTCGGTAGTTTTTTTCTATATGCTTGGTACATTAAATATAAGATCATGCATCTATGTGATGATGTTAAGAATTACTGAGTGCATATGTAGAATGGTATGATTTCTAAATGTTGTGTTAATTTCCTTTTTTTTTCTTTCCGTTAATAAAAAAATAAAAAATAAAAAAATAAAAAAATTAAAAAGATTGCATGTGATAAATTATTGTGATATAATATTCTACTCCGGGGGAGAATATGGACTTTTCCATTTCAACCAAAAGTATCAGTATTATGGTCATCAATAAGAATGGGACTTAACTTCAGTGATTATATTTTACCTTCTTCAGCATGCATATTAATATTTATTTTGGACCAATACCTACTTTCACAAATAATACTGTACAGGAGCAATTACGTGGTTTAATTGATAACATACATAATACTAAAAAACCTTGACTTGAATAAAAACGAAGAGTTGACTTCGCTAGCTAACTGGATTATAGCAATGCTGGGATTCTCAGGATCAAGCATGAAATCTGAGTTGGGGGTTAATAACATTATGCTCAGAAGATTGAACTTGGATAAGATTTTGTCGATCAGACACCTGCCATCCATGCTTCCCAACACCCTTGTTCAAACTTGCTTGAAAGAATTTCATATACTTTAATCCTCAAAACCTTGAAAGATGACCAGTGTGCCACAGGCATTAAACCTGTAAACTTTTTTTAACCTCTCCATTAAATACCAGGAATCTTAGTCTGATGCTGGCAGGTGACCAGGGTAAAGATTTTAATGCTCATTGGATGCGAACACATTTTCGTGTTCCATTGCTGGTGCTTGCTCGCTGCTGGTAAATGCCAAAAGTGTCTGGGGATGGGGGGTGGGGCGGGGAAGAGTTTTGAAAACAATTCGACAGCATGAAAAGTTCCAACAATAAAACAGAACTCTTTACATTGCAAAGCCAAACAAATAACTCGGGCAAGTATAATTGAATGAATCCTGGGCTTCAGTGCAGATGGCTGTTTTTACTGCCTGCCTATGCTGGGATCTGCTGAAGGTTCTTTAGTTCCAGTGTATATATGTGAGGGTGTGTGTGTGCGAATGTGTGCAAGGCTTCTTTCATATGAGATTTGGCATATTGCATGTGGCAGGCTGTTGAAAAAGAATAAAGACAGGAGGAAAAAAGGCAATGCACATCCCCACTGGTAATCAAGGAAAGCCGAGTTGCTGACTGCCCATGTGCCAGTTCTCTAGGTTTGCCCAGGGGCTCCCAAGATCATTTCTTTTCCCCCAGATTTTCATGTTGAATTATCACTCACAGTCACTAAATGAACATGCCTCTTATTTTATTTAAGACACGCTGGGCACTTGTGTTTGACTTCCTTCTAGGCAATACAATATTTAGTGTTTGCTGCATACACAAATGGGAAGAGATGAAGAATGACTTTATAAGCATAATTTTATTTATTTTTTTTACTTTCACAAAGAGATATCTTCGCCCTAAGCTTTCAAGCAGCAGACATCAAGTGAAATGCATTTGTTCTGTGCTGCTTTTGCCTGAGAAATTCTGACCACAGAGGTCTATAAGGATTCATCAAGAGCTTTAGGCTATGGCCTCATGGCTTTGGCCTGAGGCAAAACTGGGGGCTAAGAACTTTTCATGTGGGGGGTAAAGAATAAAGCATGAACTCATCATGCTTGGACTCTTAACAGTAACTCTAGCTGGTACCCAGAAGCCTCTGTTTCTCTCTGAGATGCAGCTTGTCTGTCCCTGTGCTGCTGTTAAACTAAAAACAAGCCACAGCATAATTTATCTGTGACCTACTTAGGAGAAATTCAGATTAGTCTACAGTAGCCAAAATGAATGCAAGTTTAGAAGAACCAAAATGCCTTTTCTTAATATGTGAAGGTCGAACTTGGCTCAAATGACCATCACTCTTTTAACACGGTCACCTTTTCTTTATAGTTTATTTTAAGAATTTGGTCATGGGCAATGCTTTTAAATAACAGAGTAATCATTTTTAGATAAAAGATCTTTATATCCAGATAATAAAGTCCCGTCTCTTTTTATTTTCCTCGTTCCATCAAGAACTGCAAACACAGTCTGCAAGGCTGCTTATTTGTTAAGTGCTTCTTGACTCATTGCTGACCCAAAGCATGCTCTCATCAGAATCCAGGCCTATTAATAATTAATGATGTTTTTAACTTTTGATCTTCAGCCACAACATTTTTTTAGCTTCCAATTAAGACTCTAACCACCTCAAAATAGGGCTAAGGGGCACCTGATAAATCTCCAGAAAATGCTCTGAGTTATGAAAGCAGTAACAGTTCTCTCTTTCCCAGAATGTTTTTGTCTTTCTATGTTTTTGCCCCCCTCAGACCTTCCTCACCCCATTTACTTCACTCAAGAGAATAGTGGCTGTAATAAAAATGGTGTGAGAGAATGAGATCCTTAACACAACCATGCCAGTGAGCTCCATTCACAAGCCCAACTTTTCTGGAGGGAAAAACAAATTCCTAGAAAGCAATAGCTGAGAAATGGCCTCATGCCTCAGCAGGTAGACTCAACTGAAGGTAAAGGGTGGGACCGAAAAGTAGCTCTCAGCAACACTGGGTCTGAATCTTAAAACACATGTGGTATCCCATAAAACTTTATTGTTGAAAATGTTGTTTTATAGTAAGGAAACTTCAGGTGTTCTGTGCAGTTATAGCAAGTGCTACTAGATCTGTGGTAAATTAAATACATGGCCTTTAAGCAGTCCAGTCCTCTAAAACAATCACCTCCAACAGGCAGGAGATATATAAAATCACATAGGGTGGGGCTAAGACACAATAATGAACTATTAACTATACCTCTGTACCTGAAGAGTTGCTCTGCCTCAAATGCTGCTAATTTGGAGCAATAAATATGGTCAATCTTGGGAGTTTATATCTATAGCTTAAAATAACTATGGACAGGGTTAGCTCACTTAAGAGTCTGCACACATATTCAGCTCAAATAGAATTAGCCAACTTTACAATTACCAGCTCCACAGATTAAAAATAGTATACTAGGCAGGTCAGTGCTAAAATGGGAGAATCATTTGGCTGTATCAATAAAATGCTTATTAACAACCCTTATGGGAGGTTAGCCTTTCTCCTATTTCAAGTTTTGCTTGATACTCATTGTGAAGGAAGGTTGGAATTAAAGGGAAGAATGCATTTAGGGCCCTCCAATCATCCTCTGTGATTTTTCCTAAAATTTAATTATGAATATTTCCAAACACAGAGAATCGTATAGTCAACACCTACACCAATATTCCACAGTTAACATTCTGCTAATATTTGATGTATCACATATCCATCCATTGATCTATCCCTCTATTCATCTGCCAATCCTTTGTACATTTTGATGAATTCAAAATAAGTTGTGGGCATCAGTAGACATCACCCAAACACTTCAGTATGCTTGTCGTTAACTAGAGTTCAATATATAAGTTTTTGCCAATAAAATTTACATACAGTGAATTGCTTGAAACTTACATGTGCCATTCTGAGTTTTGAAAATTCACACTCCCAGAAATAATGACTATGTTGATTATTTTTGCCATATACTTGTTTTGCCTATTCTAGAAATTCATATAAATGAATCACACAGTATGTTCCCTTTTGTACAAAGCACACTTTACACAGCATACTACTATTTAGATTTTTCCATGTTACATAAATCAGTTGTTCATTCTATTGCTGAGCAGTCTTCCATTGTGTGATTACACACCAGTTTGACTGCAGATTATCTTGGTGATGAATACCAGGCTGTAACCAGTATTTTGCTATTATGAATAAAGCTATAATGAACATTGTTATATAAGAATTTTGTTGATAAATACTTTCATTTCTCTTTGGTGAGTACCTAGAAATAGAATTTCTGAGTCATAGGGTAGGTAGACATTTACTTTTTAGAATTTGCCAGAAATTTTTCCAAAGTGGTCATGCCATTTTAATCTCCCACCAATGTAGTATATGAAAGCTTTAGTTACTTTTTTTTTATTCTCAGTCATTCTGAAGGGGGTATAATGGTTTCGCATGATTTTCATTTATATTTCCCTGATGACTAATGATACTGAGCACTTTTTCACATGCTTTTTGGTCTTTCACATATCTTCCTTCAGGGAGAGTCTATTCAAATATTTTGCTAAATTTTATCGTGTTGTTTTCATTTTTGTCATTAAATTGCAGGAGTTCTGCGTGTATTCTGGATAGAAATACTTTACCAGATACATGTTTTGAAAATATTTCTCCCAGTCTTTGGCTTGCCTGTTTGTTTGTTTTATTTTGTTTTTTTCAGTGATGACTTTTGATTAGCAGAAGTTTTCATTTTAATGAAATCTAATTTTTCTTTTATGATCATTCCTTTCAGCGTGCAAAGATATTTACCTTCCAGCAAATTACTAAGATTTCCATTTAGTACCTTTGTTAGAAGCTTTATTATTTGAGCTTTACCTTCAGGTCTATGATCTATCTCAAATTAATTCTTGCGATAGAGGTAAGGACAGAGGTCAGTCTCTAATAAATAAATAAATAAATAAATAAATAAATTGTTGAAAAATAATAGTTTTAACTCCTTTATTAAAAATCAACCAGTTATATGTATATGAGTTTACTTCTGGACTTTCTATTTTGTTCCATTGATCTATTTGTTTATCTTTTTCATGAACACTACACTGTCTTGATTATTGTAGCTTTATAGACAGTTTTGAAATAAGATAGTAGAAATCCTCCAACTTTTACAGCATCTAAAAAATGTATTTGCTTTGTGTAAGTCTTGAGTTCACTGTCCCTATAAATTTTCAAATTAGTTTCTTAATGTCTACCAAAAACAAAAATCTACCAGCATTTTTACTGGGATTGTCTTGAAACTATAGGTCAATTTGGATGAAGTGACATCTTAACCACATTGAATCTTCCAATCCATGAACAGAGAATATCTCTACTATTATTTAGGTCATCTTCTATTTTTTCAACAATGACCTGTTTTTAGTAAAGAGGATTTGTGTATATCTTGTTAAATTATTTCTAAGAAATTTATGTTTTTATGTTTTGTTTACACTGTTTTAACTGGATTTTTTTCCACTTTATCTTTTAATTGGTGTTAATACACAAGAAAACTAATGATAAATGTATTTGGACCTGGTATCATATAATCTTGTTAAATTCACTTATAGTTCTAGTTGTTTTGTGGGTTACTTAGGATTTTCTTATGTAAATAATTTTTGCATCTATAAATACAGGTAATTTTACTTCTTTCTTTGGAATATTTATGTCCCTTATTTCCTACATTTGCCACGTCATACTTGCTAGGACCTCTAGGACAGTATGGTAGTCAGGGATTCCTAGAGAAACAGAACCCATAGGAGATATTGTAAATATAAGATTTTATAAAAATGTCTCATGCAACTGTATGGATGCACAAGTCCAAATTCCATAGGGCAAGCAGCAAGCTGGCAACTCTGATGAAGATCTTTGATGAATTCTCCCAGGAGAGGCTGGCTGATTAAAGTGAAGAGAAAGATTCTCTCTTCTGACTTCTCTTTTAAAGCCTTTGACTGATTAGATTAAATGCCACTCATTGTGGAAGGCCCTCCCCTTAGTCAACTGCAAATGTGCTCAGCCATAGATGCTGTGAACATGCTGATGATTTAAGTCCATGAATTGTCCTCACAGCATTTTTTGACCAGACAACTGGGCACTACCACCTAGCCAAATTGACACATGTGCCTAACCATCACAGACAGTGTTCAGTTGATGTGTTGAGAGTGAGCATCTTTGTCTCATTCCTAAATTTGGGTATTGACTGGTAAGTGGTCTACAAATATCAATTAGGCTAGTATTATTCAAATCTTCTATGCATATGCTGATGTTTAACTAGTTATTCCCTCAATTGTAAAAAAAATAACAATTATTGTGGAATTGTCTATATTTCCCTTTAATTCTGTAAAATTTTGCTTACTATATTCTTTCTTAATGTTTTATGTTAATTAGAATAGAAAACTAACAAAACTATGATTTCCTTTATGATCTCAACTACTTTTCTGCTTGGTTGCAGCTCAACAGTGATGCTTTTTTTTCTTCTGAAAGCCACAGTTCCTGTTGTCAGCTATCTCCTATAGCTATAGCTATTCGTTCCAGGTAATGGGCAGTCAGCCAACTTTTGCCTCTTCAGGACAATGTGTGATAACAATTTCTTGCTATTTCTAGCCCAGATTATTTCATCATTCCTTGTTGATTATCCTTAATTTAACTCACACCTTTGTAAATGTCTTGTTATTAAATGTTCTTCAATCACCACCTTTAAATATACCTTGAGAGATACACCAATTTAGGATTTTGCATATTTCTTTTACTGAAATGCTTCTGCTATTACTCTTTACAAGGCTGAATCCTTTTTATCCTTTTGGCCTCAACTTAAATATTGTCTCCTTAGAGGTGAACCATCTACTGAAGTAGATCTAACTCGTCACACTTTGCCGCATTCCCATATTTCCCTACCTTGGCATCTTGTTCCTTTCCTTCAGAACTCATCAGATTTCATGATTTATTTATCTCTTTACATATTGTCAGTCTTTGCATCTATGTGAATTTCATGAGGGTATGGATTATGTCTCTTTCATGCATCTCTATATAACCAGTGAGCAGCAGAATGCATAGAGCACATAAGGTAATCAGCAAATACTTATTAAATTGCCAGTGTCTTGCAAGAGAATCATACTAACAATTTAGAAAGTAGGCAAAAATACATGGCAATTATCTTACTTTAAGTGACAACAGATTGGTAGAGAAGAGGAAATGCTTTAATTAATGAAGGATTAGAAACCCTTAAAGAATTTTCAGTTCACAAAAAAATGTAGCTCTGTAAAGTAAAATTTTTAAAATATGGTACCCTCAAAAAAATCTAGTAAACAAATAACTTTTAAAAATAAAGTTATGCTAAAAAAAAATCTAAATTCACTAGCAATGTGAGTTCTTTCTTTTCCTACTTTGCAATTTATTTTTTCAGATTTAGAAAGAGTACTTCTCTCTTAAGTGAATGTGAGCGTTTAGAAAAATGCTTAGAATTCTTTAGGGAATTTAGGAGGAGACTAGGATGTCTTTTGATGCTGCCATTATGCCCTCAAAAAGAAATTGAGACTGTACTTCTAATCTCAGGCCTTTGAAGAGAAGCTGCCCTAAGACCTCCCCTATAGACTTTAATCATCTCCTAGTAGGTCTTCTTCCTCTAGTTTTTTTTTTTTTTCAAATTGCATTAATTATGCACCCTACGGCTTAACTAATCCTTTTAAACACAATATTCTTCATGATATTTTCTTGTGAAAGAATCTGCAATAGTTTTTACTGTCTATCCATTCAATCTGATATCCCAAAGTATTCAGTTGAAATTTAAAGCCTTCAACCAACTGGCAAAACCCGCTTCTTCACTACCCCATCATGTTCAAGGTCAAAGAAACCAGTTATCTACTGTTCTCTGTATACATTGTACGCATTGCTGCCATTGTCCCTTTTTAACAGGGCATTCCATCACATCCTACCCCACCCATCCCTGCCGGAATGAGCTTTTCTTTTCTGCTAAATGAAAAATTCTTAGAATTCCTTTCCCATCTTTAGCTCTGTTAATTCCTGAAGTCCTTTATCTATTTCATCAATTCACAAGGAACTTTCAATTAGATGACTTCCACTAATCATTATCAGTACACACTGAGTATATGTCACAAACTGGACACCTAATATGGGACCTACAGATATAAGGAGGAACAAGAATCAGAGTCCAAGTTCAGAGAGTTTTATATTCACCTAACAAGATAATCGTGGCCTCATGGTTACTACCCAACCATCCTTACTTATCCAGCCATACTTAAAATGTCTTAGAATTGTTCTCAAGTATTTCTAACTCTCAACACATTAGAAATCGCACCTTCTTTATTTGAAGTAAAATTAAAAAAGCTAAATTGAATAATAACTAATAAATATTGAGTGTTTATTATGTGACAGGTGCTATTCTAAATGCTATACATATATTAACCTCTTTAATCTTCAGAACAATTCTATAAGGAAGGATACTGTTACCAACTGATGATAAGGAAACTGAGGCACAGAAAGTTTAAGCAGTTGGCTGAGGATCAAACAGCTAATAAGTGCAGAGCTGCAATTTAGACCCAGACCTAGGCATTCTACCTTCAGTGTCTATATACTTGACATGGTGCTTTACCATGTCTATTTCATATATACCACATTTCATATGTACCACATAGCATGCATCACACCATACTGCCAATATAAAGAAAACTTTATTCTGGAAGCAGGAACTATGCCTTGTGAGGCTATTGAAGCCTGAAGAGAGAGGCAGAGCAGAAGTTGAAGCTCAGAAGTTCTCCAACCCTGGTCAAGTGTTATATGCTTTGGCAATTATGTGTTCCTCATCTTTCTTGCCAGGTGTTTGTGCTTTCTGCAAGGAATTCTGATGTGTCATGTACACTTTCATAGAACATTCCCCTCAAGGGGACGTTTAGTGGGGAAACCCATCAAAGAAAACCATTTCATCTACTGTACACATCAGTATAGTCTATTCTTCCCTTCTTCCTGCCAAATAATTTCTATTTTGTTTGAGGAACAATGTGCCTGGCTAAAAAAATAATGGGGTTTCCCAGGTCTCCAGATAACAGTGGATGGCTATGAGGCATAGGCCCAACCAAAGAGATGTCAGTAAAAGTGTATTGGGTGTAAATAAGTTTGGGATATTAGATTCCAGAAAAAGTGTATGGCTTCCTTACAAAATTGGACCAGTTCAAAAGACACAGGCATTTTTTCCCTTTGTCCTTTCCCTTCTTTCTGCCTGGAATATAGTCATTCTGCAACCATGCCAAATATCAAACACTCAGATCAATGGAGAGGGGAAAAAATACTGGTTCCTGAGTTCCCTGGTTTCCTCATTAGTGAGAAAAATTAAGCACATATTGGATAAGCCATTGTGTTCAGGTTTCTCTGTACATGCAGCTTAATACACCCCTTAAATGATATAACTAATTATCTGAGCTTGATTCATAGGAATAAGATCACTTAATTTTTGACAAAAAATAATTCAGAATGTGTTCATAAAACCCTCTACTATACTCAATCACTTTATATATATATATTTTGAGAAAAACTAATAAAATTTCAATTTGATTTTTTTATTAGATGATTTTATTGCCATTATTGTTGGGGCAAAATAAAATGAATGACAATTAAATGGAGGCTCTTGCCATATATGAGCCAGTATTTTTGAAGCTCAATACACTTTTACTTTAGGATAGAAAGTTCACTTTAGTAATAGGGTGATTCATCTTCCCTTAATCAATGAACAATTAATCTTCATTAGTATAACTCAGGTCAGTTTAAATGTGCAATGAGATGCTGGATCTTAGCAAGGAAGCCTCAAACACAATGAAGGTCATTAAAATTACATTACATCTGGTATTCTTGATGAGGCAAAGCTGGCACCAATTCCATGGTAATCATAAGCACTGAGGCTCTTGGATGAGTCACAGAGAATGTGGACAAAGTGTTCAATTAAATATTATCACCTGCACCCAATGCCAAAGCACAAACCGCCTGCAATTCTGAAGGCCTACGGATAGTTCCCTTAGTAACCCTGAAACATTTTGCCTCACTCACCTTTGCTGATACTACAGGACCCACTCAGCTCTGATCCCGTGAACCCAAGACTGTGCTCTCTCTTCATCGACTCCAACTTGTAGAGGTATTCCTATTAATCCTGTCATTTTCTGTCTCTCACGTGGACACATCATTATATCATCATTAGCATTAGCATTGCAGTTCTAATGTATTTAATGCTTAGTGTGCAGGAGGCTTTCCACTAGAAACGTCTACCCATTATTTGAACCATAAAGCCAGTATGAATCCTCAAGTTCTGATTAAATACCTTGCCCAAGGTCCCACAGTTAGAGGTAAAATTAGCCTCTTCTACTTCCAGAATGACTCCACTATACCACACTGCCTTTCAATTAATTATATTAATTCTGCTATGATTTCTTTTTATTTGCCTCTTGCCAGCATACCAGTTCCCTGAAGACAGTGGTCCTGCCGTATATTTCTGGTATCCCATACCCAGTACATCCCTTAATATCCAATACATGCCAGGCACAGTTGTGTCTGTTAAAGCTCTGACTAATGTAATGAATTTGACCTAATCCAATTATGCTATCTCTTGGCACCTTGTATCAACTTATTTGGTACACGAATTGTCTGTAGCTGCAGAAGGTGATTTTTAAGACCGCATGGTTGGATTGGTAAGTAGGAAGCTCCCATAGGATGATTATCCCTCTCACTGTAAGTTGAAAAGGGGTCAATGAAGGGCTTTGAAAAGACCAAGTGACTCATCAGATCTATGTCTTTATCAGTCTTTTGAAACAAGTAGTTGTGTAAGGTTTTTGTTGTTGTTGTCGTTGTTTTTAAGACTTTCATTTAATTAGAATTCCTTCTCCCATTGAGATAATATCGTCAATTGATTTAATCCTTGTACATTCCTAGCATCCTGAGATATGTAATGGTTTTTGTTCTTCACTCTGACCTTAAGCATGATAAACAGCTAGTGTCAGTTTTACTTCCCTCTGACCAGTGGCTATTATAATGGGGGTAGGGAAAGGTCAGGAAACTGGCCCCCAGTCATTGCTGCACCCTTCCTTTCCACTTCTTCATCCCTTCCTCTCCTGTTGTTTGATCCATCCTTTTGTTTTCAGGGGTTGGATGAACTGTAGTGAGAATTCTGAAGTTATTTTACATTACAGATCTTATCTGTTATAGACATTTATGAAATACCAAGCATCTTCTTAAGATGAAATTCAATAACACTTTTTATATTAGGTTTCTTTGAGTACACCTTTTTTTTTTTACTATGAAAACTGCTGGAAGGAAAGTGAGTTCTATAATTTTTCCTTCTAATTACAGTTATCTTTGAATACTGTAAGTCTAAAAAATAAAATAGGTATCTTGTAGACTATGGGGGAGCCCACTGAAGGCCTTTGAGTAGAGAAGTCACAGGAGAGAAATGGTAAAGTAGAAATAATAACCTGGCAGGATGAATTTCATAGGGGTAGGTGACCACTAGGCCAAAGAGACACTCAGAATAAAATCTTGAGTTAGTATGGACTTAGCATTCCAAACCAGCTCTAGAAGAGCATATCAGCGCAGCCCCAGGACCAAAGAATACGTCAGGCATGGAGCTAGACACAATGGTGATCATTGGGGAAATGGAAGTCAGTGCTCTGTAAGGGGCAGGGCAGGGCGCAGCAGCAAGGGACAGCTTATAAGGATTTAGGACAAGGACATTTCATTTCAACAGTGTTCACGGGAGGGGAGTTTTAATGTGTGGCAAGGTAAGTGGTTTGTGATACCATCTGTGTGTTCTTTCCTCCTTGAGGAGATCAGCTGACCTGTAACTTCTGTCCTGGCCCTGTGGGCGGATACCTGCAGCAACTTCTTTTCAGTATGGATGGGGAGCTGGGGCCCTGGTCACCACACTTAGTATGATGGTGTTGAGAATAAAACTGAAAGGCATATCCAAAACAGATTTTAAGAAATGTGAAAAGATTATAATAAGAAATGTAGATCCACACGATGCTTCACAGTTGCCCCACATATATAATACCATTAATGATACAGTGATTAGATTATGGCATTGTTATTACAATCCATTGATTCTTGGCTTTGCAGACAAAGGAGTTTCTAAAAACACTTTGGAAACCCAGATGTCTATAGAATATCCATGACCCTTATCCCTTTTAGCAAAAAAGGGACAATATTTTTACTTCGCATTAAAATTCTTATTTCTTGGATGTAATTTTCTCAGGCTTGCATACAATATTTCTTATTCCTGGTATCTGCATTTAAACAACAAGTGTCAACAGTTAAACATTTTTTTTAAGGTTTTTTAAGCACTACTCAGAAAGAACTAGATATGACACACACAAAACGAGCATCCTTTTATTAATTTTATGTCAGAAAAAAAAATGAGGCAAACACTATGATATGGTCCCACATTGGTTTTACTAACCTTCATGAAAATAAGTCATCAAAATCCAAATTCTTGCCTCTACTTATTTAATGAATCACATTACTAAATACATCTTAATATGCATATATTTTTTACAAGTTTCTAATTTACATCATTTTAATATTACACATAAAATACATTGTTGTTAAACTATTTTTTTCTAAGCAATCATCCTGTTAATCAGTTAGCTTTAGAGCACAGACATTTGACTCAGGCAAACCTAGGTCAAATGTGGGAACTTCAGCAAGTCATTTAGCCTCTCTGAGCCTCAGTTTAATTTTCTGTAAAATGAGGATGATAGTATCCGCCTCAAAAAGATATCTTGGGTTGTCAGTTAGATTAGAGAACAGGAAGAGAGACAATCCAGAACAGTAGTTAAGATTATGGAAACAGGAGCAAGGCAGGTAGCTGTGTGATTTGGGACAATGTACCTCACTTCTGTTGTGGCTCAATTTCCTTATCTGTATAATGGAAACAACGATAGTTTTGTGGTCAGATGTTAACATATGGAAAGTGCTTAAAATAATGTTGGATTATAGTAAATCTGCTTAAGTACTGGCGTTATTGTTATTCTTTCCTGTGAAAGAATTTCCCGGGGAGCATGGAATAGTTTCCTCTTGTGTTATCGTTAACACGTTGTTTTCCCACGACACTACTGTCATCCAACAGAGGCAGCTACAGAATTTCAGTATGGGAGTTTATGAGGTCGGGAGATGCGGCAATCTGATTGGAAGAAAAGCTGGGATTTTTCTTGGAGCTGTGTTCGTACCATGCTGTAAGATTTTTTAAAAATTATCTTCCATAGAAAAATTTTGGAAAGGCTACACCAGAGGCTAATGCTCCTCAAAACTGTCCATCAAGGAGATATTTCCAAGTGGCAGAATGACTCGTTGGCATAATCAATGCAAAGTTAATCAACCTAGCATATTCAGCATAACCAGGAGAGAACATCTGTGGAGTAATGTGACCCACTACACAATGTAAAACAGTGATGGGAACCAAAAATGTATGAATTGATTGGGGTTTGGTCCATTAAGTGATCCAGATAAGTTCATTCTACCCAAGATATATTTTACCTAAGAGGTATATAAAAATGGCAACCTCTTTATTTATCATTGATGTCAAGCCCCAAAGTATTTTCAATCTCTAGAAAAATTTTATCCCAATCTTATTTACCTTGTATGAGCTTATTTAACCCTTTGAGCAGATTCCCCTGCCCTCTACCCAGTATTAGTAACACACATAAACACAGCTAAAGGTAATCTGCAATATTAAAGTAGGTTTTTTTCTTCCAAATTTCCACTGCCATTCTACATAAAGTATAAACTTCTCTGGGAAATGTCAATTGGTCATTATTTGTCTATTTCCTCATTCAACAAAATTTTACAGCAAATCATAAAATCAGACAGGGCACAAGGGAGAAAAAGCCATGAAATCTGTCCTTATAGTTTAACAACAAATGTTAAAAATAGCATAGGATCCATGAGAGTAGGTGAAATAGCAAAAACAAGAAAACTGTGATAATCTGTATTTGAAGTGGTATAAACCGATGGCTTATTTATGTATAAACACAAATACACACACTCTTACTTTCTGTACCCTAAAAGCCTACGGCCATCCCAGTAGCAATGAGTACTCAGATTGTGGTCTCCCAATACTATTTCTTGCTAAAAGAAAAAAGCGATCCTTGGAGAAACTGCTGATTCCAGATCTGGGACAGGAAATACCCAGTATTACCTTTGCACAAGCAAGATGCTATCAAAGGTGTGAAAGAGCCAACTTGCATATTTATTCCAGAGATGGAATAATTGAGCATCAACAAAGATAATATCTATAGTGCATTAAAAGATATTACATATGTTAAATCCATACCTTCCCAATAATACTAAAAAATTGCTTACCTCAGGAGGACATGAGGGTACCAAATGATTATTTTAAAAACTTAAAAATGAAGGGGAAAAATAAATGATTGATTCTGCCTTTCCTATATGAACTGGACCTCAGACTAACCACATTTTGTGACCAGGGGAAATTTCTTTAGAGAAATGTTAGGATAATAAATTAAGAAGAAATAATCAATGGGGGTGTAAAATGGGGGTAAACTGGGGAGACAAGATGATAATTGCCATAAGTGGATATAGCTGATAAAACTGGAAGGGGGGTGCATGAGTATTATTCCATTATACTATCGAGCCATTTTTACATGTTGAAATTTTCATAGAATAAAGTTAAAAGAGAAGCAACATGTCCTCATTACTGCAGCTTTATAGTAAGTGTTCAACTGTGAGCCCTTTGAGGATTGTTTTGGCCATTCCGATTTGTTTCCAAACGTATTTCAGAATCAACTCAGCTATTTCTACAAGGCAGAGATGCCTTGTTCTGCTTTGAATCTATAGATCAGTTTGAGAAAACTGACATATTAATACTGTTGAGTCTTCCATTCCATAAGCAGCTCTCACCTATCTAGTCATTGGTCATTTCCTCAGCAGCATTTTATATTTTTTGGTGTAGCGTTCTTGCATATCTTTTGTTAAATTTATTCAGAAGTATTTTGTCTTTTTACTATTTGAATCATGATTTTGAATTTTATTTTTAATAGATTGCTGCAAATATGTAAAAATAGCATTGATGTTTGTAAACTGAACTTGTATCTTGCAACTTTGATGAAACCACTAACATTGCTAATGTTGCTTTGTAGATTCCTTAGGATCGTGTATGCAGACTATCATATATGCACATATAGTGTGCAAATAGAGACAGTTCTGCTTTCTCCTTTCTACTTTGTATTCTTTATCTTGCCTTATTGCAAGTACAATATTAAATAGAAGTGAGGGAGCAGACAGCCTTGCTTTTCCCAATTTTAGAGGGAAAGTGTTCAATCTTTCACTATTAAGAATTATGTTAGCTGTATAGGTTTTACATAAATGCTGTTTCCTCACTTTTCAGTTTTGCCATTTTTGGTAAATTATGTTTTTTGGAAAATTTGTCCCTTTCACTGAAATAAAGTTGTTGTAATATTCTTTACTATCCTCTTAATATTTGGAGCATATATATATATATATAGTGATGTCCCATCTTTCAATTGTGATAGTTGTTTGTCTTCTTTTCCTTCAATAGTCTTGCTAAGAGTCTATCAATTTTATTAATATTTTCAAATAACTCATATTTGGCTTTGCTTATTTCTCTATCGTTCATCTGTTTTCTATTTCATTTATTTATGCTTTCATCTTTTTTATGCCCTTCCTTCCACTTGATTTGCTTTTTAATTTTCTCTGCTTTAGTTAGTTCATATTTACCTAGTTTAGGTGAAAGGTTTATATTAAATAATTCTGTTTTTCTAATATAAACTTATAAATTTCCCTTTAAACTCTGCTTTAGTTTCATCATGTAAATTTTGGTAGTTGAATTGTCATTACTTATTGAGTTCAGAATATTTTCTAGTTCCCCTTGTAATTTCTTCTATAATCCAGGGAATATTAGAATTTTCAGATGTTTGGAGCATTTCTATTTATTTTCTATTGATTTCTAGTTTAGTTCCAGAGATATCTATAAAAATTCAAATTTTAAATAAATTCAGCAATTTTAAAAAATTCAAATTTTAAAATTTATTGAAACATATTTTTAGCTCGTTACATGGTCTATCTCTGTGAACATTCCATATTCATTTGAAAACGATGTGTATTCTGTAGTTGTTACATTAAAAATCTTTCAGATCATGTTGGTTGCTAGTGTTGTTCAAATCTTCTGTATTTTCACTGAGCTTTCTGTCCATGCTTTACGTCATTGAGAACGGGCTGCTAAAATCTCCAGTATTATTGTGAATTTGGCTGTTTCTCTCTTTAGTTCTGTCAAGTTTTGCTCCATATATTTTGAAGCTGTATTACTTGATGCATGCACATGTATGAATGTTATGTCTTTCTGAAGAATTGTTCTTTTTCTCATTATTGCATGTCCTTCTAAACCTTTCATATTTCTCTTCTTTCTGATAATCCTCCACATTTAAAAAATCTCTGCTCGTCTTATATTGATATAACAATATCAGCTACCTAGCTGCCAAATATTTCTATACATTTACTTTCCATCTCATATCTTTATATTAAAATGTATCTGCTTTAAATGTAGTTGAATCTTGCTGTTTGTCTCCAGCTGGAAAGCCCCTTCTATTTTGTAGGCTTATTTAGTCCATTTCTATTAATATATTTATGCTATGCCTGAATTTAAATCTACCATCTTACTATTTATTTTCTATTTGTCCTATCAAATTTTTGTTCCACTCTTCCTCCTTTCCTTCGTTCTCTTCTATTAACATAATGTTTTTTAGTATTCCATTTCATTTTCTTTCTTTCCTACACTTTTCTATATACCGCTTTATATTACTTTTTTAATGGTACTAGATTGCAAAAGCAAAATATACACCCATACTTTTGACTTATCACAATCAACTTAGAATTAATATTGTACCATTTCCCATAAAAAGGAAGCTTATAACATCATGATTTAACTCCTATGCATCCACTCTCCATACTTGAATATCATTCAAATGATTTGTCCACAGATTTGCTGATCCTTTTTTTTCTGTAATGTCCAATCTGTTGATGAATTTTTATTTCAGATATTGTACTTGATAGTTCAAGAATTCCTACATGGTTATATCATACAGATTACGTCTCCCTGCTCAGATGTTCCAGCTATTCATTCATTTTGCTTTCCTTTTCTTTAACTATTTGGATATGTTTACAATAGCTGCTTTAAAGTCAGTGTCTACTAATTCCAACATCTGGATCATTTCAAACTCTCTTCCTATTGACTAGTTTTATTATGTGGTCACTGGTCATATTTTCCTGCTTCTTTGCGTGTTTAGTTATTTTTAAAATTTATATTGTATAGTATGGACTACGTGGTCTGCTGCATATTGTTCAGGAAGGCAATTACATTACTGGAAGATCCTCTTGCTCTTGTCAGCCTTGGTCTTACACTTTGTTAGGGTTGTTCTATTTTAGTTTCGTCTTCAGTCCTAGAACGCAGCCCTTTCTCTAGGGAATGGTCTTCACTCTAAGGCATGGCTTTTCTCATCTCCGGGTAAAATGCCTGGGGTGCTCAACAAGGTCTTTTCACTTTAGGGGACAGAAATCTACCATCTTTCAGTCTTGTATGACCTCTCTCAAACCCAGAGCAAGTCATGAGAGCTAGACTTCAGAGTCTTACTGTACCCATACCTCACTCAGTGTTTGGTCAATGACTCAGAGTAATCTCCCAAGCAGACCTGTTGGCGATCTTCCTTTCCTAGGGCTGCCATAACAAAGCACCTGAATTTTGTTAGCAAAAGCAATAGAAATGTATTTTTTCACAGTTCCAGAGGCTAGAAGTCAAAAATCAAAGTGTCAGCAGTACTATGATTCCTGTGAAATCTATAGGAAAAGACCCTCTCTTGGGTTCTGGCCATAGCTTACCACCACTCCATGGCATTTTCTGTCTCAGTTGTCACATGGCATTCTCCCCTCCATCTCTGTCTGCTGTCCAAATTTCCTCCTTTTATAAGGACACTTGTCACATTGGATTAAGGGCCCACCCTGTTCCAGTGTGACCTCATTTTTAACTTGCCTAATTCCATCTGTAATGAATGCTATTTCCAAATAAGTACACATTTTGAAGTACCGTGGATTGGAACATCAACATATCTCTTTAAGGACACAATTAAATCCCTAAAATGGACCTCCTTATACACAGCTCTCTGCTCTCCTATTTCATTCCCTTTAAATTCTAGTCACTTCTGCTCCCCTGAAGTTTGATTCTTACTTATCAGCCAGCTGGACTGTCACTGTGATTGGAATCCCCTTTCTGTCATTGGGAAAGTTCACCCACCCTATAGGACTGTGGAGTGCCACCATTTAATGGTTTTAAGCAGAAGAGTCACATAACCAGGTTTGCTTTTTATGCACTTTCTCCTGGGAAAGGATGGATGTGAAAGAATAGGAAGACTTTTTGAAGAATACTTGGGGAGTGCAGATGGGAAATGATGAGGGTAGTGATAGTAGGCACGAAGAACAAGAAAAGATTTGAGAAGCTTTTGGAATGTAAAACCAGCAAAAATTTAAGAAAACAGAAAGTGATAGATATGTAAAGCGAACTTTGGTGAATTTTTAAATGTTACGGAAATAACATTTCTCTTTAGCTCTCTAAGGAAAGAGACTGTCCCAATTTGCAAGCTGCCAGAATGTGATATACCAGAAATGGAATGGTTTTTATAAAGGGGAATTTATTAAGTTGCAAGTTTACAGTTCTAAGGCTGTGAAAATCTCCAAATTAAGCAAGACTATAGAAATGTCCAATCTAAGGCATCCAGGGAAAGATACCTTGGTTCAAGAAGGCCGATGATGTTCAGGGTTTCTTTCTCAGCTGGAAAGGCACATGGTGACGTCTCCTAACTTTCTCTCAGGCATCTCCAATGGCTTCCCCAAGGCTCTGGCTGGTCTGTTGGCTCTGTTGGTTCTGGTGGCTCTAAAGCTTTTTCCAAAATGGTTCCCTCTTCAAGGGTTCCTGTAAGCAACCCCACCTTGAATGGGTAGAGACCCATCTCCATAGTAACCATCTAATCAAAAGTTGCCACCTGCAATTGGGTGGGTCACATGTCCATGGGAACAATCAAAAAGCTCCCACACAGCAATACTGAATGAGGATTAATCAACTTGGCTTTTCTGGGGTCCACAACAGATTCAAACCAGCACAGAGACTAACACATAATATCCAATTCTTCTCATGTGCCTCCTCACTCCCACCAACAATTTGAGCAGCACAGAAAGACCCACTAAAGCATAGAGACCTCCAGTTTCATACCTCTCTGCTCTGAGCCAGGATGCAGATAGGATAGAGACTTCTGCATGTCCTGAAGGCTTCACTTTGGTCACTGTGCTTTGCCCTAGCCATCTGTGTCATATCCACTGCTGCACCTGTCCTCTGAGCACTGTTCCCAGTCACTGCCCATTATTTGAAGTCAGCACAGACTAGAGATAATTTGTCTCTCCTAGGCTCCAAGATGAGAGATTCAGTAACTGCAGCAAGTACTGTGCATAGGAAATAGGCCATGTGCCTCAGAAGGAGAATTTATTTCTCCAGAGCAGGGGAATGCTCAAAAAACCTGATGCTAGTTTTCAACTATCCTATTTTCTTTTTTTTTAACTTTATTTTGAAATAACTTCAAACTTTCAGGACAGTTGCAAAAATAACACAAAACCCTTACAGAGAATTCTGACATACGCCCTATCCAAACACCCAGTTCCATCAACTTTTAACATTTTGACACATTCGACATTACTCTCTGTCTCTGCCCATCTATCTGTTGATCTATCTGTCCGTCTATCCATCTGTCCATCTATCTGTTTTATAATATTTGAAAATCGGTTGTATGCATCATGCTCATGAACACTTAATACTTCCATGTACATTTCCTAAGAACAAGGATATTTGCTTACGTAACCACTTTAAGTACAATTATCAAGTTAAAAATTTAACATCGACATGAAACATACAGTCTATATTTCATTTCTTTTCATATCTCTCAATTATGCCCTTTTAGACCTTTTCTCCTCTATTATTGGATCTAGTTCAGGATCATGTACTACATTTAATTGTCATTATCTCCTCAGTCTCCCTTTAAAAAAAAATTGTAGAAATACGTATATAACATAAGATCTTTTACCTCAACCAGTCCCACGCATTCAATTCCGCAGGATTAATCACATTCCCGATGTACTGCGCGTCACCATCCAGTTCCACAACTTTCCCATCATCCCAGACAAAAACTTTGTCGCCCCTCTGCATGGAGCTTCTATTCCGCCTGCCCCCACTCCCCCCGTAGACTGTACTTTACTTTCTGATTCCATGATTTGCATATTCCAGTTATTTCATATAAGTAGAATCACATGATATCTGTCTCTTTGTATCTGGCATTTCACTCAAAATGATGGCTTCAGGGTTTATCCATATTGTAGCATGTGTAAGAATTTCATGCCTTTGGATGACCAAGTAATATTCCACTACACGCATTGTCACTATTTGTTTATCCACTCACCTGTTGATGGATATCTGGGGTACTCCTGCCGTTTGGCTATTGTGAATAATGTATACAAATATCCGTCAGAGTTCCAGCCTCCGTTCTTTTTGGTATATCCCTAGAAGCATGTGTGCCAGATTATGTGGTAGTTCTATGTTTAATATTTTGAGGAACTGCCAGATTATTTTCACAGTGTCTACACTATTTGCCTTCCTACCAACAATGTATTACATTTCCTATTTCTCCTCATCTCTGCCAGCATGTGTTGTTTTCCATTTTTATAATACAATTCTCTTATTCTTTCAGCAAGCTTTTTACTATAAAATGGCTTGCAGTCTGAATGAATAATCATATACTTTTTGTTGTTTATAACACACATGAAGTCCATTTTTGTGACCTGTGATAGGAACTACTTACTAACTTCATTATCTGCTTAGGTAACATTTAGATTGTGGTCTCTTTCCAAGAGATTGCTCATTAATACACCAATTCATAATGTTATCATATATTGGTCAACAATATACCAGGTTTTAGGGCACCGTCAGGCTTCCTTAACTATTTCAGTGCCAGTTTTCATGCTACTACCTAAAATACAAGAATGGTAATTTTGCACCGTTCAACTTAAAATAACAAAAAATAATTTTAAGTACAGGTTCCTGGTTTTCCCCCGCAAGGGCGGTATTTGACAGGTGCTACTTTTCAAGGCTAAGCTTTTGTTGCTGACTGTGGATTAGGGGGAGGCCTACACCATAGATTTTTGAACCAGGTCTGGTGTAGTTCCTCCAACTTGGGGGGTCTCATAGATCGGTCAGAGGAAGCCCCAGAGTCTCTCTTATTGTGGACTAACATCAGGGTCACCTAAATGAAAAAAGGGTTACCCACAGTCTGCACAGTCCAATTCCAGAAAGCAGATGGAGGCTCAGAGCATGTTAGTGTTTGTATGGGATGAAATGAAACATAAGTAGTTATAAATTGTGATTCTCCTCATTTGCTGGACCTGATGAACTGTTGTAAATTTCAACTTCTATTCCTCACTATAGTAGTTTTGATGTCTTAAACAAGAAAATATTAATTGTCCTGTAAATACCAAAAGCTTATTGATAAATTGTCATAAAAAAGATGCAAGTTCCTCTAACACAGAAAAGTGTACTCCCAGACAATGCTTGGCCACCTGTGCTGGTTTGAAATGATGTATGTACCCTAGAAAAAGTTAGGGTTAGAGTTAGAGTTGGGGTGTGGTACCCTTGTTAAAATTCATGAAAGAATATTAAAATATTATGGTTAACTATAGTCCATAGTTTATATCAGGGGTATTTTTCCATATACCATTAAATTATTAGCCCCTTGTAAATATTGCCGTACATTTGGTGTAATTCATAAAACAACTTTCTTATATGTGTATTGACCACAATCCATTATCCATAACAGGATTCACTGTTTTACACAGTCCCATGTTTTCTCTCCTTTCTTTCTAATAACATACATCATCCAAAACTTTCCCTTTAAACCACATTTACAAACATAATTCAGTGCTGTTAATCATATTCACAATAATGTGCAACCATCACCACTATCCATTTCCAAACATTTACAATAAACCTAAAAAGACATTCTGGAAAAACTAAGCATCAGCTTCCAATTCTCTACCCTCATTCTATCCCCTGGTAACCTATATTCCAGATTCTAACTCTATGAGTTTGCTTATTATAATTAGTTCATATCAGTGAGATCATATGGTATTTGTCCTTTTATGCTGGAATTATTTCACTCAACATGACATCCTCAAGGTTTATCCATGTTGCAACACACATCAGGACCTCATTCCTTTTGACAGCTGAATAATATTCCATTGTATGCATATACCATGTTTTGCTTATCCATTCATAGGTTGATGGACACTTGGGCTCTTTTCGTCTTTTGGCAATTGAGCATAATGCCACTATGAATATTGGTGTGCAAATGCTCAAGTCCCTTTCAGTTCTTTTGTGTATATACCTAAGTAGCAGGATACTTAGCTTCCTGAGGAACCACCAAACTGTTTTCCAAAATGATGGCAACATTTTGCAACCTACTGGAAGTAAATAAGTATTTTTATTTCTCCACACCTTTTCCAAAACTTGAAGATTTCTGTTTTGTTTTGTTTTTTTAATATTGGTGATGCTAGGAGGAGTGAAATGATATCCCATTGTGATTTTGATTTTAATTTTCCTAATAGCTAGTGATGTTCAGCCTCTATTTCTTTTTCATGTGTATTTTAGCCATTTGCATTTCCTCTTGGGAAAAATGCATGTATTTTGCTCATTTTTTAACTGGGTTGTATGTTTTTTTATTGTTGAGTTGTAGGATTACTTTATATTCTGGATATTAAATCCTTATTGGATATTTGGATATCATATATAATATAATCTGATAAAATACAATATATTTTCTCCCATTGAGCAGTTGCCTTTCACTTTCTTGGCAAAAGTCCTTTGAAGCATGAAAGTTTTTAATTTTGAGTAGGCCCTGTTAATCTATTTCTTCTTTCATTGCTTCTGCTTTGGATTTGAAGTCCAAGAAGCCATTACATACAACAAGAGCATAGGATGCTTCCCTATGTTTTATTCTAGGGGTTTTTTAGTCCTGGTTCTTATATTTAGGTTTTTGACCCATTTTGAGTTAGTTTTCATATGCAGTGTAGATAGGGGTCCTCTTTCAATTTTTTGCATATAGATAGATATCCAGTTCTCCCAGCACCATTTTCTGAAAAGACTATTCCGTTCCAGTTGAGTGGACTTAGCAGTCTTGTCAAATGTCAATTGGCCATAGCTGTGAGTCTATATTGAATTCTTGATTTGATTCTATTGGTCAATATAACTGTCTTTATGCCAGTACCATGCTGGGTTTTTTTTTGTTTTTTTTTTTAACTTTTTTATTAATTAAAAAAAAATTAACAAACAAAACATTAAGATATCATTCCATTCTACATATACAATCAGTAATTCTTAATATCATCACATAGTTGCATATTCATTATTTCTTAGAACATTTGCATCTATTTAGAAAAAGAAATAAAAAGACAACAGAAAAAGAAATAAAATGATAACAGAGAAAAAAAAAGATTATACATACCAAACCCCTTACCCCTCACTTTCATTTACCACTAGCATTTCAAACTAAATTTATTTTAACATTTGTTCCCCCTATTATTTATTTTTATTCCATATGTTCTACTCTTCTGTTGATAGAGTAGCTAAAAGGAACATCAGACACAAGGTTTTCACATTCACAGAGTCTCATTGTGTAAGCTATATCATTGTTCAATCATCATCAAGAAACATGGCTACTGGAACACAGCTCTACATTTTCAGGCAGTTCCCTCCAGCCTCTCCGCTACATCTTGAACAACAAGGTGATATCTACTTAATGCATAAGAATAACCTCCAGGATAACCTCTTGACTCTGTTTGGAATCTCTCAGCCATTGACACTTAGTCTCATTTCACTCTTCCCCCTTTGGTCGAGAAGGTTCTCTCAATCCCTTGATGTTAATTCTCAGCTCATTCTAGGGTTTTTCTCAGTCCCTTGATGCTGAGTCTCAGCTCATTCCAGGATCTCTATCCCACGTTGCCAGGAAGGTCCACACCCCTGGGAGTCATGTCCCACACAGAGAGGGGGAGGGTGGTGAGGCTGCTTGTTATATTGGCTGGAGAGAGAGGCCACATCCGAGCAACAAAAGAGGCTCTCTTGGGGGTGACTCTTAGGCCTAAATTTTAAGTAGACTTGACCTATCCTTTGTGGGGTTAAGTTTCATATGAACAAACCCCAAGACTGGGGGCTCAGCCTATAGCTTTGGTTGTCCACACTGCTTGTGAGAGTATCAAGAATTCAACTTGGGGAAGTTGAATTTCTCCCCACTCTCACCATTCCCCGAGGGGGCTTGCAAATACTTTTCTAGTCACTGATCAAATCACTCTGGGATTCATCAGGGCATCACTCTGGACAAAGCAACAAAATCTCATGTCCTACCTGAGATTCCAAGTACTTATGACATTCAATCAAACTATCTACATGAGTTATATTAGGAAATGCTCTAGTCAAAATCTAAATTTTGTAACAAATAAACATTTTTTGCTTTAGTCTCACACATAAGGTGACATTTTAGAGTATTAATTATCATCTATTTTCAGCACCCTGCAATAATGACATTCCTTTGTTCTTCCTCATGCAAAAACATTTTTAAAATTTGTACATTGTACATTTCACTATTATTATACACTCTAGGCATTCCTAGATTATACCATCTCAATCTTTAACATCTATCTTTCTTTCTGATTTCATTTATGTCCCCAGCCCTCCTCCCTCTATCATTCTCACATGAAGCTTCATTCAGTGTTTTAACATAATTACATTACAGTTAGGTAGTATTGTGCTGTCCATTTCTGAGTTTTTATATTCAGTCCTGTTGCACAATCTGTATTCCTTCAGCTCCAATTACCCAATATCTCACCCTATTTCTATCTCCTGATGGTCTCTGTTACCAAGGAAATATTCCAAGTTTATTCACTAATGTCAGTTCATATCAGTGAGACCATACAGTATTTATTCTTTTGTTTTTGGCTAATCACACTCAGCATAATGTCCTTAAGGTCCATTCATGTTGTTACATACTTCATAACTTTATTCTGTCTTACAGCTACATAATATTCCATCTTATGTAAATGTCACAGTTTGTTTAGTCAACTGTCTGTTGATGGACATTTTGGCTGTTTCCATCACTTGGTAATTATTAATAATGCTGCTATAAACATGTAAATGTCCATTTGTGTCCTTGGCCTCGTGACCTTTGAGTAGAGACAGCATATACATGGGTCCTGTTTTTCAAACCATTCTGCCAGACTATGTCTTTTGATTGGAGAGTTTAATCCATTAACATTCAGTGTTATTACTGCATGGGTAGTACTTTCTTCTACTATTTTGCCCCTGGATTTTATATGTCATATCTAATTTTCCTTCTTTTTACCTTTACTCATAGTCTTCCTTTCTATACTCTTCTCCACACCTCTCTCTTCTGTCTTTGTATCTGTCTCTAGTGTTCCCTTTAGTATTTCTTGCAGAGCTGGTCTCTTGGTCACAAATTCTCTCAGTGATTTTTTGTCTGAAAATGTTTTAATTTCTCCCTCATTTTTGAAGGACAGTTTTGCTGGATATAGAATTCTTGGTTGGAAGTTTTTCTCTTTTAATAATTTAAATATATTATCCCACTGTCTTCTCGCCTCCATGGTTTCTGCTGAGAGATCTGCGCATAGTCTTATTGGGCTTCCCTTGTGTGTGACGGATTACTTTTCTCTTGCTGCTTTCAAGACCCTCTCTTTCTCTTTGACCACTGACATTCTGATTATTAAATGTCTTGGAGTTTGTCTATTTGGATCTATTCTCTTTGGGGTACAGTGCACTTCTTGGATCTGTAATTTTAAGTCTTTCATAAAAGTTGGGAAATTTTCAGTGATAATTTCCTCCATTAGTTTTTTCTCCTCCTTTCCCTTCTCTTCTCCTTCTGGGACACCCACAACATGTACATTCATGTGCTTCATATTGTCTTTCAATTCCCTGAGTCCCTGCTCATATTTTTCCATTTTTTTTCCTATAGTTTCTGCTTCTTGTTGGATTTCAGATGTTCCGTCTTCCAGTTTTGAAATCCTATGTTCTGTCTCTCGAAATCTACCATTGTAGGTTTCCATTATTTTTTTCATCTCTTCTACTGTGTCTTTCATTCCCATAAGTTCTGTGATTTGTTTTTTCAGACTTTCAGTTTCTTCTTTTTGTTCTTTCCTTGCCTTCTTTATATCTTCCCTCAATTCATTGATTTGGTTTTTGATGAGGTTTTCCATGTCTGTTCGTACATTCTGAATTAATTGTTTCAGCTCCTGTGTGTCATTTGAATTGTTGGTTTGTTCCTTTGACTGAGCCATATCTTCAATTTTCCTAGTGTGATTTGTTATTTTTTGCTGGCGTCTAGGCATTTAATTACCTTAATTAGTTTATTCTGGAGATTGCTTTCACTTCTTTTATCTAGGGTTTTCTTGCTGGATGAATTTGTTGTCTATCTGTTCTTTGACATTCCATTCAGCTTTATCTGGACCTTTAGCTGAAGTTTTGTTTAACAGAGAATTTTTCAGTTCTTGTTTTCTTGTTTCTTGCCCTGCTTGTGTGGTGCCTTCCTCCCCACCACACTTAGGAGGGTCTACTTAAATATTATATACCCCAGCCAGATTTTCCCAGACCAAACTGGCCTCCTATCAGGAGGAAAGAGTCACCTGCATTGGTTTTTCCTAGGGTGAGACCCAGCAGGTTGAAAGACTTTCCTGTGAAGTCTCTGGACTCTGTTTTTCTTATCCTGCCCTGTGTGTGGCACTTGTCTGACTGCAGGTCCCACCAGCATAAGATGATGCGGTACCTTGAACTTTGACAGACTCTCCCTGCTGGGGGCGTGGTGGAGACAGAGGAGAGGGTGTAGGCTGGTTTTAATGGCTTCAAATTACTAAGCCCTGGTGTCTGAATTCCTTGATGGAGGGATTCCAACTGAGTTGGGCTTCACCCCTCCCTTGGGGAAGGCACAGTCTCCAGACAAGCCCCCAAAAGAGCTCACTTCTGCCTATGCCTGGGGCAGTTGCAGCCTGAAAAGTCCTGTCTCTGTATCCAGAGGCAGTCAAGCCTTTGTAGATACACAGCCACAAAAACCTCTGCTTCCTTCTTTTTTTTCCCCCCCTTTTTCTGTCAGTCCTGCCCCCTTGGCACTGGGGCAAAAATGAGCAACCTCCACTTTGATCAGGTTCACCTAAGCTGGGGGCCTATTTTTAGTAGTCAGAATTTGTTAATTAGTTTAATCAAACAATTGGCATTTGATTGTGCCCAATCCCTGCTGCTGGTAAAGTCCTTTCCTTTCCCCTCTGGGAAGCGACCTGTGGGGGAGGGGCGCTGGCTGCTACAGCTTTGGGAACTCACGGTTCAGGGGGGTGCTCGCAGCAGGTCCAGCTGGTCCAGACTGGGGTATGCTGTGTGTCTGGTCACTGATGTGGCCCCAGGAGCTGTTCTGTTTTTCTGGTTATTTAGTACTTGTTCTGGAGGATGAACTAAAACGTGCACGTTGTTAAGCCCCATGCTGTTTTGACAACTGTAGCTTTGTAATATTTTTTAAATTCAAGAAGTGTGAGACATCCAATTTCATTCTTAGTTTTCAAGATGTTTTTGGCTATTTGGGGTCTGTTACCATTCCAAATAAATTTATTAATTGGCTTTTCCATTTATGCAAAGTAGGTGGTTGAAATTTTGGGAAGGTTTGTGTTGAATATGCAAATCAGTTTGGGTAGAATTGACATCTTAATGATACTTAGTCTTCTAATCCATGAACACAGAATGTCCTTCCATTTATTTGTCTTCTTTGATGTTTTTTAGCTATGTTTTGTAGTTTTCCATGTATAAGTCCCTTATATGCTTGCTTAAATTTATTCCCAGACATTTGATTCTTTTAGTTGCTTCTGTAAATTGATTTTTTTCTTGAGTTCTTCCTCAGATTACTTATTATTATTGCATAGAAACACTGTTGATTTTTGCCCATTGATCTTGTATCCTGCCACTTTGTTGAACTCATTCATTACTGTAGTAGCTTTCTCATTTTTGTGGAACTTTTTGCATATAGTATCAAGTCATCCACAAATAGTGGAAGTTTTACTTCTTCTTTCCAATTCGGATGCCTTTTATTTCTTTTTCTTGCCTAACTACTCTAGGAAGATCTTCTAGCACAATGTTGAATACCAGTCATGACAGTGTGCATCCTTGTTTTGTTCCAGATCTTAGATGGAAAGCTTTTAGTCTCTCACCATTGAGTACAATGTTAACTCTGGGTTTCTCATAGAAGCCCTTTGTCATGTTGAAGAAGTTTCCCTCTATTAGTATCCTTTGAAGTGTTTTTATGAAGAAAGGATGCTGGATTTTGTCACATGCCTTTTCTGTGGCAGTTGAAACGATCATGTGTGTTTTTTTTTTTTCCTTTATTCTGTTAATGTGTTGTGTTACATTAATTGATTTTCTTGTGTTGAACCAGTCTTGTATACCTGGAATAAATTCCACTTGGTCATGGTGTATAATTATTTTAGTGTGCTATTGGATGCTATTCACACTTACTTTGTTGGGGAAAATTGCATCTATATTCATTAGAGAAATTGGTCTATAATTATTTTCTTGTAGCATTCTTATCTGGCTATGGTATTAATTAGGATGATGTTAACTTCATAGAATGAGTTATGTAATGTTCCCAACGCTTCAATTTTTTTTTAAGAGTTTGAGCAGGATTGGAATTAATTCTTGGAAAGATTAGTAGAGCTCATCCATGAAGCCATCTGGCCCTGAGCATTTCCTCAGAAGGTACTTGATGGCTGATATAGTCTCTTTACTTGTAACTGGTCTGTTGAGATCTTCTATTTCTTCTAGTGTCATAAGTTTCTAGGAAATTGTCCATTTCATCTAAGTTGTCTAACTTGTTGGCATACAGTTGTTCACAGTATCCTCTTATGCCCTTTTTATTTCTGTGAGTTCAGTAGTAATGCCCCCTCTCACTTCTGATTTTATTTATTTGCATCTTCCCTCTTTTTTTCTTTGTCAGTATAGCTAAGGGTTTGTCAATTTCATTGGTCTTTTCATAGACCCAGATTTTGGTTTTGTTAATTCTTTCTATTGTTATTTATTCAATTTCATTTATTTCTGTTCTTTTTTTTTGTTATTTCTTTCCTTCTGCTGCTTTGGAATTAGTTTGCAGTTATTTTACTAGTGTGCAGTTAGTTCTTTAATTTTAGCTCTTTCTTATTTTTTAATGTCAGCATTAAAAATGTCAGCATTAAATTCTTCTTCACTGCATCCCACAATTTTGATATGTTGTATTCATATTTTCATTTCTTTCAAGATATTTACTGATTTCTCTTTTTTTTACCCACTGATTGTTTAAGAGTGTGTTGTTTAACTTTTTTGTTTATTTGTAAATTTTCCAGTTTTCTACCTGTAACTGATTTCCAGCTTCATTCAGAGAATGTGCTTTGTATAATTTCAATCGATTTAAATTTATTTAGACATGTTTTGTGGCTCAATTATGTGGTCTATCCTGGAGAATGATCCATGAGCCCTTGAGAAAAAATGTATATCCTGCTTTTGGGGGATGCCAAACCTAACACATATCTGTTGGGTCTAGTACATTTATCACATTATTCAAGTTCTCTGTTTCTTTATTGATCCTCTGACTAGATGTTCTACCTATTGATAACAGTGATGTATTGAGGTCTTCAACTATTATTGTAGAGATGTCTATTTCTCCCTTCATTTTTGCCAACTATGTATTTGGGGGCATAATTGTTAGGGGCATAAATATTTATGATTATTATTTTTTCTTGGCGGACTCCCTCTTTTGGATTGCCCTTTGTGTTAATACACAGTGTCCTTCATTGTCTCTTATAATATGTTTACACTGAAAGCCTATTTTGTCCAATATTAGTATAAAACCCCAGCTGTTTTTTGGTTACTGGTTGCAGGGAACCAACCTTTCACTTTCAACTTATTTGTGTCTTCAGGTCTAAAATAGTCTCTTGTAGACAGCATGTAGTTGAATCATATCTTTTCAACCAATCTGTATCTTTGGGGAGCTTAATATATTAACAACATTCAGTGTTATTACTGTACAGGCAATACTTACTTCAACCATTTTATCTTTTGGTTTTTATGTGTCATACCGTATTTTTCTCTCTCTTTTTTATCCTTTTAGTTACCCTTACTGATAATCATCAGTTATACACTCTACTCTAAGCCTTTCTCTCCTGTCTTTTCCTTTCCACCTGCAAAAGTCCCCTTAACATTTCTTGTAAGGACGGTCTCTTGTTGATGAACTCTCTTAGTTTCTGTTTATCTGTGGCTATTTTATACACATCCTCATTTTTGAAGACAGTTTTCCTGGATAAATGAGTTTTAACTAACAGTTTTTTTTCTTTCTGTACCTTAAATATATCATACCACTGCCTTCTTGTCTCCATGCTTTCTGATGAGAAATCAACAGTTAGTTTTTCTTTTGTATAATGAATTGCTTTTCTCTTGCTGCTTTCAAAATTCCTTTTATCTTTGGCATTTGACATTCTGATTAGTATGTGTCTCTGAGTAAGTCTATTAGGATATATCCTGTTCAATGTACATTGAATTTCTTGAACATGTATATTTAGACCTTCAATAAGATTTGGGGCATTTTTGGCCTCAAATATTCCACAAATATTATGCCTCTTTCAGTATCCTTTCCCTTCTCTTCTCCTTCTGGGATATCCATAATTCGTATATTTGTGTACTTTATGCTGTCATTAAAATCCTTGAGACCCTGCTCAATTGTTCCATTCTTTTCTCTATCTGTCTATGAGATTTCAATTGACTTGTCATCTACTTCGATGATTCCTTCTTCTGACTATTGAGATCTGCTATTGTGTGCCTCTAGTGTATTTTCAATCTCTCCTATTGTGACTATCATTCCCATAATCTGTTGTTTCTTTTCATATTTTCAAATTCTTCCCTGTTTTCATCCAGAGTCTTCTTAATATCCTTTATCTCTTTAGCCACATTTCCTTCATCTCCTTAAGTTGATTTAGGATATTTTGTTTGAACATCTTTGATTAGTCATTTCAAATTCTGTGTCTCCTCCAAAGTTTTAATTTGTTTTTGTGATTGGGCCATATCTTCTGGCTCCTTAGTATGGCTTAAATTTTTTTGCTGATGTCTAGGCATCTGATTATGAGTTTACTCTGAAGGTCAGTTTCTCCCTCTTCCCTAGGGTTTTATTGCTAATTTGCTTTGTGTTAAGGTTCTTTTTCGAAATTTGGTTCAACTTATTCTAGACCTTTAGAACTGCCCATGTTTAACTGATTGGATTTTGCCAGCTCTTGTTCATCTGATTCTTGCCCTGGATAAGAGGTATAATTTTTAAGATTGCACTATTAGTGCAATTGTTTCACACCCAGGAGGAAGTTTCCTTTCCTCTTTTCTAGGAATCTTGGTCTTTCTGTTTGTTTTTGTTCTGTCTCTATAGTTGTTTTAATACTCCTTTCATTGCCTCTAGCTGCATTTGTCTATAGGGTGAATTCAGGGATGAGGGTCATCCCTGAAAGGACTTTCCCAAGTCAGTATTCTGTAGCCAGATTAGGCCAGGAACCCACTACAGGGATGTGGACCAGCTCCAAACAGCACTGGGAAGAAGGTCAGAAAAGATACTAGAAGCCTTTTTGATAACTCCCTGAAGCCCACTTTCTTGGCCTGTTCAGCAGATGTTGCTCTGATAGCAAACAGTTCCCAGTGGCTCTAAGGAGGTGTTTTGTCTAAAAACCCCCAGTGCTTCCTCCTCTGTTGAGGGCAGGTTTAAAACAGCATCTCCAAGCCAGGACCCAGAGATACAAATTCACTGATCAAAAGCCATGATAAGTGCTCAGCCATGCCCTATTCTTGGAAAAGAGGACTCTCCATCCACAGCACTTAGCCAGGGACTGGACTCCAAGGCGATTCTCCTCAAGAGTTGAGGATGGGCACTGGCATACCATGCAGAGGAAATTACTCATGGTTTTTTACTGCAATATCTCTGCCTCTTCCTCCCGCTCTTACCTGGCTGCTGTGTAGTGCTCCCCTGGCCTCTAGGGCCCCAAAACAGTTGGCTCAGTCAGTCCCTGCCTGTTCCCTAGCAGTTTTGGAGAAGGGGTGAGTCCTGGAGCTCCCTATTCTGTCATCTTCCCTAGATGTTCCCCCATGAGGATTACCCAAAATAATTTTATTCAAACTCTTCACAAGTCTCTTTAAGATCATCACATTGGTCATCAGCAGGGATACTGTTTTGAGTCAACCAGCACAGCTTCCCAAGCCACTTCTCTCCACTCACTTCTCTTGGAATTGTTGGGGACACAGCACTTGTTTCATTCCACATATAATGCTGACAGGTGCTATTTTATCCAAAGCAGGTATTCATGTAACATCGCAACTGGTTAATTTTTCTATAGGTATATATTCTTAATTTCTACAACTGAATTGCTGTGTTTATTTAATGACATCAAATATTTGCAGTTTTATGATCACACAATGTAATTATTCATATATCTGTGTTAAATTTCTTTGCCCCCTTTTGGAACAACTGATTAAGGTAGTTGCAGGTTAATATGCCTTCCACAGTCATTTATGTTCAAAATAAAATAATTGAGAAAATATCACATGACATAAGAGATTTTTAAGAACTCAATCATAAAGCAAAACTCCTTCTATATATTTATATACACACACGTAGAGACAATCTCATTTTTATCTGGGCATATAAAAACATTTAAATCATCTGTTTCTGAAAATCAAGTTATAATTCTTTAGTACATGCAGTTTTTCTTCTGTTCCATTTATTGGTAGAGCATAAATGGCAAGCCAGAATGATTCTCAGGGACTAAATAGCACACTCAGGCAAAGGCAGAAAAAGATGCAATATTCAGCTCTGGATTCAGCTTGTTAACAAGGGGAGAGAGCTAATGCAAAACACAGGTAATCCTCAAACCTCAATTCTGCCATTAAGTTTCAATCCTGTCCCCTGCTCATTCTTTTACCAGAATTGCTGACAAGGAATAAAGTGGGGCTGACTAGGATTTCTCGTCCTGCACACGTCCGGGAGAGGTGCTAATGAACGGCAGGAGGGCCACGAGGTAGCACACTCAAAGTAGGGGAGAGGCTGGGGAGCCCCATAATCCTCCAGCTGAATGAAAAACCACTGATAATGTCAGCTTAATCTTCACTTCTGTCACCTATCCAGAGACAGCAAATCTACCCTTCTGCTTGTAAATACCAAGTAATTAGAAAGACTAGGCAAAATGATGCAATTCAACAATTTTGTTTGATTACGATTATCTGCCTTAAAAGAATTAATTTAAAATGTCTTTTAGCAGAACATGTAGCAAAGTGCATCTCAATCATTCATTCACATTACCAATTAATAGTACATAGAATGATCCGCTACCCAAAAACATTTTGTTCCTATTAAAATCATCTGTTGGTTTAACCAAGCTGGCACAGATTTAATATCCTACTGAGCTTGCCTTACACTTAATAGAAGGATAAGCTGCATCCCAGCTGTGTTTATTAAATATATATGGTGCCTACATTACGAGGATTTATTACAGACATCAACAGATAAAAAATAAAGATTATAAAATATCCGTTTATATTATAGTGCTTCAAAATTCAGCATAATTGTGATATTTATTAAGCAACGGCAAAAATGTAGATGAACTGATAAAGCTCGACTTTCCTCATTTCAGAATAAACCCAAGATCCACGTAATTCCATTCATATCTCTGTTAAAGTATTCTTAACCCTAAATTTAAGTTTCTTCTAATAGAGTATTCAAGTCTTCAAAACCTCTTCCATGCAGTGAACTGCTTTCTTTAAATAACCATAGGCTTGTTCAGAATTTAGATAATGCCAGGAGCATGTAACTCCCCAAACAACATCCCTTGGTGAGCTCATGGAAAACCAAAAGAGAAACTGATTAGAGACAGGCAAAGTATAACAGAACTAATTTAGTTCCATTACTCAAACTGAGATGCAAAATACAAACAATGCAATGAGATGGATGTCCTTTGTATTCTAGCAATTCTTAAATTTTTAATGGTTCTGGGTTTTGCGGTAGCTTGGGAGAAATATTTTAATGTAAGAGTCATCTTAACAAGAGCACTGATAACAATGGCAACAGCGGTCCCGCTTAGAATAGTCCAATTAAAATGTTCACATTTGGTACATTTGCATTATATAAAAAAAAAAAGTACACAATGGAATATGGCGTATTACCACTTCTCTTTCTTAGAATCAAAATACCAAATGATGCATGGCACCCAAATTGCCCCTCCTATCCATGAAAAAAACCCAAAGCTTCTCAATATCAACAAAGTTAATTAAGTCCATGAGGGGATGTAGACATTCTGGAAATATCTTACTTCTTAAAACAAAATGTATTAAAAAAAAAAAAAAAAGAAAAGAAAAACAAAATGTATTGATTACAACCCCCATATGTTAGCTTCCATAATTTTTATCTTTACTCAACTATTTTAACTACATAATGACTTGTTTTTATTTTCACTTCCCCCACACACACCATGTTTTATACTACATAAGTATAAGGAATATGCCTGTTTTTAATTTTTTAAAGCATTATATCAAACCCATAATTCTAACCTCTTCTATTATATATATTTCAAAGTCTTTGTCACTCGAAGCCTAAACACCACAATTAAAATAGAGCAGAAAGGGGGGTGCAAAGGTATTTCAGTGGTAGAATTCTCACCTGCCATGCAGGAGACCCAAGTTCGATTCCTGGTCCATACACTTCCCAAAACACAAACAAACAAGCAAAACAAACAAAAAACAAGCAAAGGAACAAAAATTCAACAAATGATGTGAAATAATAGGATACTCACATGGAAAAATAATGAAATGTGACCCTATCATACAGCATGCAAAAATAATAATAATAATACCATTGCATATGTAAATAAAATTAGTTAACTTAAAAAATATATATATGGCAGGAAAAGGAACTAGTCCTTGCCCTGATTTACCCAAATAATTGCATCAGTTCCTCAAGACTCTTGGCCATTAGGGCCTCAGTCAAAATGCTTGTTTCTCAGCCACCCACAATGCTATCAACGTGTAAAATTCCATTTAGTCCCCAGTACCTTCTCTACTTTACCATGTACCTCTGCATTCCCGCAGTTGAGTAGGAACAAAGATTTTCCAACCCAAAGTGGGGACTGATGTAAGGAAGCAAACAAACCATGCAAAGAAGTCAGCTGCCAAGGGTGGAGGTGGCCTCTGAGGTAGCTGCCCTGCAAAAGTAATTCCTGAGCATCACTTTGCCGCTGCTACAGTCCTCTACCAATAGTCTCATTTTTAGCATAAAAAAAAAAGTTACTGCAGGCTGGAGACCCAGGTTTGATTCCCCGTGCCTGCCCATGCAAAAAAAAAAAAGTTATTTCAGGGTGAATCGATATCCATATCTTTGCCCATAAGTTGAGTTATTTAAAGCAGGAAGAATACTAGAAGACTTTCTGCAGAACACTGAAAGGACATCATGGACATTTATGACCTGTGAGGCTCAGGCCATGATTCAACCTACAGAGGACATTGCCGGAAAACCCAAGTCATTGCTGTCACTCCTGTGTACAGTTGTCCTTCAACTCAAGGAATCCACAGAGCTTCATGGAGCTGCCAAAAATCGAGCGGCCATGAGTAACAAAGGTAATTTGTTCTGTTAGTGAACAAAGAATTCCAACTTATAGAGGGTCTTGATGAAACATGTTGCAATCCAGCTAGTTCCTCACTCATTGTGGACACAGAGGAAGGTCTTCAACCATGGCTTCTATTCCTTTTGTATTTCCAGAACTATCTACTGCAAGGCCAAGCACAAAACTGGCTGGTGATAAAGAGGACTATAAGGAAGAACAAAAGTTGAAATAGAATTTCTTTGGAAACTAGAGCTAAACATTTTCTCAATTTTATGACTAAACTTGCACAATTTTTATCAAATAGAAAAATAATCCAACAAACATTTTTTAATACCTCATTTGTCATATTAAGACTCACAGAGTTCAAGGCTCATCAATATAAAGATGTTGTGTGTAAAAGGAAAATTAGATGATGTAGATAAAAACCTTTTCAAACTTTATTTTGTTACCCTTTTGAAACCCTCCCAAATCCTCTTAAAAATATTAAATGATACTTGAAGCCAGGGATTTTTTGTTCTCACTGATACTTTATAGGCTGCTTTGGTGTTAAATAGCATGCTTAAAGGATGAGGTAACAATTGGATTTTGACACGACTTATGGGGTCAGTCTCAGACTGGAAACTGTTTTCCCTCAGGGGAGGGAGGCTCCAACATGCCTCTTATTTTGTACAGACTTCACTGTAATCTGCTTCAAGGAGCCACATCGTCTGGCAAACGTTGAAGGAAATGTCTGTGTCTGGTTTCATTATCACCCTACCTCCGGTAGGAGTGTTAAAAAAGTAGACTCCCTGAAATTTAGGTTGTGGTTGTACTTGGGTCCCTGCCCACTGATCAAATATCATCAGTGTTTGTTTCCTTCTTGGCTCCAACCTGGGAGAATATCATTAAAGAAGGTTTGGGGTGGGGGTGGGCAAGCATGTATGGAGAGAAAGTGAATGCCAGATCTTGCGAGGAAATACTGAACTGAATATCATAAGGTGTGGTATGAGGCAAAGCGTGGAATAGAATTCTCTGAGGTCCCCCGCTTTCAGCCAGCTTGGATAAAAAGTGCTAAGTTAGCACTAGTCAGACCAAAACAGATGGCAAGTTAAAGACAGCAATTCCTTGGGGAAAGACATAGAAGGTCTGTATAAATTCTTAGACATAATTTAATGGTAAATGAAGAGAGAGAGAGAGAAAAACAACCTTGATTTCAACCAGAAAAATGACTTTAAATTTGAGAGATACGTATTTACCATTTTACCAAGATATTTGAGGAAATAGCAACACATATGTTAAATAAAACATTCACAAATTTAAAATTTGGGGTTTCCCTTTTGCACTTCATTCAATGAGATGGTTAAATTAAAGTACAAATGCCAACTTTAAACTAAGATTCTCTGCCGTGCTATCTAGGACACATTTTTAACATTCATTTGGCAAATATTTATTAAGAACCTACTATTAAAAATATATTTTAAAAAAAGAACAAAAAAATGAAGAAATGAAGCAGATAGGCAAAGAAATGGAAAAACAAATGAGAGAAAAGTTGGAAATATGGAGGATATATCCAAGAGTCATAGAGTTATTTCTACCTAATAAATATTGCAGAACATGAAACAATGCAAAAACAATAGAGGAAAGGAAATAGGGAAAGAAATAGTAGAAGAAAAATTCTCAAATGGAAGACACAATCTTTAGACTGAATGGGCTCATCAAATTCTGAAGAGTATATGGGAAACATACACATGCACACGTTCCTAGGTGCAAATTGGAATCAGAGGACTCCAAGTATTTTTTAATGTCAAAAGCTTTCCAAAAGAGAAAAAAGATTATCTACAAACCAATAAGAGTCTAAATAAGCAACAAAATTGTCCACAGGTATAATGGAACTCTACAAGAGAAAGAAGAAATATCTTTTAAGGTCTGAGGATAAATATTTTCAACCTCAAATAGTTTACCAATCCTAATTATCAGCTAAGTATGAGGGCAAAGCATTTTTGGAAATGCAGGGGGGGAAAACCACTCAAACAAAATTGCAATATTAAAATAATTATTTTAGAGAATGTTTTAGAATACTAAGAAAGAAAGAGGGAAAACAAGGGAAAGCATGACAGCTGAACCTGGTTAAACTTGGAAGGAAGGAGCAAAGTAAGGAGGGACGGAGAAAGTCCCTTCACCTTTGAAATAAAATAATCTCATGACATTTTATTTCAAATACACTTTGAAATATGTTCTTATTTCTTTATATTCTATCAGGGAGAATCGGTAGTGTCTAAAAGCCGGAACATGAAGAACAGGATTATATAAATTAACTTTTTAAACGAAAATTATAATGTAATTAATGCAAATCACGTTGGTAGTTGGGATTAGGTAGGAGAGATGAGACTGTTAAAAGGTTGAAACTCACCATCCTTCCTGGAAAGATACAATCACCACTATCTCAGAGTGACAAATCAAGAAAGAGAGGAATTACAAGATACATAAAATCACGACAGCAACAAGCAGAGAACTATTCCAGAAAGTACTGAAACTGTTTACTCTGGAGAACAAATCAGCTGGCCAGGTAGAAGAAGTTAGTTAGAAAGGAGAGTTTTTTCATAAGTTCTGGTTTTCTATTTTATTTATTTTTACTCTTGAATGTATGCTGTTCTTACAATAATAATTCTCTTGTATATACCAAAAGAGAAGTAACTTTGCAGAAAACAATTTGATCAAAATAAATTGGCATGTGTAACAATTGAATAAACACAAACTAGTTATAAAACAGTAACATTGACAGTCACTGTTTTTTCCCCCAAGTCCTAGTAATTCTAGTGTACATGTGGTGATTTTGCAAACTTTTATTTCAGCTTAATCAGAAATCGTATTTCCTTCACTCAGAAATTTTCTACTTTTATATTTACAATCCATGTTACAAAGGTGGACCCACACACTGTTCTTGACTGTGATTATTCCAAGCAGTGCTATTTCTTCATATTTTTATCAATCATTTTCCTCAGCCATAGCAGGCCCTGTGAGTCTGTGTCTCAGAGTCCTTCTCGGCTCCCCTGCACTGCTCACAGGCTCCTGGAGCCCCAGAATCCGTGTGGGCGGGCATTTCCCAGAGAATCCTCTGTGTTCTCCAGCCCTGTCCTCAGGCTTCAAATGGCCTTGCAGGCTTATACCTCGTGAAGACGGGAGAGGGGCATCTCTTTCTGCTCGGACCCATGATGCTTTATGCTGCAGAATGGAGGACATAATACAGGGAAAGCATGAGTGCCCTCATGAACTTTTGTCAGTCCCTGATATAAAGAACTATTGTATGTCAGCAGTGGTTAGAAAGACCAACACAAGTCTGTTGTTGTTTCTTAATCAATCTTTTCCAAAATGTTTAATTTACATTAATGTCTATGAGCTTTTAAAACAGATGTCATTTTATGTCATATGATTTGAGAAGTCACAGGAAGGATTTGCATATAAAATGATGGCATACTAGTTTATTTCTATTGCCTATGGTGCCGGTTTGAAGCTATCATGTACCTCCAGAAAAGCCATGTTTTAATCCTGATGTAATCTTGTGGGGGGGCGGCCATTTCTTTTAATCCTGATTCAGTATCGTAGGATGGAAACTTTTGATTAGCTTATCTCCATCAGTTTGGACATTCTCTCAGCACTACAACTGTAAATTTGTAATTTATTAAATTCCCTTTTTAAAAGCTGTTCCATTTCTGATATATTGCTTTCCAGCAGCATTAGCAAACTAATACACTTATTAAGCTTTTGTCCACGCTAAAATGCAAATATTTTCAGGAACAGAAGACCATTAAGACAGGGACAAGCCAACACTGCAAACAGAAAATGTTAATTTTTTTTTAATTAAGGTATTTTTAAAAGCATCAAAGAGACTTCCACTTCTCGAGTGATAGATATACTTTTCCCTCCATTTTCTTTTAATCACGACTAAAAGCCCTGGATAACATCTCTAAAACAAACATAACAAGACTGAAAGGTGGAAAGAAGAATGCAGACTCTCTAGGGAATTTTTACCGAAATTATGACACATTTGTGAATCTCCTAGGTTTTCTCTTTGACTTATTTTTCTCAGGCTAGGAACTGAAGAAGCCAGCAACTTGAAAGTACCAACAGACACAAACAAAAAATGCCCCAATGCAGCCTACTCTGTCTAGCTAAAGGATCAAGCAAGATAGAAAACATTCGACAAACATCTTTCTCCAGCCAATGCCACAGGACAATGAAGGCCCTGCCCAGGCCAAGTGGGAGCCTTGACTTCTACCCTTGCCAGGCTGCCAGCCCCTACCAGGATAGTATCAGAGAAGGCTAAGTAGGGAGCCAGACTTCCATCTCCACTGAGGGGCAATGGGGTTCTCCCAGAGGAGACCAAGTGAGGAGCCAGGCCTCATACCTGCATCTGGCTAGAATGGAGTAACTCTCCCCTCCCTGCTGGGAAAGTGTCAGAGGAGGCCCAGTGGAGAAGCAGGACTTTCATAACCACCCAGTGGTAACAAGGACACCTACCCACCCACCCACATGGCATCAGTAAAGAACATGGAGGGATCTGGAGCTCCCACCCCTGTGCAACAGTAATAAGGAGCCTCTCCCCATGCAGAATTGAAGAGATCAGGTGGGAAACCTGTACTTCTACCACCAACTGGCAACAAAAACATGACACTCCCCAAATTCCTGTGCCAGGGTGGTGTCTAAATAATACAGTTAAAGCAGTAAATTAGATTCATAGACTTATACCTTAATATAAAAAATATCCAGCTTTTAATTCTTAAAAAAATACCTTTCTAGAAACCTGGTAAATTCAACTTGAATGTAAAAACACAATCGATAGAAGCCAACATTGAGGTGACAGAGCTATTAGAATTACCTGACACAGATTTTAAAGCAGCAATTAAAAAATGTTCAGCAAGTAATTACAAACACACTTGAAACTAACGAACAAGTCTCAGCAAAGAAATAGGAATCAGCAACGATACAGAAGAGAATAATACCATCAGCTGAGAAGATATATTCTACATTTATGGAACACTTCACCCAGTAACAGCAGAATATACATTTTTTTTCAAGCTCCCATGGAGTATATGCCAAGATAGACCATATTATAGCCATAAAACAACTACAATGAAGTTAAAAAAAAACCGAAATCATATAGAGTATATTCTCTGACAACAGTGAAATCACACAAGGAATCGGTAACAGAGAGATAGCAGAAAAAAATCTCTAAACACGGAAACTAAACAACACACTTCTAAATAATCCATGGGTCAAAAGGGAAGTCCCGAGATAAATCTAAAGCTACATTGAACAGAATGTACAACATATAGAAATGTTCTACATATCTATATGTAGATATGGGATAGAAATGTACAACATATCAAAATGTGCAGGACAAAACTAAAGCAATGGTGAAAAGGAAATTTATAATACTAAATACATGCCCTAGAGAAGAGAAAATTGTCAAATAATCTCAGTTCTCACCTTAACAGTCTGGAAAGAGAAAACCAAACTAACCAAATAAAGCAGAAGGAAGAAAATAATAAAGTACAGAAATCAATGAAAGTCAAAACAGAAAAACAATGAGAATATCAAAGAAACAAAGAAAAACTTCTTCAAAACCTTTCAAAAGTTTAATAAAATTGACAAACCTTTAGCAAAACTGGCAAATGAAGTAAAGGAGAAGATAAATTATCAATACCACTAATAAAAGAGAGGCTATCACTACAGACCCTGCAGACATCAAAGGGATAATAAGGAAATATTACAAACACATGAATGTGAGAACATAAGTGCAACGAACCGGTACCTTACAAAACACAAAGTGGAACAACTCATCCAATATGAAAAAGATCATTTGAATGTCCCTCTAATTAACAAGGAAATTGAAGTCATAATTTTAAAACTCTCAAAAAAGTCTCCAGGACCACATGTTTTCACTGGACAATTCTACCAAACATTTAAGGAAGAAATAATACCCAATTCTATGCAAATCTCTTCCAGAAAGTAAAAAAGGAAGAAATACTTCCCAATATATTTTATAAAATGAGTATTACACTAATACCAAAATCAGGAAAAGAGAATAAAAAAAGAAAACTATATACCAATATCCCTCGTTAACATGGATGCAAAAATCTTTAAATATTAGCAAATAAAATTCAGCAATATATGAAAATCATGAATACCATGAGCAAATGGGATTTATTCCAGCGATAAAAGATATTGGGTCCAATATTCAAAAATCAATCAGTGTAGTCTACCATCTTAATAGGTAGACTATTAAATAAAAATGAACACAAAATTATTTATTTATAAACACAAAGATAAAATGCAAAAAATAAACACAAAAATGTATCAATTGATGCTGAAAAATTTTTGAAAAAATTCAACCCCATTCATGATTAAACTTCCAGAAAAAAATAGGAATAGAGGACAGCTTCACCAACTTGAAAAAGAACAACTACAAATACCCTACAGCTAACATCATCCTTAATGGTGAAAGACTAAATGCTTTCCCCCTAAGATCCAAAATAAGGCAAGGATATCTCTCTCGCTGCTCTTATTTAACATCATTTTAGAAGTTCTAACCAATTTAATAAGAAAGAAAGGAAACAAAAGGATCACAGATAAAAACAGTCTAAATCTGTCCCTTTACTAGATGACATGATAGTTTATGAAGAATATCCTGGGTAATCAACAAGTACTCTGTAAAAAACTCCTAAAATTGGTGAGTTCAGCAAGGTCATAGGATACAAGATCAAAGAAATAAAAATCAATTGTACTTCTACATTGTAACAACAAACACATGGTCACCAACAGTAAAAGTACAGCATATCACTTAATATTTCTCAAAAATTGAAATACTTGGGTATAAATATAACAAAACATATTCCTAACTTGTATGCTGAAAATTACAAAATTCTGATGGAAGAAATGAAAGAGTTAAATAAATGGAAATATATACTTTCATGGATAAAAGACTCAACCTAGTAAAGATTAAAATCTCCCTAAACTAATGTACAGGTTTAGCACCTGTGGTAGTTAGGTTCAGGTGTCAACTTGGCCAGGTGCTGGTGCCTCATTCTGTTGTTTTGTACGTCAGTCATTAGCAGGTGAAACTCATCTATGGCTAATTACATCAGCAGTGGGCTAAAGGGAGTATTTTCTGCAATGTGTGATGTTTAATTTAATTTGCTGGAGGCTTAAAAGAGAGAGCTCAAGGCTACCCAGCCCAAGCAGCTCAGCATATCTCATCTCAGCACTCACAGCTCAGCCCAGGCCTTTGGAGATGCAGAAAGGAATCACCCTAAGGAAAGCTGTTGGAACCCAGAGGCCTGGAGAGATGACAAGCTGACCTCACCCAGTGCCTTCCATGTTTAAGAGAGAACCTCAAATGAAAGTTAGCTACCTTTCCTCTAAAGAACTATAAGTTTTTTGACTAAATAAATCCCCTTTTATTAAAAGCCAATCCATCACTGGTGTGTTGCATTTTAGCAGCTTTGGCAAACTAAATCAGCACCATTTCTATCAAAATCTCAGCAAGGGTTTTGTAGATACAGAGAAGATAATTCTAAAACTTATAAGGGAAGACAAAGAAACTAGAATAGCTAAAATATTTTGAAAAAGAACAATAAAGTGAGAGAAATCAGTCCAACCCATTTCAAGACTTATTTTAAAGCAGTAATACTCAAAACTGTGTGCTATTGGTAGAGGGAAAGACACAAATCAATGGAATAGATTACAATATAATACAGAATCCAGAAAAAGAAATATGCAAATATGTGCCACTGATTTTTGTCAAAGGTGCAATAGCATTATAATGGAGGAAGAATAATCTTCTAACAAATGGTGCTGGAACAAATGGAAATTAATAGGCAAAATAAACAATGAACTTCTATCTAAAACTCCCATTTACATAAAAATAAAAATAACTCATAATGGATCCCAAATTTAAGTGTAAGGTGTAAAACTATAAAACTTTTAGAAAAAAATAACATTTTTAAATGACAAAAGTATAGAACTGGTGAATAGATTAGCATTTGCCAGAAGTTAAAGAGGGAATGGAGAAGGGATAGAAGTGAGTATGGCTATAAAAGGGTAACCTGGCAGGGAGGGAAATGTTCCATATTCTGACTGTATAGATATCAAAGTAATAACTTTGAATGTTAACAGATTAAATTTACCAATTAAAAGACACAGATTGGCAGAATGGATTAAGAAACATAATCCAGTTACACGCTGTTTACAGGAGACTCATCTTAGACCCAGGGATACAAATAGATTGAAAGTGAAAGGATGGAAAAAAATATATGAAATATATATATATATTTCAAGATGTTACCACTGAGGGAAACTGGGAAAATAGTACATCAGATCTCTTTGTATAATTTCTTACAACTTTAGGTGAATCTACAATTATTCCAAAATAAAAAGCTTATTTCTTAAAAATAAACAAGTTACAAATCTTTTCAAAAAGTCATTAGGGAGGGGGACTTCCAGGAAGATAGATGACTAGAATAGCTCGAGATTAGCCCTGCTCCACAGAAAATTTAGAGAAGGGACAGGAGGTCAACTGAGGCAGAGATTAGGGAATGCAGCTGACCTAGGGAGAGCCTTCTGCACCACGTGTGGCAGCCCTAGTTCCAGAGGCCAAGGAAGTGAGAAGCAGAAAGCTGGAGCCTGGTACAGAGACACAGAGCTGGCGGGAGTGCACAGACGGGAGCGCACGACTAGGAAGTAAGCCAGGCCGCGTTCCTTGGATGCACTACACTCACCAGCACAGCCCCATGAACGGCGACTCACCCCACACCCCACGCACCTGAACCCTGTCACCTGCTCCCATTCTCTGTACTCCAGGCACCCCCACCCACCAGCCCCCCCAGGTGCATGTTCCTGCCCAACCCCCCCACCCCAAGTGCAGCCCAACCCACCTCTCCTCACCCCTCCCAAACACTACTTCCCCTTCCCTATTCCCTGTAGACTGTTGCCAGTGCATAAAGGTTGCAGGCACTAACCTCCATACTTAGGCTAACCCTGCTCCCAGCCTATAGTGTCACACAGCTTCACTCTGCCCCAGCTGAGCTCAGCGCATCCATTTATGACACTCCCAGGCCCATGCATGAGCACAGGCTCCCAAACATGTCATTCAGTTCTGGGAACTGCACTTTACAGCAGTCCTAGAACCATGCTTGCTCATGGTCCTCAGCCTTATTTCCCAGCTCTGAAAAAGTGCTGTTCCTGCGTAGCCGGATCACATCTGCCCCCAATCCACAAGGCCTAACACTGACCTGCTGCCACAGCTCTACACATGCACACAAAGGGCCCTGTGCCTTAGACCAGCACACACCAGGGTTATGTGCTCCAGACTAGTGCACTCACACAGCTACATCCTCCCTGGCCACTGGGTGCCCATGTTCACAAGCATCAGTATAACATCTCCATCCTGCACCCACACCTGCCCTGAAATAAATCACCACACTGCTCCCTGCTGTACAACCATACTGCAAACACAAGGCCTAAGACTACTCAAAGAAATCAACTCCCAAAGTAAACCAACCAAGATATTTAGATGCCACGAAGATAGCAGAAAATCACTAAGCTTATCACAATGCAGACAGATATAGCCCAGCCTAAAGACCAAATTAAAACAGAAGAGGAGACACAGAGATTGAAACAATTAATCAAAGACTTTCATACAACTCTCCTTAATAAGCTAAGTGGGATAGCAAATGATTTAAAGGAGATCAAGAAGACAGACAGTAGAAGAGCACAAAGAGGAAACTGAAAGAATAAATAGAAAAATAGCAGAAATCACAGAGATTAAAGACTCTGTTGACCAAATAGAAAAATACTAGAGGCACACAACACCAGATTTGAAAGGACAGAAGAAAGAAAAAGTGATATAGAGGACAGGATAAATGACTTCGTAGACTCAAAACAGCAAATGGCAAAAAGATGGGGAAAATTGAATGGGAACTCAGGGAAATAACAGACAAAACAAAGCACACAAATACAAGAATCTTTGGTGTCCCAGAAGGAGAAGAGAGGAGTAAAGGGCTAGGAAGAGTAGTTGAGGATATAATGGGGAAAAACTTCCCAACCCTCATAAAGGACATAAATATACAAGTCAAAGATGACCAAAGGACTCCAAACAGAATAAATCCAAATAGGCCTTTCCCAAGGCACATACAAATCAGTCTGTCAAGTGTTGAAGAGAAGGAGAAAATCCTGAAAGTGGCAAGAGAAAAACAATTTTAAAAATATGAGGGAAATCAAATAAGACTGAGTTCAGAATACTCAACCAGCTCCCTGGAGGCAAGAAGGCAGTGGTATGATATATTCAAGATCCTGAAAGAGAAAGACTTCCAGCCAAGAATTCTGTGCCCAGCCAAACTGTCCTTCAAAACTGAAGGAGAGATTAAAGTTTTCACAGACAAAGAAGTCCTGAAAGAATTTGTCAACAAGAGACCAGCCCTACGAGAAATACTAAAAGGAGTTCTGCTGGCTGAAAAAAAAAAAGAAAACAGGAGAAGGAGGTCTGGAGGAGGGCACAAAATTGAAGAGTACCACTAAGTGTAATTTAAAGAATACAAAGAGAAAGATGGAAAAGAATACATATAAAAGAATGACAAATAAAATAAAAAAAGATAAGATGGTGAAATTAAGAAACACCTTTTCAGTAATAACTTTTGTTCTAGTTTGCTAGCTGCCGGAATGCAACACACCAGAGACAGATTGGCTTTTAATAAAAGGGGATTTATTTTGTTGGTTCTTCAGAGAAAAGGCAGCTAACTTTCCACTGAGGTTCTTTCTTATGTAGAAGGCACAAGATGGTCTCTGCTGGTCTTCTCTCTAGGCCCCTGGGTTCCAACAACTTTCCCTGGGGTGACTTCTTTCTGCATCTCCAAATACCTGGGCTGAGCTGCTAGTGCTGAGATGAGGAATGCTGAGCTGCTTAGCAGTGCTACATTGCAATTTCCCATTTAAGCACCAGCCAATTAAGTCAAACGTCACTCATTGCAGCAGACACACCTCCTAGCTGACTGCAGATGTAATTGGCAACAGATGAGGTTCATGCACCATTGGCTTATGTCCGCAGCAACAAGACTAGGTATGCTCACCTGGCCAAGTTGACAACTGAATCTAACTAACACAACTTTGAATGTTAACAGACTAAATTTACCAATTAAAAGACACAGATTGGCAGAATGGATTAAGAAACATAATCCAGCTATATGCTGCTTACAAGTGACTCATCTCAGACCCAGGGATAGAAATAGATTGAAAGTGAAAGGATGGAAAAAAATTTTCCATGCAAATTGTAACCAAAAGAAAGCAGGAGTAGCTATATTAATATCAGACAAAATAGACTTTAAATGTAAAGACATCATAAGGGACAAAGAAAGACACTATATACTAATTAAAGTGTCAATTCTCCAAGAAGATATAACAATCATAAATGTTTATCCTCCCAATCAAGGAGCTCCAAAGTACATGAGACAGACATTGGCAAAACTGAAGGGAACAACAGATGTTTCAACAATAATAGTATGAGATTTCAATACACCACTCTCCTCTATAGATAGAACAACCAGACAAAAGATCAACAAGGAAATAGAGAGGTTAAATAACTTGATAAATGAATTAGACCTAACAGACATATATAGGTTACTACACCCCAAAGCACAAGGTTATACATTCTTCTTTAGTGCACATGGAACACTCTCCAGGATAGATCATATGCTGGGGCACAAAACAAAGCTTTATAAATTTAAAAGTATTGAAATTATTCAAGGCACTTTCTCTAATCACAATGGGATGAAGCTGGATCTCAATAACCACCAAAGAACGAGAACACCCACAAGTATATGGAGATTAAATAACATGCTCTTTGTTCTAGTTTGCTTGCTGCCAGAATGCAAAACCAGAAACAGAATGGCATTTAAAAAGGGCAATTTAATAAATTGCAAGTTTACAGTTCTAAGGCCGAGAAAATGTCCCAATTAAAACAAGTCTATAGAAATGTCCAATCAAAGGCATCCAGGGAAAGATACCTTAGTTCAAGAAGGCTGATGAAGTTCACTGTTTCTCTCTCAAGTGGAAGGGCACATGGTAAACGCAGTCAGAGTTTCTCTCTCATGTGGAAAGGCATATGGTGACCACAGTCAGGGTTCCTCTCTCATCTGGAAGGGCACATGGTGAACACAGTGTCATCTGCTAGCTTCTTCTCCTGGCTTCCTGTTTCATGAAGCTCTCTGGTAGGCATTTTCCTTCTTCATCTCCAAAGGTTGCTGGCTGGTGGACTCTGCTTCTCATGGCTATGTCATTCTGCTCTGCTCTCTCTGAATCTTCCATTCTCCAAAATGTTTCCTCTTTTATAGGACTCCAGTAAACCAATCAAGACCCACCCAAATAGGTGGAGACATGTTGTCACCTAATCCAGTTTAACAACCACTCTTGACTAAAGCACATCATCCAGGGAGATGATCTGATTACAGTTTCAAACATACAGTATTGAATAGGGATTATTCTACCTTTATGAAATGGGATTTTGATTAAAACATGGCTTTTTTTAGGGGGCATACATCCTTTCTAACCAGCACACTCTTAAACAACTAGTGGGTCAAAGAAGAAATTGCTAGAGAAATCAGCAGCTATCTGGAGATGAATGAAAATGAGAATACAACTTAGAATTTATGGGATGCGGAAAGACTGTGCTGAGAGGGAAATTTATTACCCTAAATGCCTACATTAAAAAACAAGAAAGAGCAAAAATCAAGGACTTAACAGCAAACCTGGAGGAACTTGAGAAAGAATAGCCAACTAACCCAAAAGCAAATAGGAGAAAGAAACAACAAGCTTAAAGCAGAGATAAATGAATGAGAGAACAAAAGAACAATAGAAAGAATCAACAAAACCAAAAGTTGGTTCTTTGAGAAAATCAATTGATGGGCCACTAGGAATACTGACAAAGAAAAAAAGAGAGAGGATGCAAATAAAATCAGAAATGAGAAGGGGTGCATTACCACAGACCCTGAAGAAATAAAAGAAATCATAAGAGGACACTAAGAACAACTGTACACCAACAAGCTAGACAACTTAGATGAAATGGAGAAACTGCTGGAGACACACAAACAAGCTAACTGACTCAGGAAGAAATAGAAGATCTCAACAAACCAGTCACAAGTAAAGAGATTCAATCAGTCATCAAAAAATTTTCCTACAAAGAAATGCCCAGGGCCAGAAGGCTTCACAAGGGAACTTTATCAAACATTCCAGAAAGAACTAATACCAATTCTGCTCAAACTTTTCAAGAAAATTTAGGAAGAAGAACTCTATCTAACTCATTTTATGAAGGTAATATCATTTTAATACCAAAACTGGGTAAAGATGCTATAAGAAAGGAAAACTACAGGCCAATCTCCCTAATGAACATAGATGCAAAAATTCTCAATAAAATATTAGCAAATCAAATCCAACACCACATTAAAAGAATTATACACCATGACCAAGTGGGGTTTATACCAAGAATGCAAGGATGGTTCAACACAAGAAAATCAATTAATGTAATACAGCACAATAACAAATCAAAAGGGAAAAATCACATGATCATCTCAATTAATGCTGAAAAAAGCATTCAACAAAATTCAGCATCGTTTTCTGATAAAAGCACTCCAAAAGATAGGAATCAAAGGAACTACCTCAATTTGATAAAGGGAATATATGAAAAAACGATAGCCAGCATTGTACTCAATAGAGAGAGAATGAAAGCCTTCCCTCTAAGATCAGGTACAAGACAAGGATGCCCACTGTCACCATTATTATTCAATATTGTGCTAGAAGTTCTAGCTAGAGCAGGGCAAAGAAATAAAAAGCATCCAAATTGGAAAGGAAGAAGTAAAACTCTCATTATTTGCAGATGATATGGTACTATACTTGGAAGATCCTGAGAAATCTACAGCAAAGTTACTTGAGCTAAAAAATAAATTCAGCAAGGTGGTGGAATATGAAATTAATGTGCAAAAATCAGTAGCATTTCTATACACAAGCAACGACTTAGCTAAGGAATCAGTTAAGGAAAAAATTCTATTCAAAATAGCAACTAAAAGAATCAAATACTTAGGAATGAACTTAACTAGGGATGTAAAAGACTTGTACACAGAAGACTACATAACATTGCTAAAAGAAATCAAAGGAGATCGAAATAGGTGGAAAGACATTCCCTGCTCATGGATAGGAAGGCTAAATATAATTAAGATGTCAATTCTCCTCAAATTGATCTACTGATTCAACACAGTACCAATCAAAATTCCAACAACCTACTTTGAAGATCTGGAAAATCTAACTACCAAATTCATCTGGAAGGGAGAGAGACCCCGAATAGCTGAAAGCATCCTAAAAAAGAAGAACAAAGTGGAAGGATTAACACTCTATGACTTTTATAAAACCTATTATAAAGCCACAGTGGTCAAAACAGCATTGTACTGGCACAAAGAAGTATTGACCAATGAAATTGAATCAAGAGTGCAGAAACAGACCACCAAATCTATAGTCAACTGATTGTTGACAAGGCCCCCCAAATCCTCTAAACTGGGACCAAATAGCCTTTTCAATAATTGAACATGGAAGAACTGGATATCAATAGCCAAGAGAATGAAAGAGGACTGCTCTTACATCCTACAGAAAAATGAACTCAAAGTGGATCAAACACCTAAATATAAGAGCTAGCACCATAAAGCTTCTAAAACAAAATGTAGGGAAACATCTTCAAGACCTAGCAATAGGAGGTAGCTTCCTAAACTTTACAACCAAAGCACAAACAACAAAAGGAAAAATAGACAAATGGGAATTCCTCAAAATCAAATGCTTCTGCATCTCAAAACACTTTGTAAAAAAAGTGAAGAGACAGCCAACACAGTGGGAGAAAATATTTGGAAATCATATTTCAGACGAAGGTTTTATTTCCTGTATATACAAAGAAATCATACAACTCAACAACAAAAGCACAAACAACCCAATTATAAAATGGACTAAAGATATGAATAGGTATTTTTCTGAAGAGCAAATACTGATGGCTCAAACACACAAGAAGAGATGTTCATTTTCACTGGCTATAGGGGAAATGTAGATCAAGACTACAATAGATACCACCTCACACCTATAAGAATGGCTGCTATTAAACAAACAGGAAATTATAAATGTTGGAATGGATGTTGTTCTAGTTTGCTGGCTGCCGAATGCAACACACCAGAGATGGATTGGCTTTTAAATAAAAGGGGATTTATTTTGTTGGTTCTTCAGAGGAAAGGCAGCTAACTTTCCACTGAGGTTCTTTCTTACATGGAAGGCACAAGATGGTCTCTGCTGGTCTTCTCTCCAGGCCCCTGGGTTCCAACAACTTTCCCCTGGGTGACTTCTTTCTGCATCTCCAAAGGCCTGGGCTGAGCTGCTAGTGCTGAGATGAGGAATGCTGAGCTGCTTAAGCTGTGCTACATTGCATTCCCTCATTTAAGCACAAGCCAACTAAGTCAAACATCACTCATTGCAGCAGACACACCCCCTAGCTGACTGCAGATGTAATTGGCAACAGATGAGGTTCACGTACCATTGGCTTGTGTCCGCAGCAACAGAACTAGGTATGCTCACCTGGCCAAGTTGACAACTGAATCTAACTAACACAGATGTGAAGAAACTGGAACACACTTATGCACTGCTGGTGGGAATGTATAATGGTGCAGCCACTATGGAAAACTGTTTGGCAGTTCCTTAGGAAACTAAATATTGAGTTGTCCTATGACCCAGCAATAGCACTACTTGGTGTCTACCCAGAAGAGCTGAAAGCAATGACACAAACAGACATTTGCACGCTGATGTTCATAGCAGCATTATTCACGATCACCAAAAAATGGAAACAAACCAAATGTCCATCAACAGATGAATGGATCAACAAAACGTGGCATATACATACAATGAAATATTATACAGCAGTAAGACAAAATGACATCCTGAAGCACATGACAAGATGGTTGAGCCTTGAGGACATAATGCTGAGTGAAATTTGCCAGACACAAAAGTTTAGATACTGAATGATTCCTCTTTTATGACCAACGTAAAGACATAGTCAGAAGCTTATAATACAGAATATAGGGGACTTAGAGATACATAGAAGCTAGAGATGGGTGAACCATTAATTAATGAGGATGCACTCCAATGTAAGGGAATAGAGAGGAGCAGAAGTGATTCTCTAGTGGGTCTAGAAGTAATATTACCATATTGAAGATGAACAAGATTGAAAGGGGTTGGTTGTATAGACCTGTGTGTCCCACTGACTCACACTAGAAATATGAATGAGTTCTTGTAAGAATTACTTCAAAGATATGATTCTGGTATAAAAAGTGTTTAAGTCCAGGTACAGGGAGAAAACTGCTATTTCATGCTATGAGCTATGTTCAGAAGGAAACCATCAGTGCTACCAGAGCAACAGCAGAGGTAAATAATGGGGTGAGTGACAAGAATTAAGGTGAGGTTTAAATTTCCTATTTGGCGTTGTGTGCTTATTGGTTTTCTGTCTCACGGGAACAATGAAATTATCTAAAATTGAGAATGTTGATGGACTGTGGACTTTGGGCCTTCTACATGATGCCCGAAGAATGCAGGTAGTTGAAGAGTGCACTTACAGAGAAATAGACTGGTGAATGATGGTGTATACTTATGAACGAAGGTTGTGCTGCTACAAAAAGGAACCATGATTTGAGGCATGCAGTGAAGTGAATGAACATGTGGAACATTTGGTAAGACAAAATAAGCCAGAAACAAAAAAACAACAATGGTATGGTCACCTTTAGAAAATGCTTATAAGAAAACAGGGGCCTAGATTGTAAGCTTTTAAAAACAGACACATTAATTCCAGAGTGGTGATTGTTATTTCTGTATTTTGACAGGCTGTTTTATATATATAATCTGATATTTAGAGATAAGAATGAAACCAAACAGGTTGGAGTTAAAGTAATTCAGAACATAGGAGTAAGGAAGATTGTGTCTATATTTTGAACCACGCATACTCTTTGAGACCAATGGAAGAAAAGTTTATTTGATCTGGAGCTGAAATTTTCTGTAGTGCATAATCTAATTCAACCTATCTTTATAGTTCATTTGAACAACTGAGACTCAGGAAGCACAGAATAAGAAAGAGGTCCTTTAATCCAATACAGATTATTGCAATGCCTGGAAACATCCTAGAGTATAGTGAGCAGATAATCAAAGAGCATTGGCAAAGTCCCCTGAGGGAGGGGAGAAAGAATATGGAACTATTAAACCTTACCATCAGGGAACCCCCTGATACTGTGTCAAACTTTAGGGATACCGAAATCAATAGGCCATGTCCTTGATCATGAGGCTTACCCTTGTGAAGCTTATGTAGGTAGCAGAGGAGCTTAGACTACCTATAGGCAGGTCTAAGAGTTACTTCTGGAGGACCTCTGTTGTTGCTCAGATGTGGCCTCAGTCTCTAAGCCCAACACTGCAAGTGAAATCATTGCCCTTCCCACTACGTGGGACATGACATCCAGGGGTGAAAGTCTCCCTGGCAATGTGGGAGGTGATTCCCAGGGATGAATCCAGACCTGACACCATGGGATCAACAATCATATTCTGATCAAAAGAGTGAAAAGAAGTGTAATTAATAAAGTACCAGTGGCAGAGAGAGTTTACATAGAGTTGAGAGGCTACTCTTGAGGTTGTTCTTATGCAAGCTTCAGGTAGACCTTGCTACCTATCATAACCTGTCAACCCCCAACCAGAACCATTCTAGCCAATCCTAAAGAACACCTAGGGCAATATATAAGATTCCACAAGGGTTCCAGGCACTAGAGTAACTTGCCAGAAACCCACAACTTCCAGATGGGTCCTTGGTCCAGATAAGTCCTGAAACTTAGCCCAGTCTCCTCAGAACATCAGATAGTTCCATCTCCCTACCCCATATTAGTGACAGACACTTCCAATATCAAAATTTAGAATTGCCATAGCCCAAACAACCCTAAAGAGAGGTATGGAAAGATCAAAGGTGATGGTGGAATTATACATAGAAGACAGGATTTAACAAATGAATATGAATGCTGAATCATTAAATTGGTATGTCTTTTAGTCTCCAGTATTTTAAAGCAGCTGGAAGTAAAAATCTCAAATTGTGAAACTAACCCATGTCAACGTCTGAAATATGTTCTACAACTAATTGTGGTGCTGCTGCACTTTGAAATTTATAGCTTTTTTGTATATATGTCATTTTTCACAAAGAATAAAAAGTCAATTGTGTTGATAAAAAAGTATTTAAGCCCTCTAGCCTCCTATATTCTGGAGCAGCTAGAAGGAAAAATCTGAGAGGATCATATGGTAGCCCATGACAAACTCTGGGACCTGTCCTGTAACCACTTATTGAAGAATGCTTTGAAAACCATTGCTTTTTTTATTTCTTTGCTTTGTATATAAGTTATACTATACAATAAAAAAAGTTAAAAAAAAAGTCATTAGGGAAATTCTGTTTCTATATAGAAGTTAAAAATTTGCAAGAGAATGTCATTCACACTCTCATATGGAAAACAAGCCAAAACCCTCACAATCATAATTTCTTCTAAGCCCTTTGAAGAGATGAGGACTCAGATAAACTTAATTTACTAAGATCTAGAGAGTGAGGAGCCTCCTAGGAGAAAAGCTAACCACAGCAGAGCAGTGGAAGGAGAAAAAGCCTCTAGAGTCAGAAGCAAGAAGAAAAATGCTGAATTTTTAACAAATTTGGAGGTTGAATGGGAGTCTATGTAAGGTTTGAGAATGCCTAATGGCATGACTCAAAGAGATTCTGCCCCCATCTACCAGCTCTGTTCCATGCATCTTCAGCAAATGTAATCCAGAGCAGAGCCAAAGTGACCCATACCTCCCTCCAACACACACACACACACACACACACACACACACACACACACAAAGGGACACAGGCATAGAAGGCCTCGCAAATTCAAGAGCAGTTTAGCAAAACTGAGAGAAACCCTCCAGGCACTCTGCATCTTACCTTGACTACAAACAGTGGTCTTCTGTGGTTAGCAGATGGGTAAGAGACTCAAAACTATTTCTATCCAAGGTATAGGGATGTGAGACCTAGTAAATCTGAACGCAATGCAAGAGAGCTGAAGAAAAATCTCTTGTCATTCAAATCCAAAGCCCTGATAAAAAGAACTTACTGAACTAGTCTCAAATCATTTGAAGATACTGGTGAACTAAATCAAACTAAAGCAACATGTCCCAAACCCAGCTCAACTACAGATACCTTGACTCAGCCTCCACATAAGTAGCATGACAAAGGAAAGGACAAACACTTCCCTCTGCAAAAAAAAAAAAAATGTATTATGTACTTCAGCCTTTGCATTTTTCACACAATACATTCAACATTCAATTAAAAACTATGAGACATGCAAAGAAACAAAAAAATGTAGCCCAGGTAATTTCATCAGAGAGATGGAAACTATATAAAAAAGCCAAGTGGAAGTTCTACAACTAAAAAAGGATAGTAATAGAGCCCATTGGAATTCTTTCCATATCTTTATCAGCACCCTGGACAAATAGAAGCAGAAAAAATACCAGTGAATTTAAAGATGTGTAAAGAAATTATCCAAACTGTAACACAAAGAGAAACAGGGCTTAAAAAAACACAACAGAGTTTGTGAAATCTTGCAACAAATCTAGTCAAATAAATACACAATTGGAGTTCCAAATAAAGAGCAGAGAGAAACGGAACAGAAACAAATATATTTGAAGAGATAATGGTTGAGAATTTCACAAAGTTAATGAAGACTCAAACCCCATTTCATGACTCCCAGGGAGCCCCAAGCAAGACAAATGAAAAAAAAAGCATACTTGTTACATTATTTTCAAATTGCTAAAAGCTAAACATACTACTGAAAGCAGGCTAAGAAAAAATGTCACTTGGCATACCTGTGAACAATAATCAGAATGCAGTATGACTACTCATAGAATCAATGAAGAAAAAGAACGGAATGACATCTTTTTAAGTTCTAAAAGAAAACAAACTGTCAATTTGGATTCTATATCCAGTGAAAATATCCTTCAAAAATGAAGGTAAAATAAAGAAATTTTCAGACAGACAAAAGCTGAAAGAATTCATCTGCAGCTGTCCTGAACCACAAGAAATGCTTAAGGAAGTTCTTGAGGTTGAAGAGATATTCCAGGGAGAAACTTATTCTGTAAAAAGGAATAAAGCACATAGAAACAGTAAAATGGTAATAAATAGAAAGAATTTTTCAAAATTATTCTGATTATATATATTTAAATCCTATTAAATCCTTCCTATTATATATAAAAAAATGCATTTTAAATCACAATATAGCTTTTCTATGTCTTTGTTAAATAGATAGATACAGAGACAGTCTGTTGACAAATCAAAATGATATCAGTTATGGGCTTTATAGCTTATGACAAAATAAAATATGTCACAATAAGAGTGCAATTGGCAGGGATGGCTAGCAATTGGAAGTATACTGGTAAAAGTTTCTTGCACTTAATATAAAGTAGTAGAATATTTTTTGAAGTAGGCTGTTAAAAGTTAAAGATGAATATTTTAGCCCACAGAAAAACATGAGGTCTAGAGGTCATGCAGTGACCTCATAAGGCATAATCTAAAAGTAGAGGAAATATAATGAAATATTAAAATATACTCAAATTCATTCAAACGCAAGCAAAAAAGGATAAACATTTGAACAAAGAGCAGATGGAACAAATAGAACACAAATACCAAGATGATAAACATAAATCCAAACATATCAATACTTACATTCAATGTAAACAGCTTCATCAGCCTGTATCAGTCAGGTTCTCCAGAGAAATGGAGCCAACAGGATATATGTGTGTGTGTAGAGAGAGAGGGAGAGGGAGAGAGAGAGTAACTTTAAGGAATTGGCTCACATGATATGGGGATTGGAAGATGTGAAATCTGTAGGGAGGGTCAACAGGCCAGAAACTCAGGCAAGAATTGATGTTGCAGTCTTGAAGAATTTCTTCTTTTCTAGGAAATCTCATTTTTTGCCCCAGGCCTTGAGCAGATTGGATGAGTCCCACCTACATTATAGAGGCCTTTACTTAAAGTCAGTTGATTGTAGATGTCAATCAAATTTATGAAATCCTTTCATAGAAACATCTAGACCAGTACTTGACCAAACAATTGGTTGTTCCAGACTGTTCCTATTTGGCAGACTTCGGTGACCAGACTCACATTGTATACCAGTCTAGATTGGGTGGGGTAAATGAGATCACAGCACAAACTGTAAGTCTCCCAAGCCATGCAGGCTGGCACCCCTCCCCCACTGGCACAAGAGACCATGTTAGAGTTGGTGCCTCGAGAGTAAAAGAAGCACTCTCTATTAGGAGCAAGGAAGATAGTTTAACAAAGCTCTAAATGTGGAATTCAAATGACCCCTATCTCATACCTTATAGAAAAATTGACTCGAAATGAATCAAAGACCTAATTATTATAGCTAAGAACATAAAATTTTAGAAGAAAATGTAGGGAAATATCATAAGGTCATGTGATAGGAGATGGTCTCCTAGACCTTACGCCCAAAGTGTCAGCAATAAAATAGTAAAGAAATGAGATCACCTCAAAATTAAACATTTTTTGCATCAAGGACTTTGTCAGAAAACTAAAATGGCAGTTTATACAACGAGAGACAAAATTTGGAAACCACATAGCAAATAAGGGTTTAATATGCAGATTATATAAAGAGATCCTACAACTCAACAACAAAAAAGCAAACCCAATTAAAAAATAGGCTAAAGACATGAACAGACACTTTTCCAAAGAGGAAATGCAAATGGCTCAAAAACATATGAAAAGATGCTCAAATTCACTGGCTATTAGAGAAATGCAGATCAAAACCACAATGAGATATTATCTCACACCTACTAGAATGGCCATTATCAAAAAAACAGAAAATTACAAGTGCTGGAGAAGATGTGGACAAAGAGGCACACTTATTCACTGTTGGTGGAAGTGTAGAATGGTACAACAACTCTGGAAAGCAGTTTGGTGACTCCTCAAGAAGCCCAAATGTCCACCAATGAATGAGTGTATAAACAAACTGTGGTATATACATACGATGAAATATTATGCAGTAGTAAAATAGAATAAAGTCATGAAGCATGCAACAATGTGAATAAACCTTGAGGACATTATGTTGAGTGCATTAACCAGAAATGAAAGGACAAATACTGTATGGTCTCACTAATATGAGCTAACATTAATGAGTGGACTTTGAGAGTTAATGTTGAGAACACAGGTTATCAGGAGATAGAAAGTGTAGAGATTGCATATTTAATGCAGAAGGAGTTCAGAATGTTCAACAGAATTGATTGTATAGATCCTTGGATAGCACAATACTATCTAATAGTAGCACAAGACTGTAAATACAATGAACACAGATGAGTGTGAGTGTGGTTGAAAAGTGGAAGGCTAGGGGCATGTATGACACCAGAAGGAAAGATAGAAGATAGAGACTGGGACAGTATAATTTAGAGAAACCTAGAGGGGTCAGTGATGGTGATTAAGTGTGCATATATAAAAATGTTTTTACCTGAAGGAGAACAAATGAATGTTAATATGCATGGTGTTCCAATGGGATGGTATATAGAAAAAACACAATCAATGCAAACTACAGTCTATAGTTGACAATTCTTGTAATATTGTAATATGCTTCCGGTAAATGTAACAAAGGCATTATACCAAAGCTAAATGTCAATAAAAGGGCAATATAAGGGAGGGGTATGGGATTCTTGGTATTATTGTTTCATGTCCTTATTTTATTTTACTTTATTTTCAAACTTATTTTACTTTTTTATTCTTCATTTCCCCCCCTTCCTCTTTCTTTGAGGAAGAAATGGAAAGAGGGTTATGCCTATTCATTGTTGGTAGGGAAGTAGGAATGGTGCAGCTTCTCTAGAGGGCATGTGGTGGTTCCACATGAGGCTAAGTGTAGGGCTGCCGTATGATCCTGTAACCCTGTTATTAGGTGTCTACTTGGAAGAACTGAAAGCAGGCACATGAATGAACATTTGCACACTGGTGATTATGGTGGCAATATTCATGATTTGCAATGGAAGAAGTGGTCTAAGGGTACATCAACTGAGGAATGGAAGGGGGAACAGTGGGGTATACATACAATGGAGTATTGAGGGGCTGCAAGTAAGAATAAAGTTGTGAAGCATGCAACTAGGTGAATAAATTTGGAGGGTAATATGTTAAGTGAAATAAGACAGAAACAAAAAGACAAACATTATAACACCTCACAAATAATAGTAAATATAAACTGCAAACTCAGAATTGAATCCATAGGTAATCAGAGGAATGCTTACTGTAAAGGTTCCTAGATTGTAAACTCTTACAGCAGTCACATCTATTCCTGAGTTTTAACAGTTATTTCTAAATTCTGAGATGCTGAGCTCTTTGTACATAACCTGGTGGGTCCCTGAAACTTCGGGTATGTGTGTGACACCTGAGACTCAGAGCTAGAGTTCTGCAGCTATGAAAGTCAGCATTACCCTCAACTGTTAAAAAAAAGATCTGAAGAAGTGATCAGATTTCAACTTAAAATATGAATGAAGTAGCTCTGATTAGGACTTAGATGAATCAGACTAAAGGGTAAAGTTTTAAAACTTCTGTTGTAAGAGCAAAGGAAGAGATGTTTATTTGGTGCAAAATTTATATTTTCTGTGGCACAGTATCTAATTTAATTTGTATGGTCAGTTTATTTGAATAATTACATGGAACCCTGAACAGGGATTGAGATCTTGTTCATTTGTACAGGTTAGTGTGATCTCCTGATGCATCCCAGAGTGATTTGGGCAGAGAATAAAAAAGTATTTCCAAAGCCTCCTCAAGGGAGTGGGGAAAAGGTGGAAAGATTTAACTTCCCCACCTGGGGAAATCTTGATATTCTCACAAGCATTGGGGACTATCAATTTAATAGGTTGAGCCCTCAATCTTGGGGATTATGAAACTTATTCCTGAAAAGGAGAAGCTAAGCTGACTTATAATTGTGCCTAGGAGTCTACCCCAGAGAACCTCCCTGGTTGCTCAGATGTGGCCTCTCTCTCTCTAAGCCACCTTGGCAGGTGAATTCACTGTCCACCCCCTACACAGGACATGACTTCAAGGGATGTAAATCTCCCTGGCAACATTGGACATGACTCCCAGGGATGAGCTTGGCCCTTGCATCATGGAATTGAGAAATACTTCTGGACCAAAAGGGGGAAGAGAAATGAAACAAAATAAAGTTCTAGTGGCTGAGAGATTTCAAACAGAGTCAAGAGGTCATTCTGGAGGTTATTCTTTTTGCATTACATAAATATCTTTTGGTTTTTAGTGTATTAGAATAGCTACAAGGAAATACCTGAAATTGTTGAACTGCAATCCAAGAGCCTTGATTCTTGAATACTATTGTATAACTATATAGGTTTCTAGTGTCACTGTGGGATTGTGAAAACCCTGTGGCTGACACTCCCTTTATCCAGAGTATGGACTGATGAGTTTTAAAAAAAGGACAAAAAATAAATAAATAAAAAGACAAAAAATAAATAAACAATAGGAGGGTGGGTAAGGAATGTTTTGGGTATTCATTTTTATTTTCATTTTTATACTTTTTATTTTTTATAGTAATGAAAATGTTCAAAAATTGATTGTGGTGATGAATGTACAACCATATAATTATTATACACTTGTACACTTTGGATGATTATATGGTATGTGAATATATCTCAGTAAAATTGCATTTTTGAAAAAAAAGAAGATACCATCCTGTCTCTCATCTCCATGGGACCATAATTTAGGCAACTGGCTGCAACTTGTTAACTATCCATCTGTCATAGAGATATGAGAAGTTTTATCATTCTTTTGGATAAAGACAGTTAACAAATACAAAGCCCATATCATTCCAGACGAATTAAAGATGAACAATGTGTAACAATGGTGCTGGCACGTCCTCTTACTTGAGCACTAGTAATCCTTTATCTCAAGAGCATGGAGGTAATGATTGTGTCCACTTGGTTATATAATTGGGTGAGATTTCTTTTTTTCATTGACTGTGATATATTACATTCAGGTTTAATGCTTATACAATAGTAAAATTATTTTATTTTGTCTTCTAAAAAAAAAAATATGCACAGCAATACCAGGGGTAAATAATTGAGGGTGAAGGACAAGAGTTGAGGGAGGTTTGGATTTTCTTTTTGGTGAGGGTATGTTTTTATCAGTTATTTTTCTCTTAGGAGCAATGGAAATGATTCAAAATTGAGAGTGTTGAGGATTATACCACTAAGTGAGGATAATGGGAGACATGGATTGATGACCTTGGCCATTATACATGATGTCAAATGGATGGAGCTGGCCAAAGGGTACACTTACTGAGAAGTAGAGTGGTGAAATGTGGTATATATGTATGATCAAACATTGTGTGGCTACAGAAAGGTATGAAATCATGAGGCATGCAACAGTGTGAATTAACCTGGGGGACATTATGTGATGCATAATAAATGAGAAACAAAACAGCAAATATTGTATGTTCTCATTTAGGAAATACTTGTAAGAAAATCGGGGCAGAGATTGTAGCTCTTACAGCAGTCACATTTAGTCTGGAGCTGTAATTATCATTTCTAGATTTTGAAAGGCTGTACTATAGATCTATAACCTGGTATTTCCCTGGGACATTGAGTACCTGTGTGTCACCTAAAACTCAGAGTAAGAGTTCTGCACTTCCAAAGGTCATCATTGCCACATACAATAATTGTTAAAGAAATTGAAAAAGAGATCAGGCTTCAATTAGAGGTAAGAATGAAGCTGATTGGGTTGGGACTAAGGTAAATCAGAATACATGGGAAAGGAGGATTGTCTTTATTTTAGAACTTCACCTACTCTAAGAGAGGTTCATTTTGTCCAGAACTTAAATTTTACGTAGCGTATAATCTAACACAATCTGTTTGGATAAATCATTTAAACAACCCAAACACATGGAGCGCAGAATGGAAATGGGGGCTTGTAATTCTGTATAGCTTAATGTAATGCCCAGATACATCCCAGAGTATGTTGAGTAGATAACTAAAAAGTACTGGCAAAGTCCCTTGAGGGGTGGGAGAAACAAATATGGAAATATTAAACTTAACCACAGGGAAACCCCTGATACTATCTCAAACATTAGAGACTCCCAAGCCAATAGGCCAAGCCCTTGATCTCTAGGCTTGCTCTTGTGAAGCTTATTTATGTAGTGGAGAAACTAAGCCTACCTGTAGTTAGGCTTAAGAGTTACTTCCAGAGGACCTCTTGTTGCCCAGATGTGGCTTCTCTCTCTCTAAGCCCAATGCTTCAAGTAAAATCATTGCCCTCCCCCGTAGATGGGACATGACATCCAGGGATGAAAGTCTCCCTGGCACCGTGAGATCAACAGTGCCATCCTGACCAAAAGGGAGAAAAGAAGTGTAACAAATAAGGTATCAGTGGCTGAGAGAGTTCAAATAGAGTCAAGAGGCTACTCTGGCAGCTAGGCTTACACAAGCTTCAACCAGATATTGCTGTTTATCACAGTTTTCCAAACTCCAACAAAACCATTTCTGCCAACCCTAAAGAACACATCCGTGATTTGAAAAAGGTTCCATGTGCTTTCCAAAAACCTACAGCCTCGAGATGGGTTCCTAGACCAGATAAGTCCTGAAAGCCAGAGGGGTCAGCCTCTCCAGAACATCAACTAGTTCTATCCCCCTGTCCCATATTATCGACAACCCTTTCCAACATGAAGAAATTATAATGTCCAGAGTCCAAATACCCCTAAAGATTGGAAGAAAGAGCTAAGGAGAAGAAGGAGTTATAACAAAGACGATAGGATTTAACAAATTAGTATGACTTCTGCATCATTATATTGATATTTCGCTTAGTCTCCAGTGTCTTGGAGCAGCTAAAAGGAAAAACCTAAAATTGTGGAACTGTAGCCCATACCAAACTCTGAAATTTGTTCTATAACTAACTGTTGCATGTGCTTTGAAATGTGTTGCTTTTTTTAAGATGATGTTTTCCACAATAAAAAAAATGTAATTAAGGTAAATCATAGGATGTCAGCAAATGCTTGGTCGATCTCTCAAAGGAGAAAGCACAGGAAAAGAAAAATAACTGGCTTAACAACTGCCTCGAATTTTACAATCTTCTGTCTATATATCCAACTGTGAAATAAAGGGAAGGATGTACAAAAAAAACATATGCCTATTGATGAGAACTGTATTAAATTAAAATTCAATAATACTAAGATATCTAGAAAATATCCAAATAATTTCAAATTAAACAACGTACTTCTAAATGACCCAAGAGTTAAAGAAGAAATCTTAGGAAAATAAAAGTCCATTAACCCTCAGCAGCTTTTACATCTTAGTGGGAATAAAGATTATCAGACCATTTCAGAGCCTGGAACATAAAAAACTGGGAGGGGCTGTGGCTGAGGAGAGAAAAAAGCACTGAAGATGGTATTATATGACCCGATGCTGCCACTTATTGGCTGTGGGACTTTTCTAATATCTCTTAAAGATTGTATTTCTCCATATAAAAATAGCAATGATAATCGCATCCTCACATCTCTGTAAGGTTTAAATGTGATGCCTACAAAATGATTACCAAAGACAAAAACCTTGGCCCCTCATACTAGATGCTGAACAAATGCTGGTCAAGTGGAAAAGTAGTGTGGGAACAACAAAATAAACTTCATAATCTTGCCTAGGGTTCAACCTGGCAAAAAAAAAAAAAAAGAAATATATTAGTTACAGATATGGATTTCAAGCTATATCTAACTAGCCTGTAAGAGAATTCTTTAAGAACTGTAAGGAAACAATAAAAAAAAAAAAAGATAAATCTGTGGAGGGAGCTAGGAGTTGGAGAAAGAGTCTAAGTTCATGTTCTTACTCTTTTTCTCTTCTCTGAACCAACATATTCCAGCTCCTTAGACAAATAATATTTCCACTCCATTGCTATTTACAGCCATAGCCTAAAGCACAAAGATCAGACTCAGTGTCTGATTAAACTAAGTTTTATAAAGAATGACAAAATAATTGGTAAAAACATTTCAGCTTGGGTATGTAAAATAGAAAAAAACAAAGTAGCAACTGTTCAAAGCACAATGGGTTTGGGGAACAACACTGTCTCTTCTCTGGTGTTTCTCTAGGATTCACATCTTGGCTGGGTGACAAAAACCTGTCCATCAGCTGCAAGCTTGAGCTGCTCAGCCTTACAAATCAGAGTTAATAAAAGTCAATCAGTGATGCTTTAACTTGCTTGCTACTGCCTGAAGCAAGATTCAGCCCCAGTGTCTGCAATCCACTTAGAAAACACTGTCTATTGCTGCCTATAAAATTCTAAAAATTTACTCATCTACATTTCTATAGATAGGAAAAAGTGATTCCTATAACTCCAGTGATTCCTGCAAATATGCACCAGGCCAACACAGATGCATCAACCCCCCCACGGGTAAACATAACCGTCCATAGTTATAGTTGCATAGAAAGATGCAGTTTCCTTAAACCGCTTAAAAAGATCTCTACTTCAGAGTTGTTTTCCTTGTGCATGCATGTCTTTCATTAGAAAAGGCACTTGTGTCATAACTGTCTTTAGATATATGTTGGCTTGTGACTTTTTCAGTAAAGTAAATGCATGCTGATATATTCCTTGCCCAAATTCTTAACATGATGCACGCCAATATGATGATATTGGATCTAAAATCCACAAACTGCCAGCATTGTCGTGTGATTCTGTCAGATCCAGGTCTTGTTATTTACACAGGCAACAGGAGAGTTCTTCTCTGCCTCGCCCAGGAATTAGTATGTGCAGCTTAACAAATGCCTACCCAATGCTCAGAAGAACCAGTTAGGAGAGAGGTTAGGATCTTGGGAGAGATTGTGAGGACAAATATTAACAAGAGGTAAGTTTTCCTCCAACCACAAATCCCTTAGTTAGGAAGTCAAACTTAAAACCCAGAGGTTATGTCGAATAAAGGCAGAATACAACATGGGCTCATTCATTCACTGATTCCCTCAAAAAATGTTTACTGAATGACTAGGTGTCTATCATATCTGTACTTTTAATAAAATTAGAACGTGAGCCACATATGTCACTTTATATTTCCTGGTAGCTACAATTAAAAAGTAAAGAAAGACATAGATGAAACGAATTCCAATATTATATTTTACATTCCCCAAGATAGCCAAAATATTATCATTCCAACATGCAATCAATAGAAATATTTATTAAAGGGATATTTTACATCGCAATTTGGACCAGCCACATTTCATGTCCTCTTAGCTACTTGCGGCTAGTGGTGACCATGTTAAACAGTAGGTTCTAGGTTCTAGGGATGCAGCAGTGAGCAAAACAAAATACCTGCCCTTATGGGGCTTACTCCTTGTAGGGAGACAAATAGTAAACAAAGTGAATACAAATGCCAGGCTGGTACCCTGGCCTAAAAGCTCGCCCACAATCTGGCCCAGGTCAACTCATCATCATCACCTCCCACTGCTCCCAGCACTGCAGGGCTCCGACCCTACACTGCCCTTCCAGGCTTCCCTTGAACCAGCCTGCCAAGCACGTGCCCACCTCGGGGTATTCCCAGCCACCTGCCACACTCTTCCCCAGGCCATAAAAGCATTTTTTAAATATTTAAGGACAATGTATATAATTAGAATAAACAGCTCTAGAGTGCTTACTATGCATGTTACATGTATTTTTTTTTTTCAGTTGACTAAACCTCACAACAAAATGATGAGTTTGGCACTGTTATTATGTGTATTTCATAAATAAGGAAACTTCACTTTAAGCACATTAAGCATATATTTATATTTAACCCATCTTGGGTTCGATTTTTTTTTCATGTTTAAACTTTTATGCAAAATGAAACGGTGACCATCTTTAAGACTGAATCTTTGTACACATCCGTGACTATTGCCTTAGGATATACTCCTGAAGGTAGAATTGCAGTATCAAAATCTAGAAGCATTTTTCGGCTTAGGGAATGGATTGGTAAATTCTTTCCGGTAAAGGTACACCAATTAAACACCCACCAACAGTGTTAGCAGCAGCTTATTTCCCATGATTCTCGTGGTTCCCAAATCTGTGTGTTTCCATTCTTTTTAATCTTTATCAATTTAATATGAGAATGATGGCATCTCAGCAGTGTTTTAAATTTTTCATTTGTTTGATTCTTTGTGAGGAACAGCTTTTTCATATTTATTGAAAATTTCTATTATTTTCAATATTATTTCTATTTTAATAATAGAAATTTTTATTTTTATTTTTTTGGGGTGGGGGGGAGCATACCTCAGAAACCCTTCCCCCCCCCCCCCCCAGATTCTAGAAATAGTTCATCCTGGTCTCTCCAGCTGCACTGACTAAGCAGCTTGCAGTGCAACCTCTTCCCAGGTTTGAAATTCTGCCTACCCACAGCCTATTGCAGAGGAAGGGTTTGTCTCCTTCTGTCCCTGTCCTCCCTTTGTCTCCTATGACCTTTTTCTCCCTTTGTCTCCTGTGCTCCTGTTCTTCCTTCTTACTGCCCACGGAACCACAGAGGATCTCTGTACCAAAGCAACCTCCCCCCATGTTAGTTCAGGCTCTAGCTTCCCCCACCTTCCAGAGGGCAGGGGTCTCATGTACTCACCTTGAGTCGCTGCATTTTGAGTAATGTAGCTGACAGATTTTTGGAAAAGTAATAGAGATGGTTCCAGGCTTGGTGTAGGAGAAAGAGAGCAATCAGTTAGCAGTCAGATATCTGCATGCTAATTCTGGCTTTGCTGTTCACTGCATAGGTTCTTATACAGAACCTCACCAACCCACCTTTTCTTCTCAGATGTAAGGGTTGGCGCAGTGACCCCCAGCTAGCATTTCTCGTTGACTGCTATGTTATGAACCTTCTTTTCCATCTGGACTTGGAAGAAGTATATTCCAAAGCACAAGAAGGGATCATTAAATACAATGACCCACATAATGAGAATTCTGGCATAAATAATTCTGAATAGCTCTCAATGGTCTAACTTTCTGCTTTTAAGGCCATTTATTGTATGATAATCAACTTCTCAACAGACCAAGGAATATTCTTTATCAGTGTTTTCAAGGCCTTGAAACATCTATATATAGTGATCAATTCAAACAGGAAATTACTTCTAATTCAGATATATCACAGGTAATAGAGAGTTGACTTTTTACCTGAATTAGAAATAACAAAATTTACTGGGCTTGGAATCATCAGTAAAATATTAAGCTTCTCTGTCATATCCTACCCAATGAATAATGAACCGCTTCACTGAATTTATTCTGGACATGAATTTATTGGACCATTTTTTGATGGTAGAATTCCAGAGCAGAATTATATGTCAGTGACTGAAGAGACAGTTGGCCTTCTTTGTCTAGGCTAGAAACTGCCACCTATTCTAAACTGCAGAAAAGATTTTCTAGTTCGTTTTACAGAAATGGCTTTCATGGGATTTGACAACACAAGAGTCATTCATTAATCTAATTGTCTTTTGCCATGAAATTATGCTTAATGTTAGTAATGTGGAGATAGTAATATTATAAAATATGAACTGCTATAAAAAACCTGGAATACCCCAGCAATTTCTAACCACTTGATGGATTAATGTCGAATTTTGGTAAATTTTAGATACAGATTGATGGGGCCATTTAAAAGCAAATATAATTAGTTTTATACTTTATTTACCATTAAATTCCACATCTTTAACTCCTAAATATAATAATAAATAGGGATGAGAAATTCTCATCAGAGAGAACATCTTTGAAATAAAGAGAATGATTTTTATTAGAACATTCATCAGAATCTCTTTCTAATTCATACTCTCTCCTGAACTGTTGTCTACCTAATATTATCTTAGTACATGATCAGAAAGGTAACTAATAAAAAATTAACTGAAGGATAATTTATGACAAAACTTGTGCACACACATACACACACACCACATGCATATATGTATGTTTTCACCTTACTTTTCCACCTTTTTTTGGAAACTGCAGTTACCAGAGAGGATCTGCAGTCATATTTCTCAAGTTGTATTTCATCTATGTGTAAAAATATACATTTTCCTAATCTTGTTGAATAATTTGGGTAAAGCTTAGGTGTTTTGCCCAGAGACACTAAGAAGATTTGAGCTGTTTTAACATAATTTATCTTAACCAATGAAATAAATTAAAAGGCTATGTAATTGAGTTGTCAACCACTTCTGACAAAAGCCTTGGTCCCCTAATAGTAGGACTCCCATAAAAGTTGTGCTTTTTTCCTAATCTTTTGCGTTGTCAGAAATGATTGCACAGATTATCTTGATACCAGTTATGCTGAGAACTTATCTCAAATCAAAGAGGAGCAAATTTTGTTTCAGTGAGAAAAAAGGAGAGACTACTTGTTCAGTGCTTCTTGCCCCTCCCTGACCCCAAACCCTCTCCCCAACACTTCCAACCTCCTGACTTCCTCTACACACCCTTTCTACTTTAAAACATTGAGTCAGAAACAAACTACAAGGTTAAAGAGTATTAGCTGAAAAGACTTTCTAGGATAGGTTTTTCTTCCTTTTCTCCCCTCCCCCCCTTCTCTAACCCTGTTCTACTTATAAATTAGTTTGCTGGGGAAATGAAGCTTAGCATTTTGACAGAAACATTTTGTGCAACTCAGGTCAATGCATCTGAAATCACTGTGCCTCAGTTTGTCTTTCAAGTGAGGCATCTACTCCTGCCATCACCTCCTCTTCAAGGAATGATGCAAATAATATGCCTTGCGAATTGTCCTCAAAATCAAGCACAGCCTATATATAGCAAACCCATCTGATGGAGAGCTAAGCCCCAGCTGTGGACAATCATAACAGGGGCAGTACAAAAGTGTGGTCGGAGAGCCCCGCCTTAGGTGTGTAATGCTGTCCAGGAAGGAGCTGTCTCCCTAGGGTAGAAGCCCACGGTTTATTTTCATGTCTTCATTGTATCATTGTCACCTGAGAAACATGTCACATAATAACAATGACCATAATAGACTCTTAACACATCTATTTACTGCTAAGCTAAGTGATGTGCATGGGTTTTCTGATTCTCTCTCACTACATCTCTGTGAAGGGACAGATAAGAAAACTATGGTATGGTCTAAGGTCATGTTATTAGTAAAAGCCATGAATTCAAGCCAAGATTACCTGGCTAAAGAGACCAAAATGGGAAATGCCAGGGAGGAGAAAATAAATTCTTTCAAACCATCATCCTGTCCCAAAGGCGTTTACAAAGCAATTGACAAAGATAACCCTTCATCTTTACCCGGGAAACATATGCTTACACTGGAGAGATTACCTAGATTCACAAATCCACTAACTTGCTCATGAGAATGCAAGCCTTTCCCATTTTCTCCATTTTTTTTTGAAATTACAAGCCTTTATTTGACAATCTCTGAGGATACATAGTAAATGAAAATAGACATTCAAATATGAAAACAACAATAATAATGCTAATACTAATGATTCACATTTGTTGTGCACCTACTATATGTCAGCTGCTGGGATAAATATTTTCTATTCAGTGTCCCCTTAAATCTTCTCCATGAACGGCTATTACCTCTGTTTTAAAGGAGATTGTGAAGAGGTAACCCATATGAGGAAACTGAAGCTTGGATATGTTTCTGAAAAATCTTGTGTGTGCTAAAAATTATTAACAATTTGAGATCTAAGGACAAAACTTTTGCCTTTATAATAAAATTGAAAGGCACAATTATTTAATTTCTTCTAGCCAGCTCTCATTTCGCCTATCTGATGTCCCTACCACAAAATCCGAGAATGTTTTAAACAATTTGTTCCCCTTGTGCATGGTCTGGAAAGGAAGTAGGGGAAGAAGTAAATATCCCTGCCTCTGTTTCCCACCCTCCAATCTCTTACAATTGCTACAAATTAATTTGCTGGGGAGATGACAACCCAAACCCAACCAGAAGCCAACAGAAGTATCAGTGATGCACTCCCAGAGCTAAAATATGGTGGAAAAGAGATTGGAGGGAGGGGCCTCAGGTAAATGGGGAACAACCAGTATAGCCACATTGGAAATGGGAGCTAGTCAAATACATTTGATTTAGTGCAGAATGGCCAACTAATGAAAGCAGAACTGGTATGAGAAATTTTCCAGTGCTTAATCTTCAAATAAGCAAAATGAAATAATAATGCCAATGTCTCATTTTTAAAATGAGTATTCTGTACAGTATGTACGCTTACATATAAAATACAACAGACGATGTCAGGCCTCATTCCCCATGCTTAGGTAATAACCCTTAGTCAGTGTGGCTGAGAGAACAGCTCTGAACCCTTTCTGGGTCACCTACATGGAGTTTGGGCCATTTTGCTGTGAAGACTGGCATTTTAACTTGGAGATTAGCAATCGTTGGTAGTATGGTTTCCTAAGCATGTTTAAGTTTCTTCCTACTTCCCTTTGTTTAATATGAAATGCATTTCTCCCATTATAAATTCTTAGACACAGGGCCTCATGTCAACCCAAGTACAAGAGTGGAGTTGTCATCACAGCACATACCCTTAAGTGTCTAGTAAATGAGATTTGATTTTAATGAATCAAGACATTTTAAAAATTTTAAATAGCTTCACCACCTTTATGAAAATTTTAGAATGAAGGGACTAAGTTTGCAGCCTGATATTTGTTGTGACCATTGAGATAGTGTTGTTTGGGGTCTGAAATATCCGGAAATTGGCATACATCTTCCTTTCAGCTGTCTGCGAGGAGCTAGCCAAGTTCTTCAGCCATAGCCTAGCCCTCCATATCAAGTCAAGGTTGAAACAGAGCTGAGACTAATTGTCTGGGCAGTTCCTTCCTTCACTGGGATTATTTTGGCAACAATTTTCTCCCTTATCTTCAGCATGCTGATTGAACATGCAGAAGCCAGAGAATGGTGGCTCAATTTGGTTTTAAAGAGAAAATTACTCTGAATCATCCTAGCACAGAAAGTTTGGAGAGATGGAGATTCTGATACACTGCTGGTGGGAATATAAAGTGGCAAAATCACTTTGCAATATCTAGTAAAGCTGAAGATGTGCTTGCTTGTGACCCAGAAATCCTTTTTTTTTTTTGGTGTGTGCCCTAGAAAAAAACTCACATCTGTAAACAAAGAAACATGGCTAAGATTAAACTTTATTCCTACAATGGAATATTATGCCACAGTTAAAATGAGCAGCCTGGATCTATATGCATCACTGTTGGTAAATCCCAAACCCACAATGCAAATAGATCTTGACAGGCAAGTTGCAAAAGGATGCATATGGTGCAATGCTGTTTTCAAAAAGTTTAAAAGTCTATAAAATAGCATATGTGTTGTTTGTAGCTGTATAAATATGTAGCAAAAGTAAAAAACATGTCTATGCATACATTCATGAGAGCCATTTCCTTTGAGGAGAGAGAGAATGGAAAAGAATAGAGGAGGGATACGTAGGAGTCTTCGTATTTATAAGATTTATTTCTTTAAAAAGAAATACAGCTGAATTGCAATGTTAAGATTTGATAAAGTTGTTTTGTGGATCCATGGATTTTTATTATAGTCTTCTCTATACTTGTCTGCACGTTTGAAATATTTCATTATAAAATATATATTTTAAAATCATCTAAGCACAAGAATATTTCTCAGAGGAATCACCAAAGCAGGGAAAAATAAAACATCCAACTCAACTCCTCTTCCTTATACAAAGCTATGAATTGCGAAGCACAGAATGCTATGCCTTATATTTATGAGAGGGTTTCTTCCAAAAGATGCCTTACATTTGTGAGTATCACAGCTTAACCATCCTGAATTCCAGACAAGGATATCCCAGATTGGATTTGGTACAAGCTTATGATACCAAAAGTATTAAAGCTAGCTCTGCTTAATGTTTTATTTCTTAGCAGAACATTTGAGGAATTCAGAGAGTGGATCACCCAGCCAGATCAGGGCGTCACCCCCGCCATTGGGGCACTGGGGAGATAAGATAACTACGAAAATGAACCATGCAGCAGACAGAGCCCTACACTTTGCCTTGCTTTGCCTGTCATACTTGTAAGCCCACGACAATCAGAACACGTGTGTGCATTTTCCCCTTAAAACGTTGTTTGAGTGGTAGTCGTGTGAAACGACAATCTGTTGAATTTAATTCACAGATCAAAGAGGGAGGAAATTAACCAACACAGTAAATTGATTATTTCATGGGTGACATAACCAAGGCAATGATTTATCTTAATAAAGAGCAACTTCCCTCTAGTCCTTAACTGAATTCCAGCCAATGCAATAATACTCGGCTGTTAATGACTTTGATGTTGATGTGGAAAAGTGAATGACTGCATAATCACTGAAATGGGACCTCATCACAGTTGGAAACGTTTAAGCCAAATCATTTTGGACTGTGAAAAGAGCCCTGAGTGGTGGGGGTTGGCTGGGTCCCAGCTCTTCAGTCTTAACTAAACAGGGCCTGAAAACTTTATCATATTGTACTCCTCTGGGCTGGACCATAACTCTGACAGCTCCCAGCGACTGGAGTTTAATGTATATGTCTGTGGCCTCACAGAGGTAAAAAAGAATCCCAGGGCTTACAGCACCAATAATAAATACACGTCTATCAGCATTCAGCTGAAAGTGTAATTAGTTAAATCCGTCTTTGGGAGAGGGAATAGAAGAAAGGAAACAGAAGTCAACTTAAAAAAAAATTGAACCCAAAGCTTATTTTTATACCCCACGTTACTAAATATGGCTTAAGAGCCTGCAAGACAGTATTAGTCATAGATGACAGCCTCCGCCCCCTCCCCTCCTCCACTCCCCAGCGCTAAATACCAAATGAACTAAAATTAGAGCTACTTTTAAGTAGGATTATTATTATTTGAGTTACAGCTGAGAAGTCTGTGAGGAGAAGGAGCACCCTTGGGAACATAAGTGAGCCCCCGCTGCCCCCATTTTTGACTTCCAAATGGGGAAAAGGAAAACAGCTTTGGTCTCAGCCCAATCTCCATCAGCCAACCCAATAGATTTCCTCTTGTGCTAATCAGATCCTGGATACAGTCAACTTCCTAGAGCTAAATTATTGCATCCATGTATTATAATGCTAGTCTTAAGCAAGTCCTCCCCAGCACACCCCCATTCCCTCCTCATCCTCTTGTCTCCATCCCATCCACCCTCCTTGCCTTCACCCACTGTCCCCAGATGCTCTTTAAGCAGAAGCTCCAGGAAATGATTCAAGTGAGCCCAGACCAACGTCTGCAGCCTCAGCCTTTTTGCATAAGAAACACAACCATAGGTATAGCCAGAACAGATCCAGGCACTTGCCTATTTAAATACTGCATAACCCCCAGACTCAAGGATCCCAAGATGCCTGATACTGGTTGTTTTAAAAGACTCCTTTTTTAGAGGCAAAAACTACTAAACTACTCATCTAGACCTGCAGCTGGGGTTGACTCAGAGGGCAAAGCTGGAAAATACCCCATGTGGCAAGACTAGTGACTCATTTCTGTGGTTTGTGTGGCCTTGCTGGGAGCCTCCTCCTTTTCTCTCTTCTCTCTCTCTCTCTCTTAATCCAAGCCTTGATCAGGTTATTACTTTAAAGGCACTCTTTCCCGCTGGGCACCTGGCAGGACCACAATCAGGCAGTTTTCCTTCCATGTTAATGACCCTCAGAGGTTTCTTTCCCGTTCAGCAATCTACTTAACATGAGATCATCTGGGGAATTTTCAAATAGTCTATTTCTTTTTTTTTTTCTTACCTTCTTTTCTTTTTTGCCTACCCCACCCCCAGCTGTCCTCCCCCATGCACACACAATTCTTTTGTTTTATTCCCTATCCTCAAGTTTAATCTGAAGCCAAGTGCTTTTAATTTTTAGCAGCATTTTGCAAGCCTGGACTTTCAGGAATATGTGCTATGAAAGCAGGGAAAGAAAAGACTTTTTTGTCATCAAAACCATAATAATTATGTGTCAAAGATAATTACTGCTTGGTGTGTAATACATCTAATACCAAGTGACAGAGAAAGTAGTCTACCGGCAGACAAGAGTAAATGCCGGCTGGCTGAAATCTGATATAAAATTAACCACCAGGCTCAAGCTCTCTGCCCACTGGAATTTCACCAGATAAAGGCCCCCAAAAGAAATTCTTAGCAATGTTTAGTTGATCTGTGTTTGGTGTTGGCTTATTTTTAAGAAGTGTGTGTATTTGGTGCATGCATAAAAATTAGTGGTGGGCGGGCCACGGTGGCTCGGTGGCAGAGTTCTCATCTGCCATGCCGGAGACCTGGGTTCAATTCCCAGTACGTGCCCATGCAAAAAAAAAGATATATACTGGTGTTTCTCATAAAGATTCAAAACTACATTCTAAATGGCTGAGCATCTTCCATGGGGAAGATTATCTGAGTAGAATTATTAATAAAATTGCTAAGGAACACAACCAAACCTTGGGTAATAGGAATGCAAAGCTTCAGAGATGTGCTGGGGTAGGCCTGCTCCATAATACCTGGATTTGGTGTCTATCTAAGTTTTATTTAGGAAACTAAAGCCTTAGCAACTAAGCATTTAAAGATGTTTAGAAAGTGGACTGCATTTCTGATGGAACGAAAGTAGGTAAAGAGAAACGCAGTGATACTACCAAAGTAAAATGTGACGTTTGAGAAATTTCCCTACATTAAGCTGGGAGGGATGCAGAGTAAGGATAACTATTAAAAATGTCAAGCGTGAGCAGCTCAAAGTTTCCTTCTGGAAAACTTTATAGCTGAAGATGAGGCCCAACTTCTTTTGGTTCAGTGGTCCCTTTGCCTCATTTCACCATGAGCAAAATCAGCTACGCCACAGAAAAGCTGGCTTGAGCCCAGCAGAGGCAAATTTTGGTTGGCAGAAGGAGGGTTAGTTTGTGCATTGTTTGGTGTAGATCTGAATCTTCCCTACCTCAACAGTGGACAAAACTGACTCAGCAGCAATAGAAGAAACCAGAAAGTCAGAAAAGGGATCAGGTTGTCACTAACAGTTCCCTGATTAGCAGAAACCACCAATCAGTTTGCAGAGCTCCACCACTCTGCCTGCTCTTGTGCAATGAACAGGCTTGGATCCAGGTCCAAGTACAAGTGTGATGTCTTTAGGAAATTTTAGTGATACTCCAAGGTTCCTCAGTAATTGGTGGCCACTGCTCTTCTCCGCTCTGATGTCTTCTCAGCATCATCTCTGCTGCCTTAAATACAAATTCTCAGGGTGCTTATTGAATTCTTAGTTATCTCTACCAAAAATCCCACCTAGGGACATCATCAACATGGCAATGTAAGACAACCCTGGAAAAATCTCCCCTCAGAAACAATGAATAAAAGGACAAATCCCACTTGCTTGGAACTCTGGAGGACAATAGAGACTGGAAAAGAGCTCCACAAATTCTGAATCAAAGAAAAAGAAAAAAAATACCAAAGACCTATGACCCAGACCTGCCAGTCTGGACCTCATCCTATCAGTAGGCCCCATTCCATTTAAGAATCACACAGAGGCAGCACTACCTGGGTCCCTCTGCAACAGATGCAGACCTCAGAGACACTTACAGCAGCAAGTTAGAACCCCATGCATATCAAGGCACAGGGACCCAAAGCTGCAGAGACCCAGGGCAGAACCCAAGCAGCTGGTGAGCATATGCATACAAAATGGCCCAGAGAAATCAAAAGAAACCATGTCAGAACTGCTGGCAAGAAGTACACACACCCAACCTTGTCTCTGATTTTGGATCATCTAAATAAAAAAAAAAACAGGCTGGTTTGTTTTTAATGTTGACCCCAGCTAGCTCCCCAGGAAGGGATACCCTAGATGGAGAAGTTCCCAGGGGCAGAAAAACCTCATTGGAAAAAAAAAAAAAGGGAAAACCGAAATGCTGTAAGGCAAAATAGGTCATAGGACCAAAAAAGAACAATGAAAAAGGGACACTGAGTGAGGGAGAACAGTTAAACAAATCACAGGAGATGGAAAGAAAATTATGCACAAAAAACAAAGAGAACAAATCAGGATTCCCAGAGAAGGAACAGAGGAAAGGAAGCTTTCTCCTGAAGGTGAAACAATTGCACATAAAAGGAAAATCTTAGAGGTTGTACCACATGTTCAGGGCAAAAAACAAGTGCAGAATACCTCAGAAAATCTGAACAGTTAAACTAAATAACAATAAACATTGGCTATTCTAAAGGTTCAGTATAAGCTGAACCAAGCATTGAAGAAGAACTTTAACACATAGCCAATCTACAATAAAACCTGGGACAAGAGGCAGAAACTGACCATCAGGATTAGCACATCAAAATAATCAGATGCCCAGACATAAGCAAAAAATTACAAGGTATTCTAATTTCTACAGGAAGTTATGGCTCAGTCAAGTGAACAAATTAAAACTTCAGCAGAGACACAGACTTTAGAACAACTAGCCAAAGAAGCTCAAACAAATCTAAATTAAATCAAGGAGGTGAAGGAAAATATGGATAGAAATAAACTAGTGGTAGATATAGAGCTGAAGGATATTAAGAAGACAATGTGTGAGCAAAAAGAAGAATTATGACATCTAAAAAGAAACAATAGAAATTATGGGGATGAAAAGCCCAATAATGGAGATTAAAAATACACTAGTGGCACACAACAGCAAATTTGAATGGGTAGAAGAAAGAATCAGCAAACTAGAAGAGGGGGCAATCAAAATCATACAGTCAGAAGAATACAGTGATGCTTAGGTTCATTTGTCAACTTGGCCAGGCTATGGTGCCCAGTTGTTTGGTCAAACAAGCACTGGCCTATTATTATGAGGCTATCTTAAATTATCAGTAAGTGGATTGCATTCATGGCTGAATACATCTACAATCAACTCAGGAGAGTTCCTTCAGCAATGAGAGATGTTTCATCCAGTCATTTGAAGGCTTTATAAGAAGTGATGATTTCAACAGTCAGAAGAGAGAATTTTCATCTCTGTTTCAGGCAGCCAGCTTCTCCTGGAAAATTCATTGAAAACTTTCATTGAAGTTCCCAGCTTACAGCCTGCTCTACAGAATTTGGATTTGTGCATCCCCACAGTTGCAAGAGACAATTTTATGAAATCTCACAATATGTGCAGATATCTCCTCTTAGTTCTGTTTCCCTAGAGAACCCCAACTAAAACAAACATATAGAGAAAAAATTATTAAAAAATTGAGCCAGTGGTACAATGGTGGCTCAGTGGCAGAATTCCCGCCTACCATGCTGGAGACCCAAGTTCAATTCCCGGTGCCTGCCCATGCAAAAAAAAAAAAGAAGTTAAGCAGTGTCTAAAGGACTTGAGTAACAGCATGAAGTGTGCCAATAACACACATCATGGTGTCCCAGAAGGAAGAGAGGAGGGAAAAGGCACAGGAAGCATATTTGAGGAAATAATGGTCAAGAATGTCTCAACCCCTGTGATGATTTGAAACTATTATGTATCCCAGAAAATCCATGTTCTTCTAATCCAAACTTGTGGGGGCAGACTTATTGTTGGGTGGGACCTTTCGACTGGGTTGTTTCCATGGAGATGTGACCCAACCAATTGTGGGTGGAACCTTTGGATTAGGTGAAGATGTGACTCTGCTTATTCAAGGTGGGATTTAATCAGCTTGCTAGAATCCTTTAAGAGAGCTGATACAGGCAACTGAGAGAATTCAGATGCTTGGAAAGCTGACTCAGAGAGCAGAGAGATGAAACCAAGACACAGATGTCTGGATATGCAGAAGTAGCTGTGAGAGTCATTTGAACTCAGAAGCTGGGAGAAAAGGACAGCAGATGTCGCCATGTGACAGAGAAACCCCAGATGTGATCAGCCTTTCTTGAGAGAAGGTATCCTCTTATTGATGCCCTAACTTGGACATTTTTACAGCCTTGAATTGTAACTTGTGACTTAATAAATCCCCTTTATAAGAGACAATTCATTTCTGGTATATTGCATTCTGGCAGCTTTAGCAAACCAAAATAATGCCTACGAAAGACATAAATATGTCCAGGAAGCACAATAAACTCCAAACCCTAATAGGCTTACTCTGAGACACCTACAAATCAGAATGTCGAATGCCAGAGATAAAGAGGGAATTCTGAAAGCACCAAGAGAAAAGCATTTGTTACACACAAAGCATCTTCTCTGACCACAATGGAATGAAACTGGAAATCAATAACAGGCATAGAACTGAAAAATCCACAAATACATGGAAGTTAGCACACTCAAACAATGAATGGGTCAAAGAAGAAATTACTAGGCTAATCAATAAAAATCTTGAGATTAATGAACACAATACATAAAAAACTATGAGACACAGTATAGGCAATACTCAGAGGGAAATTTATAGCCCTAAGTGATTACATCAAAAAAGAAGAGCCCAAATCAAAGACCTAACTGTGCTCCCAGAGGAACTAGGAAAAGAAGAGCAAAGTAGACTCAAAGTAAAAAGAAGGAAATAAATAACAAAGATTAGAGAAGAAAAAAATGAAAAAGAGATTTTTTAAAAATTGGAGAACATCAACAAAAGATAAGTTGGTTCTTTGAAAAGATCGATAAAATTTGAAAAACTTTAGCTAGACTGACAAAGAAAGAAAGAGAGAGGATGCAAATAAAATCAGAAATAAAAGGGGACATTATAACTGACCTCACTGAAATAAAAAAGATCATCAGAGGATGCTGTGAACAACTGTGTGAAAACAAGTTAGACAATTTAGATGAAATAGACAAATTCTTAGAAACACACAAATAACCTACACTGACTCTAGAAGAAATAGAAGATCTCAGCAGATCAATAACATGTAAATAAATTGTTATTAGTCATCAAAAATCTCCCAGGAAAGAAAAGTCCAGAACCAGATGGCCTCATGGGTGAATTCTACCAAACATTCCAAGAAGAATTAACACCAATCCTTTTCAAAATCTTCCCCAAAAATTGGAGAGTAGGAAATTCTACTTGACTCATTTTATGAAGCCAACATCATACTAATATCTAAGCCAGAAAAAAAATACAACAAGAAAATTACAGATCAATATCTCTTATGACTATAGATGCAAAAATCCTCAACAAAATACTCGCAGACTGAATTCAACAGCACATTAAAATAATTATGCACCATGATCAAGTGGGATTTATCCTAGTTATGCGACAATGGTTCAATATAAGAAAATCAATTAATGTAATACACTTCATCATCAGAACAAAGGGAGAACACATGATTGTCTCAATGAGGTTGGCAAAACTGTATTTGGCAAAGCCAAGAATCAGAAAATAAGTAAAACTGTATTAAGTATATACCTATTAATAATGAATAAAACTTCCAGAAGGCATTTGATTTCAGAAAACTGGAATGATTAAGAGTTAGAAACTTCTCCTGTTGGTAGCCATTTATTTGTTTAGGAAACATTGCTTCATCATCATGACTGGCTCAGGCAGCATCTCACAAGTTTTACGCAGAACACATTGTATCAGTTAAAAAAAAAAAAAAAAAAAGTAGCCACTACTAACTGGATTGAAATTCAATGTCTCTTGCTCTTTGGTTTTCCTTTCGTTTTTTCTATCTCTGTGAAATTCTCGTGTAACTGTCTAGCCTTTCCCTAAGCATCAGGCTGCTTAATGGCAGGTTACTGGTGGTGTCCTGTTACCAGCAGTCCCCTCACCATGATTTGTGAAGCTAGTGCATGAATAATTTCCCTCTGCACCATTCTATAGGCACTAATACACAGTCTGCTTGAGGGGGAGTAAAACGGGGAGTGGAGATGAACTAATTTGCATTGCACATAAGAAAAAGATGCATTCTTAAAATATTCAGCATGTGAATACAAAACTGGGCTGATCTTCAATCCAAAACTGGTAAGGAATTACAAATTTACCTTCCCTTTTTCCTTCTAGAATTTCGAGATAGAAACCAAAGCTGTTGAGGACAGTAACAAATGAAATGCTGAGACACGAAAAGATAATACAAAATGTTCTCAGGAAATCAGAAAAATATTCACATTCTGGATTCCTTGTTAACATATAGGAATTTCTTCACAAAATACAGACACGTATTTGCGCTATAGTTTACTCGATATTTACTAGCTTCGAGCCCGCATTGCTTTTTTTGAAAAATACTTAGATTTTTAAAAAATATCTGAGCAAAGGTTATTATTTCCAACAAAATAAAAAGCAAAATAGGTTTTGAATATATGTTTGTGTACATATATATGTGAAGTATTCATATTCTCTTGATACTTAAAAATCTGCTATTCCAATAGTATTCTTGGTAAGTCATAATGTAACAGAATATTTTGTAGAGCTTAAGATCCAAGGTAGTGGCAAAAAAATATGTAATCCAGAAACACACACAAATAAATACAAATAAAGCAAAATAGTGAAATGACATTAATCTAAATAAGCTTTTGACTCTTTGATCACATGGATTCTTTAAAATCTTAATGAGTAAAAATTAGTCATAAAGATACCTTATTAATTGTGTTGTATAAGATACGTCACTGTAAGCCACCAAGATGGAACCTAAGGATAAATTTCTGTCTGAAACTCAAAATAATTATTTGAAAATTTGCCTAAGACATTCATGTTTATATATTCTGGTTTCCTATATAACACGTTATTAGATGTCAGGTCTCCATTTGCCAAGCATAAGGTATTTTCTCTCTTGGAAGTCTGGGGAATACTTAACCGTTCCAGCACAGTCCCACCTACATTGAATGTTGATCCCAGGATAGGCTTCCGTGATTCATCATTCCTGGCATCTCCTTCCTTGAGACATCTGATTGGATTGAAATGATGTAAAGAGAAAGAGAAAATATACAAATGAGGGAAATGCACCCAAAAAAAAAAAATACATTCAACTGGCTTTCTCTTGTTCTCATTGTTACAAAAGAAAAGATTTCAAATGAAACGTATTTATCTTCAGCCACATGCAAAAACAAATAACCTTGGAAAATCGTTAAAGACAAGAAAAGCTGGCAAACAAGGTACAAATAACAAATGGTTAAGATGCTTGTTTTTGCCATTCACTGTCATAACACAGTGCAATATCACAGCCAGCATGTTTTGCGAATCTATCCCTGTCAATACATCATTCAATAAAGAGCAGCAGGCTTTTGGGTAGTTTCTTTGTTTTATTTCCAACAAGAAAGCAGTAGCAATGGCCCCTGGAAGAGGCTGGTACAGACTGGTTTGTCCAGTGTGCTGATTTTGTGGGAATTATTTCTGGGTGGCCTTGAAGTGTGACCTGGGCCACTTATTACTCAAGTGTCCTTTTAAGGCTTTTCTTTTCTGATATGAACTTTTGACTATGTGGTCCAACCACGTTTAACTCTTTCATGAGTCATAGTAAGCCTAACACCTTCCAAAATGCGTTTAATACTTTTTTTCATAGAGATAAAAGCCCCAATGATTCCCAACTAATAACTCTAGCTGTTAGTTCTGCTATCCTGCTGGTGAAAGTAAAAATTCCCCAAGAGTCAAAAGGAGCTTTAAATGTTAATAATATCCTCCGGCTTTTTTTATAAGGAAGGCTAGCACAGAGGAACTACTAAAATTCTGTATATTTACTACCACCCTTCCTATTCATTGGAAATGCTTTTGTTTAGAGCAACGTTACATTTATCATCTAATCAGACAGTGATGGGAACACGGGTCGGCTTTCAGCCTTGCAAACAACAGGGTTCAGCTATTTCCACAGCCAAAACCTGGGCCAAATGGGTGGACGTCTCTGAAAGGGACAAGTGGGAGCTTCCCTGATTAATCACTAAGATGCACAGCAGTTGAAAAAAGAAATTAGAAGAATGCATTATCTGGAGACATTTCCTGCCACCACACCACCCCTATGTAGACCGACGACTGAGAAATCCCAGAAGGCGTTCTCCCTTGAATGTGGCCTGCGTCAATGGCACATTTCTGAATTGTCAGGCTGAAAGCCCATCAATAGTCATAAAGAGAAGGATGTGCCCTCATCGGGGGGTGTGTTGATGGATCTGATCCAGAACGTGAGAGGTGATTCCTGGGTTAGCTGGATGTTGGACGTATTTGGGTCTGGTGATGGTGCTTCTGAGTCTAAATCAAAAACACTCTCCACCCCCCGCCCCCTATCCCTCTTCATTCAGTACATTACATAATATGAGGAGGGCTGTCTACATGCATAATTATCACTGCTCATGAGAAACAGGCCCAAAAGAATTCTCTGACCTTCTGCCGATAAATTTTGCTGAAGGAACAAGGGGCTCAGAACTGCCAGTCTCAGTTACAGACGCTGAAAAATTAAGCTGGACTGAAGGAAAATCAAGCTTCTGCATGGCACATTTCTCAGCAGACTGATACTCTAATCTATTGAAGTCAGGTCCGGGGGATCCCAGTTCAAGCCCTAACTCTGCTCATCAGTCAGCACATCTTTCCTGGCACTAAACAGCATGCTTGTAATTTCCAACCTGCCTGGAATTAGCTCCTGAGACGGGCAAGGAGGGGGAGCTGACGGGAAAGGAAGTTAGAAAGAAATGGTTCAAAAAGTACTTCTTTCCAAATCAGAAACATCTGCTCGAGTCATAAAGGGTTTTAAGTAGAAATCAGCAACAAGGGAGTTCATGTAGGAAAAGCAGAAAGGAATGAAGCCACCCTTCACTGAAAATTCCCAGGTAATGGAAACAATAGGTGTCACCATATATTAGAGCAAACTTTTGAACCTGCTTGGCGGCTGACACTTTGGCATTTTGCATTTGGCTCCTATGACAAAGGTCCATACAGGACCAAGGACCTCTGAGATGCTGGACATGACTTGGTTACTCTCTACACACGTGTCATCATCCATTACTTGTGGAAGACCCTTCTTGCTGTAATTCCACAGGGAATGTTTCTAGAATAGGCAAGAAACGAGAAGGGTGCTTCTTTCCCTCGGCGCTGATAAAATCCTCACTCTGACTGGTGTTCTTCCTAAAGATACCAAAAATGATGGAATGTAAAATGAAGTATTAATAATATAAAAGGAGGGTTAGCTTCTACCTCTCCGGTGTTTCTGTGGGGCTTGATGTGCGGTATAGAAAGATCTTTGATGCCCACTTAAAATGCCCATTCTAGAAGGAAAGTATAATATGCCCAGCCCAACCTGTCTCTGCACACAGTCCTCTCTAACCTGTCAGGAGAAACCAAGCCAAATATTTTTTTGCCGAAGGGAAAAAGCAGTATAAGTTCTAAAGGATTGTTGCCACCAGCACAGAAATTCTTTACTGATACTTTTAATAAACTCAGTCCCACCACCACCACCAATAAAAATCTCTCGTCCTGATGAACTTTTTGATTGAAATTTCGATATTACCCGAGTTCAGCTAACACTGAACCAACCTCGTTGTAGGTGATGGTCTAAATGAAAGTTTGCCCACAGGCACCCCAAAACCAATGGGAAGATTAGGGGTAAAAATAGAAATGACTTTGCCACAACCTTCATTACTGTAAGAAATCTGGAATTGCTTGGGAGTGGAGGATAGAAAGAATACAAAACATAAACCAACTGCCTTTTAATCCAACTCTACAAGTCTGAATAAGGCGAGGGTTGCTTTTCTGTAAAATAGTTGGAGGAAAGTGGGAGGGGTAACAGTGAAATAAAGAATTTCTTTAAAAGCGAACATCGAATTGCAACCACATCAATCATTCCTTGATTTAAAAAAAAAAAAATGAGTGCTTTTCCCCACAGTTGGAAATTTCATTACTTCTGTATGTTCTCATCTTTGTTTATAAGCTGACTAAGAACTCCTGGAAGTTTTGCTTTCGTTTGGGAAGAGGGGTCAGATTTTTGATGGCTTCAAATGTACCCCAGGGATTCTGCCCCAAGTCTAAAGATTAACTCATTTTTCCCTCTCTTCTCGGCTTTTTCTTGTTGGGCTGGGGGCGGGGGGGGGGGGGACACAATAAATTCTTCTTTTAAATATCCCATTATAAAACAGGCTTCCTGCCATGCTAATATCCAAAGAGTTACTCACATTATGGGGTCCTAATGAAATACAGATCCTTGAATCTCACATCTAAAATGCAATTTTGCACTACTACTTTACTGGATAAAATGCAGTGGTCAAATAAGAAAATGAGCTATTTTACTGAATTTTTAAAGACAGAAAAAAAAGAGACTTTTTTTTAATGTTGTAAAAAAAAGTATAAAATAAACAATTGGTTGTTTTCCCCTCAAATATGCAGAATTTCAGAAGCCAAGGAGAAGGTCCCGAGAAGAACAAAAACAAGTGATTAATGAAAACAGTGCTAGGTTTCTATAAAAGAACAGATGAAAATTCTGGAACTAATTAGCTCTGACAAGAATACAGTAAGGAAACCATAACTTGGGAATGACTTTACAGCAAAAGTCCTACCTACAGAGATCAGAGTGGAGGCAGAGAAAGGAAAATAAATGGGATAATAAATGATACAGATGAACACTGTCCAAGTGTCTTTCCAATGAAGCTCATTTGGTAAAATTTGCAGGCTCTTAAACTCTTATTTTAAAGACAAAGTTTTATTATCAGGAGACACTTGACATAAAATGACCTGCAGGCACTATTTTTTTCTAAGATTATTTATAGTTGAGGTGGAACTTTGAAGTTCTATTCTACCCCACGATAACACTCAATTTCCCAAATGCATTCAGATGAAGCAAATAGATAGTCTTTAGATAAAGTGAACATGCCTTAAACCGAATTCTGTAAGGAAACTTTTTTTTTAAATAATTCACATTTATATTAAGTTTATTTTTTACCTCCATCCTTTTCATTTTAGATTGGTGGTATTTCCTTCTATAGTTTCTTTTTTTCTTTTTTTTTTTTTGCATGGGCAGGCACCGGAAATTGAACCCGAGTCTCCGGCAAGACAGACGAGAACTCTACCTGCTGAGCCACCGTGGCCCACCCTCCATAAGGAAACTTTATATTATTATGTGTGCTTCAAGTATTACCATGTTATATACTATTTCATTATAGAGGAAACTTGGAGAAAAGCAGTAACTTCACCACTATGGGATTGCTTGTTCACTTTCTCATTTCTGGGAATTTGATATGGGATGCCACTGTAGGGGGAGGGGAAGGGCAAATCGCTTTTATTCCCCTGACACTTCTCACTCTGAGCTCTTGTCCTCAGTTCAATTCTCCAGAACTTTACTTGTCATGTTGTCTCCTGGAGTTACTCTCCAAGTCTATACAAAACTTGGAGTTCTGCTTCATCAAAGCTGCTGTGGGTAATAAAATTTTATTATAAATTTAACACACGTAATGGAGAAGTAGAACAGCTTAAATTGTTGTTTTTCTATCAAACATCTCAATGGAATTTTTTATCATTTATCTCCTTCTAAATCCCATTGTTCCCTTAATCTCCAAAGCCATTTCCTGTATCCCCCTTCAAGCATCCATAGCCTCCAAGTTCTTGACTGCCCCTTTATTTTTGTAATGGGGCACATCATTTAGAAATATCTCCTAAATTTTATTCCCATATATATAGGCCAGTACTTTTCCTCTTTTCCATCCCCATCTATTATTTATTCATTATTGAATAATATTGAATGAAATGAAAATTATTTCATTCAGCACGAGACTGAATGAAACTGAAATTAGAAAGGAGGGAATATGTCAGCTACAAACTAAGAGGAAGTAATATAAATTAGAAAATCTTCTTCATCTGGTCCTGGAGAGTTGTGGAAAGAAGAGGGGAGAGAGAGCAATAGAGGTGGAGGATGTGAAAGTTGAGTTCCCTTCTCTGAATTCAATATGGAATGAGGAAGGCACAGCAGATAAAGTGAGGGAAGTGCCCAGCCTGGGAGATTTTGGGAGGAAGTCGGTTCACAGGGACCCCTGCCCCAGGCACACTCATGGAGTAGCCATATAAAAGTTACTTTGGTAGTGATTGCACGATAATCAGCAAAGGGGTTGCCAAAGTTTAGCTTTCCATATTTGTTTCCTGTGCACCATGGATGTAACTTAGAAGTCTTTAGAACCTAGGGAACTCAGAAAGACTCTCAGTGGAGTTCCTCATGGGGTGACTGAGGCAAAGAGAGGCCAGGCAGGAACCCGGAGCATTGTGGTGAGACTCCAGCGAGACCCATCAGCCAGGAGCATCCCTGGGCCCTGCAAGATAGTTCCCCAGGCCTGTAGACATCACTGCATCCATGACACGACGGGAACTTTTCCCCGAGACCAGAGGAACTGGAAGGCCTTTGGGACCCAAGGACCCCTTCTGCTAGAGACTACACTTACAGCCTCATACGTGCAGATGCCATCTTGGGAAAGAGGAAGGAAGACATGCAAATTGGGCATTTGCCGAAATGAGATTGAAATGACCAGACTCGACTGAATTTAACCCTGTCCACTTCCATCCATTCACCCATTTACCCAGCCGTATGAAGGACAGGTAGGAAGGACAGATCAGAGAGTGAGAAAATAAAGAACCTACATTTCACTCCATATCTAGTATGAATAAATTTTTCATATTTTTACCCTATATTATATAGATAGAGTTTTGCTGTTCCTACTTCTTTTTGTTAACACATGTCCCTTAAAAGCGTCTTTAAACAAAACTGTCAAAAACGTTTGAGGTAAATGCTGTCTTCCTGTCCCAATAATGTTGAAGCAAGGCAAAGACTTGCATTTTTCTTTTTCCCTCCTTCCTTCCCTCCCTCCCTTCTTTCCTCTTATTCCCTCCCTCCCTCCACCCTTTTCTTTCCTTTCATTTCACTGTGTCTCCTGCTCTCTCTCTTTTTTTTTTTCCCTAAACTGTTTTATTTCGTTTTACACAAGATAGTCTCATTAAAGCATGTCAGCATTTCCCAGAATGGATTGGGATTACAAAAAGGATCTGGTGCAAAGTTAGTCAATATCTTGAATTTCTTTGCTTACCATGAGGCATACTACACTATTCTGTTTTAATAAAGGCAAATCCCTTTTCTGTTGTGTCTTTGTTTGTTTTTTTAGCAATTTCATTCATTGTTATTTTTAATGCACAATAGGCTTTTCAAAGACAGAAATCAAAAAAAGCTGTTCATGAGGTCTTTGAATTTTGTTTGTTGTATTAAGCTATTTCTGTAAGTTTGCTCCATTCCATGTCAATATCCATCATCTTATTGACCTCTACAAGGACAAAATGGTACAATGATTGGTTCATAAGAATTCTGATTTTACAAAACGAACTGGAAAATCTAAAACCCACAAACTGATTTTCCCATATTTATAATTTTAACATGTAACAAGAAGATAATCAAGCTTAAATATTATGAGGGAAATCATGACTGTCTTTCCCTGCACTTTACGCATTATTGCTCCTGCATCTTTAAGACTGTGAAAGACCTCAGTGTTTCCTTCTCACTCTCTTTCATTAGGAACCAGCTCACCTATTCTTGCTGCCTCTGGCACAATAAACTTTTGTTTCCAAAATATTGGCAACTCTGCTGCACAAAGTAAGCATTATGCTCTCTAAACATCAGTGCTTTTTTGAAGGAAATTAGCTTCTGTTTTGGGTTGTCGGTGTGTTTTTTCACAACTACCTAGTATTTACATTGCACCTTTCCCTGAATGCCACAAAGTGATTTACAGGTGTTAACTGATTCGTATTTATAAAGGAGTTGGTGGAAAACACGATATTTTGGTTCCTATGTTAGAAACAAAGATACAGAGAGGTTATCACTCACATGAAGTCAGAAAAGAGGCATAAATAAAAATCTACCAGTTGAATCACAGTTTGGCTTCATTCACTCAGTCTCCAAGGAGTGGCACAGTCTGGAGGACAGATCAAGAATCAAAGGTGTCAGCTTTGTCACTAATTTAGCTTTACTAGACCTGTTTCCTATATGTAAAAATTAAAGTGTTTGATTATTCATCTTGGAAGTTCATTACACTCAAAGTCTATCACCGTTTTTATTCACCATTATACAGATATATATATATATATATATATATATATATATATATACACACACACATTATATATATACAATATATATTATATATGTATTCTCACACACACATAAATATACATATATAAATATTTATATATACACATACATATACACTAAGAGCTTAGTTGGAGAAATGTTATACCTGCATTAAACAGTTAAATAACAATATAAGGTACCATGGGGTGTTCCTATAGCAAAGCAGTCAAGATAACAGTGTGCTCAATGAAAGTGGGAAGCTGTCTGAGTGAAGACTGAATTGAATCTTAAAATGGGAAGGATTTGGTTGGGAAACATGGAAGACTTTCAGGTGAAGGTCACTGAAGGAGAAAGGTAACTTTGGAAGATGGTGAGGAACTGAGGGTCACTAACACAATCATTAACCAAAATACAACTTTGTAACAGTACTTGATTATTGGTACTTCTTTTTCCATCATGTTAAACATTCAGATGGTAACTAGAAAAACCAAGGTACACATCATTGAAAGTTTTGCCATGAGTCATTCGGCAATTATCTGAGAATAATTATCCTTGGAATCCTGACTCACAAATATAACCATTCAACTCGCCTTCTTTATGCAAAAGCTGTGTGAAATGGAAATCAAGGAAATAAAATAAGCATCAATCTCCAATATTCAGAACATCTGCTTGAGAAACATTACTTAAAAAGATACCAGTATTTTTTAAATCAGATATCAGTATTGATGTCCAATAGCAAAATAAGAATCTGGTTCCATTATAACAGCGGAATGGTAATAATCACGTGGCTTCCAATATTTAGTGCCATCCAGAGAAAGGGCGACTTTCATTTAGCTACATTTGCAATGTACAAAAACAGACGTTTTCTAGTATTTTTACTGGCTGGGATTCCTGAGCAGTTGTTGAAAAAAATTATTAAAGAAATGATTAGACAGTCCAAGGGGATTGTACTTGATTCTCTTTCTCTTAGAACGTCTCATCCTTTAGCATAGAAAACATTAAGAGTGAAAGTAATCAAGAGGAAGCATGAAGGGGGCATTTTTATTTGGTCACTTACCTTTCTGGTCTTTTTTCCCTTAACTAATTCCATTAAAGGTAAAAATGTAGAGATGATCCCTTCATTAGAAGTTTCACAGATCACTCTCATCCTGTGAATTCAGGCCCTTGAAAATTGACTGCCATCAGTGAGGCCATTTCTTTATTCCTACAATGAAGGTTATCTTTCTCTAGAGAGTCATGTAGATTATCTACAAACTCACTGCTATTGGAATTACAGCAGCATTCTCTCACTCTCAGGGTCATTTGGGGCCATATTGTACATTCGCTGTCTATAAATGAATAGATCAATGGATCAATGAATAGATAGATAGATTGAAGGTAAGATGATAAGATTGGTATAAACCAATATATGAGAAACTTTTGTAACAGTAAACATATATATATATTTGTTTTATTCAATTAAGATGAAATTCTACCCTCAATTTTTTATTTTAAAGGAAAAAAATCATATGGATACATACAAAGTGGGCAAAAATACATCATTTCATTTATTGCCAGAGAGAAACATAGCAAGGAAGTAATACGTATACTTCCTGCAGGTTGTTTTTTCCACATGTCTCTTAGCTCCACCTCTCCCCTACTCAGTCATGCAAAAGTTAGAGATAGCCATTTCCCTAGAGTATTGTTGTGATAAGCAAAACTTTAGCTACAAATATTTCCATTCCTGAAATTTTGAACACTTATAATTTTTAATATGCTCTCTCATATGTTCATGCATTACCAAGATTAACTACAAAATTTGAGAATTTCAATGGCAAAATGTGTTTTTACTCTTTGCCACTTCTTGGTCCATGAGTTAATTCCTATGTGTGTCTGTGAGTGTGTGTTGTTTCACAAGTTGGACTATGTCTGCATTTCTGACTACGTTCTAGAGTGCGTGACCTTTTGCCTGTCAGGAACACCAAAGTCACATGATGCAATGTTCTCTCACTCAACTTTGACCACTTTCCACCCTGTACTGCAGCACTACCATTGAGATGTGAAAAAAGCAATTAATGACTGAACAAAATAATAATTTGGGGGGTGTAAGGGTAGTTCAATGGTAGAATTTTTGCCTACCATGTGGGAGACCCAGGTTCGATTCCCCATCCATGCACTTCCCAAAAAATAAACAAACAAGCAAAACAAACAAAAATTTAACAAATGGTGCTGTAATAATGGGATACGCACATGGAAAAATAATGAAATGTGACCCCACCATATAGCATATAAAAATAATAAGAATAATTTTTGTCTTATCATATGACCAAGAAAACTGCCTGAATATTATCCTTTTGGGGGCCATACTGAAAATAATGGAAATATGTTGCATTTAGTGTGATGTCAAAATTTTCCAAAGGTACAGAATTAATTCGATTCATTACACAAACTCTTGTATTAGCATAAATTATTTTGTTTCATGCCCAGGAATGCTTAGCATAAAATTTATAATCAAGGGAAAAATGAATCAGAATGACATATCCCATGGAGTCTCTTTTGCACACAATATGGAAATTCGGACCTGAAATAGTGGACAAGTTTTTTTGGCTTGTTTTATGTTTTTTTAATTATTTTATTTTGGTTTTCTTTTTTCTCTTTTCCCTCCCAACAATCTTACATTATACCAAAATAAGATCACAATCTTGATCAACTTGTGACTTAAGAAGAATACTGAGAGAATCTAAATATAGCGAAAAAACAAATGACTGTCACTGATATCCAGGATAAAATATTTCTGCCTTGTTTTTTAAGACCACGGGGTTATTTTACACACCCCAAATTAACCTAAACAGGAAAACTCCCTTATTTTAGGCAAATCAGGAAAACAGAATGAAATTTATGAATAGCAAGAGTATGCAGTCATTCAAGACAATGGGCTTTCTTTTTTGACAGGATTTTTTTTAACGTCTATTTGAATCGATTAATGAGAAACAGAGGTAGAAAAAAGCCCAAGGGATTCCTCTTCCTGTTAGTAGGGTCAATGTGAGGCGAACAAGCAGCAGTGAGAAAATACTTCTTTTTTAAGCATTACATTTCTTTTGTGGACAGTGTTCTGAATTTTTATTGGGTTGCTGGTTACATAAGTGTATCTTCATTTGACAAAACTGATCGAATTGTGCACCTGAACACTTAAAATGGGTTGGTTTTACTGTATGCTCTATCCTTGTAGGTTCCTTATACTCATATTTTTGCAAATAGTCCCTCTTGTAAACAAATTCCTCAATTTTTAAAAAAAAATTTTATTGACAAATCTTCACATTCATACAGTTCACACATGGTGTGCAATCAAGGGCTCGCAATATCATCACATAGTTGTGTGTTCATCACGATGATGATTTTAAAACATTTGCATCACTCCAGAAAAGGAAATAAAAAGAAAAAAAAAACCTCATATATCTCACACCCCTTACCCCTCTCTCTCATTGATCACTAGTATTTCCATCTACCCAATTTATTTTCCCTTTTGTCCCCACTATTATTTATTTATTTTTTATTCATATTTTTTTTTTACTCATCTGTCCATACCCTGGATAAAAGGAGCATCAGACACAAGGTTTTCACAATCACACAGTCACATTGTAAAAGCTATATTGTTATACAATCATCTTCAAGAATCAAGGCTACTGAAACACAGCTCATCAGTTTCAGGTACTTGCCTTCAGCCACTCTAATATTCCATAAACTAAAAAGTGATATCTATGTAATGCATAAGAATAACCTCCAGGATAACCTCTCAACTCTGTTCGAAATCTCTCAGCCAAAACTTTATTTTGTCTCATTTCTCTCTTCCCCCGTGTGGTTTCAAGAAGGCTTTCTCAATCCCATGAAGCTGGGTCCTGGTTTATCCCAGGAGTTTTGTCCCATGTTGCCAGGGAGATTTACACCCCTGGGAGTCATGTCCCACATAGTAGGGAAGGGCAGTGAGTTTACCTGCTGATTTTGCTTAGAGAGAGGCCACATCTGAGCCACAAAAGAGGCTCCCTGGGGGTGATTTTTAGGCATAATTATAGGTAGGCTAAGCTTATCCTTTGTAGGAATAAGTTTCATAAGGGCAAACCCTGATATCAAGGGCTCAACCTATTGATTTGGTTGTCCCCACTGCTTGGAAGAATACCAAGAATTCTCCACATGGGGCAATTGAATATAATTTAATATTTCCTCCTTTATCCCCAGTCCCTGAAGGGGACTTTGAAAATACTTCTTTATTCACTGCCCAAATTACTCTGGGATATATCAGGCATCACATTAATCTGGACAAACCAACAAGATTTCATACCCTATTCACGATTCCATGTAGCCATGGTGTTCAATTAAACTGACCATACAAGTTAAATTAGGTAATGCATCACTCAAAAGACAAATTTTGTGCCAAATAAACATCTCTCCATTTGGTCTCACACAGAAGTTGAAGTTTTAAACTATGGATGATGTCACCCTTTATTCTGTATTCTGATCAACCTTAGTCCTATCCAGATCACCTTCATTCATATCTCTAGTCAAACTCTGATCCCTTTTTCAACTTTTTAAACAGTTCCTGTATGGGATACTGCTGACTTTCATAGCTTCAGAGCTCTAGCTCTGAGTCTCAGGTGTCACATAAATTTCTGAAGTTTCAGAGAATGACCAGGTTATACACAAATGGCTCAGCATCTCAAAATTTAGAAATAACAGTTACAACTCCTGAATGTATGTGACTATGCATTATTTTTTATTTTTTTTTATTTTTACATGGGATGGCTCCAGGAAACAAACCTGGGTCTCTGGCATGGCAGGCAAGAATTCTGCCACTGAGCCACCACTGTGCATTACATTTTAATACTCAAAAATGATTTGTCAAATAGAAATCCATCAATAATTTTTGTATCCAGAACGACGTAACTTTGAAAAATGAAGACTATTAAGTACAGGAAGTAATCTAACTTAATTAAATTCATTTTCATCATTATTGACAATGAAAATCACTTGCAAAATATATCCTGATGTCTTTTGCATATTCATCTGTTAAACAAACTGGTAAATCATCACTGAACATGTGGATTATCCATGGGTACAAGGCATATGACCTTGTGAGTTCTCCCACTATGTGCCAGATTATTGCCAAATGACTCATGGCAAGACTTTCGATGATGTGTGAAATTTTATCTAACACATAGGACATTGGTTGAGTTTCTTTTATAGACTGGTAATTTGGAGGGCACAGCTTCAATAATCATTATAACTTCCAATCACTTAATTCTAAGTGATTCTGACTGAATTTCTCATATTGCACGTCAGGCTAAAACAAAAAAAGTAGTGTTGATATTTGTGAATTTCACAATTTGAAATTTGTGAAATACAGTTCTTACTGCAATGATTCATCCTCTAGCAAATAACATAAATGGGTTGGTTTATTATTGTAAGAGTCAACACATTGCTACTGGCATTTATTTCTTCCAGCCTAAAGTTCTTTTCCATTATGTTTAAAACCCATTTAATGCTCTAGATCGGAACTAGAAAAACCAAGCACACATTATTGAAAGTCTTGCCTTGAGTCATTTGACAATTATCTGAGAATAATTATCCTTGGAATCCTGACTCACAAATAATATAACCATTCAACCCACCTTCTTTATGCAAAAGCTTAGTGTGGTATGGAAACCAAGGAAATAAAATAAGCGTCTGTCTCCAATATTCAGAACATCTGCATGAGTAAAAATTATTCAAAAAGATACCATGAATTTTTAAAATGAAATGCAGCATGTAAAAATTAAGCACCTGGTCTTTTTCTTTATATTTCATTAAAAAATTCTAAATAGACTATCACCAGCTGTACATTTTACTGCATTTTATATTATGGCAGGCATTCAAAGCAATACTGCCTCCTTTCTCATGTGAGTTCCACATAAAAATTAATAAAAATATAAAAAGGAAAATGCCGAACATGCCTATTGTCAGGTGCAACAAAGAGTTAAGGATGCTGCACAAGCTATTAAAAAATCATGAAAATGATCTAAAAAAAAGTGATTCTAAATAGAAACTTTGGGATAAAGGAGGAGTAATACTATCTATTTTTTGGTTAATTTGGACTTCCTAAAAGAAACAAGAATTTGGATAAAAATCTCATTTAGACATAGCTTTGGCAATGTGACTATGTGATTGTGAAAAACTTGTGTCTGATGCTCCTTTTATCTATGGTATGAACAGATGAGTAAAACAGATAGATTAAAAATAAATAAATAATAGGGGGAACAAATGTTAAAATAAATTGAGTAGATTGAAATGCTAGTGTCAATGAAAGGGAGTGGTAAGGGGTATAGAAAAAAAATAGGGGAAACAAAACCTAAAATATATTGGGTAGATGGAAATACTAGCAGTCAATGAAAGGGAGGGGTAAAGGGTATGGTATGTATGAATTTTTTCTTTTTATTTCTTTTTCTGAATTGATGCAAATGTTCTAAAAAATGATCATGGTGATGAATATACAACTATGTGATGATATTGTGAGTTATTGATTATACACCAAGAATGGAATGATCATATGATAAGAATGTTCATGTTTGTATGTTGTTATATCTAAAAAAAATTTTTTTTAATTAAAAAAAGAAATCTCATTTAGCTTCAGAGAGAGTATATTCTTAATTCATGACTTAAAATTGAGGGAAAGAATCAAGAGGTTTTCTTAGTGGTTTTTATTTTTTATTTTTTGTCTTCTGACTCAATTCATAAACCAAACAAAAGGAATATATGTGCTACAAGCTAAGAAGCAACACTTTCTGAATTTGGCAGGGGTTGGCACATAATACCACATAATATTAATTCCAATGACTATCCCATGTTTTTAAGAGAAATAAGGAAAAACTGGGAGAAAAATTCCTCATATAAGCAAAATCATTGTCTTTAATGGGCTGGTAAGTTTAAGTTGCAAATAACATTTCTATTTTTATGTAAACTGATTATTCAGAAGAATTTGAAAATTTTGCCTCTCTAATGAAAAAATGCTCACTCTTTAAATTTTTAAATATTACTGACTGGTAGAATGTTTATTTCATAATAATGCAAAAACTCAACTCAATATTGTTTTTGTATTTCAATTTCTATTTGATCAGATTTTTCTGTATCTGTAATTGCATGGTATGGACATCAGTCTCTTTCACATGACTATATCTGGTGGCTTCTCTTCATTAAGACTTCAGTGACAATCCCTACCCTGGAGTTAGACAACTCCAATTCGAATCCAACTTTACTTACTATGACTCAGAAAATTCATTTACTCATCAATTATATATAATACGAGAGCTGAGTACTGTTTTAGGTGAGAGGATACAATATGAGCAAAATGAACACAATCCATGCCTTTAGCCTCATCTGTAAAATGAGAATATCATTGAGACTAGCTTCTCAATACATGTTAGCCCTTCTCCACTCCACTTTCTCTTGTTAATAAAAAGCTGCAAGGCCATGCAGAGGGAATCCAAACACCAGCATCCTTTAAGGGACAGCCTGCATCTGTTGTTTGAATTTTGGAAAATATTTACTGCCTTGAACTACAATATTGCCTATAGTTCTAGTCATAGGTTAAGATATGAAACTAGAACTTTATTGTACTTTTCTCTTAAAAAAATGTTGCGGTTTTAGAGAGACTAATCATAAACTTCAATAATAAAGCTAATTTATTGTGGAAATTTTAACTCCTGCTCTAACCATAAAAAGATACATACAATTGTTAATGAAAACACTCCTACATCATTTCAACTCATATAGCCATCTGAAAAGACACAGATACTTTTTCTGCTAACTAACTCGATCATTAATTAAAAGCTTTGGGACTTGTCATAAATCAGGTGCTAGAGGAAACGTCTCTTTTTTTCAGAAAGACTACAGAAACACTGAACACTACTAGGTGTTGGGGATTGAATCATGGCCCCCACAGAAGGGACATTCAGGTTCCAACCTCTGGTCCTGTAGGTGTGAACCCCTGTGTAAACAGGACTTTTCATTATCTTATTAGTTAAGGTGTGCCCAAATTGACTGAGAGCAGGCCTTGATCCAATATGGCAGAAGTCCCTATAAGCAAAGGAAATTGGACACAAAGAGAAGCCACTGGGAGCAGCCAGAAACTGGAGGTCAACAAAACCCAGCAGAGGAAGGAAAAGAGGCCATCTTGTGCATTACCACGTCACGGAAAAGCAAAGGTAAATTATCTTCAGCAGCCAACCCCAGAATGCCACAGTCTTCAGGGAGGCAGCTTTGTCTTTCTGATTCCTCAGCTTTGGACTTCTCCTAGCTATGAAACCACGAGCCAATGAATTCCCATCATTATGCCAACCAATTGCACGGCATTCATTTTAGCAGCTAGGAAACTAAAGCACTAAGCACATTACATAGTTCAAATATACTACATATGTTCATTTTAAGATCATACTTATGCTGTATTTCATGAAAATAGGCTGAATGTCCTAAAACATTTGCCTTTTAAATCAAATTCAGAGAGGGAGAAATGGGAAATAACAACATGGACTCTTTTCTGATATTGGACTTTAGTAGATCCCAAATTTGTAAAGGAAAGGACAATTATGATATTGTAGACTGGAACAAAAAATTTAAAAGAATATGACTCTACATTGTCTTCTATTACCTATGAGATGCTAAGAAAACAAGTTGGTCAACAGAATTATCAGTAGGAAAATTATAATAATTAACAGTGGATTTTCATGACTTTTTTCTATTTACTAGGAAGAAAAGGAAAATAAGAAAAAAAAGCATGGAAGAGGCTTGACTTTATTTACTATCACACTACTGCACCTTAGCATATGGTTGCATAACAAAAACTGTGGGGATTTCATTCATAATTTGAATTTTCTCATGTGTTTGATCTTGTGAAATTTGCCAACATTGATCTCCATATGAGTGATCAATAGCTTGTTTTCCTATTTTGTCCTTCTTGTTAGGACTTGTTTCTCACTTTTACCATATTCTGCCTGGGGGAAGAAGTTTGTTAATATATGCCTTTGAAGAATAACTTAGCCTCAATGAAAAAAAAGAACTTTAATATCCTTAGTTAATTCATGCTATAATTTCTCAGTATTCCCTAAAAAGGGGTAAAAAAAAGTTTTTCATGGAAAAAAAGCTATGTTAGTGACCTTTTGTTTCTCCCTAAGAGGAAGAAGTCTGACAGGTAGATATATGGAGAGTTTGTTATTGTAAATTCCAGATCTTGTGATTATCTCTGACTCAACTTCTGGGGTTTTATCTGGAATTCCTGTGAAGGGTCAACAAGTGTATGACTGCTTGTCTTCACCTTCACGTGACCCTAATTTTAAAAGTACACCTTACAAGATTCAGAAGTAGATTATAGTGCTGCATTCCAGCAGACAAATTTTGGAGTGGATGCCTCTGAGAACATATAATTAGTTCAAGCAACCAAAAATTTACAACTTTTTTGATATGTTTATTTATATCCAATTATGATGTATTTATACCTATATATACACACACATACTTTTGTCTGTCATTTGTTGTAGAGTTTAAAGAAAAAAATCTACTAACTTCTTGACAACAATTTTTTCAGGATCAATGTTCAATTTTACTGTTTCTGCCTAGGGGAAAAAAAGTAGTAGTACTGCTAAAGTTAAATGATTTCAAGTATGGATAGAGATATGGAGCTATAGATATATTTACATAAATACTTTTTCATAGATCAAGGCATGCTGAAGATTCATATTAAAATTTTCAGAAAAGCAAATGCATATATAGCAACACACTTTGGTAATGTATCTCATCCATACATATTGGAAAAAATTGAACAGGAGCCGTTGCGAGTGAATTTTAAGTACAAAATTTATTCAAATTCAGTGGTCCCATGCCTTCAATTACTATGGTACCCCTTGGTCATTGAGCACTGTTAAAGATGGCATAACTACTATTATAGGATGTAGAAATTGGTTTGCTAAAAAGAACACTTCTGCAATGGGTAACAAACTTAGAAGAAAGAAAATTACAGGTGAGTGCTTCGAAAATTTCTTGGAAAGGAGATGTTTCAGTATAACACCAGAAGACAAGGTTTTTTGTTTCATTGTTTTTAGTGTTGTATAACATAGGTTCCAAGCCTGACTCCACCATTGGCTAGATGTGTGATTTTAGGTAGTTCATTTCACCTCTCTAAACTCATTTTTCCATAAATGAAAAAGAAAAAAATCATGCCTATCTCATAGGACTGACATGTAGGTAAAAACTAAAATACTTGGCATGATACCTGGCATGTAAGCAGTAGTTGTTGGTGTTGCTAAAATGTCCATTGTAAATTGAAAATTATATACTAATTGGAGGATAAACACAAACAGCCAAATAATACAGATTATTCGAATGTTACTACTATAGTCTAACTATAAGGTCCCAATTAATGTCAAATGCACTATATGATAAAATTATATCCTTATTATTAGAAAAGGAAAAGAATTTCAATAAAGAACCAAGCCATGGATTTGGCTTATTGTCTGAAACAGAATACATGGAAATCATAAGCCATGGGTGCAACCGTCTTTTGTGATATACTTACCCCTTTGACATTGCTGAAGACGTATGACTAACCAAAAGCTGAGAACATTTGAAAATATAAAAGCATGAAAAATGCCTCTAAAAGTAGCAGTTATGTAAGATGAATTCTTAACGATTATATGGATGAAGAACTCTAGCATATTCATATGCTAGAGCAAATTTTCCCTTTTCTAGTAATTTGAGAAAAATTTGTGCTATGCTGAACATATTTGGGGAAACAAAAAGACATACAAAACTCAGAAAGGAAAATCTAAAAGACCATTTCCAGTTATTATATTATTTTGTGGAAGCTTTCCCATTGTTTTCATGGAAAATTTTATCAAGCTGCAACTCACTATCCCCTCACAATTCTACTGTGCTCATATGCAGCTTTTTAGTCATTTTTTATTAAAATGATTGCTATTGATCTTATAATTTTTAAAAATATCAATATAATCAAACTGAATATTTATTTAGAAAGAATCACAGAAAGCCAATGGAAACATGATTCAGACACAGTGACCTCTCCCATCTGATCTGTAATTAAATATTCTTGCCTTATTTTTGTGATCTCTCTTACATTATTGTCCTAAATTATTTATTATTTAAATATGACAAATGTATATATTATTCCATCTTTCCGATATTTATCACCAAATCTTTTGCAGGTGTCTTAATGAAGTAACCTCATCAGTTATTTGAATATTTACCAGAATACATAATAGGTAGTCAAAAATATTCATTTGAAATCTCTGATTCATTATGTGTCACTGATAATTAAGTACACTGCCTTATTAACAAAAAACTGAATCCTGATTATCCTATAATTAAATATTTTCTATGACAAGTAAGATCCAACTGAGCCCAATGTCCTTATTTTGCATTTTCAGTTCCTCTTTGATTAGCTCACTTAATGTACCCAAATTTTCCAGTAAGAATATTGTATATAAGCCTCAAACTATCAAATAAATAATGTGTGCTGGTTTGAAAGGATGTCTGTACCCTAGAAAAGCCATATTTTAATCCTAATCCCATTTTGTATAAGCAGCTGCTTCTTCTAATCCCTACTCAATACTGTATGTTTGAAACTGTAATTAGATCATCTCCCTGGAGATGTGACTCAATCAAGAGTAGTTGTTAAGCTGAATTAGGTGGAGACATGTTCACCCATTCTAGGTGGGTCTTTATTAGCTTACTAGAATCCTATAAAAGAGGAAACATTTCAGAGAAAAAGAGATTCTGAGAGAGCAGAATGGCATAGCCAGAAGAACCAGAGTCTACCAGCCAGCGACCTTTGGAGATGAAAAAGGAAAATGTCTCCCAGGGTGCTTCAGGAAACAGGAAGCCAAGAGAGAAAGCTAGCAGATAATGCTGTGTTCACCACTTGACTTTCCAGATGAGAGAGGAACTCTGACTGTGTTCACCATGAGCCTTTCCACTTGAGAGAGAAACCCTGAACTTCATCGGCCTTCTTGAATCAAGGTTTCTTTCCCTGGATGCCTTAGAGTGGACATTTCTATAGACTTGCTTTAATTAGGACATTTTCTTGGCCCTAGAACTGTAAACTAGCAACTTATTAAATTCCCCTTTTTAAAAGCCATTCCATTTTTGGTATATTGCCTTCCAGCAGCTAACAAACTAGAACAGATTTATTTATACATTTCTTTGATTTTAAAAAACTTTATTACTTAATATCCATGCAGAATAGAGTGTGTAATATACATAATTAGTTTAAAGAGTAGTAATAAAATAAATGCCAATGTTCCCACTAACTGACTAAAGTAATTGGGATTTTACACGTATCTCTGAAACTTCCTATTTTTTTCATCATTGGTTGCACCATCCCCTTGGTTGCACTATCTCCTACTAGAGATAACCACTATCCTATTGGTTGCACTATCCCCTACCAGAGATAACCACTATCCTAAATTTTGTATTAGTATTTCTCTGCTTTTCTTTATGGGTTTTGCCACAAATATCTATTTACTTATACACCCTACTGTTCTTTTTTGGCCTGAATTTAAATTTAATATAAATAAAATCTACTGAAGAAACTCTTCCATGACATGCTTTGATACTCAACATTCAGTTTTTGAAACATGCTGATGCATGTAGTTATGCATCATTCAATCTTAATATAATTCCATTGTCTGCATATATCAAAATTTATCTATGCATTCCACTGCTAATGAACATTTTGAGTGTTACATTCTTGAATGAGTCTCCTACTCTGAGAGTAATTATAGACCTACTGCTGGGTTATAGGGTATGTACATATTGAAATTTACTTGGTAAAGGCAAAATGTTTTCTGAAATAATTTATAATACAAGAATGTATGGGAGTCCCCATTGCTCCTCATCTCTGCAAATACACAATCTTGTCAGAACTTTTCATTTGTGTCTGGTAGGTATATGTTGAACCTTTAATTGATATTTACCTGATAACCAATGAGTTTTAGCATTTTTTCATATATTTATTAGAATTCATGTTCTCTTTCTAAGAAGGAAGGGTTTGTTTGTCTATATTTTGTTTTGATTCACAGGAAAAAATATACGTATGCATTCTGGATACTAATCCCACTTTGTGATTTACTGTCTAACTTTTTTGAATAAACAGAAGTTCTTAATTTTGATGTACAAAAATGTTCAATGTTTATGTTTTGGGTTTAAAAAAAAATCTTAAGAAATGATCCCCTATTTCAAGTACATAATGATATTTTCTAATGACTTTTACCATAAGTTTTGAACTTCTGCTTTTCAAATTAAAAATGTTTTCCCAACTGGAATTGATTTTTGTGGATAGTGTGAAGTATGGATTTAACAGAATTTCATTTAATAATCCATCCTTTTCCCAATGCCATCTCTGTCCTCTACCAAGTACTATATACATACATGTGTCCATTTCTAGGCCTACTAATTCTCATTCATCAGTCTACTTGTACAGACACAAAACTATCTTACTGTAAGTTTATTTAAAGTCTTGATGTGACCTAGAGGTAAGGTTTTGATAGGCAAGATACAGAACTCAGAGATAGGAGACCAAATGTTATTTTCCTTATTTCTAATAATGTCTTTACCTTATAATTTATCATCTTTCAATATAGCAATGTATATTTGTTTTGTTCAAAATGTGCCCATATATCTTTTTTTTACCGTTTAGTTAGAAATTTCATCTTTATATTTTAGTTTTGTCTCTTTTATAGTATGTACAGCTGGATTTTCTTTTTATTTCCATTCTGAAAAGCTTTGTACTTTATTGAAGAATTTCTTCTACTTATATTTGTTGTAATGTTGATATACAACATTTGGACTTATTTCTAGCACCTTATTTTCTTCTATTTTTCTTATTACATGTTCCTCTACTATTTTCATGGTTCAATCTTCTATTTCTATTCCTTTAATGACTACCCTAGAAACGTAATGTATGTTACTTAAATGGTCTAGTGTTAATTGTATCATTAACTCCAACAATAATAACATTTGAGTTTGCAGACAGGTGAAAAGAAAGTAAGTTTAGGCCCTTTTACTATTTGGAGAGATGTTAAGGTTTGGCAATCTTTATACCAGAAATACTTTAGCTTAATTTTTTAGTTGGTTGTAGGACTGAACATAAACTGACAGTAGGAAAGAGTTTTTATAAGGTATTCGCAGGGGAGACTTGTTTTATTCACCTACAACTGAAGACAAAACAGGCATATAACCACAACCTCCCTTTGCAGATTAGGTTTGTTGTGACCACTGTTTGTTTTTCCTCATTTGCTTTTGTTGTTCTTGCTGTTTTTTACCCATTGAATATGATGCCTTTACAAAAATATCAGATACCATCTTCCAATTTGTGTAAACCCATGATATGCCTCCTATGTTTGCACAGTGCATCTAGCTTATTAAAATCAAAACTCTTGGCCAGTGCTTCTCAAACTACCTGCCTTAAAGAACAAGTTATTTGTTTTTTAAATTTCTAACCCTTTCGAAGCAAATACTGTAGTACTATAGTAAAATTCATTTAAAACATTTCAGTAATGTTAAATTATATTAAATCTTCTCTTTGAAAGGTACTTATTCTAGAACACAAAACATTCTATATAAATGGATTTTAAACATCTTGTGCATCATGTTGCCAAAATGGAAAACCCATATTTGTTTTTCTAGTTTTGAAAAAATTATTTTAAATAATTGTACTATATTCTAAAATTAACATTAGAAATTACTTCTTTCCCTAAAATATTGTACTGCTGACTTCTGCTTTGGATGTCAATTTTGAGAACTGATACCTTAAAATTCTAGGTTGCATTTACTTTAGAAATGAAGTAAATATCTCCTTTAAAATAATTGAACTCACTTCTGTGTTATTTTCCTAATAAAGTTAATAGCAATTCTAACTGTACTGTTTATAAAGATTAATGCTTTTTTTCACTGATGCATATGATAGAAAGAATCTTTATCTTCAAAGGCAATATTTTTCAAAGGTGTAACTGCTTTTCAATGTTGTAACTATATCACAATACTGTATATTTACAAATAAACACTGAAACACAGATCTATTTGAAAAAAATATGTTAACTACTTCTTAAGTTAATCGTCCCTAAAAGTGCCTTGGTTTAAGGTACTTTTTTATGTGCCATTTACTATCAAGATTTTTTTCCACTTAGAATTGAATTGAAGGGTGAAAATATTGCATAGACATACAAGATTCATGATGAAAGAAAACAAGACATGATGAACCCTGAATTGTAATTTATATACATTCAATAACTATTATATACATAGCAAGATCTGGATGGAAACTGTACTATATTGGCGAACACAATACTACACGAACTACAAAACACAAATCCAGACAGGAAATAATTTCTTACTGACATTGTGCTTCATTGAAGAAATTAGAGCTATAATGTCACGACTGCTGACATAAGTGCAAAAATTCAATAGAAAATTAACCTGTGAAGTGTTATCTGGCAGTTAATATTGAACCTGTACTATGAAAGGTTAAATATTTTTAATGTCACTGCTGAAATGGAAGACAACAAAACAAACGGAGTCCATGAGTTTTACCTTTTAAATGTATGAAGTGGAATTAATTTGAATAGTTTGCTAACTATTTCCGTCCTGTGAAGAATGTATGGACTTCTCAAAAATTTACCAAAGTTTGTTTTTCTTATATGCATTTATATGCTATAAGCTAATTTGAAATAATGCAATCAGCATTATTAAATATTGATAGCAAGGAAAATAAGCATTGATGAAGGACTTATCCAAAGAAACTCATATTCGCTGATGTGGGAGGAGCTAGCAGAAATTTTTCCAGCCATATTTTATATTTAACTTAATGTTCTATAAATTGTTTGTAAAATTGACTGAAAACTATCTATCTGCTTATGTTGCACTTCCACCAACACCCCTTCATAAATGTTACCCAGTACATTTTTCATTAGAGCAATAAATACCTTTTATCAAAGCCCTTATGTGTCCATTTGTATTACATTCCCAAGATCGTTGTAACCAAATTTAAAGGCATTTTAATAAGTAAAGCAGAATGAAGATTCATTACTTCTTTAAAAATCCTATTTATTTAATGACTAAATGAATACGGTACACAAGTCGACATTCCTAAATATCTATTGGCTAGCTCTTGAAATACAATTTATAGGTGATTAAATGTGCCCTGAGATGAGAAATAGCATTTCAGCATTTCCAAGACTGTTGACACTATCGATATCTTAGAATAATTAATAAAAACACTTCAGCAACTTTTGCCTATAGACCTTGAAAACTGTAAGGTATTCCATTCAAAAAACGATGTCTGGCTATTCATTCATACAACCTTCTAGCAGAATATATTCAGTAAAATGCATTTAATTTAGATTTCAAATATTCTCTTATAAAATTTCATTTAATACTAAATACTCAGTTTATGTGTTTTATTTCTAAGTATATTTATGAATATACCTTAATGGTCTATTATGTAATGAATTCCTTAATGGTCTGTTATGTAAAGAACTACATGGAAACCATACTGTTTAAAGTTTGTTAACATTTTAAAGACTATGTTAAAATAACTGAAAATTTTGCATTAAAGAATTATTAGGTATAATAGCTAAGAAACTCCTGTTTAATTATTTTACATTAAAATTTTTGTGCATACATTAATACAGCAGAATCTATACAAAATGTCTAATATTAGTTAAAAGACATTGTATTAATTAATCACAAAGTGAGTCAAAATGGAGCAGAATGTTATCTTTTGAGATTGAACTATACCTAAAATTTTAAAGAGAAACTTTAAAAGTTGCTACAAACATTTAATAGGAACAGAAAAATTATTAAAGTTGACTTTATAACTTTCAAATAATTCAAAATACATCTTTATTTGAAGCAATTATTTAACACCTGTGTTCAGAAATTTAAATACCACATTTGTTATAAACATCGTGTCTCAACCTCTTCTACCTCTGCAACCACAATCATGCCTTCACACTGGAAAAATATCCTGATACCATCCAAAAAAAAGAATTATAGAATGTGATGGAGAAGTACTTTTTCCAGATCAGAATGAATTACTCTATACAGTCCAATTCCAAACAAAAATTCTTTTTTGTAAAAGAAAAATAAGGATAAACACCTGTCAAAAAAAGAAATAGCTGCCTAAAAAAGCATTAAGCATGACTTCATACATATTAGCTTGGCAGAATGCAGTAAAATCTCCCTCATACTGCTGAAATCTGTTATTTTCCTGCTATCTTTCAGTGTCATCGCATATTATGCGATCCAAGTGGTGACATCAGAAAAACTAAACGGAGGACATTTGGGCATTCTGGATCCGGGCATACACAGGCAGTGAAGAAAGCTGACCTTTGAAAGAGGACAATTCATGTTTGCATGGACAATTCATGTTTACATGTCTCATGCCTGTCTGCCTTCCACATGCTTGGCAAGATGATGACCGCTCCCAGCTATGTTGATCTATTTCTATCCACTCGGCTGACCGTGGAGGAGAGACAAATGATCTATCTCCCAAGAGGTTTCTTCTTTGTAAATGTCTCACATAATCAGAGAAGGATACTGGTAAACATAAACAGGTATGCTAGTGCGTCTAGCCCCACTTGCTACCTGCATCACTTTCACTTGCTTCATCTTAAAGGTCACTGAGAATATTGCAGTGAAATGGCCCAGGGAGTGAATCTTTGCAACAAGTGACCTCTGGCAAAGGTGCATTTCTTCATGGATAATCCGACTACAATGTTGGTTTAATTTCCCTCCGGCAAAAGAAAAAGACTTTGGAAAGCAGTGTCTTCCATGTTACCTAGGTTCAACTGTATGAAATTGCCAATAAGTGAACATTTTTGATCCATAAGAACAATTTCTTCTGATTCAACCCTACATTTTATACTTTAAAATAAAATTTAGGAAATAGTTACCACCTCTATTTTTAGTTCATATTTGTATGTTCTTGAACACATGGAAATATGGTTTATCTTCAATAAATAATTAGAAATCTATAACTCTTTGTTCATTGTTGGTCATATTCTGACTAGGGATGGGGAATGTTGAAGAATGACCAAAGTCAGAAACAGATAAGTAGTCTTCAACACATTTTCATCATTACATGACCCTTGTTTACTCCACCCAATCTATCTTACTCTTCTGTCATGTAAGTTATATCATAGCACCTACAGGGATAGACAGAGGACTTTAGGAAAAACAGTGCTCTTATGTGAAAATTTAAATAGGTGGACGATATAAAAAGCACACTATATTTATAAATGGATGCAAATGTCCTTCTGAATTCTATAGACACAAACAGTGGTGTCATTTAGTAAAACATTACCAGTCTGAATTTAATTGCAAGAGAAAAATACCTGCATTTTTATGCCTTTGAAGATATGTCATTCAAATGTCTGAATTTACTAGCCAGTGCTAATCAATGAACTTCAGAGAGTTTAAAGTACGGTTGCCAGATGAAATATAGGATTTCCAATAAATTTTAATTTCATGTAAATAACACATTTTTTTGGTGTAAATTGGTCCCAAATAATCCTTGGGAGCTACTTATACTAAAATATTATCCATAGTTTATCTGAAATTCAAATTTAACTAGGCGGCCTGCCTTTTTTAGTTCCTAAATCTGACAACTCTAAAAACAATGTATGGTGAAAAGGAAAAAAAAAAAGTCTTCTTGACAAATCCAAAGAATGAATGAGCACCTCTGATGTAGTAAAGGGAGTTGGTCAGAATCAGAGACTCTGAGCACTCTCCAAACCGTAGACGCTCCATTAGCCTCTGATGACTCCACCATGTCTTCCATCATGTCTGGAAGTTGTTGGATTTCTTGTCTCTTCCCATGTGTTTTCTTTCATACCGGCTATATATTTCACTGGTTCTCTCCCAGATGTAGAAAAGCATTATGAAATTGCTTTCATCACTTCAGTTTAAAATTACATGCAGATTTTGATATTTACATGAAGCCAACGAAGACCAACATTGAAAAATACTATAGCTGAACGGAGTAATTAATTATAAGGTTAGAAGATAATATAATTTCGCTAATTACTCACAGCTTGGTACCCATTTTCGCCATGCCGCCGACAACTGCATGTTTTTAATCTCCATAATAACAATGATGGTATACATCATTAACCCTATTTTACTCTTTTTTAATTTTGTATAATACCAATAACAAAGATCATTAACCTCTGTTCTGTTTAACATCTAATCAGCCATTTTAGTTAAATAAATATCATAGAAAACATTAAACATCACTTTGCCAAGCTACACTGGCTCTCAGGAGGGGAATACTTCCTAATGTGTTATAGTAACATCAGTTTATTCCACAAGTGTCAACCATGAGTGCTGAGTGGTAACGAGGAAATGGATAAAGAACAATTTATGGCTTTAATCAAATTAGTTCAAAACAATCTTTTACAAAGTAGTTCTAAATCTCGTTTGTATAATTGCACTGTGTGTATGAAGTTATTTTCTGAAGCTATTTATAGAAGAGCACTGTCCTGTTACTGAGATACAGGCAGTTGATTGCACATGAGGTTGCCAAGATAGTGAAACCCAACATGTCACTGAAGGAAATGTCTGAGAAAAATTGCTCTCTGAGACACAGAACACCTGTGTGGGATAACTGGTCTTGCTAATAGTTACATTAAATCAAGATCTTATTAAGGGCAATGCACCTGGCTTCCCATAGCATTTCGATGAGTTTATTTCCTGAAACACCATTTCACACAATCAGTGAGAGCAAAAGAACTAAAATGGTCAATGAGCCTCCTATTTAAAATATTTAACAAAGCCTTGGCCCAGATTCCAAATACATGGCCATTTCTCTACACACACGCACCCTTGTTAGCTCACTTGCCTTAATAAGAGTAATCGTGAAGCTCAGACTGTCACCAGAGCTACTCCGTCTACCTGCAGTATGGGGCTTAGTTAGGAAAATGGGGAAAGGGAGGTGGATCAGAACCACTGAGAAGAAGAAGAGGCTGCAGTAAAATTGTTGCTATATATCTATATATATATATACACACACATATACATACATATATATGTAATGTGTATAGTACTATATACTATAAATATATATATATATTTATAAATATATATATATATTATTTAGAGAGAAAGCAAGAGGTCTTAGCAGGGGCTATTAAGGCAAACTAATACCTGACTTGACAACTACCAGTGTTTGTAAAATGTCTCTCTGCCTCTCTTTAATTTCTGGCCCAAGATTATAGACCAGAATATTTTTTTTTTTTTTTTGGAAAGCAAAAACATTATGCCATATTGATTTAACATATTGAAAAAGAAAGGTGCTACCTCTCCAAAGGTACATTTTTACATCCTGTTTAATTTCCTATCACTAGCACATCTCTGAAAATGATCTAGGTGCTTTTCTATCAGATACGTTGCATTATCTATTTTTCAAACAAACATTCCATTCCCCTGATGTATTTGTTCTCTATATCTCTCAATCGGAGAAAGGACAAGAAGAGAAGAAACGAAAGAGAACTAACGAGAGAAGAAATGAAGGAAGCTCCTGTTGAAGCAGGAAGAGAAAGGCGTAAAAAGGCGTGCGAGTGTGAGTGTCTTACCAGCAGGCTATGAGGGCCCGCTTGCACCACGGTCTGTATGTGTAAATACAGACAGTAAAATGGCTTTACACACACACTCATTTTTTGACTCAGTATTAAATAACACTCCTTACAAATATTGTGTTTCGTTTTTGAATGCCACAGGCACAATATAGAACTCAGGACTCAGAAAACTGATAAAAAATTATTTGAACAGACACATGGCCCAAAGAATTGGGATTCGTTCCCAATCCTGGCAGAATTGGGATTCGTTCTTCCCGAAAAGAATATGCTGAAAGAAAACCTAGCAGTGATTTATCTTCTTTTGCCTGCACACATTTAAGCCTCTTCTATTGTTTTCTGAAGGAAAAGGAACATGGCTTAATTAATTAGAAAAGAGTCCGGCATCTTCTCTTTGATTATTCTACAACTCTGACAAATTCCCAGAGTCAGTCCCGCAGAAATGTCCAACTCCGGCTCCACTGTGTCCCCAAAGGTGGCCTGGGTGAAAAGGACCCTCTCTCTATAGGATGGTAAGTGGGACACAGGATTAGGGAACACTGGGCAGCGGCAGAACCCTGCAGCAGTTCTCCTACCTTCTCTGGACTCCAGTTATTGCCTCCTAACACGAGCAACTGAATGGCTCTTATTTGTCCTGAACTTGACTTCTCAACTGAAAGCATAGTCTGTATTACATTAGTGCCTGTATCTATTTAGGAGTTCCCTTCTTTTATGGGCAGTCTTTAAAGGCTAGTGGCGCAGTGCTTTAAGCAGTCTTTGACAAGGTACTCAATAAATGCAGAATCTTATCTTAACAAAACCTGGTCCTGGTTACTTACAAAACTAAGTGATGATGGCATAACAACTTTGAATGTTCTGTAGAGTCATGCCAGAAAAAGAGACGGCCTTTCTGCATTTTCCTATGCCTTGTTTTGGCTAAAATTCCTGGTTTCTGAGCTCCCAGTGCAAAACACTGTTGATTTAAGACACTAAATGAGCTATATTGTCATATAAGATTTGTTGACATTTCACACTATCTTAAGAATAATTTATAACAGGAGCACTGTTCAAGGGGAAAAAAATCACGATTAAAATTTAGAGTCACCGTAAATTAAAAAGTGATTGCTTTGGTTGTAGCACATTAGATTATCAAAATACAGTAAGTATTTATATTTTAAAATATGAAACATCAATGTCAAGTGATGTCTTTATTTAACTCTGAGGTTTGATAGGGTGGGCTTTGGTTCAAAAGAAATATATTGAAAGTAAAAATATCACTACAAGGATATATATTTATATGATTAAATATTAGACATATATCACAATAAGTGTTTTAAGTAGACAATCATAAATATATTCTTGCTTCTTATTAAAATTAAAGCATTGTTGCTATAGAGGTTTTATATTAGTGAATTCTATTACGATGCTTAATAATATTAAAAATGCACAATTTTAAGATTTGTATTACCAATGCTGTCCTTGATATCTGATAAATGTTTTCATTTAAAAAGTTAAAATCAGTTCTTATCTCAAGCAGCATTTTATGTACTATATTCAAAGATGTAAGTTGAGCACTGACAAATTTATCATAAACTGCCAGGGCATCTTGAATCTTCTACCCATTATTAGTCAGGACTGAATTCGTAAACCATGTCTTTAAACTTTTAGGAACCTGCTCTAAGATTGCAAAACTATTCTTCTCATAATGTAGCCTGAATTCTCCTTTAGACAATTGACACTCACAATAAAGATTTTTTAAGAGAACACAAATGACTTTACTCTCCTATCCATAACATTAGGAAAAGCAATATGAAATTTTCTGTTTTTGTAAGTCAAAAAAAAATCAGCAATTTCACAAAGTTCAACCTAATGTTATTCTAGGCAGGTTTAATGTTCTTCATAAAAGTCATTTCTGATACAACTATATTGAATTCAAATTTTTCTGGGTTCCTTCATCAAGCTTACCATAGAAATTATGACTGCTTCATTAACAGATAAAAGACTAAGATTTGATGTTAGCCTATTTTCTAAATATGGAAGTTATGTATCCAGTGCTATAAACTTTTCTGATAGAATGTCTGATATTTAAACTGAACATTTCCCTACTCTAGAAGCAGTTATAAGAATCTAAAATTTGCAAAACTTGGCATTACATTTTTTTTTGGTTTGGGAAAATGTAGTTATTTATTTTGGAATGTACAGTTCATTTGTTTTGGAAAATATGTTATTTGTTTTAAACTACAATGGGTTTTGTTATTTTTGCTTTTAAACTAATTAATAAGCACTTTTTTTTTCATTTCTCAGTTTAATACCTAATACGATGACTATCAATAGAGAGAACCCATAAGAGTCAAAGCTCTTTGGGGTTTTCAGTAATTTTTAAGAATGTAAAATGTCTCTGGGACCAAAAAGTTTGAGAACCACTGGATTAATTAAAGAGATAAATCAGACAAAGGAAAGGGAAGCAACGACATAGACATTTTATAAATCATGCTATTCTTCCGTCTTAAGGAAACCTGCCCTGGACCTGTTTCTAATAAGGGTGGATCTGACAGGCAGAATATCTCAGGACCTCATCTCATGACTCACTCGGGAGGAAAGGAGCCTGGGGTGAGCACGGAAATTTCCAGAAGGCATGGCTCTCATCCTGAGACCTTGTAATTTTTTACTGCTCGCAGGTGCTACAGGGAAACTTCTGAGCAAAAACAATCAGATACATTACTATAGCACAGCAACAGGTATTCTCTTGCATGACCCGTTGATTTTAGAAATCATTTCAAGACTTGTCAGATTCTTTTGTCCGATGGCAATCTGGAGAGATCAAGCAAAACAGAGAGAGGTGTTTTGCTCTCACTTTACAGTTGGAGAAACTAAGGCAGAATGTTTCAGGGTTTTACCCTAAGGTAGCCGGATTGTGTTACAGTTGGTTACGGAACTTGTGATAACTGCTTCCAATCACAGTACTTTATCCATTAGGTTGGTGTCCTGAAAATGACTTTGCAAACACTGGAAATATCTTTCACAGGAAATCTTACTCAGGAGGCCTGTTATACAACACAGGTAGAGAGATGCTGCTGGTGAAAGAACCAGCGATCTAGATTCTCACCCACTCTGCCTCCCTTTAACTAAGTACCCGTGGGCCCCAGTCTGTTTAAAACCCTCTCTTGTTTATTTTTCCCCTTTTCCCTCCAACTCCCGCTTCCATTACCTTGCCACCATATCACCTTCTTAAATGTTTACCATATTTTCTTAATATGCATGTATTCTTATAAAATACGGGGTGTTGATTTTTGTGCATATGTTTTAATTTGCACAAATAGTATTATTCTATAAATCTTGTTCAGCTTCTTGCTTCTTAAAAAAGCAGATTTTTCTTTCTACGTCTAGCTGGCTCGTCTTTATGTACCTGTTGTTCTATAATATACACTAGTGTACCATGTCGTACTTATCTACTTATTCCTTTATCGATGGATCCAACTCCCAACAACAAAAACTGAAGAGTTTCTTGACATATCACATTGGGTACAAGGGGAAGCCTCTCTGGGCCCACCATTGGTTGTTGGGCAAACACCAAAATCCTTTCACCAACGCTACCAAGTTATCTCCAGACCAGCCCTCCCGTCATGGCGCAGGAGAATTCCTCACCACTCACTTGAACTTTCCTATTCTCTAATACTCCAGGTGCTGTTGGATGCCACTTAGCTGGTATTTCATGTTGTGCTAATTGACATTTCTCTGATTGCTATTGCTATCGAGCATTTATTCTAACACATGTTAAATTGTGAATTTTTCTGTCTGTGAAATTGTGTATAGCTCATACATTTTTCCTATTGGATTTCATGTATTTTTTTTTTTGGATTTCTAGTTTTTTCTGTAATTTTAGCTATAAAATTCCTTGCAAGTTTTAGATGCTTCAAGTTATCTTTTTCACAGGTGTCTTCTGAAAGTGAATTTCGTTACGGTGTCTTTTATTCAATAAGAAGCTTTTATTCTTATGCCACATCGTTCTCTCTCTCTCTCTCTCTCTCTCTCTCTCTCTCTTCCTTTGACCTTTTGACCCTATGGCTTCTTATTTTTGTATCTTGTTTAAGAAGTTATTTTTGTTAATCTTTAAGTCTCAAAGATATCCTCCTATGTATTATTCTTATTTTTGTGGATTTAATGTTCACTTTTAGGTCTTAACTTCATCTGGTCTCCATCTATATAGGGGATAAGATGGGAATCTGGCTTTAGTTTTTGACATATAGTGAATAAGTTTCCTGAGCAGCATTCACCCATCTTCCTTTGTAAAGCCTCCTTCATCATATTTCATATGTTTTAATCCAGTCAGTGTTCCTATCTTTTTAGTAGTGAATCGTAAGCATTTCCTGTTACATTAGAACATTTCTTCCCTTTTATTTCCTCCTACTTTTTATCATTCTTTTTTTTTTTTTTTCACGTGGGCAGGCTCTGGGAATTGAACCCGAGTCTCTAGCATGGCAGGCGAGAACTCTGCCATTCAGCCACTGTTGCGCCACCCTTATCAGTCTTTAATTTTGTTTTTCTTCCTTTCTTCTCTCTAATAGCAAGTACAAAATTTTCTTCATCTAGTCTTAAAGTTGTCCATTCACTTTATATTCTTCTAGCCATTATTCAACCATATTATGCTTATATTTCTCTAATAATTTCTTAAATGCATCTATATCCCTACCTCCTCCCACCCCCCACCCCAAAATAGATTGGCATTTCTTTAGTTGAGGGTTGTTTAGAGATTGTTATTTTGTTTTATTTGCACTCTTTTTTTAATAAATAAAACTAACATTTGGTAAATTATTAACTCACACACTTACTTTACATGCATCTTGTAGTTACCTCCTCTATTTATTTCTCTTTTTATTGGAGTGTACATCCTCTATGGTGGGTTTTAAAGGAATGTCTTTGCATGCTACATTTTCTGATTCCTAGTATACATTGGCACATATATTCTTACACACTACATTTAAATTAGAGCTTAAGTAGATTTTTTAAAGTATAGTTTTGAGTACTTTAACTGCATATTTAAAAATAAGGGTTCTTTTGCCCTTACCTTCCTTTATTTAGCTTTTTATTTTACCCACAACCAAAGGTGTAAATGACCTATAGAAATACAGGAAAAACTAAAGGATGGAGAATGGGGCCAAAAGTGGAAAAGCATACTGTGTAGAAGACTTCAGAGTCACACAGATATGGATCTGAGATGAACATGACAGGGCATTACCGTCTACAAATTAAGGCCATGTGTGGGATTTACTCATTCAAAAAAAAAAATTGAATCACCCATTTTTTCAATATTGTATGATAAACCATGAATCGCCTCACTGTAATTCATGAGTTGTGGCCAAGAATCCACTTGACTTTCAGGAGCTGATGGCTGGTTTAGGTGTTTCCCATGATTTATTATACTTAAGTCTCTTGAGGGAAACAGGTTGTACTGTAAAGCCATCATTTCTCTAATAAAAAAATTAATTAAAGTTTAAAAACAAAGATGTTTAAAATATATACATGTAAAGTTTAAAGAAGATGTATCTATGGGTTCATTATTTAATTAGCAAATATAGATTTTGATGTTTTATTATGCGATACATAAAAAGCTTCATATTAGATTTTCACTGGGAATCGTGACTTTATCCTTTTAAGATAATGTTGTCTGACATTACTATACCACCTCCTAGTTTGTTTTTCTTTTTTTGTTAGCCTGTTACATTTTTGCCTGTCCTTTTCCTTTCAGCCTTCCTCAATCACCTTGATTTAAATGAGTCTCATATACCTACATGTAAGAAACAGGTTGGAATCTGGGAAGGCAATGAGCACAGCTGGATGCTGCCCACCCTCATGGGGCTGCTGTTGTTTGGGAAAAAGACATTAAAGTAGACACCACAACTGCCCCACTCACCACTCTATACCCAGAAACAAGCAGAGTGCTTGGCACATGAAAAGGTATAAATAAATATATGTCAATTGAATGGACTTATTTTTTAGAAATCAATTAGTTAATTATAGCCCTGCTAAGTGCTTTGAAGGAGAATTACACAGTGCTAGGAGAACATTTGAGAGAGAGACCTACTCTAGGGGTCAGAAAGCTTCCCAGAGAAGTGACTTTTAAAATCAAGGATGCCAGACAATAGAGAAGGTCTATTCCAGGAAGAAGAAATAAAAATATTTTTCCTTTCTTTTTGGCTATTTTTTTGCTTTCCAGTTTTGCACAGAGTACCATTTATAAAACATGTAACTATATAAACTAAACAAATGTTACACACACAAAAAAAATTCTGGCTAGCATGAGGGCTTAAAACAATCTAAATAAGTTATGGCTGGGCAATCAGGAGATGTCTCCCCCACAAGTGCAATTTAATGGATTTTTTTGCATGTGTAAATATTCAAGGAAGTAAAATTTCATAAATAAATTAAGATATGTTTTCATCATCTATAAAATGAGACCTCCGTTTTCAGCTACTACGAAAATTAAAAAATAGTTCAATTAAACGGCCTTCAGTCCAACTTCAAAAAGGCAAAATTAATCACCCCTAGCATAATACTACATATTAAGCATTCAATAAATGTTGCTGTTGTTCTTATTATTTCTGTATCTGTAGATAAGTAAAAATATAGTTTTTCTGTAAATGTGAATAATAAAAGCTTAGAGGATAATTTTAAGGATTAAATTAAATTAGAATATGTATGTGTTCCAACCCAGGACAACTCCGGGAACAAAGAACACACTAGGCAGAGAGTTGCCCGTGAGTTTTAATTAGGGACTTACAAACAGGAGAAGATTCTTCCCGATGGCGGTTGGTCAGGAAATGAAAGTCAGCACTCTTACAAACGGAATTCAGTGCTCTGCGTTGATCAGAACAGGAGGCAGAGTTTCATAGTGGGCATAGACAAAGGAGGCACAGAGCCAAGAAAAGGCATGTACATGTTGCTAACAAAGTTAGCTTTTTTTCTTAGATAACAGTAACATTTCAAGGTTTCCTGAAATGTACAGGATATAGATTCAGCATTGACACATTATAGGAAAAACAGCATAGATGATCATTCAAAGGTCTATTTAAGTGTTTCCCCATCCAGAGAGGCAGTTTTCTTTCTGTCATGTGCTCTCATCATGCAGGCTACTAGGAGCTTAAAGCTCTGATTTGTTTTTGTTTTTTTCTTTTTCTCTTCTTCTGAGGGAGGGAATCCCCATCCTTGGGTTGCCACAGTATGTAAAGCATATGTTACTATGTTTAGAATTAATAGCTATCAAATTACCTTGTTTCATAGGTAAAAATACATAAGTATATGTTAGAAAGGAAGGCACATTGATGTTGAAGATATGAGTAGTATAAAGAAATTTAGTGTGTTAGAGAAAAGAGTGAATACACGTTTCAAACAGTTGGGTATCTATGACAAAGTTTGAAGAAGAAACAAGGGGCCATGAAAATGAGAAAGTAGAAAGACTTCTAGCATTCACACTGAGATCTCCCCAGGAGATGTTACCATCTAAACTCAGCCATAGAGGATCTTACCGCTCAATAACTGAAAACCAAGAGGCACCATAATTCTATATGAATCCAGACAATGAACAGAAATTAAGCAGAATTTGATTACCTATCATTTTACCTGTGAGATGAGAAAGATCTTAAGTACACAAGTGGGCCAATTATTAACAACTCAAAAATTATGGCTTTGAAAATTTAGCAGTTAAAAAGTAAAAAGTACAAGAAAGAATTAAAAAAGAATTAAACCACTGGCCTGAATTTCTTCTTAGTATTTCTTATGAGGAGAAAGAGAGATGAGAAAGACCAACCAGTATGATCTGTGAAAATTGTTAGCAGATTTACTGGCAGATTGGGGAAAGGATGAACCTAGACAAACAGAAGAAAAGACTATGTCTTAGTAGGAAAGGTAGTGGGCACCTCAGCTCAATGTGTCTGTAAACATTTCATACTGAAAAGGTAAATCAGATGCGCTAACTGTAGTAAACAATGAATCCACGCAAATGCACAAACATCATGGAATCAAAAGTGACAATCTGAAGAGGAGTGTGTACTGTTTAGGGTTCTCAGGGAAGCAACCAATAGGAGATATCTGGAAATAGGAGATATATAAAAGTGTCCCATGCGATCGTGGGGATGCAAGAGTCCAAGCAAGAGGCTGTGACCTGGCAGTTCCAATGAAGGTCCTCAATGAACTCCCCAGGAGAGACTGGCTGGCTGAAGTGGAAAGAGAGAGCGATTCTCTCTTCTGAATTCACCTTAAACCAAGTACTCAGGATTTAAGTCCATGAAATGTCCTCACAGCAACAGATACATCAGTGCTTGCTTGGCCAGACAACCGGGCACCATCATTTGGCCAAGTTGACACATGAACTTAACCATCACAGAGTGTTTATTATTTACTGCAATGTCTCTATGAGGAGAATGCCAGAGATAGAGTGAAATTGGTCAGAATCCAAAACCTCTAAAATGATCGCTTAGAGTTTACTGCACACATACACGGTGGAAATAAAGTGTTTCTTGGATTTTATTGGTCTGATATTTCCAGGATCATAAGTATGTAATTGGGTATGTTTCAGGATGTTACATTTTAAAGGTGCATCCCTACTCTTTTTTTTTTTTTTTTGCCTAATCTCTTAATGCTCTCCAAATCAAATATTTGTACACTTGGGCAATATACAACCTCATGTTTTCCTGTTGTGTTCTGCAAACCGTGTAACAAAGGAAACAATTTGGTACCATCAAATAAATGTTAACTAAACATTTCAAAATTAAGAGTTAGGTCAATGCTATACAGAATATCTGATGCAGTTCTTCCCTGGAGGCAGCATATATTCTAAAAGCAAGAGCATATATAAATTTAAAATAATGTCTTCCAGAGTTGACTGCTAAAGCAATTATCATGAGGATTCAAGTATAAGTCCCACCTTCACCCAAGCCTCTGCATAAAGCTTAGATGGAAAGATGCTGTTAGGCTGATCGCAATCTCCATTTACCTAGAAGAATTTTACCCAGAAATGAATTGTAAAAAATGAATAAAGGCATATGCTTATATTTAGTATCTTATGATGTAAAAGAGGGTTTCTTCAACTTGATTGAGAAGTCCTATGAAAAGAACAAAATGTCATTTATCCCCAGTGTTTAAATACATTGCACTTTTGTAACATCACTTACATTTTCTCCAAATAAAAGATACTTTACATATTTTGGGTGCTTATTGTATGTCAGAGACTGTGAACAGGATATTGAGTGTTCCAAAATAAAAATAAAATGTAGTTTTACCCTTGACAAATGTATCAGGGATTATACTAACCGAGATGAACTTCATGTGGTTTAAATACCTAAGAGGGTATTCTCTTCCTATAAGACAATCTCCAGGGTGGGCCACGATGGCTCAGCAGGCAGAGTTGTTGCCTGCCATGCTGGAGACCCGGGTTTGGTTCCTGGGTGCCGGCCCATGCAAAAAAAAAAAAAAAAAGATGATGTCCAGAAGTGAGCAGCCCAAGGTTGATAGGGTGGCTTCTTGAAGTCATCAGGGAATCGGGCTTCTTTGATCTTTTTCCTTCACTATTCTTAATCCTCAACATCACAATTTGACTATGGAAGCTCTGGCAGAAAGAGGATGGGGGCAGAAAGACACTCCCTACCCACCCCACCCCCTTAAGTCGCTTTCCTTTCTAACCCATGCAACTGCAACTTACATTTCATTGGAGAGAATTTAGAAACATGGCCACACATAGCCACAAGGAGACGTCAGAGGCTTTTACTTAAAAGAGGAGGAGGCAACTAAAAGCCTCTGCCATAGGTAGAAAATAATTAATGCAATGTGACAAATAGGTTAGCACTGGATTTTCAGAGTAAATTTTATCAGTGATAGGCTGAGTACATTAATCCCAAGCAGACTAATTAACATATGTCTATAATAAGGATTATTACGTTACATTCAAGGAATGGGAAGAATGTAAGTGTGGTTGAAAAACTGAACACTAGGATGGGGGTGCAAGGGTAGCTCAGTGGTAAAATTCTCACCTGCCATGCGGGAGACCTGAGTTCAATTCCTGGCCCATGCACTCCCCTCCCCCCCCAAAAAAAACGAGCAAGCAAATCAAGCAAAAAAATATAAATGGTGCTGCAATAACGGGATACTCACATGGAAAAATATTGAAATGTGACCCCGTCATACAGCATACAAAACAAAAAATTGAAAGCTAGGAAAAAGTGGTAGATAAGGATAGAGACAGCTTCCTTTTTTAGGAGAGCATAGCACAGAGTTAAAAGCTCACACCCTAGCATCAGACTGCCTAGATGATATTGAGCAACTTACTTATCTACTTTGTGCCTCATTATGTAAAAGGGGGATAAAAACTAAATGGACCTTGTGGGGTGGTTGTGAGTATTAACTGAGATAAAACGGAAGAAGGCCTTAGAAACCTCGTTTACATTTACTAAGTTTATTTGCTAAGTTTTGGTATATTTATATTTAATACGTTTTGTAAGTACACACTTGCACTAGCAAATGTGAAGGTTTTGTTAATAGGTTTTGTAATTACAACTTGCACTAGCAAATGTGAATGGGTTTGCATGTCTTTGCATAAGGAGCAACAACTCCGGTGGCCTGGAATAATTAGATTTGGTTCTTAGGAAGTTAGCTTTGTTTGGTGTGGTAGAGGATAAACTGGTGGCATGGAGATTGGCTAGGAGGGCATTTCAATTTAGTTGATGAACTTTTGAAAGAAGTCAAGCAGACTGGGTGACTTTTAGACTCTTGAGAATATTGCCAGAATGCTTGCTGGAATGGAATCAATTTCTACTATCACCAAGAGTGTGAGTGTACACCTCATAAAAACCTAACAAGCATCTTCATGTTTTTCTTTAAATCTTTTCAAATGTATTAAGTGAAAATGGTGTTTTATTATTTCTTCATCTTGTAATCATTTCTTAAGGTTGAATGATTGCATAAAGTTTATGAGCTTTGAATTTCCCATGTGTGTTTATATGTTCATATCCTTCTCCACTTACATATTGGAAACAAAGCTTTTCCTACTGCTTCCTCAAGCTCTTCATAAATAAATGACCTTTACCTTTTGCATATCCTATTAGGTTCCAAGATTAAAGGCTGCATGGGGGAAGGGTCAAAGGAGACCTCCCCAGATTTGATTATTGATATGTCAAAAAGAGAGAGGAGAGAGGAGATGTTCAGATGAGTAATGGAGTTGTGGAAGGAGCTGTAAACCCTCCTCCTGGGGGTTTTTAGTCAATTCTACAGAATTCAAAAATACTTTGAGGAGTATATTTCTTTTGGAGAGAAAATGAAGACCCATTGAATCTTGCTTTGAGGTTAGTGGACAGTAAAAGCAGAATTTGTTCAAGGGGACAATCATCCATGGGTTACCCTTGCTAAATGTATTTTGTATAACTGATGTCATTATGAATTGAAATCTCTTTTTCCCTTATGATTTCTAAGTGGTTGCTTCTGGTATATGGGAAAGCAATTTTATATAATCTCTCTAGATTCTTAAAAATACTGAGTTTTCAGTTGATTGTCTTAAATGCTAATGATGATTTTAGTTATTATAATTCTAGATGATGCTAAACCAAAGAGCTAAGTAATGTTTAGATACATAAGAATCAAGGAAAGGATAGTATTTATCAGGGAATTAATAAATTACTTTATCAGCCTTTAAATAATTTTATTCTCTTCGAAATATTAATGTCTTACGCCATGCTTAAAGTTAAAATGAGGCTTCTGAGATCTATAAATATTACTCAGACTGGTCACAAATCTTTATATCAGTTAACCCACAAAAATTTTATATTAAATTCATTACATATACAAAATGTGTACCAGATTGAAAAACCTTGCTGTGTGATACTAAGATAAGAAGCCACATCTGAGAACTGAACTTAAAGAAAGTAAGTGGAACCTTAAGCAATATATGTTGTTTGGGTCTAAATTCCCACCTCTAGAGACAAATGGAAAACTCCAAACAGCAGAGTTTAACAGAAATAGGATATGGCCAAAAAGAACTTGAATATATAGGCTCTGAAATTCTGTGATTAAAAAATAATAAAACTTCAAGTCCTTTGAAAGAATTCTCCACATTTATTTTCTTGTTTAAAAATTTTCTCAGATACATTTGGTTAAATGAAAGTAGCAGGTAACTAAGCAATATGCACAGGGTGGCTCCATTCATGTATTTATCTGTTAACAGATATACAAGAAATTCAAAGGTAAAGGTCTTTGTCCTTTTTGTTCATTTACATTTTCTTTAAATTTTTTATATTAAATACCCATAACTTTTGGAAACGGAAATATTTTTTTTTCTTTGTTTTGCATGGGCAGGCACCGGGAAACGAACCCAGTCTCCGGCATGGGCGAGAGAACTCTGCTACTGAGCCACTGAGACCCGTCCCCAAAAAAATATTTTTAAATAAACAAAAACCTAGCATAATGCCTCTTTTCAGTTTCTACAATAGTTCTATACTCCAGAAACAATTTTGAAATAGGTTTAAGATGAAGTTAAAACTCTTAGGTGAATTTCTGATCAGAGAAACACCCCAGATTTTGACAAAAGATGAACATGAGTATTGAAATCACGTGACTATTAAAAAGTGAGATAAGCATGTGCATATATCTTGATGAGATTGCATTTTTTAAAAAGTGAGCCAAAGCTTTTGAGAAAATGTGATTCCTAACGAGGGCATCTCCATGTCCTTAACTGCCGTGGCCCAAACAAATTGTTCACCAGAGTAGCTTTTTTTTTTTTTTTTTTGTAATTTTCTGGTTTACTGCCAATTCCAGATAATGCCAGGAAGAATGGAGTCAAGAAGAATAGCAGAAAATATATATACAGAATACGGAGAGAGAGATTATAAACAAAATAAGTGTCTGTTTTCAGAAAGGCTGCAGAATGTGGCTGGGTGAGAGGCGCGGGGCACGCTGGACGTGCTGGGGACGGCATCGCGTCCCCCACGAAGGACACGCGCGAATCCTAACTGCCCACCACCACCTCCCCCAGCCCGCCCCTCGCGCTGTGGGAGGACCTTTGCAGGCAGATGTTATTCTTCTTTAAGGTGTGGCCAAACTGAATGAGGATGAACCTTAAATTCCATTTGGCCGAAGACCTTTTAAACACATGAAGCTGGACAGGAAAGTTGAAGCCGGAAGTCAGCAGAACCCAGAGAGGGAGACAACTGGGGCCAAGCGACGGAGGCAGAGATTCAAGCCAAGACAAAGGATCCTGGCGGAGCCACGGGAACCCCAAAGACTCCCGGTGGGCTTCCGGCCTCCAAAATTGTGAGCCAATAAATGCCTATTGTTTCAGACGACAAAAAAAAAAAAAAAAAAAGAGTGTGTAGATCAGATCTTGCTTCTTCTCGAATCTGTTTCTTTCCTAAAATTAAATTTTTCTTCTTTGGATGTTCTTTAAATATTTCTCTAATATCCACTAATTGTGATTTTTCTTTTCTTATACAGCTTAAAGATTTATTTGCATTTTTCCATTTTCCCAGCAAGAACATGCTGTGTATCTACAGTAAATATTAAAAACTTTAGTGATTGATATTTAGTGACTGATGACTGAAATGCCTTGTTAAAAATAACTCTTTTTTTTTTATGCAGAGTTTCACAAACATGAGGTATAGCATCTGGAAAAACTCTTATTCGCACCTTTTTTTTTCCTTTTAAATAGAGAGCTTCAAGTAATATGGACTGATTAATAAACATCAAATAATCAAGTTAAAAGCAACACCTCTCAAATCCTATCAGCATTCTGCTTCTCTGTCCCCTTGCTTTAAATACAGCCTGAACTCAGCCATAGAAATTCGATGCCTTCAGGTGTCCATTTTAAAATGTTGATTTGCCCTTACTGAGGATATATGTATGTACATTTTTGTTGGGAAGTTATTTTCCTGTACTGACAATGAGTTCAATTAGAGTTGAGTGGGCATTCAAGTCAGGGTTTTGTGGGAAACAAGATCATCGGGTAATTTGAAAGTTAACATTAGTCACACAGGTGAAAATCGACTTCAACTATTGATATTAACTGAAGTGTGAGTTAACATGAAACTTTTACTTAAGCAAAACTTTGAAATACTTTATTAAAACTCCACGTTTTCATTTTGAGTGAGTCCAATTGTCATAACTTCATGTGACATCTAGAACACATTTGGAATATTTCCTATCCTTTCTCCCCAAATATTCAATTATCTGAAAAACTGACTAACTTTGATGTTGCTGTGGTATGATTTTGTCCCTATCACTATCACCTGTTAAGACTGCATATCATGCCCTCTATCTGACATTTTTGAGCCACTTATATAAAGTGACTATATTGACAGTTACTCAATCCCTTGAACGACAGTGTTCTATCCTTATTGTACAAAATTATTGTTCATGTTTGGCTAACAGGGATTAATTTGCTCCAAATACAAAAGGGCCCTGAACTCTTTTAGAACATAAAAGCAAATTATAATAGTTTTAAGGCAACAAAATTCTGAGTTACAATGAGCTAATGCTTCAAGATTTCTCTGCATCTTAGAACCCACATATCTTGGTTTAAGATTCAAACCTCTGGACGTAATTATGGTGGGCCAGTAGACTTTTTAGCTGACAAATGACTGGCTGACTTGGAAATCAGATCTAAAAGCCTCCAGAGAACAACATGCTGATATCTTTGAGCTTTGAGCTCTTAGATTTTTCGCAGAGTTTTTGTAAAAGAAACACCTCAGGTATACCAAAGCTTTGTGTAATGAAATCTTTCAGAGCAGCCAGAAAAATATAACTCTTCCCCACCTGGATTCAGTCGTGGGTTACAGCACATTTAATTTCAAGTCAATAGGTTCCCTGCACATCAGCACTTAAGGGATTAAAGACAAGTCTAGTTTTGTTGCTCTAAATGTACTCTTATTGTTATCAATTCGTGCAGCCTTGCAATAAGTTTTCAGTAAATCTAAGATTAACTATTATTTTCTCGCCTATAAATAAAATATAATCATCTTAAAAATCAATGAAGGGAAAACCATCATATCCATTAACCTGGCTCAGAATCCCTCCAGGCCCTTGCTATGAAACACAGTGCTGTGGATCTTTCATTTTATTGAGCTATATCTCTTTGTACGGCAACCAGCAGGCAAAAAAAAAAAAAAAAAAATCAAATCTAAAAATCAAAGAGTACATTCTTTTTTGTTCTGAAAACCACTGAGGCAGGGACTGAATATTCTTTTCTGCCTGGGGTTAATTTTTTTTTTCTACTTTAATTTGCAATCAGATACAATATAAAAGAAAAGGACATTGCCTCAAGTAGCTAGTCCTTTATTACCATCTCTACTGCCAGTCTTCACTTTTTATCACCTCCAGATCCTTTGTTTTTAAAGTCACCTGCACAACCCTGCAATGTTATAAACATCTTCAGTTGTCTTCACCAACTGTCATTTCATACCATCTGCTGTTAAAATCGCAAAAGCAGTAATGCATGGGGGTCAAGGCCACTTTCTTAGGAAGCTGAAAAACAACAGATCCCAGCCATTTAGTGTTTTTTTCTCCCCCTGTCAGCTTTACTACACCCTGGAGTGGACATTTTCCTTTCCTTTCAGTTGCGAATGTTCCTCAAAAGACATGAACTTCACAATAAGGTAGCCATACAAAAACAAGGTTTATAGACAACCCATTATCAACTAGCAGAAGGGGGTGATTAGTCATCTGCTCCACTTGAAAGAGATCCAGAAGAATTCAAGCCAGGATTGCAATGAGAGAAATGCATTTATCCAGATTCCGGAACTGTAGCAAACCTCCCTAAAGTAAAGGGCATAAGCAGCTACTTTTGGGGAGGCTGGAAGTAATCCCAGAAGCCAAGCACCAAGGAGTGGCCAGCTCTCCCTCCAACCCACAGTTCGGTATCCCTTCCCCACGGATCGCCCCACGCCCCAGTCCACCTCCAGCCTAGATGATCCACCCTGAGAGTAGAGCCATAAAGGACACCTTTTGTTTTCTGCTTTTGTAGGCTACTAAAAACGATCGGCTCAATTAAATTAATCCAACAACTTAGTCCAGGTATGGTCTCTAAAGACATAACCCTTTCCGTAAAATGAAATGATCCCTTTTCAGCATATTGCCTTCTCTCTGTTTTCTGCAAATCATTACCAATTCACATAAAATTTTTCAATGCAAAAGACCTGCAATTTTGAAAGTATAAGAGGCCTAGTTTACCCTCAAGGCAGTTCACAGTCAAGTCCAAGTTTCTCCTATCCCCATAAATAAAATATAATCATCTTAAAAATCAATATGAGAAAACAATCAGAACCATTAACCCATCTCAGAATCCCTTCAGCCATGTGTATGAACCACACACTGCTGAGGCTTTCATTTTATTGAGCTGTATAATTCTTTGTGTGGCAACTGGCAAGGGAAAAAGAAAATCAAAGACTCGGGTTTTGTGTTCTGGAAAACCAGACAGAAGTGGAAAAGTAAGAATAGATTTTGACCCTTTTTGATTTTAGAAAAAAATAGATTTTGGAGACCCAGGAAACAATGGTTTTGAGCTACTGGAAAGAGATTAGCTTGGTTTGGCTTCTCCCTTTGACAGTCCTTCCTCATGAGCAATTTATAAACCTGGGTATCAATTTTGAACATTGTCAAAAACTTTTTGATAAGATTTTTTAGAAGAAGAAAAAAGAAAGATTGGTTTTAAAAGTGGAAGCGTGGGCCAAATGCACTGAAAGAGACCAAACTGATTTGGACTCAGGCCTGTAATAGATGAGCTGTGGTGCAAAAACTCATGAATTTGGCCACTCTGTAGCACTGCTTAGTGACCACTTTTTGATTTTCTCCTTCCCCTTTAAAATTCTTTGTAAAGTTCAAAAATGAGAAAAAAAATCAGAAACAATAATTGGGCTTAAAACAACTAACTTTATCATGTAGCTAAAGTTTTATAATGCGTTATAATGTGTCTCACGGAAACATTTCTTAAGAAAATATCTTCCCCCCCCTTCCTTAAAATCCTATTCCTTTGAAAAGATGAAATTCCTCTTCAGTTAATGCAAGGATAAAGTGAATAACCCTCTAGTGGTTATCTAATGAGTCATGAACATGTCAAAAATATAAATAAGGACATTATTAGAATACCTACGCAAAAACAATCTCTGAATGGGATGGAGTAAATCGGTCATTGTAAAAACTGAGAAGAGATCTGGCTCTCGGTAGTCCTTTGAGAAAACAATCTCATATTTTTAGTATTTGGACAACACAAAATTTTAAATACCATTTTGCTCATTATTTCTAAAACCTAATTTAACATCTGGAGAAAGAAAATTATATATGGTTCCTTCAGTGAGAATATAATAAGAAAACAACAGAATCTAAAATATAAATACTGTCTTTCACAACCAAACATATGAAAATCAACCTCCTCTGACCACATCTAAGTTTGAAGTTTTAAATTACATCTTATGCCAGACAATTAATATTATTAAGCAAAAGAGAATAGAAGAGATGTTCTTTCCCATCACTTAGCATATGGCCGTATGTTCAGGCCATTTGCATTTATTGGGATATTTGGTTTTATTCCCTTGATCTGATTTTAGGTTGAATATTTACTATAACTTGTTACTGTTTCTTCTGTTCCCTTTCCTTATGTTTTTTTTTGGCTTGTTTAAGCTTCTCTTCATTCTGCCCCCTTCTCCTCCCTCCCTGAGTAATTTAGAAATAAAATCATGGTTCTTAATTTCACTAATGGTTTAAGTATCATCCCAAATAATCATAATTAAATATATATATAGTAACATATATATATATTATTTGTCTATCAATATTTCATAATGTGCCTTACATCAATATTCTCTGCTTGATCACTGCTTCCTCTCCCCCTCTGCCATTGACAGGAGGGACCATTAGGATATCTTTTATTCTGCAATTCTCTTTCTTTCTCCTGGCCTTTAGGATGCTTCTTCCTACCACAGAATTTTATTGAGATAGTCCATAATTTTTAATTTATAGTTATTATTATGTTATACCTTCCAATGTTTCTTTTTTATTTAACTAATCCTTACTTTATCTAATAAATCCCTAGTCCATTTTTAGCTGCCGATTGGGGCTTAATTATTGCAAGATTTGTTGCTTACCACCCTTTCCTTGCCTTTTTATCTCCCATTATCTTAAGAGAGGTGATCTACTTCCATTGGCAAGGATTAAAATTCTTCCTCAAGGATTTTCCTCAGAATGGTGCCTGAGTGGTATATTGTCAAAGGCTTGATTTCCTCTTGCCCTGACAGATAAATGATGCCTTGGATATGTAAAAAATTTCTTGTTAACAGTTTTTACTTCTGTTTTCTTTTTCTTTTAAAACCACTGTCTTTGGGCCACAGTGGCTCAGCAGGCAGAATTCTCGTCTGCCATGCAGAGACCCAGGTTCACTTCCCAGTGCCTGCCATGCAAATAAAAAACCAACAACACTATCTTCTCTTTATAATTGTCAATGATAAGGATGTTTGCACTAGACTGATTCTCTTTCCTTTATGATTTATTCTTAAAATTTCACCAGGACATCTTTGTTTATATGTCTATTTGCTTGTTTTCATTATACTTAGCTATAAATTTGTTGGCGTGTTGTCATTAAACCTCCCTGGGATGGAATGAACCTTTTCGGTCTCAGAATTCAAATCTACCTTTAGTTCAAGGAAATCTTCTTCAGGTATTTGTTGAATTATTTTGGATTAGTCATATGTTTGCTGGATAATGCTGCCTATATTTAAAGCCAAAATCTTACTTGCTTATAACAACAAGCCTGTTGACGGGTCTGTAGATTGGCTTCCTGGTAGGTCACCTGGTTTTACCTGGGCTCAGCTGGCCTGGCTAGACTCCAGACTGCCATGTAGGATTCAGGTCAACTCCACATACACGTCTTCTTCTGCAACCATAGTAAGGAGACACTACTTGGAAGCATGTAGTTTTTGGTGGAGAGCAAATGCTTCAGAAAGCTCCCAGAAAGTGGCCTGGCCTCTAAGATCTCAGCTAAGAAACACTTTCCAGTGGCCAAGCCTAATCATGAGGCCAAGTCTGGTGTCAAGGGGGCAGGGAAGCACATCCCACCACTGAGGTGGGACAAAGAATGAATGTTTCTGAATCATAAACTAATCTTTCACGTACTGCTTTCCCATATATTCCATTTTTTCTTTGTACAAGTCCTGTTATTCACACGTTAGATCCCCTGGATATTGCCTAGTCACTGCAGACATCATGCTCTGTGATATTGCTTTGTTTTCTAAGTTATTTATTCCCTTTGATCTCTCAGAAGTCTATTCTCAGCAAAGATTATATTCTTTTTCAGTTCAACTATTAAATTTTTCACTTGGAAACCAGTTATATGCATTCTGAAAAAATCCTTTTTATATTCTAATTGTATCTCCCTGAGAGTCATGGCTTGTTTGTTTAATTTCTCTTCCACCTCTTCTGTGAGTTCTAATTCAGTAGAAACTGTCCTTGTCTAGTTGTTCAATTTGGTCTTCTTTGCTCAGGTGATTCAGACTCCCAAAACTAGTTGTGTTCTTTCTTTTTCTTCACAAGGTAATCTTTTCTTTCAATGTTACTACAGGGCAGGCTCTTTGCTTTTCCCAGGGAGTGGCAATCTGACCAGTGATAGAAGACATCGAAGTTTCTGTCCCTGTGGGCCGGCAGCATTAACTGGTAAATGTCATCCTTTTGCTGATACTTAGAAGAGTCTCCTCTGTAGCCAGGGTTCTCTTTGGAGTTGTCTTCTAACTGCAGGCTCTGGAGATGCTTCAGCACACCGCTGTGGTTAGTTCACCCATCAAGGGCCCCAAGACAATGGATCTAGCAGCCCCTCTAGGCCAAATGTAGCAAGGTGACAACTGTACCCCTTTCTGAGGCATCTCGAGTTCTAGACCCCTTGCTCTAGTCCTGAGCAAAGACAAGCCTTCACCTTCTACACTGGTCCCTGACTTTTCTCTCAGTAATACCATGAAGCTACACTTAACCAATATGATAGCCACTTGTCTTAGGTGGCAATCAAGTCCTTGAAATGTGGCTAGATCAAATGGAGCTATCCTATAAGTATAAAATGCTCACCAAATGCTGAAGGCATAGCGCAAGAGAAGCATAAAATATCTCATTAGTATTTTTATATTGATTAAAGTTAAACTAATATTTTAGGTATACTGACTTGAATAAAATATATTATTAGAATTGCTTTTCCTCCTTTCTTTATACTTTTGTTTTTCGTGTGACCACTAGAAACTTTTAAATTATGTATGTAGCCTACAATTTGGTTCACATTACACTTCTATGAAACATCACTGGCGTGGAGAATGAGGCCCTATTGTGCTGAACCCCTTCTAAGAGCCCTTAGAGAAATGCAGACCATCTTTAAGAAGTTACTAGCACGAGGGAATAAGGAGGGAAAAGAGACCAGGGAGGTGTCATCAGGCCACAGGGCCACTTCTCAATAGAGTTGTCTTCAAAATTAGTATAAATTTCATCTGGGGGCCATGAACCTTATTCTTAAAACCATTTGTGACTTTTATTCTCAAACTTTATTCTTTCAAATTTCACCTTCAAAAACAAAAATATCTCCTAGGAAAATAAATGTAAATTGGGAAATTCAGCTTCCAGAAACAGTTATAGTTAAATAATAATATTCATTCACTTACAAAAACTTATTAAGTCATTTAGCATTCCTGGAACTTATAAAATGACATCTATGTTCAGCTATGGTTATAGGCATACTCTCAATAACTGGAGTGTTGGAGTACTTCATACTGGTAAATTTCTGAAGACTGAACAATAAGCATCAAACTTTCCGTGAGCTTAACTCATCAATAGAATAAATAACATAGCCAAAGTCAGCTGTTTTTAATTGAATTTCTCAACCCTTTACTCTTACCAATTCATAGGGCTGAAGTTCTCAACCTTTTACTCTTTCCAATTCAGAAATAAGAAAAGTAGAGGTTTGTACTAATTTATCCAGTAAGTTTTGAGTACTTGGTGTTTAATGCAGCTCAACCATCTATAAGCTTTTAGTCATTGTACCTGATGGAAAACCCACACTCATACTTGAGTATTCATCCACAAAGACCAGCTCCACACAGATTGGTTAAGCAGAGGTTGTATATCCCTACTACACCCTTTTTTGCCAGCCCCTAGAGTCTTGGTGATATCCTCAAGCTATGGGGGTCCTTTCTCTTCTCATTCTGCAAGGTTCTCCATCAGCTTTACCTCTCCTGAAAGGAAACTGTCCTCTAAAATGTTCCCCTCATACCTTCCTCTCAAAAGTTTTTTCTCCAAACCCACATCTGTCATCTAAGATAATAGGTTGGATATTGCCAAAATTCAAATATGGCTTAGCCTTGACATGAACCAAAATCCCAAAGTCGTCTTATTTTAAACAAATTTCTTAAATAAAATATAAGGAGATGCATTAAAATTATAAATTGTATAAGATAAACTAAAGGAAATTTGATTTAGAAAAAATTAAAATAACAAGAACTTTGGAAAAAAACTAAGAGCTCTGGGCAAAACACCTTCTTTCACTAACTTAAGATATTCAGTTGACTACAAAATCCTAAACTGTAACTATATCAGAGATTGACTAAGACCTCAACTTTAACTTACAGCCCAGTTATAGAGCAAGAGCTAATTTTGCCTTTTTTAATAGAGCAGTTATAGGTTTACAGAAAAATCATGCAGAAAGTAGAGTTTCCATATACCTACCCCACATACCCTATCAGTAACATTTTGACATCCTTTGCATTGTAATTATACTTTTGTAATTATACTATTGTGATTATACTATTGTATACTTGTATTGTAATTATACTTCTAACTATAGTCCATAGTTTACATTAAGGTTCACGGTGTCATACAGTTCTATTGTGGTGTTGTTTTTAATTCTAGTACCACAAAAGCTTTACTTTGTAAATGAACTATTTTTCAACAGCTGGCAGCATCTCTCTCTAGCTCTCAACCTCCTCAGTGACTCATAAAATAGACCTTTACCAGAGTGAATCCGAGTTCTACCTTTGCCGTGACTTTATCTTCCAATAGACAAAAATGGGAGGATGTTTCCAGCATTCCTCTCCTGTCACTGGATAGTCTAGTCTACTTCATATTCCAATTCTGTGTGAACAGATTCTCCTCTACTGTGGTCTGAATGGATCTCTCTGGAACATTGTCGTCTCAATTTGGCAGAGTTGCTATGGCAAGTAGCAGACTGGTTGGCTTAAGCAACAGGAATTTATCTTCCCAGTTTGGAGGCTAGAAGTCCAAAATCAAGGACCATGCTTTCTCTGAAATCTGTAGCATTCTGGTAGTAGCTTGTGGACAATCTTGTACTCAGTCTCTGCCCTGTCATAAAGCCACCATCTATCTCCTTCTTTCTCCTACCATGTCCAAATTTCCTCTGCTAATAAAGAATTCTGTCATCATGGAGTAAACCCACTCATTCATTTTGGCCTTAATATAACTAATAACATCTTTAAAGATCCTACCTACAAATGTCTTCACATCCATAGGGTTAGGAATTGCACATGTCTTTGTGGTGGACCAAGATTCAATCCATGACAGTGGTTCACAAAAAAAGTACCACAGGAAAGGGACCATTATGATGAAAAACTCTAGGAACAAATGCAATTGTAGAAAACACACAATTAGAGTCTCCAAGCAATACAATATGGACTACTATCAAACAAGAATAGAGGGAAGATACTAAAATGCAAGAAGAAGCTGACTGGCTTAAGGAAAGCTTGGAACATTTTTAAATAAGTATGAAACAAGAGAATCCTAGCAGAACTAGAAGAAGCCTCATTTAAGCAAGTAAGAGCAGAACTACTACTGCAGAAAATTTTATCTGAAATGAGAATTCTCACAGAATACAGAGGAAAAAGAGAAAACGATTAGAGAAAAGTACAATGAATGGCGATCCATTTTACTATAACAGTTCCTAAGGAAGAAATTATACAAATACATGAAAGAAATGATAACTAACAAGAGAAAACTCTCTAGGAATAAATGCATTAGTATTCAAAATAAATTCGATAATTTGTTTCAAGAAAAATTAATTTTCTTTCAAGACCCATGGCTATGAATTTTAAAAGTGGGAATTCTACCGCTGAACTACCCTTGCACCCCCTATAGTGTTTTAAAGAGAGAAGTTTATGATCCCTAAACACTGGGTCCTCCCTTCCAGCACTGCTGTCCACACCCTGCTCCTTTATTTTGCCTTAACTTGCACTCCTATCACCTCACTTTTCCCTCATGTTATTGTCCCAGTCTTCCTCTCCTCACTACGCTTAAGTTTTAAGTTTCCCATGTCCATTTTTTACTTCTAGTTCTCTCTCTCTAGGGAAAATATCTAAGTACAAAGATACATGTTAAAGTAATCCCTCTATTTCCCCTTCTTTTGCACTAGACTAAGCTGTATTTGAGCAGGAATCTATTATTCTCCTAATAGGGCTTAGCATCAGGTTTAGAACTTAATAGGCATTCAAATAACATAGTTCCTGAAGAGAATGTGATATCAGCTCGCAAATCAGAGCTGAGTGCTTGACATATCAGTTCTGGCAGTGATAGCATGTGTGTGCATATTTTTAAAGAGGATGGTTTAAACTGTGACTTATTTTTGTTTGTTCTTGATTCACATTGACAATGACAAATAGGAAACTACCACAAAGGAGATGACATGCTTTATGCAAGGGTTCAAGGCTTCATCGAGGCAAAGCCCATTCAATACAATGACTAGAAAAACATGGCTGTAATGATACAAGAAAAGAACTCCAATGTAAAAGGAAGCCATAGGATATGCTTGAAATATTAAAAGTATAAACATTAGTAGAAATCTTTAAGGCATAAAATACAGTCACTGTGAAAGGTCTTTTCTGAAATGTCGATAAGATAGGATAGCGTCTCTACTACACAGGGAACAGTATATCAAGGTGGTTAAAAACATAGAGTCTAGATTCAATCCCTGGCTCTGCAGTTTGCCAGCAATATGGCATTGTGCAAGCAACTTATTATCTCTGTGCTTCAGTTTTCTTATCTGTATGGAGGTGGTGGGGGGGTGGTAATAGTCTCTGTCATAGACCATTGTAAGAATTAAATGAGAGTGTAAACCATGTAAAGCCATGCCTGACAACAAAATAAGTACTCAATTCAAGTTAGCTCCTGTGATGTGCTGTTGCAGAGATCACTGGTTCTCAAAGCTGAATGCATCAGTTGGTGGGAAAGTAAAATGGCATGGCTGCTGTAGAAAGCAGTTTGGTTTTTTCCTTAAAAAGTTGAACAAAGGACTACCATTTTATCTAGCCATCCCAGTTCGAGCCAAAAGAAGTGAAAGCAAGCAGTTACTTGGACAGATATTTGTACACCAATATTCATTGCCACATTATTCACAATTGCTAAAAGTTGGAAACAACCCAATTGTCCATCAAATGAATGAATAAACAAAATGTGTTATACACATACATTGGAATATTATTCAGTTATAAAGAGGAATGAAGTTCTGATATATGCAATAACACAGATGAACCTTGAAGACATAAAATTGAGTGTAATAAACCAGACACAATGGGATAAATAATGTATGATGTCACCAATATGAAATAATTAGATTAAACAGATGAATAAAGCCAATTCCTAGAATATAGGTTAGCAGGGGCAGTGTGTGGGTAGGAAATAGGGAGTTAAGGCTTAAATTGTATCAGGTTTCTATTTGGGCTGATAGAAAAGTTTTGGTAATGGATTGTGGTGATGGTAGCACAATCTTGTAAATGTAATTAACAGCACTGAGTTACATATTTGAAGTGGTTACATATGTTACTAGAATATATTTTTTTTAAATCCATAGGTCTGTGCAACTATAGTTAATAGAACAATTAGACAATGTTCTTTCATCAGTGGTAATAAATGTATTATATTAATGCAAAGTGTTAATAATAAGGTAGTACATAGGAACTATTATTTTATGCACAAATTTTTCTGTAAACCTACAATTCTCTAATAAAAAATAAAAAGGAACAAAAGCTCAACGCACATTAAAGGTACCCAGGGAGATGGGGTGAGCACTTTCTTTAAAACACTGATACTTGAACCCTCAACCCAGACCAATGAAATTAGGATATTTAGGACTGGGGCCCAGGCTTCAGAATTTGCTAGGATTCGAAGACCAGAACATTCTTAAAAATAATAAGAATAATGATAGGTATTTATTGAACACTCAGTATGTGGAAGGCTCTTCCCTAAACACTTTACTTTTAGGATAGGAGATGATGCATGCATGTGATAAATAGCTCTAGAGTGATCATAAATGTGACCTTCTTCATGGATTAGCCCAATCACGATTTAGCTGGTGATGTGTACTTTTACAAGAGGTTTCTAGGAATAAGTTCTAGAGCTTGAAGCCAAGGGCTCTGTATGGGAAAAACAACACCCATAAAGTACATCTTATAAGTGGGCCTGAGCTTCCAGTCTCCCTTTGCTAAGTTTTCTTAGTTTTAATCCATGGCTGAAAAGTTTTAAACTGGGAGTTTGGGAGCCAAGTGGAAGAGACTTTGTATTGCCCCTCTCTCATTTTCCAAACATTCATGCTGGCCCTTTTTCCATACTTGTTGAATTTATAACATAAATCACAGACATTATATACTACTGGCTCTACAGAATAGAGTCAAAGGCCCAACAGAGTTATTTGCTATTAGTCCTTGTATCACTATTAGTATGGATGCTTTAGGAAGGAATATTAATTGAAAGATTAACTGGAAAACACAACTAAAAATTAATTTCCTGAAAAAAATGAATGTTCTATACAGGAGAAAATGTATTCTAAAATTCGTGGTGTATTGTAAGTAAAAAAAAAAAAAAGGCAAAGAAGCACAAACAAAATAAATATTATGATCTTGTCTCTGCAAAAACAAAATGTCCTTTATTAATATTGTATATGGATGTAGTTATGTATATTCATACCAGAATACTGTCAGCCAGGCATAAATATTACAACTCCACCATTAACATCATGTTTACTCTCCGTAAGTAAAATAATAATTCAAGAATAATTTTTAAATCCTCTAAAGTGTAATATTCAGAAGTATATCTTTATAACATAAAAAGACCAAAAACAAAGTTATTATAATTTTTCTCAAAGACTCCCAAACAAAAATATTCCTATTATTTTGCAAACTTCCCTTTTTGCATAAAAGCATGCTATATGATGTTTCTATAATTTACTGAATATCTATTATAAATACATATAATCCAGATGTTCCCTGATTTCAGAAAGCAATTTTTATTAAATCTGAACTTATTTATATTATAGTACATCCTTCTTTTTAATGAACGAATCAACGTTTTGTTCCTTTAAAGCAGACATTTTCTCTGTGAAATTCTATTTTAATAAAGTACATTTCAGCTCATCAGCCATACCGATCATATACACTATATTATGTGTCCACATTATTTGCTTGTAAAATATAGTGACTAGATTGACCCCCAATACTTTGGGAGGAGGTGACTCCCCCAATGTCCCAAGAGTGGGCACCTCACTATATGTTTCTGTTGACCAAGGGAAAGGAATGCTATTCCAGGCAATGCTTCCTTCATCATCTTTCAGATTCTTAAATATTGTAGTTTCTTATTCATAATTTTAGTGACAACTTTAACTATGGATCCAATTTTTTAATATTGCTTTCTTATTGAATTAATGTAGTCAATTCTACATTTTTAAAAATCAAATATGCAAATTGTTGGAATATGAAATTAAAAGAAATAACATTTTTGTTAATATCTGTGAGCAGATGAGAAAGCTCACTCTGGTTGCCTTGATATTGGAGACAAGGGAAGCAGGAAGATAATTCGGGAGTCTGTAAAATAAAGCCCAGGTCAGATGTTATCAAAACCTTAACTCTAGGAAGAACAGAGAGCCTGATGGGAAGGCGGAGAATATGGCAGACCCAACAGCCATTCTCCCACCCTGCATCCTTCCTGGCTCCACAACAGAGGCCTAAAATGCCAATTAGGGGTTGAACCCAGCTGTGTGGTCCAATCCTGACCAATGAGGCCTGAGGGAAAGGCTGCCACTGGTAGTAGGGTGGATCCTAGAAATGATTTTCCACCCTGAAAAAAGGATGGAAGAATTTAAGAAAGAACCATATCCGATTTGTTTCTGGATGTTGGTATGTGAAAGAGTGAGTCTTATGGTTGCATTGCTGCACGCTCCTCTGAGAAGATGATCAAGGAAGTTTCTGAAAAGCCATCCCAGAACCAAGGTTAACTGCTGAATTAACCTTGCAACGAGCCTAACTCCAGAATCCATGTTATGTGAAGTGATCACAAGTCCTTAACATTTGAATCAATTTTACTTACAGATGGAAGTATTGTAACCAAAACAGAGCGAACGAGGTAAGCATGATAATATTCTGTAATGGAATCTATAACACTTGATCAATAACAGGTTGTAGATGTTGAAGAAAAGGAGCAGGTTTAGGATGACTCTCAGGAATCTTAGGTAGAAGAGCTGGGGGTGATCTAATTTGCTAAATTAAGGAATGGAGATCTAGAAAGAATAGAGAGAAGCAAAAGAATGGAGACTGATTAATGAAGCTTGGGACTTCTTGGGACGTGTCAATATTCATGTTTTTTCTCTGGGAATCTCAGATGCCTCTGCAAACAGGTGGCGGGTTAAAAACCCTAGAGTTTAGCTATGAACTGTACTGAAGATACAGAGTTGATAAGAATGCAAGATTTGATGTTTGGTCGGCTCTAGGGAATTTCTGTACCTATATTTACAGCATAGATTTCTCAACCTTGACTCATATAAATATGTGTCCTTAGGACAGCTTCTTTTTGGAGATTCCATAGCTATGTTAAACTCAACATGAATCCACCTGAACATCTACTTTTTCCTCTCATTCATCCTCTGATCTCTGAAATTATGCTGGAAATGCATATTCTGCAAAAAAAAAAAAAAAAAGAAGAAAAGGCCAGTGGGCCTCTGGGTAACACAGCCTTTAAAAGGTAGACAGAGGAACAGTTTCTCATGAAGAAGCCAAGAAGTTTAGTGGAAGCCAAAGAATAGAGTTATACAGAAATAATGGCCAATAGTGTCAAATGTTCCATAGGAGTCCAAAGAGATACAGGCATATAAATCAGATTCAATAGAGAGAACAGTTGCCCCCCAAAAAAGAGACATTGGAACATTAAAAGTCATTTCACAAAGGGATAATATTCACTATTTTCTGAGGCAAAAAATATATATAAATACATTATACAATTGTATATTTAATGTTTTAATAATTACCTTAACTGAAGTAAGAATATTTAAGTGGATTTTGAAGTAAAATTGGCAGAGTGAAATCAGAGTTGGAAATCTTTTTTCTCCATTATCTAACAGTGTAAACAAGTAAGAGTTTAAAAACAATAATGGGGAAAAATCACCAGCAGCAACTAGACTTATCTTATTTAAAATCTTAGAAAGAGAATGCAGAGCAAAAATGAAAGTTCTCCAGTGGGACTTGGCACCATTCCCAACCCCATGTGCACATCCTGGAGGTAATACCAGAAAAAGAAGATGAGCCAACAAGACCTCACTAACAGGCCCCAATTAAAAAGCAAAAAAAAAAAAAAAAAAAAAAGAAGAGCCAAAGCATAAGCAGGCAAAAGTCATGGAAGAATTCCCAATCGAAGCCGCCTCCGAAGACCCCAGGATCTTGGGAGAAATATTTACGGGAGTCTCAGCATTTGGGGCCTCTCAATTTTGCTTTCTCCAGATATGAATCAGAGAACAAGAAAGTAAACGGTAGCTATTTATTCCAGTCATTAGATCGCAGTACTGAATCCAAAAGAGAAAACAAGACGAAATCCTGTGAGGGTGAAGGAAGGTGTGGGACCAGATACATGCTGTGGGAACACTGTCCCCCCTCCTCTGAATTGTTAACCATGGGACCAAAACCTATAGATTGTCCTTCTTCTGACCTGGTAGAATATTACAGATAGAGAGTGAGGAAAGGCAGCTCTATTTAAAGATGAAATTTAGGCTCCAGAGCTTAATACCCACAGAGGAACAACCTGAAGTCTTAGAAAATCCTATCTCCCCCTCCTCACCTACGAGGGGAATAGATATATCTCTACTAACTGGGGTGAGTCCTGGTGGAGGTCATTTAGCAGAAGAGAGAGATCCAACCTAATTTCAGTCTTGATACACTCTGACCCTCCATCTTAACTTCATCCTCACCCCGATCTTAACTCAGCATTCATACTCTCATTTGTAAAATGGGCATCATTTGGGGAAACATTAATTCTACTAACTTCTTTCATGGGATTGTACAAGGATTAAATAAAATAATTTAAATAAAAACGTGATACAAAAGTCATTTATTGTTGTTGTTGTTATTTTGTATTTAGCAAATGTGCTTTTATCTTTTCCCATGGCAATTTCTTATAAAGCCAAATTCACTTTACTGTTCACTGCTGAACTGCCCTCCCACATTCATTTCCCTGTCCAAACAACTTCTAAAGCACAAGCTCAGGATGAGTTTCTGTTTTCACTGAGAGTCTTTGGCCTTTAAAAAACTTTGTCTTTTACTATATTGTATTTGAAAATTGGCTTCTTAATAAAGTTTAATTTGACACTTGGATTCATTATATGTTAACAAAACTTCAGTGCTGACTTTGCAATTGTTTCATTTTCTGTTAAATATAGCAAACATAAAAATTGTCCTGCTTACCTGCAAACAATATTGCCCTCAGCTGTTTGGTAATTGCGTATATATTTACTGTAATACCCCATACTCTCTATGTAAGCTCTTGATATTAGTAGCTATTCATAACTGCCGCTTGACATGTTCATGAAATTAAACAAAGTAATTAATTTAGTTTTAGACATAAAACAAAGAAATATACAAGGCTATTGAAGCAGCATGCAAATGTGAAATCTCATAGAATTATTACAGTAACAAAAAATGTATAGCCTGTAGTAACAGAGTGATTTTTAAATTATTTTGTCAAGGAAATACGTTTAATTTATCATTAGTAGCCTTAAAGATAGAAATTTTCATATTTCTTCCTTACATTATCAGACTACTTTCCATATTTATTGACATAATTATTCTGCTTCTAAGACCCCCAAACTAAACTACCACACGTGAGAAGCATCATTTTTTTATGTGTGAAAATCTCCTTATTTCACTATGGCAGACAATCTAACAGGAAAATTTCATTCAAAGCAACCTGTTATCTAGAGTGAGCATCACAGGAGGAGAACAATGATGAATGTAATGAAATTTAAGATGATGGAGAGGAAGAATGGTTTTTTTAGAAAATGCTTCTCTATTCTGTAAACGTAACCCAATTTAGGCATCTGGTTTGGTACTTTGGTTAATCATCAGTAACAGGGGAAGCCTATCCTTTCCAAAGTGCTTCAAAATCCTTATTTGAAGAATATCATCTGGCATGAACTGAGATTGGGCCATGTTCATCAACTTTTATAGTCATTATATATGCCACACCTGGATTTCCAATTTTCACATGATTACAAAATAATAAGCTACAGTTAACACTATAATCACAATGAATATAATTTAATCTTTCACAATTCTAAACTTTCTTCAGAATCTTGCTGTATCATTATTATAATTATTAAGCTGAAGTTATGCAAGAAACCCAGCTAAAGAGTGCATACTAGTAAAAGGCTGTGTGATAGAGCATTTGTTAAATTTTTTAAATAAATGGGCATTAAAGTGATACATTAAAAAGCAATTCCCCACTGAAAAGATTAAAAAGTAAAAGCCAAATGTCTACCTTTAGATTTATACACCAACTACTGAAATATTACTTATTAAATAAACATCAAATTATGCCTCAGATGCTTTGTATATTTAATAAATATTTTTGGACAGAAAGAGCGTAGATAGAGAAGATAGAAAGAAGATAGAAAGGGATGGCAGAAGGGAGGAAGGGAAACAAGAGGGGACAGGGGTGAAAAAAATACTAGTTTTTTCAATCTCTCAACCTCAAAAAGAAAATCTTTTTTATCATCTTAAACAAGAGAGATAAAATATCTCCTAATACCCAATAAGTCTTATTCCATGGAACATCAAAAGTGCTAGCCATCATAAATGCTAAATTTAACAAAGGTAATAAGTCAGAGAGGGCGTCTTACTAAATATAATAATGGACGAGAAGTGAAAACTAAGAATTTTTAAAGGGACTTCTGTTGTGAGAGGCAAACGTAGAGCACCTCAGTTGCTCTTCATGCAGAATCGACATCAAAAGATTTCAGAAGCATAATTTTTGTTGCTAGGGCAGCTGGTGATGCTTGGTTTTGGTGCCCTAAGGAAAAAAAAAACTATCTAAGAATTAAGGAGGCTTTGGCTTTGGACATCTCCCACAGGAACTTACCCCTTCCCTCTATCTCTCCACTTTACCAATTGGCTTCTAACTTCACTGATCATTTTGTTCACTCACTTAAAATCCAGAGACTCTTGATGGAAAGAGGGGCTTTGATGATCCTTCTGTCCTAAAAGCTACAAGAATCGTGATACCACAAATAGTAGAGTCGCTGTGAATGGTGGTTGACAAGTTGTCCCACGTCACTGATAGGGCCCTGTCAATAATGAAAGTGAGGTTTAGGAGAACCTACCTTCAAAAGTTACATACTTACACCCCCACCATTTCTCACTGGATACACACCCACAAACCACAAGCTCAATCAATCAATCAATAAGTGGCAATGAGAAATCCATTGGTTTTTCTAGCCTCATAAAATTATACCAGACTTCTAAAATTTGAAACTTGAGTTTAGTTTCCAAAGATGGTCAAAAGTTTTTTCTGTTTGTGATATGTTGTTGGTATCACTGTTGTTATTGTTTATTTGTTTTGCTTTGATTTTTACTGTTAAAACCTCTCCATTGAGAATTAAAAGCAAAATTTTCCAAGATTTCTTTTCCAGCGTTTTCTGCTCGATTCACCTGACTGTGTTATTTGAGCATGTCATGAGGATATTTTCTATCTGTCCAATTTCATGGTTACTTCAGTCAAAATCCAGAGCCAAATACATGGAAATGTAGTGGTGGTGGGGGGGTGGAACTTTCTTCCCATACTGCAATCAATTTGGGATAATATTTGTGTTGAATCTTCCTGTACCCACTTTACCAAAGCCAAAGCCTGTTGGGATCTTCTAGTAGGATCCAGGTCTGCTCAACTGATGTTCCATTTGCAAAGCACTACCAAGTCCCACTCTCTAAAATTTGCCTAATTTCCCAAAAGTAAGTGAGTCAGAGCTACTATGGTAACCGAAATTCATCTGAATGTCTGCTTCACTACAACCTCCATTAATATTACCGCCATATTTGTGGACATGTCAGCCATAAGTCCATCCACCTCAATGATAATTTAAAGAAGACTACTGAAAATTTAAAACTGGCTTCATCTTGAAGGATGTTTGCTAATATATTCAAAAACAATATTCTTATTCAGTACCTGCCCATGGATAATCATTTTCAATTAACAAGTTATCAGAGAAAGGACACTTGCTTATGAGAAGTCAGGCATTGAAAACCATCAATTCGCAAGTTGGCCAAAAAAATTCATTTTTGATCCTTATAATTTAAGTATGTCATTTAACCTCTCCTTGGCTCTCTCCAGGTTTTAAAGAAGTTAGAAAAGCTAGAGTTCCTCCCCATGGCATGAGAGGCTACAAAAATGAATTAGATGACAACCATGCTATATTTGCAGAAAAAGAAGTCAATTAATCTAAATAATTTTCCATCTGAATTAATTTCTAAAGATGGGTTGTGAGGGTTGCTAATTAAGGATTTCTGTTCCTCCAATCTTCTCCCATTCTCAGTGTGTATTCTGTTGTTAAGATCTTGCTGAGGAAGTTCTGAGTGCATACGGCTCTTCAGAATCTCAATTACAAAACAGATTTATCACATACTTCCATTTTGTTATTTCTATATTTGACCACAGCTGGGGAGTGGGTTGAAAGAAAAAAGAAATTGAGAGGAGAGGAAAGAAAGGGAGTTAGCAAGACATTAAAGGGATTTCAAGGGTGAATTGACTTCCTTAAAAGGAAGAAATGTATATGTGTACATAAGTTGAAATGACATTGTTTCACAGAATTAAAAGTAAAACTTGATTTATCGAAAAAGAATAAGAATATAAACAACACAAGGTATTATATAACATAAGTCTGTTACATGAGTATCTTATTACCCTATGTGTTGTGTTAGTAAGATTGCACCAGAAATGCAGAATAATCAGAAGCAGCTCTTGCATGTGGAAATGTCCTCTTTCTCCCATGTAAAACGAGAGAATAGTCTTCAGGCATCAAGTGACGTTGTCAGAATATTTCATGTGACCATTCCTTAGGCCCTCTATCACTAACTGATTAGAGCAAATGTCTTTAATGTAAAAGAGCTGTCTAACCCAAGTTCTTCATAGGAAAAGACACAAAAACCTTTTCTGGTTGAAAACTGATTCCAGTTCACAGCTTGTTCTATGTAGTTTGTTTATTTCGATGGTGGTATCTCCCCTTAACTGTAAAGAAACAAATAAGGTTAATGCACAGGTTTAATTTGGCATCAAGCGCCGTCTTGGTCCCGTGTGCATGTTTATTGCACGTCTGCAGCTGTTATTTCCTTCCCTTCAGTCTGCTGTTCTTCCACAGTTAGGTAATAGAACCCGGCTGTCATTCTTTCTCAGTTTGCATTTTCAGTGTGTGGTTTCCATTTTCACTGATGAGCTTATCTTTTCCCTGCTGATTAAATAAAAATACATTTTTTCAACATTTACTTTTAAAAAATATGTTCCAAAAGTGTTTGTTTTTTTCTTTTAGTCATTACTTTTCCCCTTAAAAAAGGATCTATAAAAAGAATAATAACCCTACTGAATGCCAATATGTCCAGTGTTGCAAAGTTGAGAAGTTGTCCTTCACTTTCTCTTCTTACTTCAGCCATCTGACTATGACTCTAGACTCATAACACAATGTGAAAAGATGAGAGATTCTCATAATTGTCTTGCTAGAAAAGGAGCAACTCTTCCCCCAAAGATTTTGGAATTTAGAGTGCTTGGATTTTAATAACTAAAAAAATTAGGAATAAAAACTCTTTAAAACACTTTGTTTAGGTTACAGTGGAGTCTCTGGAAGTAAGAGGCAAAGTGACACTGCAGTATTCTTTCTTAGAATTGTAATTCTCAAATGATTAAATGTGATTTTTCATTCAACCAAAGATCCTTTTTATCTTCCTTCAAAGCCCAATTCAATTGTTCTTGATTATTTTTGAAATCTCATTTTCCTTCATATTCATTCATTCATTCCACATGTTTTCAATAAATATTTATTGAGCACCTATTGGGTGCCAGACACGGAACTTCAAAAGACAAAGTCTATGGCAGAAAAGGCCATGGATAGTGACCTAGAAAACTGGAGTTTATTGGCAGGCAGGCACCAGGCTGCCAGCCACCCTTACCCGGCTCTGTGAGTCAGCCTTATCTACCTTCCGGACTGCAGAATAGGAGTAGATAAGCTATGAGGACCTCAGGCTACCTGAAGTATAAAGAAATGGAGTCCATCAGCTGGCACAGCAGATAAAGCATATGCCCAGAGTGCTTGAGCTCAATTCCCAGTTTGCCACTTTTGCCACTCGGAAAAGGTATTAACTTCATGGCTCTGTTTCCTTAACTTTAAAATGAGAAAGTAATAGTAACTACCTCATATGTTCTCATTCATGAAAAGATTGACTTATTGGTACAAAGTAGCTCTATGTTTTTGTTAAACAGAAACAAATAGATTATGGATGTGATGAAAATATGCTTAGAACTCAAGGGCTAAAGGTTAGTCATGTTCCCTATCACTGAACGGCTCCCTTCTGGGCAGCCCAGGCCCCTTCTGCAGGATTCCACTTCCTGAGATCCTGCCTCCTGACCACTGCTGGTTTGACCAGAGGGCAATCACCTCACTCACGGCACATGAGCCTCTGCGAGTAACCGAACGGATCCGATTGTCTCTCTCTGGACGAATTTTTGAAATGCATGGCTTGACCTTCACCAAAGATGCTTATTCAATAGACTGAAGTGAAGCATAAGCACTAATATATTTCTAAATTTCCAGAGAAGATTATTAAAGTACATCACAGGCTGAGAACCAACTAAGAATAGTCAAAGAATGACGTAGGCCAGGGAAAGAGAGTGAATGAACGTGAGATGGCAACCGGTGCTGAAGGATAAAACTATCGTGTGATCCTCATTAATAATGTACCAATGGACACTTTTTCAGCTCGTAGGACAGTCTTTCTAGAATATGAGATACTTTTTCAAAACCTTCCATTGACTCCCCATTGGGCATAGAATGAAACCCAAACTCCCTAACTCAGCATTCGGACCCTCCATAAATTAACCCGCTGAAGTACTTCCTTCTTCCCCTATGTCCCAGTCACACCTGTCTTTGGGCATTTCCTGAACATCCTGCATGCCATTATACTTCCACGCCTTTATTCCATGCTTGCCTCCCTGCCTGAATTGCCCTTTCCCATCCTTTTTGTCCACATCAAACTAATAATTATACCAGCAATAATAATTTACATAGGACAATTTGCTTTCCCAAATATTATAATATTGTTTCCTCATTTCAGCAACCTTGAGGAAAAGATAATGCTTTTTCTTTCAACTTTCTGATCTGGAAACTGAGATTCAGCCCACTTAGGTGGCATACCCAGCACCTGACAAATGAAAGAAGAATCTGCTAGAAATAGGAAACTGAGCCAAGTCTACTAATGATTCCATTTCATTTGTTTTGTTTTAATTAACTATATCACACTACATTCCAAAGTTGAAATCTTGGTCTTTCGAGACTCACATCCATTGGGCATGCCACGACATCCTCCAGGGTGCCCAACCACAGCACTTGCCGAACAGTGACAGTACTGATAGCATTTTTGGACACTCACTATTTGCAAGGCACAACGCTGGATGCTTTAGACACATTATCAGAAGTGCTACTTTACCAGGGAGGAAACTGAGGCTTGGAGACTAAAACAGCCTGCCAGGGCTACTCGGCTAATACACAGCAGATCCAGGTCCCTAAGATAAAGCTCGTTGGCTTGACTCTTATGCAGTATTCCCTTCTGTACTCAGCTATTATTCTGCTTTTCCTTGTTTTAAGGTTAATTATTAACATGTATTTCTCCACTCTGCTCTAGAACTCTGTGAGTTTAGGAAATTTCTCAGATACACCTCACGCCCTGCACCATCAACACTCTGGCGCTTTAACCGTTTAATAAATATCTAGCAAATTTATTAATGTACATCTGCCGAGAATGAGGCTAGACTCTTTGGGAACCAAATGCTCAAAAGAGGGTAATTCGATTGAACTCAATGTTTACCCCTATCTTTATTTTTACTATGCTTCATCAAGTTCATCTGAAACAAAATACTTCATGAAGGGTTTTTGCTTGTCCAGCCTTCATTCACCCTGCCTGCTTCATGAGAGTCAAATTAAAGAAGATTTGGGGATTTACCTAGAAAACCATAAAACCCCTTGCTAAATTAGTATCACCCCTTCAACTTATCCTGCCCCAAAAAGAAAGTCCTGGACTCTTCCTAGAAAATATTTTCTAGGAAGTTCTTCACCTCAAAATTTCAGAGCTATCTGTGTTTTCTGAAAGGGCGTAGTCTCCTGACCACTTTATGCCTAGCTTAATTAGCACATATAATATGAAAAGTGAATGGATCCAGTAATCTCAATTTTCCAAACTGCCACTGAGTGAGTAATACTCTCATCCCTCTGAAACATACTTCTGCCAGAAGTCACACCCGTTTTCTGTATTCTTTGTTCTTGAGGTTTTCGTCACCACTTGACTCACTGATACTGTTCAACCTCTCTTCACCCATCTTATTTACATTATTTTGACCTAGAGCCCCGGATGATTTTCACTACTTCCAAACCTATCTGGCTTGGCAGGTGGTTCTCATTGCAATCCATTTAAGGATATCAACAGTGGTTTAGCAACAGGGACTCCATTCACCCAAACAGCTTGTGACAGTCCATGCACAGATTTTTATCTCCTTACATAAAACTCCATCAATGTTGCTGGCTCAGGCACAGAAATGTAAAAGCATATGTTTCTGGTATTTGGGGTTTTTCCCCTTAGGCTTTTTGAATGAAAGAGAGATATGACATCCTCTTCACTCTCTCACTGACGAAAGGCTCATTCACACAACCTGAAGTCATTTGAGAATAAGTCCCTATGATGTCTTATTTTCAAGTATTGTTATCAATTCTGTCTCCATGTGTAAAGATTGCAGTGCATGCTCACAAAGAGAAACACCCTGTGAATCACTCTTGTCCAAGATCATTCAATATTTTGCATTCATTTTTAATAATAAAACTTCAGCTGTCACTGTTAGAAAATATTAAGAATATGCTACCTCTGTAGTACTTTGATTGATGATAATAATAAAGAAGAACTCAAGTTTATAAACAAACACCAACAGCAAGGTGTTTCAGTGCCTTATACTAAATGCTAGGTATTATAATTATTTATTTATTTATTTTTGCATGGACAAGCACTGGGAATCGAACCCGGGTCTCCGGCATGATAGGCAGAAATTCTGCCACTGAGCCACTGTCACACCGCCTAGGTATTACATTTCACATGATCACATCAGCTGACCTTTCTTAGTTCCTACATATAACTAATTACTAAATTGTATCATGCACATACTAAGTGCCAGAAACTCTGCTAAGCACCTTCCATATGTAATCTCATTTCATATGCTGTGGGTATTATTGTGTTATTATTAAACCCATTTAGCAGCTGAAGAATTCAAGGCCTAAATAGACTAAGTAAAATTTCCAGGGCACCCTGCCAGTAATTGGGATTTGAATCCCAAAGCCCAAGTTTTTAACCACACAGATTGCTTATAAAGATGTTGACCAATTTGTAATACATAAAACGGGTATTTATTCCTAATCAGGGTTCAGAGGACACCAGGGAGTGGTTTTCCTTTGTGTAGTTCTTATAATAGTCAAACGGAGTAAATCGGCCATTCAGCAGACTGCTGTATCTGCCCTGGTTCCTCAGAACTTCCAAAGAAATTGGAAAGAATCTGAAATCAGCGCTGTCCATCTCCATTTGAACTGTATTGAAAGGGTTTCTTTCTAGAACCATTCTCTGTAGCCATCAGTTCAGTCTCTCCACTGCTTTCTTTCAAATTATTTTAGCTAGTGTCCTGTGGCTGTGCAGTAAAAACTGCCCAGGTTTTAGTATCCTTAAAAATAAATTTCCATGTCAATTCTTTACTCTCTCTTTCCCCTACCCCACATAAAAATCCTCCCAAATTCCTAATACTCCTGACTAGCGGAATAGGGAATTGCATAACAATTTGCAATATATCTTTCAAAGGACCATTTTAGGGGTCTCTGACATTTTGTGGAGTGACTGTGTAAGAGCAAAATCGAGTCTCTGAAACTGTTCTTTGCTACAGAGTGACAGGTAATTTAAGATTAAAAAAAAAACTTTTGCCCTAGATAATACTAGAAAATCCAGTCTCATATAAAGGCATGCTTCCTCCCCTTAAATCTGTTCTGGGGCCTCCACTCCTTGTTTCTCAGCCTACATATGCTATCATATATAATGTCTGTGGAAATATATTGATTTAAAGTTCAAGTCAGCAATGGAATTGGGCTCTTTGCAAGTTACCCTGGTTTAACTACTGAAAACCTCTGTAATTGCCTCTGAGACTTGAGTCACTGGAACTTTAATTCACTTGTCCTCTCATATGGAGGAACTTAACTGCTCACTCTAGGCTTCCACCCCCCCCTAAGTACCTTTGGAAGTAAATGACAAACCAAGCAAACAGCCTATTTGTGGGCGTAAGGGGCAACTCCAGTAAAATCTTAGCCACGGAATAACATTCTGGATATTATCCATCTGTAAGACTGGTTATTTACCACAGCTGTCTTGGGAATCATACATCCTATGACAGTCATGAATTTTAAAAAGTACCCATTGACTTCTGACCTGTTGGTTTTGAGAAGGTGAGTAAGCAAACACCAGAGATGGTGACTGGAAATTAAACATATTTCAAGGGAAATCTCAAGGAGAGGTCAGAGCAGTGAAACTAAAAGGCAAAGCAATGGTTTCTCCAAGAACTTATAGTTTCCCGGTGGGGCATGGAAGCTCTCCATTCCTTCCCATGAAAATTACATAGATAGCATACTTAATATTTGCACATATATTCCCTTGACTATAAAGGGTACTTGTCCACAAAAGTACATTTTTTCATTTAGAGTAAAAAAAATCTTCTTGTTTAGAGAACTTTTTCTTCACTCATTCATTTTCCAGATGGATATACTGGGTAAGGCCCGAAAAAAATACATGTAGACTAGTGCTAGACCCATATTCTGAACTCTCAGTTCAGTATGTTCTCCAATCAACTGTACTTTGTTTGTATATGCAAAAACGCATGCATTTGGATCAACATTGTTCAAGGCCATGCAGTAATGAGCATTCTAATGTTATAATATGCATGCATGATCCTTGTCTAGACAGTTAAGTGAGTTATCTCTGTCAGTTCATCAGCAATAAACAATATGGAATATAATTTCCTTTTCCAGCTATTACATTAAAAACTGAAAGTTATAGTGTAAAAAAACAAACAAACTAAAAAAAGGAATGCAGTCATTCATGAGCTTCTCCATAACTTTTTCTTTTTTTTTCAGAATTTAACTCCCCTACTAAAACCTTTCCTGTTCATTATTTGGGTCAAAACTATTTCAATCTCTTAGACATCTTTCTGTGGTTTAGTAGGATAGTAAATGATATTCACTGTTGAATAATCATATTTATAAAACATTGAAGAGGTGAACGTATTACAAATACTAATTTATCATGAAGTCGGCAAAACATATTCTTGCTCAAGCTATTTATCAATTTCTGTCCATAGTACACACATATAAACCAAAATAGGGACACTGTCTTACTAGGTGTATTCTGGTGAATATTAACAAAGGACGCCTTTAATAAAACATAATGATCCATTCTAGATTGCTAGGTCAGTTCAAAAGCTGTGAGGGATATACAGAGGTGTCCTGTGTCAGGACTGTGGCTCCTGTCAACTTACCCACAAACACTTTGGCCTCAGAAGTTTGGTGGTAGAAAAACAACACTATAAAGCCTCCAAAATTATCAAGGGCATTCTTAAATTAAATTCCAAATTGGTGGAGTCAGTTTTTACAACTTTCCTAGCTTGCTAAAAGCACAGAGTATATAAGCAGACAAGCAAATGTTTCAGAGTCCTTGTTTTTCATAAATACTGAAATGTTGCAATTATCTCAGGAACTGAACATTATTTATTTACTTTCATGCCTTAATGAAAGAAGACTCAATGTGTATCATATTAAAATGGGAGGGGGAGTCACATGGGCTGAAAAACATGGCTCTTTTCTTAATGAATCCGGCCTTATGTTTCTTCAGTTTTTTTATCAGCAATTTTATGCTCTGCAGGTAGTAAACAAAAATGGTGACAGCCAAACATGCATTTTGCATCATAACAAACCCGTCAGCTCTGCAAACAATTGTTTAAGGTGCACCTCTCTCCATCGGGAAAAACAATAGCATTTATTAGCAGTGTTTCACTCCACTTGCATGATTTGTGTGTTCCTCATTCTTCAAGTGTCAGCTGTCAAATGAAATGATGGGAACTGACAGTTCAGAATTTTAAAAGTTCAGCTCTTTTCAAATGCACTAAATGAACAAGAGCTCCCTAATTTGGGCTGAAGAAAAAGCAACAAAAATCCCCTGTAAGTATGCAAGGTTTTATTCTACTTTTGCATGCTTAGTATGCACCAAGAATGTTAAATACTTTTCAGCTGGATACACTGTTAATTCTCTGAGTGAGAAAGATTTCATTAGGTGAGCTTCAGGCAAGAGTGGGCTACAAATGGAATTCCCTTTTATTTTCTGAAATTCACAGTATATGACCCATATCCAATGATAAATGGTCTATAAACTCTCTTGCTGTATTTAATTGCATAAACTTCCATTATATTCAACTATTAACACTTTGACACAAGATGTCAGATGGAGAAGGAAAGCAAAAAAAAATAATAAAACCTGCACTCTTAACAAAACCATAATAACCTTAGAAATCCCTTGGAGTCTTGTTCAACATGTAAATTCCAAGGACACAATTTTAAATATTTTTTTCAGTCAATTAGTTACTTTTAATTTTAGTAGCGCAAAAATCTATTAATCACTATTTAATTATCTGGAGCTCTTGCTTGCCTAATTAGTGCTTTCCGTATTGCATCTTCAACTAAACTGGGGACCCTATCAACTCATTTATCTGATACGTATTTGGTGCACTAGTGAGTTAATTAATGAAAAAAGAAAAAAGAGGACTTAAATGGTTCATTCAAAAAAAGAGAGAGAAAAGCTTATTAAACACTTTGAACATTAAATAAGCCGACTGATTTCATTGGGTTTTCATTACCCTAAAAAGCTTTATATAAATGCAAAATCCCATGTGACATTTCTGGATAACTATACGTTGTAGAAGGAATCAGAAAAAGCAGTGATGAGTTGAGTAACAATCCCTCCTAAGTATATCGCTTGAGGCCGTGGGCTTTTGAAATGTTTTACACAAAAATGGGGACAATGATTAGACATAAGATTTTATTTGGAATTTTCTGGTGTTAGTCAGGAGCACTAAACACGATTGTAAATGAAATTACATTGTTACAGTGTAGGTAATGTAGTGTAAAATGGTCTATACTATAACTATGCTTATAATACTGAAGAAAACAAAGGCAGAGTAATTTCCCAAGCCCAAGTGTTAGCAACCTGTCCCTCCACTACCTCTCCATTTTCTTTTGTCTTGCCAAGAAGCTCTGCACTTGTCATCAGACAAAAATACCCCCCAAGAAGGCTTCCCTGAGCACCCCCAATCTGGGTAGAAGCCCCTTCTAGATGTTCTCACAGCAGGTAGGAATTGACCTTTGTCTGTGTAGTTATCCTGGGGAAGCAATAGAATATAGTGCTAAAGTGAATCACGACTTTGAATCAGAAAGTCTCAGTGCTCAGCCACTGACTCAGTTGTTACAATTAAGTAAAAAGCATCCAGTGCAGTGCCTGGCACATAGCAAATGTATTGCAACCATAAGTCATTTATTTTTAATCACCCTCTGTTGTATTTGTCTGTTCAGATGTTTCTCCTACTAGATCCTTAGCTCCTTGTTGGAAGAGATCCATTATCCATCGTTGTACCTCCAGAGCCTAGCACAGTGCCTGAAAGAGAAAGAGTTTTCATATGCATGTATGTAATAGATGGATAGGACAGACTCTGCAGTAAAGGAAACTCAGGGATGTATGAATAAAGTAAGCAGCCTGAAGATTGTTCTTCCTTCTTATAGATGGAGGTCAGTGAGAATTCTGAGGCACAAATCTTTTACATGGTGAGTGCTTAAAGGATAGTTTGTCTTCAAAAATATATTAGCTATTCAGCTATTAATACCTACAGTGTTTGTCTCTGGATCTTCAGTAGGATGTCTAATAGATAATGGTATTTGGTCCCTCATCTGAGGATTCCAGATGAGGGATCATTACTTCCACCAGTTAAGAAATTGCCCATAGGAAATCAAAAGTTTTCATAGCATGAAACTATTCATTGCTGAACTGATCACTTGTAAAATTAGTTCCTACTCAAATGCTCCTCTGCAATTCATATAGCACCTATTTTAATCCACAGAATCAATATCTTGATCAGTTAATCTCCTGCTAATTATCTGATATCTACAATTTCCTATGCAAATAAATGAAAATTTAAAAGTTAAGCTGAAAATCTTTTCAAGATGCAGAATTTCATATTGTCGATTAAAGTGATTTGGGGAACCTGCTCAAGTCATAGGCAAAAGACTGCTTCAAGTTTAGACAACTGAAAAAAGAGAAAAGGAAAACAGAGATGAGATTCAAAAGAGAACAATTTGAAATGCAAAGAATTAGAAAACCTCGTTTGGAAATTAATACAGCGCTGGAATATTTTTTTTAAATCTACCCTTTTTAATGATCGTGTTCTTAAAGTCAAATACAAAGTGAAGAATGTGACATGCTAAAATTAGGCTGGAAAGTTTATTTTAAAACCTAAGATTTGGTTAACTCATTACTTGTTCTAAGAATAAGAAAATACATTTTATTGTAACCTAACTTTTGTTTTAAAAATATTCTCATTGGTGTTAATTTCATATTCCCAGATAAACTCCCACCCAGGCCTTTCCTTTTTCTACTGCTCTCCACAAAAATTTGGTTTCTATTTTAAGTAGATTTGCTCTCAAGTGGCCTTTTTTGTACCATTACACGCCGGCATAGTGAGAGAGGATTTATTTGTTTTATGACGCCCCCAGCAGCTCTACCACTGCTACCGTGACCTGATGACTTCCAAGGAAGCCTGCAATGCTAATGGGACATGCTGATACGAGTTCATGAGCAACACATATTTTAAAAGAAAAAACAAGTGGAATTCTACAGAAAGATATCGAGGCAAGAAAAGTCCTTTGGTGTGGTATAGTTTCCCTTTTGGGAAAAGCTTTTCTCCCAGAGAACTAAGGTGATGGAAAGATATTAACCCTACAGCACTAGGAAGTGGGTATTGAATCCATAGAGGGTTCCAGAACTGAATCACATTCAATGCCAGACAATGCTCCAAAGAGCCCAGGAGGCCCGTATGCTGCTGCGACATGTTATGTGAAAGTCTAGAATGTTTTCTCTAGCCCCCCTCCTTTTTCTTTCCTGAAATAACCATTGAATGAGTTGAAAAATAAAGAATTTATAGAACAATTTTTAAATCTAATATTATCCATATTGTTGAAATCACTGAAAGGAGAAATATACATTTTTGAACTATTTGTATTTTACTATGCAATACTTCTAAAAACATTAAAGTTCAATATTCTTTAAAACTATTCTATGGTCAGGGAGTACCTTTTATCCAAGGATATTCACTTTATATCATTGGAAACTATACATTATACATCCTATGTTTTTCGAATATGACAAGGTAAGTACTTTTGTTTCCATTTTACTGATATCTTTATAAAGAAAAATTCAAATCTATTCATCAGAACACCAAAGGTAATGTTTTCCCCTCCATCTCCCTGTCAAGTTAGTTCAGCTCTAATTCAGGCAAATTCCTGACAGATATCAGAGTTCTATTTACTGATTATCTAGTCTTCCCATTGGGATCATAAGATTTTAAGTGAAAAAATCTAAAAGATTTATTGCTAATGGGATTCTACAAATGTTATCTTTGTTCAGAGTAAAGGTAATATATGATCCTGGGTTTGCAGAGTGTCTTTAATGCTTCTTTTTTGAATATGTATAACTCATTTAGAGAACAAGAATAGACAGTAACTCATCATTTTTGCTACCTGCCTTAAAATATCTGCATTTTTGTCTGTTTGAAAATAATATACACTGTGATTTAATTGAAGCCATCATTTCGATTCATCACCACATTCATTGTAAACAAAGAGGCTCTGAATAAGGAACAAAATGCTTATTGTTCACCAGAAGAAAGGTCATAACATGTTATATTTACATTTATGTCGTGTCTTATTACTAAACCTGGATAAACCATCTTCCTTCATTATTTCTGAATGGGAGACTGATGATAAGTGCTATTTTCAAGATTTTTTCTATCCTTCTTATTTGTCTAGCTAATTTGTGTGCTGAAGCATTGCCAGGCTAACTCTATATTTTGCTTGTTAACTTGTTAGAGATGTGTAACTCCTGAAAATCAAGAACGAGTTCCTAAATGTAACATTTGCATGGGTCGACAGCTTCAGGGGAGAGAGGTCAGCTGCCCTTGCGAAAGAAGAAGAAATCTGTCTGCGTGATCCTAATTTGCTTTGAATAATGGACATTGGGCTTGGAATTGGGAATGATTTGTTGTTAGGATAAGCAGCAGGGAAGCTTATGGCTTATTACTTTTACTCCTGATACAACTGAAGCAATGGGTGAGTAATAAGAGGGTGGGAGAGACTCATAAGGATACTAGGCAATGAATTCTGCGTGCCTGGGTGATACTGCAGATTTTATCAGACTGCGATGACCACAAAGCTAATACAAACTGTAAATATTCAGATCAGCTACATCTGTATTTTTACATCTGCAGACAGCTACTGGCATGATCTTCCTCTCCCACTTAATAATTTTGGTAATTTTGACTCCAAGCCATACCTTACCTTCCAAGGAAATTTAAATTAAAATAAAGTGTGATTGAAAAGTGAAAATGAACCCAGTGACACCTCACAGTCACACAATTAAAGCACGGGTGTTAGCACTGGTTTTCTATTCCGGGAAAATAGGAACGCTGGCATTCTCTTCCTGGAACGTCTAGAAATTGATTACTTACAGGATACAGTCCCTCCGACCTTCTCCTCTTCCTTCTTGCTCCCCGTCCATCCCAGTGAACTTAGCTAGCCCGAGATTTCTCATTTGCTGTGCCCTGTCCCTTGTTTAAACTAAAGAGAATTCGGATCAGTCCTCTTTTTTTTTCCCCCAGCTATAAAATCTCTTCAGAAGCCAATTCAATGAGATTGCGTTTGTTACAATGAACGCAGATTATTCAATGGGGGCAGATTGAAGAAATGTTGAAAAGAGTTCAGGGGTTCACAGGGCGGGGGCTAGCTGTAGGGTGAGAGAAGTGCAGTTTTATACATCACCCCGTGTTTGTTAAGCCCTAAAAGCACTGAAAAGGATTTGTTCTGTTTGTGTAAAGAGCCTCCGTGCTCTGGGTCTCTAAGATGTCACGCCAAGCCTTTTAGCCCATCAGCTCTCTCTTGATCTTGGGCCTGACATGACCAAAACGCAGCGGATCAGGCTGGCGGCGACTGGCCCATATTGTCGCTCCAACCCAGGGTGTCGGAGCCTGTTTCCTGAACAGTCTGCTTTCCGCTATGGCCACGTTGTTTATATGAATATATGAATTTGGAAAATCATTGCTGCACATCTTGCTATTTCCAAAGGACCATCTCATTTACCAAATATTTGTACTTAACAAATTAGCTGTAATGAAAAGATCTGAGCTCTCCCAGGAAAATGAAGATCTTTAATCATGCGTTATGAGTTAAGCAGTCAATAATTAGTCTATGACAATAGTAATAGCCCTACACAGAGTTCCAAACTGAAGGACTACAAAATCCGGTTGTGAATTGCCAGCCACAGACTTGGGTTCTGGTACTTGAGTTCTGGCATTGCCCTATGTTCTGTGACTGGAAATTCCACACAATTCCATTTCAGCATGTGCTCTGATCCTTCTACCAAAGGTCTTAAAGATATTTCATCACTTAGAAAGAATGCAGCTCCATAAATAATATACTATGTATGTGTGATGTGTATATATTGAACAGGCTAGACTAGATGGCATGGCATCAACAATTAGTTCTCTTCTTTTTCTCTACTATTTTTTGAAGAAATTATCCATTAGATCTCCCTTCACTCTTTTGTACTGTATCTCAGGCATTTCCCCATAGCTTTTGCATTTACTTTTGAGTATTAAGACAGTATTATTTTTAGGTTTGAAAATATCCCATCTGATCTAAGTCACAACTTGAATCACTGCAAAGCTTCCTTCCCCACCCCAAAACAACATTAGGCATGACTTGCCACTCAAGGATGAGACATGGGGAAAAGGGGTAGGCAGTGCTGTCTGCTTTTCCTCTCTGCTTTCTCCCTCTCCTTACCCACTCTCTATTCTGTTTCAGGATCCTCAAATGTGGGAAGCAGGGTGAGGAAGGGGATAGATGGAAACGACAAAGCTTTTCTTGATTGGTATTAATGGAATGTGGCTCTTTCTCTCAGTCTCTTTATCTCAAGGACTGCTTTTAGGTCTCTTTAACAGTTCACATACTGGGACCTGCACAGGACCCCACAACCTGACATAGGCAATACATGTTTGGGCTAAACTGTTTTGATTCTGCCTCAGCTTTTAACTTGATGCTATACTTCTAGGATCTCTTGTTCCTGAGAAGCAGTACACACAGGCACAGTCCTTTCAGTATGGCTTTTGCATCAATACAAGTATCCAGATGGTCCATGGGGAAGTTCAGCATCATTGTCCCTCATATTCCAGAAGTGCAAGCCACTCTCACTGCTGTCCTCTCCCCAGGCTGTGCCTCAATTCAATGGCAGTTCTAGACCTGGGAGTTTCTGATGATCATCAAAATCCCAGTTTAGGAATGAGATATTGGTCTTCTTTTCTGGCAAATCTGCCCCATGCCCATGCATCATTCTTTTGGAACTGCCTCACATAGCTAAAAGAAAACTGGAAACACCACAAGCTTCATTTTACTGCAGATTGGCAAATAACTCAATTTAAAAATGGGCAAGGGATCCAAATAGCTTTCCAAAGAAGATATACACTCATGAAAAGATGATTAACTTCATTAGTCATCAAGGCAGTGCAAATCAAAACCGCAATGAGATGCCACTTCACATACCCTAGGATGGCTCTAATCAAAAGGGCAGATAATGACAGTGCTGACAAGGATGTGGAAAAATTGGAACGTCATAAATTACTGGTGGGAGTCTAACATGGTGCAGCTACTTTGGAAGACAGTCTGGCAGTTCCTCAAAAGGAACTACAATATGATGCAGCAATTCCACTCCTAGGTAAATAGCCAAGAGATATAAAAACTATGCCCACACAAATGCTTGTACACAAATGTTCATAATGGTATTATTCATAATAGTCAAAAGGTTGAAACAACCTAAATGTCCATCAGTTGATGAATGGATAAGTTAAGTGTAATATAGTCATACAATGGAATACTATTCAGGAATAAAAAGAAACTACTGAACATGCCATAAACATGTTTGAACCTTTAAAACATTATGCTAAGTGGAAGAAGCTGATCACAAAGGGCTACACACTGCACGACTCTATTTATAGGAAGTGTCCAGAAGAGGCAAATCTATAGAGACAGAAAGTAGATTTGTGGTCATCGAGAGCTGGACAGGGAGAAAGGTGGAGATGTAGAAGTGGTGGCTAAAGGGTAAGGAGTTTCTTTTGGAAAAATGAAAATGTTCTAAAATTGGCTGCTGTGGTGATTGCACAACTCCATGAATACAGTAAAAGCCATTGAGTTGTACACTTTAAATGGGTGAACTGTTTCTCAATAATGCCATTAAAAACATATCTTTTCTCTCTTCCTTTGAAAATCTATAGGATTCCTTACCATAGACTAGAAGATAAAAGCCAACCCTGCATTGATGAGTCTTGTTCCTTTCCCTACAATGTATGAAATTTATTATGGATTTCTCCAACTTTCAAGTCTTAACTGTGACTCCAAGACAGAAAGAAAATCCCATTTAATAATCCTTTAAATTAATAAGAATTTACAACATTGCTCATAGCATTTTTTTTGTTGTTGTTGTTGACATGGACAGGCTCTGGAAATTGAACCTGGGTCTCCGGCATGACAGGTGAGAATTCTGCCACTGAGCCACCATTGCACCACCCTGCTCACAGCATTTTACCTGTGATTTCTTCATGCTTCAATTCCAGAATATTATTAAACTTTCAAATGTTGCAAAATGGTATATAAGTATTTTATAGATGCCTTATCCCCCCAAAAGTATTCAGTATCCTATAGCTCTGTTGATTACACATTTGCATTGAAGTAATAAGTGACAGTCTTATACCAAACAATAAACATTTAGTGATTGCCCAACTGACCATTCCAATAAGGATATAGTTTATTATTTAATGAGCACCTACATTCTATTCCTTAAACTATCATATAAGATAAATGTTAGATAATCATTTTACAGATAAGGAAACTGAAGTTCAGGATGGTTAATGAGTTCATGCAAAATAATTCCATTGGCAAGTGACTGACCTAGAATTCAGATTTGCATCCTCTGTCCGGCAAAGCCTCTTAAGTTTCTTTTTCTCTTTTTGACTACCATTTAATAACAGAAATGTTGACATAATTTTTAATGAAGTGCCTATTTACTGCTTTAAAGGGTTAGACTTGATACCATGCAACAATATGCAATGCAAGTTTGAAGAACTTGGCCCTTGGCTTATAAGTAATTTCGGGGGAGGGGGGTTAGTGGTGCACGGACTGGTAATCAAACCCGGGTCTCTGGCATGGCAAGCAAGCATCTCACCACTGAACCATCCATGAACCCTATTGTTATGTCTTAAAGAGAAATTGTGAAATGAATGAATATTGGCCAGGCTTTGTCCATTTCTGAGCAGATTCAAAGAAATTTAAAACGGGCTTCCTTTGTAAATGTAGGCATCAATACAAAAGCAAATTCATAATCACCGTGTTTGGCAAATCACTTAAGCTTCTGCCTATTTCCTCATCTGTAAAATGCTGTGTTCTAGATATAGCTTCAAGTTTTTTCCACTTTTACTAATCTGTACCTACTAAAATATTTGTTCCTTTGGATACGCTGCCTCTTCTTTGTATCCCATTCTATCTTCTCTTGTTTCACCGAAGAAAATATAATCAAATCTTAGCATTAATGTGTGTTATGGGCTACACAACTACAGTGTAAATTAAATTAAATTTACTTTTATCAGTTATATCAGTCCATAATTTTACAATATGAACTGATAATCAGGGAACACCAGACATTTGGGAAAGGTCAATGGCATAAAGGAGAAATATGAAGATGACGAAACAAAACAATCTGACTTTTGCAGAAACAGAAAGAATAAAGAGATTAGTGAATCCATAGAATGAAAACAGCCCACAATAAAAAGAGCAATATAAGATATTAAATTATTATTGAGATTAGGGAGATTAAAAATATGAATGGAAAAATAGAAACTTTAGCATAACAACTAAGTAATAGAAAGAATAGTGCCAATAACCAAACTGGTGATTAGAAGCACAGAGTTGAGTAAATTTCCCAGAACTAAGAATGAAAAGAAAAATAGATGGAACTTATATGTAAAATATTAAGAGATATGGATATCCAAAATTCATCTAACAAGAGATTCAGAAGCAGAGAGCAGCAAAGAGTTGAAGGAAATAACTATTTAAAAGAGAGATTACATGAATTGAAGAAAGACTACAAAAAAAAACCAAGATTAGCACAAAGGAATAATTTGAATTTGTCTTTGAATGCTAGAAAACTATGGAGCAATTCCTTTAACAGTCTGAGAAGAAATAATTTTGTGTTCATAATTTTCCATAATTTTCTACTCAAGTGTAAAATCAATACAAAGACATGATCAAGCAAGGACTCAGAAAACTTACCACCGAACCCATTCTCATAAAAACCATTTCTTGAGGACAATATCCAAAGAAAATGTTAATGCCTACAAGCTAGATGATGACATGTGATTAAAAGAAACACCAGTATGAATGAGAGAAGTCAAGAAAGTTGAAAAATTTAAAAGGGAATGTGCCAGGATTTCACGCATTATGCTAGGAATATTTTCCTTCACAAGAGTTTAGTGACCTAAGATTCATGATATTTTTTCTTCCGTGGGTTCATTCATACTATTTCATTCATCAATGAATAATATTCACACAATCATAATATTATAAATTCTGTTTTACTACTTTTACAATTTTAGCATCAATCTATACACAAAGCATGAAGTGTTTTTATAGTTAATTTTAATTTTATAATAGACTGTACATGTTATAAAAGTTGAAAAGGTAAAAATATTAACATAACCAGAAATTCAACAAAATCCAATCTCATTAGACACTGCCTAAAGATAATCAATAAACAAATTATTTAAAGTTATAAAAATATCATAATACAAATGAACAGATATCATGCATAGAAGTGGACTATAATAAGGAGGTAACAGATATTTTCTAAAGTTGTAAAGCAAGAAATAGATAAAATCTATTATTTAAATTTATAATGGTAACTACCAGAATAACTGAAAAATGGAAATTGTTAAAAGTGCTTATCTTAGAGGAGGGAGGGAGTTTTGTCATTTCTATATTAAACCTTTCTACATGGAATGAATTTTATTAACCAGGCCAGACATTACTTACATTTTAAAAAAGCTTAACATTTTTCAATGCATAAAAAGTAGAACAAAAATACACCAAAATATAAATAGTCATTCTTTCTGGGTGGGAGAAATTTTGGATGATTTTCATCTTCACTGTTTCACATTTTGCTAGTTTCCAAATATCCTATGCACAGTACTTTTTTATTCAGAGAAAATAAGCTAAGCTTCAATGTCAAAGCCTTTCGCAGAGCTATCTAGGATGATTATGAAAATGTGAAATAATATTTTAGAATTCTTTAGTCTGTACTTTGAAGGTCATGACAGCATGAAATCTGAATGAAGTAGAAAGTTCCTCAGAAAATTCACCAGTTTGTCCATTTTCCAACTTTGGAACAAGAGGAAATGTGTCTGTCCACCATTATTATTATTAGTTAGTACTAATATTACCTTTGTAATATTAGTACTAACAGCCAAGAGTGAGAAGGGAAAGGGAAAGGGAGGAGAGAGGGTCCGCCACTATTCCGATGTTTCACTAAATGTCCTGGCCTTGGTGCTTCCCATCAGTTGAGATAGTCTCGTCCTCCACTTTACATATTTAGATCTCTTCATTTCTCACCTCACTCAGGAATGATGGGATCCCAAGTGGCTGATTCTCTCATCTAGCATAAGAAATCCAAAGAGCATCCAAAGCAACCATTTAATAATCCACCCTGAGCAAACATTTCCATCAAACTAGTGAAATGTGCTCTCCCTAAACAGCCCTAGAGGCCCTTTAATGGGGATGAGAATAAAGGTTAGCATTTGTTCAGCACCCCCATGTGCTTACTTGGCCATTGTTTTTTTTCCTCCACCCTTGACATCCCCTTTCCCTTTATTACCCGCTTCCCCACCCCCACCCCCACGGCGCCCCACCATTTTGTCAGTCATTCTTTCCCAACAGCATATTAAGATTGAAGTTTGATTTGCTTTAGTCTTCATTACGGTTGGTGTCCCCCTGCTGGATTTAGGAACATCGCAAGGGTGGAGAGGCTGGGTGGGGAACACACTCAATCAAGGCTCGGGAAGAACACATTTCAGCAGCACATGGAGTATACACACAGGCGGGCACTCCCCTTGCTCACGGTTAACCCCACTGTTCTAGTTTGCTAGCTGCTAGAATGCAATATACCAGAAAAGGAATGGCTTTTAACAAGGGGAGTTTAATGAGTTGCTAGTTTACAGATCTAAGGCCGAGAAAATGTCCCAATTAAAACAAGTCTATAGAAATGTCCAATCAAAGGCATCTAGGGAAAGATACCTTGGTTCAAGAAGGCCGATGAAGTTCAGGGTTTCTCTCTCAAGTGAGAAGGCACGTGGCGAACACAGTCAGGGCTTCTCTCTCAGCTGGAAGGGCACATGGCGAACACAGCGTCATCTGCTAGATTTCTCTCCTGGCTTCCTGTTTCATGAAGCTCCCCGGGAGGCATCTTCCTTCTTCATCTCCAAAGATCGCTGGCTGAAGGACTCTCTGCTTCGTAGTGTCACTCTCTCTGAATCTCTCATTCTCCAAAATATTTCCTCTTTATAGGACTCCAATAAACCAATCAAGACCCACTCAAATGGGTGGAGACATGTCATCCCCTAATCCAGTTTAACAACCATTCTTAACTAAATCACATCAACCAGGGAGATGATCTCATTACAGTTTCAAATATACAGTATTGAATAGGGATGATTCTACCTTTATGAAATGGGATTTATATTAAAGCATGGCTTTTCTTAGGGGGCATACTTCCTTTCAAACCAGCACACCCACCCATGCCATCTGTTTTCTCAGTCACGTCCATTACAGAGAGGGGCAATTTCAGATTCTTCCAAGAGTGCCTAGGGGTTCCTGCAATGTAGAGCTCAGAGTGGTGAACACAGTGGCTATGAAAAACAATCAATGGATTTCCTGACCTCGCAGGGAGAATGCATGCTCTGAAAACTACAGGTACTCTCCATCTGCAGAGGGATTCTTGTTATCGTTGCTGCCCTGTCCAGTGGATTGAGATGGGAGAATCTGGTTCATGATTAAAAGCAGAAGAATCGTTTGTGTGAATATGGAGGGATCTTATACCTAAGAGCCATGGTCGGTAGCCCTTGCTTCAAGGAGTCTGTCGGTAACTTCAGAGATGCACGCTGCATTATCTAACAGTGCTTTTCTACCCTTAAGTTCAGTGAAAAGATATTAAATATCATTAATTCACGAGAGTAATGCCACGTGGCTTTATGAATGCTCATGAATATTTCACAAAGTGATTAAAATTGTTAATCCTGCTTCCAATTAATTTTTAGTAATTCTTAGGCACACATGTAAATAACAGGTAATTATAATGTTTTATTATGTGTCATTTATACGAATTAGGCCCTTAAAATTGCATTTCTGATGTGATAAATTTCTTAGGGCCTTATATCATTTGTTGTGGATTTTTGTAAGCAAAAAATCATTTTTTACTTTTTCTGAACCTACATTAATTTTGAGGGGATTTTAAGTGAGAATTTCTGAGGGATTTTAAGGAGGAGAAGGATAGGTTTTCAGAGCACAAAGACGGGCTCATTTACAAAGTATCATCACCAAAATTCTAGGTTTTGATCCTGCATCAATTTGCATAGGTGGTATTCAGTACATCTTTTCTAATTGAGAAAGCTATCATCTGTAGAATTAGACACAAAGCCAGTTCTAGTTTTTTTTTCTTTCCGATGCTTTTGCTTCTCATTCCACTCGACTGCTACATGGGGAGAAAAAAGAACATAAATTCAGAGGCAATTTATGGAAAGTGCATAGCCAAAAAAGAACCAGATTGAAGGGATCATAACTTCCTCACTGCCAGGTCTTGGGCAAAATACTTTAATCTTTCTGGATTTCAATTCCTTTACCCATAAAATTGTGAAGATACTGCCTTCCCCGCCTACCTTCAAAAGATTGTAGGAATCTTTTGAGGATTAATTAAGACATATGTTAAAGCTATTTTCCTGATAATTATCTCAACGGTAGTACAAAAAAAAATGTAATTTTGAACAAGTAACTTCACTATCTCCAATTCTCCTGGTCTCCATTACCTACTGTCAAAGGGAAAGAACTGAAACTCTAAAGGAAGAAAACAAATTCAGTAGTGTATTTGCATGTTGCCGATGCTCTCCTTTCCCTTTATTGCTAATCTGTTGCAAGTTCGGATGGTGCAGGACTTGGAGAGAAAGAGGGAAGGAGAAAGGTAGTCCAAATGTCATGGTGAGTTCTGTAACCTTTGTGTCTCCGGCATCTGGTAGGGATTTGTGTATTTGGACATCCCCCCAAGTGCATCTGGACTCAAACCGGTGAGCCACAGGGCTTACGTCCTGAGTATCCATCACTCCCAAAGAAATGCCTTTGTCACTGACTTGACTTATTCTGGGGTGGATTGTTTCCACCATAAGCAGCCAAGCGAAATTCTGTTTTGCCGTTGCCTATTGTGTTGTGAAAGAACTAATTCCAGTCCTTGACACAGGGAGGCATATTTATGACATTTGGCTTCCATCTCTGACAGATTTTTCCCTTCTATGTTTATGAGAGTTAGCATTAGATAGTAGTGCTCCACCCTACGGGGTTCCTTCTGTTTGAAGGCATTTGTGTTCTTCTCATTTACGTGGCCATTGTTAGGAGGAGTTACCTGTGTGGGGACACAGCTTGGGATGCCTGCTGACTCTTATGTCCTCTGATAAAAGGTTTCCAAATCAAGAGACTTGTGTATTTGTTATTTCTGGGTCCATTAAATACCCAAGTAATTAACGTTAGCCACTTTTCCACTAACAAAGTGTGGAAGCCACAAAGTTTGGGGGATGCACGGTGATTTAAATGTCAGCTTACAGTTGTGCAGGGCCGTCTAATCACCTGAATGACAGTACAAAGAAACAGGTGCCAAGATGATATCGCCAGGCATCCTAACAACTCTTCTGCTGTTTGGAGATGCACATGTTCACGTGCTCCAGTCAACCAATAATGTGTTATTTTAAATTTGTGCAAAAGAAAGAGACTCTTAAGACAGGGGGAATAGTGGTTGAGGTCTGAAAACGCGCCTGACCTGTACTCAGCGTTAATATAAACTCCAAAAAGAACGTTACATTTTAGACAGGTCCAGAACATAAGCAGAAATCAGGCTCTGGCATTGCTTATTCTCCATTTGCAAATGTGTTCCTTTCTAAAAAGCTGCAATTAATTACAAACTAGTTTTGATGCCGTTTTTGCTTTCCTTAAATATGGAGTGAATTCACCCCATAAACTAATGAACCAAAGTGGAGCCAAATAGAGACCAGCTGGCTGGATGGCTCAGTAATTTTATCCACATGATTGACTTTATGATCCTTTCACTGAAGTAAGTCGTCTTTATTCTTGCAATCAGCACCAGTGACAATTTGGGGGGGGGAGGATTATTAAAATCTGGAGAAAGAAGAGGTGCGGTTTGTTTGATGTGGGACAACACATTCCTTCACACACTTCTCCGGTATAATAGGTGCCGAATTACAGGTCTCTCTGGCTTCCAAAGTAACACATTGAATAGTTGCCACAGAGACATAATAAGCAACCAATGCCCAAATAATCGTTACAGATACTCCATTAACAGCATCTAACTGTGTGGCTTTTAACCATACAAATTGTTTTCTGACAGCTCGTAACCTTTTCAAATAGTTTCCTTTGGGCATTACACCACACTCAGATCTAATTTTAACTTTTGCTTTGTCTATAATTTATGAGTTTCTTTGGAGACGCATAATGTTTTTGAAGAGAAAGGATACATTCAAATAAAAGCTCAAAACAAAATCAATTACTGTTTTAATCCATGAAACCTTTGCTCACCGGGAGATGACTACAATAGGACGAAACAAAAAGGGAGGAAAGGAACCTAAATTATCTGTAATTCCCATAGAATCTATTTTAAAACAAGCAAGCTCAATCTATTTAAACAGGATCGTAGCCGTACAGAAATGAAGTGTATCACCATGCGTGCAGAAGTTTGTCTTAAGATCCATGAAATTCCACACCTACAAATGTAAAAATTATCACCATGCGTGCAGAAGTTTGTCTTAAGATCCATGAAATTCCACACCTACAAATGTAAAAATTTATAAGAGGGCTTAAGGAGGCTGTCAGTGAAGAGCTAAAATATACAACATCTCTGCACAGAAAATCTCCAGGTTTGCCTTGTCCAGACCCTGGAATGCAGCCACTTGAGAAGTAAGAAGAGCATCTTTCCAAACTCCATTCAAAAAAAAAAGGATTCCGCAACAATCATAGATGAAATATTTGGGGAGCTAAATGGAGCTTTAGAAATCATCTGGTAAAACTCAAAATGAAGCCTCATGCTTCTCATTCTTAGATTCTTCTGTCTCTTTACTCCTGAAACCCGACGATAAGCAAGTGTAGCCTCCTCTACCCCTTTCTCCCGCTGCTGTGTCCCCAGGTCCTGAGTCCCAAGTCCTCGCCCCAGGGCTGCTGGCAGGTAGCTCTCGGCCGGCTTGTAACCTGGCCCATGACCTGTTTGTATACAGCCCGCAGGCTCATCGTTTTTACCTTTTCAAATGATGGAAAAGAACTAAAAGAATACTGATTAGTTCATGGCACGTGAAGTTACAGGAAATTCAAATTTCTGTGTCCATAAATAAAGTTTTATTGGAACACGGTGATGCTCAGACATTGTCTGTGGCTGCTTTGGCTTCCAAAAGGCAGAGTCGAGTCACTGAGACAGAGACTTTATAGGACACAAAACCTAAAATATTCACCATCTGGTCTTCCATAGACCAGATAGTGAATATGCTGACCTGGGCTGTTCACCCGTCCCTGCCACAGCCCATTCTTCACAGAGCAGTCTGTGATTCTTTTAAAGCAAATCAAGTCCTGTCCCTCCTGGCTGAATACCCTCCGGTGTCCAGATATTTGGCAGCCACTCATCACATGTGGCTACCGCAGCTTGAAAGATGTTTAGGACAATTGAGGAAGTGAGTTTTTAATTGTATTTCATTTCAATTAATTTAAATTTAAAAAGGAATTCTTGATCCAATTATTGGAAAATGTTTAAGTTATGTTTGTAACAACTTGGTATGTGAATCCATTATTTCCATTGTGCAGTTTTTGAAATTTGAGTACAGATCAAGTATTGCTGATGAAAATTTGGCTTCCAAATACATGTGCTATATGTATAAAACACATTCAGGATTTCAAAGTCTTAACACAAAAAGAGAATGTAAAATATCTCATTAAAACGTTTTAATAGTAAGCACATGTTGAATGATATGTTTTTGATACATTGGGCTAAATAATACAGAAATTCAATGATAAAATAAACTAACAATTTAATAATAAAAGTAATTTGAACTGTTTCACAGTGTAATTTTTAATGTGGCTACAGACTATTTAAAATCACATATGTGGCTTGCACTGTATCTCCATTGGACAGTGCTGTCCTAATGGGTTCATCTGGCAATGAGAATAAAATTCAAAGTCCTTGCAATGGTCTACCATGGCCCCTGAATCTCATCTCTTGTCATTCTCCTCTCCATTCTCTTCACACTGGTTTTTTGTGAGTCCCCCAAAGACCCTAACTGATCCTTGCCGTGGGGCTTTTCTTTGCCCCAAGTTATCATGCCTCATTCTCATCACTCAGGTACTTAAATTCCAGTCTCCTCTGAGAGGTCTTCACTAATCCACACAGTCACTGCATGAACACCCCACCCAGTGTTTTTCTCTCCAGAGCTACCATCAGTGTCTGGAATTTTCATATATATTAATTTACAAACCCGTTGACCCTGCATATTTTTCACCTCCAACACATAATGAGCAGGAATACTCTTTCAGCTCTGTTTACTGTCATATTCCCAACATCTAAACCAATAGTTAGTGCTCAGTGAATATTTCAATGAATAGCCCTCATTTTACAGGTGAAAAACCAAGACATGGAGCAGTTAAAAGACTTAATTAATGACCGAGATGAGAATGGAAAAGAAGTCTTCCACTCCCAGCTTAGTGTTTTTAAGGAGATACATGAATCAGTGTCAGTTCCGGTCAGAACCATAGACACCTTCTGCCTAGTTATGTGAAGCGTGGTGGGCATGCCAGCTTCAAAAGCAAAAGGTCAGATAGCACAACCTTCTCATTTATCCACGGGCACCTAAAAAACTTCTCAGTAGCTTCGTCTGCTCTCTGAATTCCTTGCCAGATAGTTAACAGCTTTTGGGATAGCTTCTCAGATGGCTTTTCCTCTGGGCATGAGGAATAATCACCAAAATTCAAGAAGGAAACCATTGGCATTTAGCTGTGCTCTCACACCAAAGTGATAGCCACAAAGCAAAAAGATCTTGGTCGCAAAGGACCAATTAAACAGTCGGAAGTAACAGCCTCTACCACTGCTAGTGAAGACAGGCAGAAAAATAAACACCAGGGGTCAGGATGCTCTTCTTCTTTTTATCTTTTTCATTTTCCTCTTTCATCAGTCAGCATTCAAACTATGCTCATGTTAATGCAAATGAAGCAAAAGCCCAAAGGATGATATTTCAAGGCAATGTGGAAACAAAATTATATACCCCTTCCTCCATTAAACTCTAAACTGTCAGGCTTTGCGACATCATATATTTTAGACTTTAACCCCAGCCTAAAATTCAGATGTCCCTAGGAAAGAGAGTGATATCTGTGTTTGAATGAAAAGTGTTAGGGGAGGTGTCTGCCTTGCCATTTTGCTTCTGGGCAGACAGAATATAGTGGAAATATTACATTCAAAGGTAAAAAGCATCCCTCCAAAAGCTTTTTATTTACATTCTCATTTACTGCCAGCTAAAGAAGTCTTGGGTTTCTCCCCTCTTCCTTCCTTTATTCTTTCACTTACCAGTGGAGGGGGGTTTTTGTTTTCATACCTTCACTTGATTTTATCAAGTGCCTTTTGAGAGTGTATCATGTGAATTATACTATCAGATGTGTGTGCTAGAGGAAGTTTAGAGTTCAGGGTGAACATAGAAGAAGGGGCAGCCAGTGAGCAAACCATCAGGGCTAAAGTGGAAGCTCAGTATGTCAAAGAAGAGTGATGGATCACTGAGTGCATGCAGTGAGCAGGTTTTAAATGTCAGGTTGAGGCATGGGAACTTTATTCTTCAATAACGTGAAACTACTAGACGTTTTATTGCATGAATAAAATATTGTCATTATTGCCTACATGGACTTATTTGAGAGAATATTAACTAACAATCATTGAACATTATATGTTAGACAGTGTTCTAAGCACTTTACTTGCTTATATGTCATTTAATCCTCACAATGACCCAATAACATAGGTTGACCCTTTATTATTCCTATTTTATATATGAGGGAAATGGGATATAGAGATATTAAGTAACGTATTCACTGTCACACAGCTAGTGTATGGCAGAGCCAAGATTCAAATCCAAGCAGTCTGCCTCCAGAGCCTGTGTTCTTAAAAACAGCTGAGCAATATGGTAGAATGTCTAAAGGATTCTTAAAAATAGGCACAGCCATTGTGACCCCATATAACACCTTTGTATAAAGTCAAAAAAAGACGTTACTTCTGGGTGAGCTCAGAAAAGTGTTGGAAAGTGGATGGCATGGCGTCTTGTGTGATTTTTGAAAGGTTCTTCTTCCTTTGGGCATACATATTACCATGCCCCTGATCTATGGCTTACTAACCGGAGTACCAAGGCTACATTTCGTTCCTCGTTTGTCCCCATTACACGAACTCTTAAATATTTGATTTTTAATTGACTTTCTGAAATATATGAAACCGTCATGTCCCCAAACAATCAGTTAAATCAGCTCTATGCAATTAAGCCTTGTTTCAAATACAAATTTTTACATGAGTGAGTGTGTGCACAAGTGTGTGTGTGCATGCACAGAAAAGAAAGAGGTGCTTTCCCACATTTGGGCTGATGCCAGAACAAGGTCAGTGCCCACCACAAAGCATTGGTCTTGAGAACACAAACCCCCAATGAAATCCGTCAAGAATTCACCAAAATCTCCCACAAAGATGAAAGTTCATCAAATGTCATCAAAAATTCTACAGGGGATTCAAACTCCATCTTATCTTGATTTTAAGGGGGAGGGAAAATTCCAGCTGGAAGCTCAATTACATACTAATAACCGATTAGGGAGAGGCCAGTGATCCTAGAGAGCCCCGTGGAGAAAGTACCATTTGGCCATGGTAAGATTTGTCTACTATCCTGATGACTTTATTTAGATACATGTCATAGTTTGGTAGCGGCTATGACAAACGGGTCAGCGTAACAATAGCAATTATTGTCTTGTGGTTTCTGAGGCTGGAAGTCCAAAATCAAGGTGTCACCCACAGTCTGTATCTTTCTGGTGCTGTCTTGCCGCCATCCTTGGGGTTCCTGGGCCTGCCTCTCTGCCTCCCGACATGTGCTAATCTTTCTCTTCTTGTGTCTGCTTTTCTGGTTTCTGCTGATTTATGGCTTCTTCCTCTGTGGCCTTCTCTGAGTCCTCATCTTTATAAGGCTTCCAAGAATATGAATTAAGGTCCACCTGGATCCAGCTGGATCACTCCTTAACTAAAAATAACATCTTCAATAGACCCTGTTTACAAATGGATTCACACTCATAGGAATGCAGATTAAGATTAAGAGCACGTCGCTATTGGGGTACATAATTCAACCTACCACAATTCATGTAGATTGCATGGAGAAGTGCATACCCGTTTCCAAAGAGTCCACACAGTGGGCCTCTTATCTTAACCCCGGTGAAGAAATTCATGAAGATTGCCTTCGTCCAGAGATCAGGGTTCAAGATCAATTCAGATTCAATACCTATTGCTTGATCATCTTTCCACCCTCCCTCCATCAATCATTCTCTAAATCTATTGCCCAACACTTCCATGTCCACATTCTCAGACTCTCCTCCTGTCCTTCTGGTATCGTCAGCCTGATCTCTTGCACATGTAGCCCCACCTACCTTGATGGGGTAGCAGTAAAGACCACCGGGTACTTTCTTGTTCTTTCCTACCTACTTCAAATTTCATAAATCAGTCTGGGGAAATCAGAATCTGCTTCCCATACATAATCTTTTTGTTATGTCTAAATTTTTTACACTGAGTCTTCAAAGTCATTTCTCATCTAAAACTTTGCGCTCACTTTAAAATCTTGGACATTGAGCAGAATTAGTTCACTAGACTTCCCGTAAGGTTAGATCATAAACTGGCTAAAATTGGAAATTAGAGTATATCCCAAATAATTCATTCCTTACAATATGAAAGTACCAATGACATTTCTGAAGTCTCTTAAGGAACCTAACTTCGAGTCGATTGCATTAGAACAGTCAAGACAGGAAAGTCACCAAGTTTTAAAGAATAATAGGTTCTTGGCCTTAGGAAGCTCAGTAATGGGGTTTCAGGGATCTGTAAATCCATTGAGATGCCCAAAATTGCATCTCAATAGATTATGTATGTGTGTGTGTGTGTGTGCGTCTATGAGTATATGAATGCATTTTTCTAAGGTGAGAGCCCATGGATTTCTTCAGAGTTTCAAAGGAGTCAGTGAGCCATGAAATGTTAAGGTATATTGTCTGGTCCATCAACCATACCCCTCCAGATATTCAGCACTGTATATCTTTGCTTATGTAGAAAAGCTAAAATACAGGTTTATTTTCTTTCTTTTTCTTATATTTTTTAGTTTGTGATAATAAAAAATATTCAGAAAAATTTCCACATTATGAATGACCATACAGATAGTCTTCATACACTTTCCTAAATATGACTTTAAAAACTTGAAAAATACTTCTTTTCATAAATGCCCTTTTAAAAGTCTGAAATTTTTCACCTATTGATTAAGAAGCCATAAGAAAAATATTTAGATATATTCACATGCGTATATTGGGCTGATGACTTAAAAAATGTCACAAACTTAAAATGGCCATGCTTTTCTATGATCACACTGTGGGACATTGTCATAGTGCAAGAATGGCAAGACATCTGCGACGTTGACTGATCACAGCAGATTTCTACACTAAGCATTTGGTGTATCTGAATCCAGATGATAAAGTGTGGTTATATCACAGATCTTCCTTAACCATGATGTCAGAAAATCCTACTATTCCTTCGAAAAAAATTCATTCTGGTTTAGATAATGTCAATATGTTAAGCATTCAAAGAGGCACTATTTATTCTATTAAATTGGAAAGGTTATTGGTCATGCAAACCCAGTCAAATCTCAACTTAATCTGACTTTGCCATCCCACTGAGGTTATCTGAATCCCATTTAATCACAACAAATACAAGCTTTCTGACAGCAAAACTATTCCTCAAACAAGACTGTATAATTGCATCTCTTCCCACTAAGTTGACTGGGTTAGGATATTAACTGACAAATCTTCTGAGAAGTTTCTCTCTTCCTCCCCCCAGGCACCCCTCCCTTCTCTCTTTCCTTCTTCTCCCTCTCTCTTGCTTCATCCACCTTTCTTCCTCCTCCCTCTCAACCTTCCTCCCAAACTATGTTTATTTAGTTAATAACAAAATGAGAACTTTCTCATCTTGGGAATGGGCTATTTCACTTGTCAGTTAACCATCCATACGTTGATAAGTTGGTAAAAAAAAACTTGTTTAAAATTGAAATGCATTTTTGATAATTCATTCAGTCCCCACTATTTGATTTAGGTGTAGCTACCAAACAGGTTTTCAGAAGCTATTAAAGAACTGACTGAACAAGTAGCTCAATCTTATTATCAGAAAGCCAAGGAAAGAGCTACAAGAAGCTCATGGACATATTCAACAACTCAGTGCCCCTGTACTACACATAGATTAGTTGTCATTGGGGTGAAGACAAACTATAGTGCCCTTGCCATTACCTAAATCACAATCCATTCACATCCTACCTGACAGAAATAAATTAGCACAGTCAGATCAGGATTTGAATCTAGTACCCTTCTGTATTCCTTTTCTACTGCTTCTGTAACAAAGTACCAACAAACTTAGGGTCTCTTGGGCCTCTTGCCTTAACCCAGTCACACAAACCTTGGGCCTCTTGCCTTAACCCAGTCACACAAACCAGTATCTCGCAGTTCTGTAGTTCAGAAGTCTATAGACTTCTCAGTCTCACCGAGCTAAAATCTAGGTGTCAACAGGGCTGCTTTCCCTTCTGGAAACTCTAGGGGAAGATCCATCTTCTTGTCTTTTCAGATGCTAGAGGCCACCCACATTCATTGGCTTATGCTCCCCTTCCATCTGCAAAGTCAAAAATGGCGGGCCAAGTTCTTCTCCCATCCCATCCCTTTGACTTCCTCTTCTGCCCCCTCTTCCACCTCTAAGGACCCTTGTGATTACAATGGGCCTACACAGATGGTCCAGTCCCTACTTCAAGGTCTACTAATAACTCTAATTCTATTTGCAACCTTGATTCCCCTTTGCCATGTAAGGTAACACATTCACAGATTCTGGGGATTAGGATGTGGACATCTTTTGGGGGCTGCGGTTCTGCCCATCACACCTTCTGCATCTTCTGGTGTATTCATTTGCCCTTCAACAAGAGATATCAAAATTTGACTTAACCCACAAGCACTTAAAAGAACTGCATATTGCTTCAACTCAGATGCCCTGAATAAGGGGAGGAACATAATTATTTTATTTTCAAGCTGATTTTTATTTCAGCATATTTGGGTATCAGGAAGTAGCTTTAGAAGAAGAGAAGCTGATAATTTAGCAGCAGAATAAGGTACCTTCTCATAAAACATAATGCAACCCTGAGGAACATCTCCGAATGTACAATGCCCAAAAGGGCAAGTTACTTTGTTGTAACCTTCCTTTGCTACTAAATAAATGCACTTGGTGTTGTAAGTACAAAGGAAGTCCTGATTATCATAGGTTTCATCTTATGGTTTTGGTATACCTGTGTGGCAATTATTTGCAGACCCAGGCTGGAAAATTTGTTTAGTAACCTTCTTTCTTTTAAATACATAGACAATTTTTATGAATATCATTTTAGGCAGGGTCACTAAGGAAGTTTTTCTCAAGAAGCATTTCTTGGCTCCAGTAAGCAGGCTGAGTAAAGTGTAGTCAAGTTCTTACAAGAATGCCTTACCTAACAAAGCAGAGGCTTTATAAGCAGAAGGTCCCATAAAGCAAATACCTATTAAGGGAATATAATTTTCCCATGAACTGTTTTCCCATTATAGAATAATCACAGACATATTCTGTTGTAAAAAATTTTTTGGCTATTCAATGTAATAAAATTGAACCCAAGCATGCAGCAAGCCTTTTAAAATCACAGATTTAAAGGGAAAATATATATAACTTTCATTAAACATTAATACCAGCACTCAGGCATTTACCACAACAATTTGCTACACTAAAAATAAGATCAAAATACTGAAAGTGGAAAATATAGTCCTCAATCTTTGGCTACATTATACACTGGCTTTGTTTCCTGTTTCCATTTAAAAGGATACCCTAAAGCTTTATCAGTTTTTAAATTTTTCACAAACCTCAGTGAACTTAATGTTTGAACTTTATTTCTGTGGGAATCTTATGCATTTTAAAGCCTTTGCTCTGATCACTAAATTTAATAGCCTTTTTCCATACTCATTCACCTCCTGATAACTACACAGTCAATATGGGATGACTCCTTTCTTAACACACTTAATTAAAACACAAAGTAAGCCTTCGTATCTTGCTTTGCAGAAATTAAAAAAAGAACGCATGCCCTGATAAATTAAGGTTCCAGAGAATCTGTGACGTCCAAACTGCTCTAGCCTCTGAGTTACTGGATGAACTCCCAATGAGAGACAACTACAAGATTCTTTTTTTTTTTTTTTCCCACACTTAACTCTTTGCAGAGATGTGTACATATACATTTCAACTATAAAATTTTTCACTAGTGCAACTGTTAAAACCTATACGACTGATATTTTTAGCAAAATGAATTTTTGCTATTTTGTTGGGACTGTCAATTCCTAGAAAACTTAAAGAGCTACTATTATAACTGCAGCCCAGAGGATTCCTAAATGAGAATATCTCCTCAGTTACAGAAGTCCATACCAACCGCTGATGGATTATACCTTGTTGATTTTGCTATTCCTACAAACCTACTGGCCTGGTTATCTGACTGAGAGATTAGTCTAATGACTGTGTGTTCATCAGGGACTATCACCGCATCCAAAGGGTGTGAGTTGAGTTTGGATAGTGCCGATTGTTAATTTATGGCTGAAGTTTGTGTTTGAGTATTGTAACCACAGCACAAAGGAAAAGTACTGTGCAAATGCTTCAAGTAAACCCAAATTCTATTCATTAAGTATTCTTCTTATAGTACATACTTCATTATGAGGTTGATCAGAATTCAATATTAGGAACACTGTCCTTCCGTACTGTCCTGCTGATGTGGAAATGCCAGCTGCGGCAATGAAGCACAAACTGAATTGTGCAACTTGCAGATAATATGATTGTTTCCTTAGCCAAACACACTCTCTTGCATGACTATTTTTATAAACCACTGGTAAACATTTTCAAAAAAAGCCATGATTAGCTGTAAATGTGGCCCTAGGAAAAAGTGAGGCCAATTGGCTAGCATGGGTGCCCATAACAAAGTACTATGACAAAGGCAGGGAAAGGAAACTCTTCAAAGCAATTGGCACCTAAGTCCTAGGAGCTAAAGGTGAACGTTATCTCAGGGTCACTGTGCTCGGGAAAGCAGGAGAGAGAGTCGCTCTCAGCAAAGAAAGGGCTCCTTTCTCCGCTCAGCGCGCTGCGGCGACGCCCTCAAGTAGAATCGAGAAACCACGTTTCTCAAACCCACGCCCGAGGCAGTGCTGTGATCCGCTCGCAAACCGAGTGTGAGCAGACACAGGCCATGGAAATAGATCGCATCCACCTCCCAAAATCTGTGATTCAAATGGCCTCGTGCAAAGTGTAAAATAGATGATTTTACATTACTCACAGCTTATATGCCAATCTCTCTCCTATTCCTTTCCCCGAGAACATAATTTTCAACGATAATTTCAGCTTGGACTTTAATATTCCTTCCAGTAGACTATCCCCCGATGGGATTTAAATGGTTAGAAGCAAAGACCCATACAATCATTAGGCTCTTCCTTCTGGCAGCGTTTTGTGCTGGCTTGTTTTGTTGTTGTTTTAATCAATGAAATAGATCCATAATATCTTGATTTTCTCTTTACCTTAAAAAAAAAAAAAGAATACATGCTACTCACACATAAATTAGATTCTGATCTTGGGATATGCAGCTATTAGAAAACTACATATCAGTTAACTAAACGAAATAATACACAGGAAGAGGAGTGATGGGAGAAAAATTGTCTTGCTCTGAGAGCTGCCTTTAGTTCTTCTATGTCTGATTTAATTGATGATAAAACCCCTAATCCTAACTAGCTAGAGAAAAAATATTATAGACGAGATATACCATTATTTAAAAAATTTACAGAACTCACACTGTTTGGTTTAGGTTTGTTCCAGAAACTATTTTAACTCTGAACATCTGCAATATTGGTCTCTCATTTCATTTTGTTAAATTTACTCATTCTTTTATAATCCACAGGAAATCTCTAACTTTCCTTTGCACACAGACCCAAATATAATCCTTGTACTTTCCATCACTCAAAAAAAATACAAAGCAATCCTCATATGAAAACCTATTTAATCGCAGCTAGGAGAAGCATATGGACAGGCAGACAAAACCTAAATTGCATGTACAAAATGCTAAAAGATATTATAAATATAAAGCAAATTAACAACACCAACATTTTTGTACTTTAGAGCTAATGTTTTTTTTTTAATTTATCACTTGTCAAAATATATGGTACGATTTAAGAGGAAGTAAAATATTCTGATATATAGTACATGCATTTCTCTAGGGATTTCATGAAAACTAATGTTTAATTTTCCTCACAGGTCATTCTGACCCAAATTCCTTTGCAAAAGGAGTTTGCCCTACTTTCAGAATGAAAGCAAGAGGTTTTATTTTCTTGTTTCCTTTAAGTAATAAAATATAAATTATTGTAGTGTCTGTTCATGCAAAAGAAAACAAATGGGAGGAAAGTACATTCTTGAGCAAGGCAAAGACAAATATGTAAATTTCAGGGATTTTCTGTGACTGAGGTCTGAGTCCAACAAAGAGTCATCTAAGTGAGTTTCCCGGTGACTCAAAGGCCTTCTAGGACAGCAAAGTCCTTTTAAAAACACAGCTGAAAACAGCATTACCTTCTCCTCTTCACAGGCTCCCCTCAAAAGTGTGCTTCGAAGCTAGTCTACAGCTTAGCTCAGTGGTCGTACATCTGAATTATCTGGGGAGCTTTAAAAATTGCAGATGCTCTGGTTACATCCCCCAGCAATTCTTATGCAAGAAACTAGATTGGAGGCCCAGAAACCTATACTTTTAAATGTCCCCCAAGTGATTCTGATCAACCAGATTTAGAAACAACAGCACAAGATGAGTCAACTCCACCCATTGACACATAATACTGTTCGGGCTGATGCAAATGCATTATGCCCACTCCTGCAGCCTCTTTCTGTGATAGCTACAGGAGGTAAGATTTGAGTATGTACCACCCAATTATAGTCATGACTTTATTTTTTTTAATGTGAAATTAAAAAGAAAGAAATCAATCCCCATTGTAGTCTCCAGATTCCAAGATGTTACTTATCTTTTATAAGGAGAACTTTCAATTCTAAGTTTACCTGACCTTTCAAAAAAAAAAACACTTTTTACAAATGAATAGCACAGATCTGGTCTTAATGATACAACCCTTCCCCACATCACTCCCTCTGGTTGTCCACAGTTTCATTTAGGGGTTGCAGCTTAATCTAAACTTGTCTTATTGCCTTGTCTCATTTGAATGGGCCATGTCCAGAGATTGTAAAAGATAAATAACCTTTGCATATATACCATTAACTAATGTTGTGCCTAATGAATTTGATCGTGCCAACCTAAAGTCAAATCCAACATTTAACAGTAAACAAAATGCTACTTATCCGGAGTTGTCTATGTCCAGTCATCCAATTCCAGCTATAGTTTAGTATGTTATACTATAGTAGAAAGAGCTTTGGCATAGTAGAAAAAACTTTGCTGCTGAAATTATGCTGACCTAGTAATAAACTCTGGCTCTACATATCTCATGTCATTCTTGGTAAGTTCCTTAATTTTATAAATCTCAATTCCTTTATATGCATAATGGAAATGATGACACCCATCTCATAGTGTTATTGTGAAGATTAAATGGGATGATGTATGGTGTTTGCATACTGTTGCATCCATAATAAATGCTCAATAAATATGAAGAGCACAGCTTTAGTATCAGACAGACCTAGACTTTTATTCTAGCTCTTCCTCTAAATAACCTGTGGCACTGGGAAATTCCTTAAATGTTCTAAGTCTCAATTCCACCATCTGTAACATGGATGTAATAGTATCCACTTTGCTTTAGTTGCAATGTGCAACATGTGGAACACTGCATCTTCTTATACTGTTCTTACATTTTCCTGGCACTTACTAGGAATCATTAAATAGCAGCTTCCTCTAAGCTTGCATTCAAGAACTCAGGGAAAAATTATTTGGGTTTTCAAAGATGGTGAGGTTCTCAACCCTCCTGTCAGAGATGAGGACACTGAAGTCAAAGAGGTAAGATGACCTGCTCAAGGTCACACAGACAGAGCTGGGTGCCTGAATCTGTGTCCAGTGGTGTTCTTTTTGTATGACAGTGCTTTTCTAATATCCCTCAAATAGTTGAACACCATTTGTGATAAGGCCAAATCCCTAAGCAAAGAGGTATTTAATTAACTCTCATGACTAGAGAATGTCTTCGTTGCTGATCAAAATAAAAGCAACCAGATCAATCACTTCTCGTGAAACGCTACTGTCAAAATACACCAAGAAAACTCTATGGATTTTCATTGCTGAGAAAAAGTCAAAGGATGATTCAATCTGGTTAAGCAGCAGAAAAAGGGTTGTTTTCTTCTTTTTTTCTTCATTTTTCCCCCCTAAATGTCTATGAACATGGCCTCTCTGGGGCTCTCTGCTTGCTCATGCTTAGGTTTCTGGCCGTATGCAGACAGAAAACAAATCCTTGAATACCAGCAATTGGGGAAAAATTCCCAGGGAACATTTTGGCACTGTCAGGGTGAACAATGACAGATGGACAGTTGGGAACTATTTTCTAGGTTCTGAGCTGGAGAAAGGCCCACAAAGATGTGCCAAAAAAAAACCTGTGCACAAGACTTGAAAAGAGGGCACTGCAGAGTCCCTTTGGACTTTTTCTTTCACTAGCAGAGGATTGCAATCTAAGTGGTTTCTGGCCACAGTAGAGAGCCACAAAAGGCTGCACGGCTGAATTTTCTTAAATGAAAAAAGAGAGGTTTATGCTGTTTAAATTGCAGGCTCCAGATGGTGTTTTCCATCCTTCATGCTCTTTTGGTTGTGGCCACGTCTTGCCTATCGCTTTTGTGGCAGAGCAGACTCACCAGTCAGCAATTTCACCACTGCTTGGGTCCAAATGAGCTATGGAGAAAGAAATTAGGGTGAGTGGAGAGGCCACAGCTGGGAGAGATCAGCCACACTCAACAGGCCCTCTCCCCCATACATAAACAGAGAAGACAGAGGGAAGGAGGGAGGAGAAACAAAATACTGAGCTGGGAAGGTAGTACTTAGAAGCCTGCAAAGTATGCCTAACCACATGGCGTGGGTCTTCAGGTTCTAACCCAGTTGCTGAAAATAGCTGAGTGTCTCTCAAAAGGTGGGGACTAAATTTCCCAGCTGAAACATTCAAATGCTTTCTGATACCCCAAATTATTTTTCATGCACTTAAACTGTTCCTTAAACACCTAACTGAAAGGAGACAACTATTTAGTAAATTTATTCTCATGGAGAAAAGTGTTTCCTTTGATAATGGACCGTGCTAGCTGGGTTTTGAGTTCCTATGGTGGTTTTAAATCTCTATCTTCACTGCAATTCCTAGCTGAAAATGGCTGGGATTCAAAATTCACAGGGACCACAATCCTACCCTGTTTATTAGAAGAAACATTAAAGAACGCAACGTGTCTTTCACAGCATATTGCATTTGCACCTGAACTGTAAAAGGAAACTAATGCCTTTAGCAATGGATTATGGCTTTTTAAGTACCACTTTCCTTGCATAATACTACAATAAAAAAGAAAACATCCAAAGGAGATATCAGTATTTTTTCTAAAGAGTGGAGGCAAAATTTTTAACTCCATAGTTGTGGTTTATGCCTAGCCACCTGCTATTGAAATACTGTTGTTTTCTGTTCCTTTTGCCAAAAACAAAGAGTATCCTTCCTTTCTCTTTCTTCTGTGTCAAGAAGAATGCATGCCCACACAGCCTCCACCTGAAATGAATAAAATTGTGTGAATAAGAAACTCTTCCCCATGATTCGACAGCCCACAATGCTTTTATGATTTGTAACCTAATTAGGTCCTTCCCAAGAAAGAACATTAAATTTAAATTGTGACCTACGTCAACAGCAAAGTAAGCTCTGAGCCCTTTTCATAGCAACTGTTTTAGAATATATAGTTCCTAAAAATAGAGGAACTGGGTTCTAAAACCCAGTTATTTATGAAGTACACTGCTTAATCTTTTTCTTCAACCCCATTAAAGTGCTTCCAGTTGAAATATGCTGACTTTCTAGGAGGTAAAATTTTTAAGTATTGAGAGACGTAAAGTTGCTCCCTTCTTTTCATGGGATTGGTAATTCCATGTTTAAGAATCGAGTCTAAATCAGAGATTCAAGCAAAAAACTCTGTAGAGGGATAATCAGTGACGCTTTTTAATATAATGGTGATATGCTAGAAAAGTAAAAATGCCCCAAAAGAAAAAAGATTAAATCAATTCTGGTATATGACGATTTGAATAATATCTACTAATATCAGAAAATCCTTGAAAGACCATGTTAAGGTTTTACAAAAATACATGTGTGATTATATGTTTGTGTTGATTTATATCTATATACAGAATGGAATGAAAGAATGTAAGAAAATATAACTTTTTTCTTCTTTAACATTGCTTGTTTTCCCAAATTCTCCACAATGAACAGAGATTGATGTTAAAATTAGAAAAAAAAACCAACATAAAAAATATATTAAAATTTTTTAAATTGGATATTCTGAAGAATTTTAAATCATACATCTTGTAGCTGAAAGACATTCCATCTGGCCTAGTTTTTATTAAAAAGTTAATGTATTTTTCAGATGAAGCCCAGAGATCTTAATTGATTTATCTACGGGACTAGCTTATAAACAGAAAAGATTCCACCTGTTTTGCTTTTATTGAAAAGAATCACCATTCACTTATCATAAGAAAGCCTGAACATGCTCCTTTAAGACCTTAGCTTAGATTCCTCCACGAAGGATCCAAAAAGAGCCAGAATTGTGGAGAAGGTCTGTATTTGAGTGGTAACCCACTGTGAGAGTACGGAGGAGAGACTGAGAAGGGAAGGCAAAGTAATAAAGGAGGTGTTAATAAGAAGGTTACTGCTTACTGCTGTGAACAACTGGGAAATCCATCCTGCTAAGGACCTTCTGAGAGGTCGGGGAACGTGCCTCAAAATTGTTTCCCTGAGGGCAAACAGGGAATCTGTTTATCTACCAGCTCTTCTCCCACAGTGATTGAGGGTCACTTGTGGGAAGTTCACTCTTTGGCACTTGCTGCCTACACAATTAAGCACTCTCCTGGAAACTGTTCTTGGACCAAGAGACACTGGGAGCATTCAGCGAGTATAAGGCAGCTTCAGCATCCACGACAGGAATCCATTTAAGAGTTTACTTCAAAATCATGGTGAAGCAAAGATTTAAACACCACTGCTAACTTCAAGTCTTTTTAAAAGTAAAGGACACTAAGGTTCAGGGAAGTCAAGTGATTTGCTGATGTTTCGTGGCATATTAGTGGCAAAAGTAGGACTATTTTAATCCTGGTTTGCCAGGTCTTTCCAATTCTTAAGCCACTCACCCGGAGCCATAGGCAGAACCATAGGCTGATTAGACCCAAGCAGGAATCTTAACTCGACCACTTACAGAGCCCTAGACAGGCTCTTCAATGTGTCTGAAACTCGGGCCCATCATTGAAAAAGGCAGGCATACTCTAAATGTTCAATTTGGATAGTTTTATGAAGCATCAATTCTCTTCCAACTCCCTTGAAATAACAAGCCATTTTCCATAGTGCCATTTCACAAGGCAGGGTTGTTACAGTCAGTGGTCTACTGTTTGAATAAAGCACAAAATGTGGATTTTAAGCTATGGTCCAACATTTGCCATTTATAATATTCCAAATCAGAATATTCTTGTTCTATTGCATTTTATAATAATTTTCCAGATTTGGTGTACCATTTAGGAATATTTAGACAATTTTGCGCAAAATGTCACTAAATGAATACACTTGAATATTGTGACTTTTCCATTTTATAACAATAATTAAGACCATACCATAGAGCTCCTATATGCCAGGCAATCTATTCATCAGACTTTCATTGCATTATCTCAATAAGTTTCAGTACTCATATTAACTAGGTTCTATTACTGGCCCCATTTTGCTCATGAAAAAATCAAAACTTAGAGAAGGTAAGTAACTTGTATACGATCATGTAATTAGAAGGACATAACTGGGGCCCCAAGCTATATCTAAATGTCTCCAGATCTAGTGCTCTTTATAGCTACGTTCTATTCCCTTCCACCGTTGGCAATTGGACCAACTGTATGCATAAAAGTGTAGATGATCTGCCAACCCTCTAATCCCCAAACACCTAGGGCAAACTATAATCATTAGTAGTGATTTGAAGAAATGATTGCTGTCTACCTTAACAGATCCCCCACCACACGCCATCAAAAGCTCATTATTCTGCCTCTTGTATCGAATTTTTGGAGCCAAACAGACTAGGTTACAATTCTAGTCCAGTGCCTCAAATCTGTGTCATGTAGAACCAATGGCTTTACTTCGTATGTCTTAGTTCACAACAATATCCAACTTGTAGAGCTATAAAAATTAATAAAGGAATATTTCAAGTGCATGAGATATATAGGGCATGCTCAAAAGAACAGAGCTGTAAGTTTTTACTTCCCAATTGTCAGTAAAATAATTATTCCACATTCATTAACTGACTAGAATGCTCTGGATTCCATATTGCTATTGTAAATGCCCTATTGCCCAAAGTGTGTGAAAATGGGGCAATTGAATTAAGTTTATTTGTTGTTTTGAGCAGTTGTCATGACCAAAACATTCTAGAATGACCACACTAAGATTGGTTTTATATCCTTGAATAAGTATTTGGTTAAGATTCATGTAGAATATATATATGTAGAGATAGGACAAATACTTGTACACATATGAATAATATAAAATACCAATACATTTGTTTTTTATAGTTCACGTAAATAAAAGTTAACTCATTTATGCTTTCCATAGGTTGCTAAAATACATGAAATTTTTACTACTTCCACAACATAATAAACTTATTACTCATTTTTGGTGAATGGATAAATGTGGTAGTAGCAAAGAGTTAAGAGTCAGCAAGGGAGTAGAAGAAGTAAATTTAAGAAATGAAAATCTATTCTAAAATCCCCAAGATTGCCCATCACTGAAGCCATTTTGAAAAAATAGCCTGTGGGTGAAATTGTAAACACCATATGTTTTTGAATATTGAAGTGTTGTCGAAGAAAACTACTGAAAAAAAAACTGTAATTCCAAGATTGTTTTGAATTGGCAGTTATATCCGTACCAATAATCCTTTTTCTTTAACACCTTATTGGCCCTGCAAATAGTTTATTTATAATAACTAAAATGAAGGCTAGAAAGATACTATGCTTTTACTGATTTCAGTATCATATTTATTGGGAAAAAAAGAGCTTTTAAATGAAAAAATGTATGTTTTTAATCCACAGGTTTGTTTTTTGTTTGTTTAGTTTTTTTTTTTTTTTTGGTGTTTTCTGTCGTTAACATTTTGCAAAATCTTTTAAATTTCTCTGTTTCTGAGATTTCTCATGAAACCCAGGCAAAATAGAGCTATCAGTCCTCTAAATTCATAACAAAAGCATTATAAATAGGATTACATATTAAATAAAACCCATTGAACATCTGTAAGTAGATCATATTTTATGTTTTTGGTGCCCTCAATGACTCTTAAAAGAAAGTGTAAATGCTGTCACAGATAAATGCAAGATACATGATCATTTTCTAGAACTAGGATTCAAATCACGGTATAAAACCTTCAAAATGTTGCCTTTCAGTAATGACTGGGTCTAAAGACAGAAAGGAGATGGTGACATGATCCACACCAGTGTTTGATTTGACAGACATAATATTTGTAATAAAGCATGTCCTAATAGTACATTCTGAGGAAGCAGCAGGAAAAATAATATGGAATCTAAAAGGCATTTTCACAGTGTTAGTGTATACATCAGTCAACCATCACATGGTTTAGAAGTTGTATAAATTTTCATGCATCAATTTTAGCAAGTATAGCAGTTTTAATGCTTTCAGCTGTTGAATAACAACATATTTGTCAAACTCATCCATATGCAGTTGAATGAGGACATAAAAATGTTTAACAGAAAAAGTGGTTTACCAACGGTTAAAACAGACTTGCATGTACAGTCATTTACCATGAGTGCTTATTAATTAGACAAATAGAATTACAATGACTAGAAATGTTAACGTGCTTTGGTCAAGCCCTCAACTCTCTGGGCTGAAGGAACTTCATCTGTAAAGCATAAGTCTTGAATTGTCTGATTGTCAGGCCCCTTTGAACAGTAAGTCTTTATGAACTGCTGATCTGAGTATCTGCTCTCAGATATTTATTTATCTCTCATAAATTAAATACAATCCAAGGGTAGAATTGTGCTGAACTAGAAAGTTTTGAAACAGTGTAATGGATTTTTGGAAAGTTTTGGAAATGTTTTCTTCCTGAATTATTTCCATTCTTCCACTCTTCTTTACCCATTTACATATTTACTTGACTGGGCAATATATAAGTCCATTTCCTCCTACTACTTAAGTGATCAGTAGCTTATATATTTGTACTTTTTAGTCAATTTCTAGTCATATCTTTCCACCCCGTTAAAGAGTAAGTTTCTTTGAGAATGCGATCATACCTGCTTCTTTTTTGTATGTGTTTTATACTACTTAGCAAAGTGCTTTGCTCATAAGATGCATTTCTTAAAATATTTTTAATAAGTTAATGTTGCCTGAGGATATCAAGTTAATGCTAACTTCAGTGTGTGCCTTTCCGAGGCACTGGTCACACCCTCACTGGGCTATGGGTATGGCTAATAATCTGAAATCTGGCTTAGAGCATTCCTCCACTCTTGCTTTAACCCATGTCAGAAGTCACCTGCTCTTGCTTTCTACCCTCCTTTCTTTTTTTTTTTTCCAGCTTTGAGAACTGGTTCACCCTGCTTGTTTTGTTCCATTTGGTTTTGGCAACAGTTTTCAGACTGTTTATCTTGTATACTGACCTTGGAAACCCCTAAGATTTGCCTCTGCTAATTGCCTCCGCCTTCTTTGGCTCCAAATTCCAAATCGTTGCCCAGACCAGGCCTCTGGGACACCACCTGCCCCATCCAATGGATAAGAGATCAGATTTGATTTCTTTGGAAAAAATCCATTTTATCAGGTTCATCCAAAACGCAGATTTGTTTGTAATGGGCACTGAAAATCCAGACTGCAACAACATTAAAACGTTTTTAGCAATGAAGGTGAAGAAAACATTCCTCTGGCTCTAATAACAAGTGCCTATATTGCAAATAAAAGCATTAGTGGAAAAAGATGCACTCCTTAATATAGTATGTGTGAAGAACCTGGAAAAATAATTAAGAATTACAGGAGATAAAATATAGCTTAATTATAGAAACTTGGTTTCTATAAAAACTTTCTATAAAAAGAGTTTTAGACTTTTAAACAACTAGAAGATCTAATAAAAATCCCCATATATTTCCTTACAAAATATCCCTTATACATGGTCATTCAGGTTCTGTTGTGATATTTTCAGGAATGAAGGGCTAAGAAGGCCATTATCTTAGGAATTTTACATTGAATGGAAAAATACATTGTGACCTCCACCATCCTTATCCTTGTTTGATCCTTTGGGACCACCAAATAACCTCTTCTCTTCCATGTGATAAGTCTCTAAATACTGAGAGATAACCCTGAGATCCACCATGACCGTGTGTGCGTGTGCATTTTCACACGTGTACTCCTCACAGAAGCTTTCTACTAAGCGCTTTCTCCTTGTCCAGTATTGAGGCAAGTACTTAAGATATCTTGTCTTATTAAAACATGTGAAGTTATTCCTGTCTATCCTGAACATTCATATTTAGCTTCTCAGATCTACTACAGACTAACAATGTGACCTTTAAGCTTAAAGTTTAAAATGAGGACGATGATACGTACATCATGTGGTGGTTGTGAAGCTTACAGAAATTAAAGTTTGTTGCAAGGATGAAGCAGGGAAATGATGGAAAGCACAGGATAGACAACAGACTACCATTAGCCAGCAGCACTCACTGATTTCAAGTCAGATGTTCTCAATTCATGACTTGCATGATAGATTTTAATAATACTCATAATTATAAAAATCATACATATCCAATATAAAATTTTGAAAAATGTAGAACTAAGAGATAGTATGTAGTAGGAAGATAAAGATAGTATTTGGTGTATATATGTCCAATTTTTAATTTACATAGTAAAATAAATGTTTATATAGATTACAATCATCCAACTTCTACTCTGATTTTTTTTAGCATTAATACACAAGCATCTTTCCATGTTTTTGGAAACTGTATCTCTTCATAAGATTCATTTTGATGAATGCCGAACATTCCATCAAGTGAATGTATCATAAGTTTAGTAACTGATGCCTTTGTTTGGACATTTCCTTTATTGAGAAGTTTTCACTATTATAAACAACCACATCCTTGTATTTTAATATGTCATATTAAAAACAAACATCTTTTTCCATCAAGCTTTCTCTATTTTTAATTTTTAAGATAGGAGCTGTGCTGGTTTGAAAGGAAGTATGCCCCCTAAGAAAAGCCATGTTTTAATATAAATCCCATCTCATAAAGGTAGAATAATCTCTATTCAATACTGTATGTTTGAAACTGTAATGAGATCATCTCCCTGGTTGATGTGATTTAGTTAAGAATGGTTGTTAAACTGGATTAGGGGATGACATGTCTCCACCCATTTGAGTGGGTCTTGATTAGTTTCTGAAGTCCTATAAAAGAGGAAACATTCTGGAGAATGAGAGACTCAGAGAGGGCAGAGAATGCTGCAGTACCATGAAGCAGAGAGTCCACCAGCCAGTGACCTTTGGAGATGAAGAAGGAAAACGCCTCCCAGGGAGCTTCATGAAACAGGAAGCCAGGAGAGAAAGCTAGCAGATGACACAGTATTCGCCATGTGCCCTTCCAGCTGAGAGAGAAGCCCTGACTGTGTTTGCCATGTGCCATCTCACTTGAGAGAGAAACCCTGAACTTCATCGGCCTTCTTGAACCAAGGTATCTTCCCCTGGATGCCTTTGATTGGACATTACTATAGCCTTGTTGTAATTGGGACATTTTCTCGGCCTTAGAACTGTAAACTAGCAACTCATTAAATCACCCCTTTTAAAAGCCATTCTGTTTCTGGTGTATTGCATTCTGGCAGCTAGCAAACTAGAACAGGAGCTTAGTTTTTTTTTTTTAAGATAAGAATCTTGCTATACATGCTTAAGTTGAAATTGTTAGCCAAAATGCCAGACAGTATATGTACATATCTTACATTTTGGGTATATATGCGTATATGTGTATGTATGCATAACTAGTAAACTTTGTTGCATTAGCTTTATCCCATTTTGAGTCTAATGTTTATATATACATGAATATACATATACATGTGTATATATATATATATATATATATTTTTTTTTTTTTTACGTGGGCAGGCTCCAGAAATCAAACCCAGATCTCCTGAATGGCAGGCGAGAACTCTGCCACTGAGCCACCATCGCAGCACCCTCAAATGTTTTAATATGTTTCCCCAGTTCTACAACTTCTACAAACATGATTTGTCTAAGACTGTTCGAATTATTCATATGAGCATTTAGGTCCTAAGGAAGTGTGCAGGATAGATACCCCTCACACGTCACCAGAGCCCCACTCCAGTTTGATGTTGATCTTTCAAACTAAGATAACCATCATTTAGTCCACATTTCTCTATCATCAACAACGTGGTAAAATACCTTCCAAATATGCTATCATGAGATAGATTCATTCTATGTAAGTTGGAACAATTATATAGCATTTGAAACTACATAGGGGAATTTTAGAAGCACTCTACTTAAAAGTAGTTATTAGTAGATAAAATGAATTATGGATTGACCTCATGTCTATTGCTTAGACATTTATCCATACAATGTTTTGAGATACCTGTCAGGGACCTTGTCTTATGTCCCATATATGTTTCTCAATAGAAAAAAATAATAACTTTGGTAAATCAGGTTTATTGCTGAAAAAGACAAAAATCATAGAAAATCATTATGTAATTCATGTTAAAAATATAAAATTATGAGTGCTTGGGTGGATGGAATAAAATGTCCAAAATGTTTACAGCATCTTAAAGCTTTTATGGTCAATAGGACACTTGTCTTCTTAGGATGGACAAAAAAACTTGATAAAATTAAGCAGGGACTTACTTAGCTTTCCAATGCTTTGAAACATAACCTCCTTATACAGCTTCTTATAGAAAACCATACAGTGTTTCTAATCTCTATTTCTAATTTTAATTTGTCATCATTTTAATTTTCCTTTCATTTATTATCCAGAAGTTAAGATTTCTTATAAATTGTCTTCGGCGCAGTGCTCATGAAAAGAATATTAAAGGGGAAAAAGTAATTTGGCTTGGGTAATCATTGGTATAGATACTACCTCATTTTTTAAAAGTTTATTAAAATGAGAAAGTAGTTGAAGACCTCTAGAAAATTGTTTGCGACATTATTTCCAGGTTCTGTTTGGATGTCAAGGGAAACTTAAAGCTGTACAAAACAAAGGCAGATTCTCCAGGTGCTGTTTTAACTGCAATCATGTCCTTACTATCCATCAGGGTAAATGAGCACTTACACACTGTGAAGAAGCCATATATGAAAAAAGAAAAGTTATTACATGAAGTTAACACATCCTGACACCAACTATAGCAGCACTTATATAGTTAACACTTCTTTTAATTCTCTCAAAACTCTACAAAGTGGGTGAAACTAGAAGCTCAGAGAAGTTGAGTAACTTCCAAAATCCCCGTAGGTAGTAAGTGGCAGAGCTTAGTTCCAGCTTCTAAATTCAAGATCTTCCTAATTTACCACAGTGCCTCTCAGCAACCAGACGGCCTTTCATGGCGCAAACAAAAAACTGATGCAAATATACTTGAAACATTATAAATCATTTAAAAATATTTTAGCAAAGGCACAATTATTCCCATTATCACTGTGATTAAAATTAAGAACATAACTCTCAACAGTGTGCTAGTTTGAATTATGTACCCCTGAAAAGCACGTGCTCTTAATCTGAATCCATCCCATGCAGCAGATGTGAACCCATTGCATATAGCACAATGTCACTTAGTTAAGGTGTTATTTTTAGTGAAGGTGTAGCCAGGTGAACCTGTTGTACTATCTACAGTGGGTTCACACCCACTACTTGGGATGTATTAATCCTATGACTGGAAGCTTTATGAAGAGAAAACCACATGGATGAGAGGAAGCTGAAAGTCAATGGAACCCAAAAGAGAAAGGAGAGGATATCATCAAGTGATGGGAGAGTCAAGGAACCCAAGGGTGACTGGCCCACCAGAACGCTGCTGACCCTGGGAGGGAGCAAGCCTCCTAGCCTCTGAAATCATGTACAAATAAATTCCTTTTATTAAAGCCAACCCCTTGTGCAGTATTTGTCATAGCAGCTGGGAAACTGAGACATACTCGGTGGTGTTTTAAGTTTCTGGGTCTTAAGCTGCCTTTCAGAGTCCTTAATGGTATCTAGAACACAATGACAACGAGTTTCTCTTCATAACTTAATAGTTTACTTTCAGGGTTATGATATACTATATGTTAGCACAACCCATACAGAGCTCACAGGAACATCAAGATTTTTACACAGCCCTTTTCTATGGTCTGAGAGACCCTGACTCTTCATAGGATGGGACAGAAGCTCAATTCCAAACTTCACTGTAATTGATGGTGAGCATATTCAGAATTCTTATCAAACAAATTCCTCTGAAATCAGAACTATGACAATGTCAAGGGTGAAAGATGCAGATTATATTTGGTCTTACTCTATCTCGCTACACTGTAATCTTCCTCTATTCTTTGCTTTGTCTGGTCTCTTATTTATTTAACAAATATTTATTGTGCATTTAGTGTGCCCCTGGCACTTTGCTGGAGACTATATCTGCATTGCTTATCTCTCGTAACAGAGTCTAGTGATAATTAAATAGATAGATGATGATAAATTCATATATAATTTTATATATGTAATAGATAAGTAATACCTAAATGTAAACTAAGTTCAGAGGCATGCCAATTAAACATGGGAGTAATAGCATGAAAGTGATATCTTAAGTTTTCATTATTTAACATTGTTCTGAAATTCTTGCTAATTTCAAGAAGATGTAAAATAATAATAAAAGAGATAACTATTAGAAAATACAAGGCACAAATGTGATAATTTAAAATTAATATGGTTGTATATCTAGAACATCACCACCCAAAAACATCAATGCAAAAATGTTAAATCTAGTAAGAGAAATAAATTATATTGCTGAGAAAAATATATTTCATAATAATATGAAAATTACCAAATATAAGATCATTATCTCAGTTGTTTATTTTGGAAATATTTAAACTTACAAAAAATTGGAATAATAGTACAATGAATACTTTTTTTTTAGCCAAGATTCATCAATTGTCAGCATCGCCATGTTTGCCCTCTCATTTTTCTCCATACATCTTTACATTTGTATTTTCCTTCTTCCTTTCTTATTTTTTGCTAAAGCCTTTGAGAAGTTGCAGACATTGCAACCCTTGATCTCTAGAACTTCAACGTACACAAAATTAATGTTAAAAGTCAATTTTGTCATATGTTAGCAATAACTAGTGAGAAAATGTATTGAAAACATATCCTTTGCAATAGCAACAGAAATATTAATGACCTTTTTGAGAAATATGTTGAACCTAAATGAAGAAAAATACAAAAAATTACCGGGAGATATAAAAGACAAACTGTATACCTGGATAGAAGATAGCATATAAAAATATTACCATTTTTCCCAGATTAATTCATATGTACATACTATGCAAAAGCCAAACAATATTATATTGTGGGTTTAATATTTAATATTTTAATAAAACCTTGTGTTCATCAGAAGAAAGAACAGGCAAAAATAAAATATATACTCGTGAAAATAACTAAGGAATGAAGACTAATCCTGTGTTTAGACCTCCTATGTAACCAGAGACCATAAATACCAGCATTAGAACAAAACTTGATGCCAATTTTATCACTACAACTTGTTTTCCCATGGACATTGATTAACTTCTTTGAGTTTTGGCTTTTTCATCTATAAAATAGGCATGAAAACACCTGTCTTACAGGATTGCAGGAGGATTCCAATCAACCTACTCAAAGAATATAGTACAATGTTCAGACAATGAAGAAAAACTCAGTATGTGTTTTAAAGATAATTTTTAAATAATTTTATTTAACCTCTCTGGGGATTAAAATAAATTGGAATCCAAAATAAATTTCAGCTTATGTAGAGAAGGGTTACAAAAAAATTTAAATTAAGAACTAAAGAAAAGAAAGAGAAAAATAAATCAATAAAGGGAAATACAAAATAAAATTTGTCAAATCTCTGGAGGAGAAGCTTTTTCTCTTAAAAGTGATTGAATAAATTATAAAAATGATGCATAGAAAAATTCAGGATGAAAACCTATCCAGACACTAACAGCTGTCTTTGGGTGGTAGAACTATGGATGATCTCTTTCTTTGTTCAACTCCTCTGCATTTTCCAAAAAATGTTATCAGAAGTATAGTTTGATTTTATAGTAAAAATGGTTTCTGAAAAATAAATCAAAATAAATTGGCTGTATTACATTGAGAGGAAGTTCAGGCTTTAAAAGAAGCATTTACAAAATGCTTCAGGAACAAGAAGCACCTAACTCAGATTATAAGATGAGCAAGGAATCAGAAAAGTCTTCAAAAGGGGAAAGTGCATCTGAGCTCATTCTTAAAGAATGAATAAGAAGTGAAGAGAAGAAGGGGGAAAGCCACCATACATAGGAAATAGCACGAGTAGAGCATGGCACAAGTGTGGCTTGGGAACACATGGTCAAGCACAACAGAAACTTTCAGCAAGTGACCTCTTTATTACTTACACAGCACAAAGGGTCCCAAAAAAGCAGGGGAAGAGATCCCATTATGACTTACTGCTCCTTGTAGATGCAGGTGGCAGTGTCACATGTGCATCAGAGAGGACGGACACTTGTACTGCCCCAGAGATGAGTATGTATACAACCCCAAGTGGGGAGGGAACCCTGCCACTGAGATTCCCTGCCCTGAGAAGCAGCTAGAACTATTTGCTCCTGGTTTGTGGTTCAAGGTATGATCCAGCCTTGGAACATCAGCACATAGTAGAAAATTGGGGTGGAGGGTGAGACAGGTGAGGGCTGAGATGGCTTCTAAGCAGTCTATGACTTCCCCAGCATATAGTAATGAAGGCTCAAAGCCATGCAGCTTATTTAGGAAAACATGAGCAGGCCACATGACTTCAACCAAGGATGCATTTGGAAGCATGGAAGGGATAAAGGATGATAGACTTATGTGCCATGTTAAGAGTTTTAGGTTTCCTTCTATAAGTAGCAAGGAACAATATGTTTGTCATTGGATAATATTCAAAGGGATGCATGGGTAGATAGATGATTTGATTGTATTTAAGGATTTTAAATTGGTGAGAAATTTGATGAGAATGTGATTTTGGAGAAATTTTTCTGACAGCTATGGGAAACATGGACTCATAGGGAATGTGAAGGAGAAACCATTACGAAACTATCAAGCAGGTAATAAATACTTAGACAATACTTGGCACAATGGGAGGGAGAAAGGAAAAAGGGAGATGCAGAGAGGGAACCAGAAAGGAAAGGAAAGAAAAAAGGCAGAGTAGGAAACAGAAAAGAAGGTAGAGAGAGGTAGAAGAGAGAAATATGAGAAACAAGGAAAGAAATAGGTGAGAAAAATACAAAGGAGGGATGGAAATGCTTTTATGGGCAATAAGGAGAGATGAAGAATATTTAGGATATCCATAACTGAAGTAACACCTAGTACATGAAACAAATCTTCAGAAATTGTTCGTTCATGGTAATCTTTATCATTTGCATGCAATTGCTATTAAGATTGCTCCTAATGTTGGCTCTTGTATCTGTTTCTTTTGCATTTACAGTGTGGATCAATCAGCAGATCTATTTCCCATATACAGCCAATGAACCATTGTTCATTATAAACTGGCTCAGGGCTGCACTGCTCAAGCATCCTACTTGCTTCAGTCCTGGGACAGCAGCAATCCACTCCCTACCCAGCCAAAAATGTGACTCTGCTATTTGAATTCTTATCTTAAATAAGAAGATAAGATAACTGTTCCAAGTTAACAAATGTATTGAACAGTCTGTTCAGTACCAAGGGGCTAACACTGCTATTTATTGCTAAAGGCAATATAATTTGATCTGATACATTTCCATTCACTTAACTATAGATCCTCATTCATAGTGCCAAATGTAAACATCTTCTTGCCTGCTGGGAACAGTTTTTTGAAAAGATGATGTTTTTATCTATCTGAATAACCAGGGAAGGGAATATAGATCATCTCTCCAGATTTAAAGAAAAAAAAAATAGAATAAGTTCATTACCATAAGCTAGATTGACCAGATCATTTGCTAGTGTTGGAAAAGGTAGAGTCTAATGAGTAAAAATAAAATTGGTATTGCACCTCAAGAGGTTACTTTTTTATATATTCAGCATGTTTATGGAGTGATGTTTATTACAGCTTAGTAAATATTTTTAAAGACTTATTTTGATGGAAGCTGTGCTTCTTGTAGGAAGAGAGGTTTATGGGGATATTGTAGCAGCCCAGCATATGCAAATCAGTAGCATTTATGAGCCGGAAAAGACAGGCATGAAATCGTACAATGAAATGTACAACTTTAGCCATTAAAATTGCCTGTGGATATCTGAGGGAAGTCTCTTTACATCATGCCTTCCTGGTGCAGTTCTAAGATAGCTCTGTATCTCATGCACATATGTGCTCTCATTTAAGAAAGCATATACAGAATCCTAAATTCACAGAAGATAATTTATGTACAATCCAAAAGGATTTTTTGCATTACTAAGTTTTTTTAATAGATAACTACCTTAGCACTTTGAAAATATTTGACACACAAAACTGTGGTCTACATGCAATCTATCAAAATCATATCTACTGCGTAAAATGAGGAAGGAACATCTGTAAATAGAACTTATTTTTTCATACAAAAATATGAAAACAAATGAAGCTTCCTTAAAAGTTGATCATATTGGAATTTCAGGAAATAGTCTTGGCCAGTATATAAGAAAGGCTAGTATTAATTTAAATGTACACATAGAATTCAACAGAAGTTCCAATATTCTAATCTTATATAACTGAAAGATCGTTGGATTGTTGGCTACTGACAATGGGCACTGTGGGAAGCCAGCTTCTAGACCCATACCTAAAGGTACTGAATTGCTGTGAGATTGATGGAAGGTATTAGACATGGAGCACTGCAAAAAAAAAAAAAAAATTGTTTTTAATACCCAGTAGTTCTCAAAGTGTGGTTCCCAGGCCAGCAGACTCAGCATAATCTGGGAACTTCTTAGAAGTGCAAATTCTTGGGCTCCACACCCCAGATGTACTAGATCAGAAACTCAGGGTGAGGTGTCGGGATCTGCATTTTCACCAGCCCCCCAGGTGATTCTGATTCCTACTGAAGGTTGAGGACCACTGAAGTTAACGCGTAAAGATATTCCTAACATACACATCCATTTGTTTACTGCTTTATTCGGTTATTTTCAAACTCTGCTTCTTGGAATTCTGAACATGACCTGGGAAGAAAAGAGATACAAGGAGAAGAATCTATGTTTAGAGTACTAAGTTTAAGTTGCCTGAAGGATCTGTGGGTGGAGTGTTTAATAGGTCGCTGAAATTACAAGTCCTGAATGCAGAAGAGAGCAGTACTAACGAAAGGAACAAGGGAGAGAGGTAAAAGGATATGAGAAAAAAGGGAAAGGAAGGAGAAAAGAGGAAGGAGATTATTGAGTTGGCTATAAAAGATTCTGCAAAATATTATACGCAATCAAAACAAATGAATGTACACTACAGATGTTCACAATGCAACAATATGGATAATATTTCATTAAATGAAAAGAAAAAGTCACACCAAAAACAACTTGATACCTTTTCAAATGTTAGAAACAACTAAAATAAAATATAGTTCTATACTGTTTAGAAATACCATTGGATGAGATAAGACGATGTAGAAAGCAAAGCAAAAGAATAATTAATACAGATAGAAGTTACTGTCAAGGTTCTGGTTTTGTGTTAAAGGATGGATTCAAAAGTGCTTATTATATTAGTTTGAATGACTAATTGTGTAACCAATTGAAGGAACAAAGGGAGGGAGGGAGGGGGAGAGGGAAAGACAAAAAGAAGAACGAAGGGGGCCATGAGTGGACAAATGATGACCAAGGGTTTTGTGTGATTCTTTATAGCTTTATAAACCTGACGTCCATAAAAAATAATTATAAAGATTCTAGCAATGAAATAATAAAATATGTGCTTGAAAACTTCAGAATCAATCCAAAACAAAATGAGTTTGTCATTATAATTAGAACCTGAAACAGGAGGGTTTTTCCTTACACAGAAATTTATTATCAAGTCTTTGACTATGAGCTGTTTATATGTATCAGAAAAAGAAAACATGAGCATATCTGAGCCCTAGACAAGATTGATACATATAAAATATGTCTTTAAGACCCTGCCATGCCACTTTTTTACTACTACCATGCCCTGCTCTATTAGCCTATTCCTAGGTTTTCAGAGCCCTTTTTCTATCAGGAGTGGGATTGGGTGCAGTGTTGGTTCTAGCCACTGCCTTCAAACGTCACCTATTCTATGCCAGGTTGCCTGAGGCCCTTCTTCTGCAGCTAATTATATAGACTAGTTAATCCCTGCTAGCTACTGGTCAATGCCTCTCAGAGTGGAGGGTTAACCTAGCTGAAAAGTCTAGCTTCTTGAAAAAACCCTAAAGGGGCAATAATTCTTGGAATTTGCAACTCTGCAGCATGCCATAAAAGAAGATATTTCTGATCAGAGAGACTTTTTTACAGAGCACACCACCGAAGTGACACTCTACCTTACTTACATGTGAGATTGGCCACGTGTGTAATTTTCATCAGTAAAATAATTTTTAAAGTGTATATAAGACTTTGGTGGTGATGGAGACTGAAATGATTAATTCAAGGAGGCTGGACCATGTTGCTATTAAATCACTTATATCCTGTTAAATAATCATATGCCAGCATTAGCTGAGAATGTTTTCCCATATTTGTCTCTTTTTCCCATTGGGCCTTAATTGAAAGATTTATAAGATCCTGTTTTTTAAGAGGCAGGAAAAAGGGGAGGTCATACTAAATAAATATACCTTATCTGAATAGATCCAAATTTAGAGAAGACATTATTTTAAAACACATTGATTAGACTTGCATTTTCTTATTATTCAGGGCTATGAAATGAGGACTGGCTCCTGTTAAGCTAGATATATATGTATATTACCTGATCATACATATATAAAGATTTAATTATATTCCCTTTCAAAGGAATATAATTAAATTTCAAATATTTAAAATTCAAATATTTAAAATTCAAAACATAATTTCAAAGGAATATCATCTCTAAAACAACACAAAATTGTACCCTTAGTTCCCTTGAACAGAATGCCTTTAGGGACTTAAACCCTGAGTATCCCTTTCTCTTGTTCCCATGAGCAAGAATTCTTTTTTGATTTGCAGTATTTTCCCCCCACTAATATACACCGCAACAACACTAAATGGATTTAGTTCAAAACTTTGAAAAAGGGAGTTTGCCTTTGCACTTAGATCAAATACTAAGACTCTTGAAAAAGTTATGTACAAACTAAGAATATACTTATAATAGAAATTACTTAGAAATTGAACTAAGATTTGCAGTGGGATGACCATGCATTGCTTCCATTAGAGAAAAAGAAAGAATGGTCATTTATTCACAGGCACAGATTTGAGCGAGACAGCTATAAAAAGTTAATGGGAAGATTCAAAACCCCATAAAAAGCTATCAAAGAGCATCACCATACACATGCATTGTCTGTAAAGGGAAGGGTTGAAAGTTATATATGTAAAAGGCAAGTAGTATTAAATTACATATATTTACCAGCCTGGACATCCATGATGATTAAGGCACCATAATCTCAGCATTTTTTGGTGAGCACACTATCAAATGTACTTCAAGAACTCATTGTTAATGTTTAACCATTCTCTTTCTTATTGGAACCTAATTTGTAGGAGATGCTGAGGAAATTGGTCCTGTGGTTCAAGGAAATCTAAGCCTTGTCAAACACACTCTTCAAAACCCTTCCAGCCTCCATTGACTGCCTGGTTACAACAGGACCCCACTTCCAGTTACCAAATTCTGCATTAATCATCTATGACCTCATAAAAGACATTCCAAAGCTTAGTGCCTTAAAACAACAAACATTTATTATCTCACTGTGTCTATGGCTAGAAATCCAGGCTTGGCCTAGCTGAGTTTTCCACAAAGTGTTGCAATCAAGGGTTGCATTTCAAGGCTTGACTAGAGATTCTACTTCTAAGCTCACTCACATGGCTCATGGCAGGCCTCAGGTCCTCATTGGGTTGTTGGCCAGAAATATCGGTTCCTTGCCATGTTGTCCTCTCCATAAAGGTTACTCACAACATGGCAGCTTGCTTCCTCCAAGGCAAGAGAGGATCTGAGAGAGTGAGCAAGATGGAAGCCACAATCTTTCTGTAACCTAGTACCAGATGTGATATCGCTTCACTGTTGCTATATTCTGTTCTTTAGAAGTAAGCCATGTGGCTCAGCCCACATTCAAGGTGGTGGTGGTGGTGGGGGAGGTATTACACAGGAGTATGAATTCCAGGAGCAGGAATTGTAGGAAGCCATCTTACAGGCTGCCTACCATGGCAGTACTGGAAGAATTAGTCCACACATTTCTAATTTCCAGGAATTGTACAAAGGATAGATGGCATTTAATCCCATGGTGATTTATCTACATCTAGATTGCTAATTAACTCTATGATGTTCTATCTGTAGAGTGTAATATGACCGTGTAAAAGGGGATCTAACCAATGCTAGAAGGTAAAGGATGATATCCCTGAAGAAATTACTTTGATACTAAGACCAGAAGGATAAATTGCAGTTAGCGAGGCATCTGTGGAGTTTCAATTGCAAAAAGAACAGCTGAATTCAGAAAATAGAAGAGAAAAGAAAGAAAGATTCAGAACTCCATCTGACTCTGTTACCTCTTTTTCATCCTTGTGTTCATCGTTCATGCTGTGAACTATGAACTTATCCTACCAATTTTAAAATGGACTTCTTCCCTCTGATATGCATAGAAAGCCTGATGAGTTTTGGAGCCCCAGTGATTTGAAGAGGAATGAGAAGGAGGAGGAGAAGGAGGAAGAGGAGGAGGAAGTGGGGACGGATAATGAGAAGAGGGAGGAGGGGGAAGAGATAGGGAGGAGGTATAAGGCAGAGAAACAAGATAAAGAAAAGAATACTTAAATAAGCTTCCTCATCTCCACTCCTGAAAGATATTATACAGGTAGATGAGGGAGTCTTTTCAGGAAGAGACACTAGAGTCTTTCACTGTGAAAAGTCATTGTGGGGTTAATCAAGTTTAGAGTTCAATTCATGATCCATAATACCAAACTGTCAAATATGAGAGGTATTGGAAGTTAGAATTAGAGCCACTGACTGGAGTTAGAAACAAAATAGAAAGTAACAGAAACATGAAGACTGACCAGCCTCCAAAATGAGAATAAAAGGTATCTCGGGTGACAAAAGTAAAGAGAGAAGTTACATAGTGTGATAGATAGGTTTTGGTGCAGCTTGGCCACATGATGTGCCCAGGTATCTATTCAGGCAAGCACTGGCCTGACCATTGCTGCAAGGATATTTCATGACTGGTTGATAAATCAGAAGGATGGTTTATTAAGTTGTCAGTCAGTTGACTGCATCTGTGGCTGATTACATCTGGAATCAACTAAGGGCACATCCCCCACAAATGAGATAATCCAATCAGCTGAAGACTATTAAAGAGGAAGAGAAACTTTTTCACTGCTTCTTCAGCCAGCAGGCCTCTCCTGTGTAATTTGTGGAGACCCTTCATCAGAGCTGCCATCTTCACAGTCTGCCCTACAGATTTTGGACTCTTCCATTCCCATGGTTGCACGAAACACCATTGTAAAACCCATATTTAAAGGTATCTCCTATTGGCCTTGTTTCTCTAGAGAACCCTCATTAATACAATTTAGGGAAAAGAAAGTCCAGTGATTACAGCTCCTTGGAGATGGAAAGAATGTCTGAGGGTCTCATACATTTGTCTGCATCTGCCTTTCTTATTTTGGGTATTGTTGGTATCTCTGCCTCTGAATCTGCTTCACAGGTGAAATTCTTCCTGCCCAGGCCACCTGCTTCTACACAGTTTCATGATGCAGAAAGAAGTTTGTCTGGAATGATAGATAGTCAAAAGAGGAATGTATACAGTTGAAAGTCTTTTCATCTGCACCTACACAAAAGTCATTTTGAAGCTTGAAGGATTGGATACATTTGCTTTATTGTTTTTTACTTTCAAAAATGGAACTAATCAGCTTGTATGTAAATAGAAAAGACCAATAAATAATAAAATGGTCTTTATATATTGTGGTCTCATTATGGTTTAATGTGCTGCTACAGTCACTATTTATAGGCTTTCAGCATGCTTCCTCTCTCAAATTCATGGTTACTTGTCAAAAAAAAAATCTATTCCTTTTTTTGTTTTTTTTAACAAATGCACATCAAGCTATCAGATTCAGTTTTCTGAATTCATGTATACCTAGTCATCACAATCATGTTACAGATTTAAAACATAGTCTCAGTGTGTTCTTAAAATATTTGTTTTACCTGTTCTACTTGTACTTGTATCACTTCAAATCACAAGTTGAGGATTTATCCTCCCAATCAACATTTATTGAGCTCTTGCCTGTTATGTACTGAGAATGTCAGATTTTGAGACAGCAAAGATAAATTGGCCCCAGAACATGTTCTCAAACCAAAACCATTTTCTCACAATGAATATAACTAATCATTTATTGTTCACGAATCATTCTTTATGAACCAGCTTCACTGAAGCTGTGCCATTGGCCAAAGTGGGAAATCTTCAATGATCCTGACATATTTCCTCCAAATACATCTCCACTATACAGAGCTCCTGAACAGCCATGTGATTGTTTTCATTGCTATTCCTTGACCTATTCAGATTAAACTTATCTGGTTGGCATGTTTGGCAAAGGGCCTTTATCACCCTTACAATATCTTAAGTGTGACTTTGTAGACCAGATTGACTAACACCAGTCATCATTTATTCCTTGGAAATGGGAACAGAAGCATTGACAATTTTAAGATCATCAACCATGCTATCTAAAAGATTGGGCAAATCTCTCTGGCCTACCAAGATGGTAGCATAAGATGCCCAAGTGCCATTCCCCACACAGAATCTTTGAACAACTAGCAAAAACCGGCAGAAGTCATCTTCCTCAGAACTCCAGAAAACAGCTAAAGGATCATCATAATTGGGTGACTGGTGAATAAATAAAACACAGCTTTTAAAAACAGCAGAACAAATACAACGTGTTAATAATAAGGTAGTATATAGGAACTCCGTGTTTTACGCATGATTTTTCTGTAAACCTACAATTTCCTTAATAAAAAAGAAATATGAGGAGAAGTTTGTGGCATGCTTGTTGGCCCTTCCTCAAGCCCCTCCCCAGCATGGCATATAGTGAGCCTGCATTCCCATCGTGAGTCTGAGGTTCTGTTCCTAAAGGAGAAAAGTAACCCCTAAGCACATATTATGATGCCTGTACCAATCTATGAGAGGCAGCCTTAAAGTCTGAACCAGAAATCACCTGTCTGGCTTGCCCTCATAGAATTTTCCCTGCAGGCAGAAGCAGCTTGCAGAAAGTCACAGCAGTTTAAGAAAGAAGTCAAAGCAGCCGGGGACAAAAGATCAGCTGCTTTAAGATGCAAAAGGAAGGAAGAAAATCTATTCTAAAGGAATGAGATGGGGCATTTGAATTCTTAAAAAACAGGGAAATTCATGAGGTCACAAGAAAGCACCTACCTAGGAAAAGAGGCAAGCTCAGAAAAGATAGAGATGACCCTGCACTTGGTTCGTGGTTGCCTCAAGCTAATCTTGATAAGAGGTCTAAACCCAGAAAGAGAGCCAGTCAATGAGCACATACAATTTGCAAAGAGAATGAAAAGTGTTTTTTATATTGAAATGCTTTTTTTTATTAGTTCCTGGCACTCAAGGAAATCTCTGTCATGTCACTAGCTGAATATATCACTAGATCAAGGGCTAAATTCCAGAGTTAACACTTTAAAATGTTCAAATGGACAGTATGCAAAAAAAAAAAAAAAGATAACAAAGAAACAGGAAACTATGGCCCATACAAAAAAACAAGGTAAATATCCAGAAACCATGGATGAAGAAGACCAGAATTTGTACTTTACTGGACAAAGATGTTTAAAAAAAAAAAAAAAGATCCTCAATATACTGAAGGAGATAAACAAAAACACAGGGAAAGAACCAAAGGATATCAAGAAAACAATGCATGAGCAATATGAAAATCTCAATACGGACATAGGCATTTTTAAGAAGGAATGAAACAGAAATACTGGAGTTGAAGACAACAATAACCGAAATAAAAAATCCCCTAGAGAGTTACAACACCAGGATGGAGTTCACAGAAGAGAGAATCAGTGAATGTGAAGATAAGTGAACTGATTCAGGCTGAAGAGTGAAAAGAAAATAGAACAATAAGAAGTGAACAGAACCTAAGAGACCTGTGGGATACAACCAAGTGTACCAACATATGTACAATGGGTGTCCCAGAAGGAGGGAAAAGAAAGACAGGGATTGAAGAAACATCCAAAGAAATAATGGCAGAAAGCTTCCCAAATTTAACAAAAGACATGAATATTCACATCCAAGAAGGGCAATGAACCCTAAACAGGATAAACTTGAAGAGAGCCATTTCCAGACACATAGTAGACAAACTGCCAATGCCTAGGACAAGGGGAATGCTGTGAAAGTTGCAAGAAAACAACAACATTATGTATTGAACAAGAGAATCCCTAAAAGATTAAGCACTGATTTCTCACCAGAAACTATGGAAGCAAGAAGGTAGTGAGATAAAATATTTTAAGTGTTGTAAGAAAACAATTGTCAACTAAGAATTTTATATCTAGTGAGAATGTCTTTCAAAAATGACATTCCCAGATAAACCAAAGCTGAGGGAGTTCGTCACTATTGCACCTGCCCCACAAGCAATACTAAAGGAAAGTCTTCATACTGTAGTAAAGGACACTAGACAGTGGCTCAAAGAAGCATAAGAAATGAAGACCTCTTGTAAAGGTAACCATAAGGGTAATTATAAATGCAATTACCATTATATTGTGTTTTTTTGGCAATTCACTCCACTTTTTCCTTCTTATAGTTTCTGAAATGCAAATACAAAAAAAGTAATGATAGAGCTATGGTTTTGGACAGATCATACATAAAGACATAATTTATAACATGTACAGCAAGAAGTTGGGGTGATGGAGGGGTGTAACAGTATATGTGTTTGCTACTGAGGTTAAGTTAGTATCACATCTAACATGATGTTACAGATTTAGAATGTTACATTTAAGCCCCATGGAAACCACAAAGGAAATATATGAAAAATAAATACAGAAAGAAATGAGAAGGGACTCAAAATTGTACATTACAAAAAAAAATCAAATAAATATGAAAGTAGGCAATGTTGAAATAATTGAGGGATGAAAAGGTTATGACTTAAAAAGACCAAACAAAATGGCAGAAGAAAATACTGAATTATCAGTAGTTACTCTAAGTGTAAGTGGATTAATGTCCACAATCAAAAGGCAGCTATTGGCAGAATAGGTAAGAAAAGAGAACATGAACCAGCCATATGCTACTTACAATAGACTCGGTTTAAATTCAAAGACACAAGTAGGTTGAAACTGAAAGGATGGAAAAAATATACCATGCAATAGTAACCAAAAGAGGGCTGGAGTATCTATACAAATATTATATAAAATAGACTTTAAGCCAAAAACTGTTAAAAGAGACAGAGAAGGCCACTATACACTGGTGAAAGGGTCAATTAAACAAGAAGACATAATTATAAATATGCATGCACCTAACATCAAAACTCAAAATGTTTGCAGCAAATATTGGCAAAAATGGAGAAATGGACAATTCTATATTAACAGTAGGGGACTTTAATATACCAGTTTAATAATGCATAGAACATCTAGAGAGAAGATCAATAAGGAAATAGAATTTTCTATTCTATTTATACAATGGTATAAACAAACCAGACTTAACAGATACATATCGAATTCTACACCCAACAACAACAGAAAGTACATTCTTCTTTAGTGCTCATGGATCATTCTCCAGGATTGACCAATGTTAGATCACAAAAAAGTCTTAATAAATTTAAAAATATTAAAATCTTCTTCAACCACAATGGAATGAGGCTAAAAGTCAATAACAGAGGGAGAAATGGAAAATTCACAAATATGAGGAAATTAAATAATGTACTCTTAAAAAACCAATAAGTCAAAGAAGAAATTGTAAGGCACATTATGAAATATTGTGAGGAGAATGAAAATGAAACCACAGCCTACCAAAATGTATGGGATGCAGCACAGGCAGTACTGCAAGGGAAATTTGTAGCTCTAACTGCTTATGTTAAAAAAGAAGAATGATCTCAAATCACAGACGTAACCTCATAATTGGAGAATCTAAAAAAAAGATAGCAAACTAAGAACAAATCAGGCAGAAGAAAGGAATAATAAAGACCAGAGATAAATGAAATGGAAAATAAAAGAAAAATTAAGACAGTCAATGTAACCAAAAGCTGGCTGGTTGCAAAAATCAATAAAATTGACAAACCTTTAGCTAGACTGCTGCAGCGCAAAAGAGAAAGGATACAAAATAAATAAAATTAGAAATGACAAGAGGGACATTTCTGCTGACCCCACAGAAATAAAAGGATTATAACAGGATACTATGAACAACTGTATACCAACAAATTGGATAACCTGGATTAAATGGGCAAATTCCTAGAAACAAACAAACCACTTACACTGACTCAAAAAGAAGATCTCAACAGACCAATAGCAAAGAGATTGAATCTGTCATCACAGACCTCCCAACAAAGAGGAGTCTAGGACCCAAAGTCTTCACTGGTGAACTTTGCTAAACAGTTCAAGAAGTAACACCAATCTTGCTCAAATTCTTCAAAAAAATCAAAGAGGAAGGAACACCTCCTTACTCATTCTATAAGGCCAAACCACCTTAATGCCAACACCAGATAAAAACAACAGAAGAAAAGAAATTGCATACCAATATTCCTTATGAATATATATGCAAAAAACCTGGACAAAATACTGTTGCACCAAATCCAAAAGCACACTAAAATAATTATACATCAAGATCAAGTAGGATTTATCCCCAGCATCCCAGCATACAAGGGTGGTTCATCATAAGAAAAATCATATAATATAATACATCACATTAATAGAATGAAGGAAAAAAACCCACATGATATACATGAATTAACTTGATGTAAATCAAAGACCTAAATATAACAACCAAAATTGTGAAACTCTGAGAAGAAAACACAGGAAAAGATCAAGATCTTGTATTAGGCAATGATTTCTTAGCTTTTACAACAAAAGCATGAGTAACAAAATAAATAAATACATAAATGGGACTTCATTCAAAATTAAAAACTTTTGTGTATCAAAGGAATCCATCATGAGAGTAAAAAGACAACCTTCAGAATGGGAGAAAATATTTGGAAACCATGTATATAATGGCTTACTGTCCAGAATATATAAAGTAATTCTACAACTCAACAACAAAATGACAAACAACCCATTTTTTTTTAAAGGGGAAAAGACTTGAATAGACATTTCCCCCAAATAAGATATACAAATGGCCAATAAGCACTTGAAAAGATGCTCATTGTCATTAGTCATTAAGGAAATGCAAATCAAAGTTAGATACCATTTCACACCACTATACCATTTCACATTCACTTTAAAAAAGGAAAATAGCAAGTCTTGGAGAGGATGTGGAGACATAGGAGCACTCATTCCTTGTTGATGCAAATGTGAAATGGTACATCTGCTGTGGGAACAATTTTGGCAGTTCCTCAGAAAGTAAAATATAGAATTACCATTTACTCCAACAATCTCACCTCTAAGTGCATACCCTAAAGAAATGAAAGCTGGGACTTGAACAGATATTTGCACACTAATGTTCATAGAAACATTATTGATAAATGTCAAAAGATGTAAGTAACCCAAGAATCCATCAACCGATGGATGTATAAACAGAATTTGGCATTTACAAACAATGGAATATTATGCAGCCATCAAAAGGAATGAAGTTCTAATACATGTGACATCATGGGCATCATGTTGAGGGAAATAAGTCAGTCACAAAAGGACCAGTGTGTGGTCTGAGTAACATATGAAATAATTAGAGAAAGAAAATTCATATAGTCAGAAACTAGAATATAAGCAGGTGCTGTAAGGGTGGGGATAAGAAATGGGGAGTTAATGTTTAGTTGATACAGAGTTTCTATTTGGGGTGATGGAAATTTTTGGTAATGGATGGTGGTGATGGTAGCACAGCACTATGAATATAATTAACAGCATCAAATTATATACTTGAATGTGGATAAAAGGGGAAATTTTAGGTTATATATATGTTACTAGAATAAACATTTTTTTAAACAATAGTATTGTACAACACAGTGTAAACTGTTGAACTATGGTGTAAACTATACTATATTTAATAGTATAGCTATACTATTGTTTCATCAATTGTAGCAAGGCACCACATTAATGCAAATTGTTAATAGGGAAAGTGGTGTATGTGAGAGAGGGTTTATACAAACTCAGCATTTTCACCATGACTTTTCTGTAAAACTAGCACTTTTCTATTAAAAATAATACAAATTAAAATTTTAAGAAAAAAAGGTATTAGAGAATTTCTCAAGATAGTATAACTTGTTCAGCAACAGCAGTAGCCCTAGTCTACTCATAATATAAAACGCTAGAAGTTTTATACAGACCATGACATTGTTTTCTATTTTAGTTCAATCTTTGTATAGTATGGTTATCAGCTAAACCCTGCACAGTTCCTTCACCCCACCTCTATATCATGTAATGGACACTATCAAAAAAAGACTTCCTACAATGTTTATTACAGTAATAAACATTGGCCTACTCCTGTTTCTCTCATTCAATTCTCCTCTCTTCAATACTTGTAGTTTTTCCCGCATTGATGACTCACAGATTTTGGCCCTCACCTAGTTCTCCAGACAGACGATCAGTACTGTTATATCAGTGTTAGCCCTGGGTTCTCTCCCTGGCTACTCTGCATCAGACTGACTTAATTGGGCATGCTTTGGAACAATCTCCATCCAGCCCAGGTGGAGGAGCCAGAAAATACCTACCGCATGCTACACAGAATTTTCCATGGAGCAGCAATTCTGAGGTATGTTAATGTTTTATCTGACAGAAATGACTTTCAAGGATAAAACAGCTTATTTACAACAGGATCATTTAATAAATAAATGCATATCATAAATATCTAAGATGAAAACAGAGATACATTATTTTTCAAAATTATTTATCATGACGACAGGCCCCTTTCTTGGTAGGCTGGTGTTGAGACGATTCCTCTTTTGGAAGTACTGATGGTGTGTGGCTTTTTTCTCCACAAATGCATATAGATGTAGTAATGCTTGATTGACAACATAGGTCCATAATGATCCAGAAGGTTGCCAGGACTTTGGGGCCAGGAATGGAACAGATAGAAAAACTGTGATAATTACTTAATCACATTTCTGTGACATGAAGATGGAAGCTTTCCAATCATGAATTTTTTTTCATAATTGGCTTGAGGAGGAATGTGGTGGCTTACGTTCTATATCCCAACGTTAGACATGTCCTTGGCCTTAATCTGCATTCTGGTGGGTATGAACCATCATAAATAAGATTTCTTGAAGATGTAACATTTAGTTAAGGAGTGGCCCAACTGAATAAGGTTGGGTCTTAATCTGTATTACTGGAGTCCAGAAGAAATTCAAAACTAGTGAGAGAAAGCCAAGGGGAGGAGCCAGAAGTCAGTGGGAACCCAGAAGAGAAAAGAGAGGACATCACCATCAGGTGGGAAAGCCGAAGAACCTCAAGGATCCCACATCAGCCACAAGTCTACCAAGCCCAGGAGCAATCAAGTATTCAGGCCAACATCATGATTTGAACTTCTGGCCTCTGAAACCATGAGCCAATAACTTCCTGTTATTTAAGCCAACCTATTGTATGGTTTTTGTCATAGGAGCCTGGCAAACTAAGACGAAGGAGCTTTGATTGTCATATGAGCAACATTTTCTACTCCTTACTTCAATAGCTTAGCAATTCTATGAACAGGATCTCTGATCAGTAAAATTCATTTACATCAAATTTATGGATATGTACACATCTGATGTCTTGAATAGTAATGGATCTCATATGCAGCCCCACATATTATCACACACATAAAAATAAGTTAAAAAAAACTATTAGTCCTTTAATAATAGCAACATCTAATTCCTTGATAAACTTCTTTTGGTCCAGAATGTTCCTTACATTATGCTATTTGGAGGATTAGATAAATCACACTGATCATTTCATTTCAAGAACTAGAATAAACTTTACATGTGGCTGGATCCTTAATTTTAGTTAGAGCAGAGGTCTTATCACTATAAGGACCATGATCATAAAGGATGAAATTTCAAATTCATAAAATATCATAGACCAGAGGAAAAGCAGGTCTTGTCAGGTTCTCCATCACTGCACTTAATGTTATTAAAAATCATGGTTTTTATTTTCTTGGGTAGACTGCTTTCTGGAAAACAATCAACTCAGAAAGTAGTTCAAAGGTTAGTTAAAAGATAAGCTAATAGCTATGCTAAGTTGTTACTTTGCAGAGACAATAATAAAAAAAAAGGAAAGAAACTATATTATTGCCACAATCTCTAGGGTCAACCCCAGCGACAGCCAAATCAATAAGAAAACACTTCTATTTAAATTTTCCCTGCTTTCCCCTCTCTACTTCTGAAATTTCATCCCAACAGGAAAATCTCCTTGGCATATATCCTAAGTATAAAAAAGTGAGAGTGGATAATGTAATAAATGTTTTATTTGCATTTGTTAATAGATGGTGAAGTTCAGCTCACTTGCGGTTTGACCTTATTCTGGAACATGGACAATTTTTCTTCAATACAACTTTCATATCACACTAACCATAACGAACTTGTGCACTCTCCCTAAGGAACTAGATCTTTACATACACCCACAACGTGCACAGACGCAAACCCACAGCGACTGTAATATAACATTATTTCATTGATCTTATCTGCCACAATTCAAATTACATTGTTCCAAGCTTTACATCACATGCATGAGCGCCTGGTAAAACGTATGCTCCCACATATGTAGACTGCAGTCTATGACAGCAGATATGATTTAAAAAGAAGTTTCATTGCATATTTTGATGTTAATAACAAGTGATAATACTAATTAGTAAACATCTAATCTTTATCGCAGTGACTTTCAGCCAAGCTATACATGGAGATTACATTCAGGCATTCAGATTCAATAGATTCAGAGTATCGGTCAGGCAGCTGTAATTTTGTAAGTTCCGCAGGTGTTTCTGATCCAAATTCAAGGTTAAAAAGCACTGATTTGTTAAATGCTTTCTGTGCACCGAACCCTGTACTAAGTGATTTACATTTATTATCAGATTTAATTCTCATAACTCCATTGGGTAAGTTTTATTACCAATCTATTTCACAGATGAGGATACTGACACTCAGAGGGGTGAAATAACTTGTTTAAGGTCTTCCAGAGCTGGGATTTAAAACTAGAATGAATATATGTGTACATAAGCAAACACATGATTCTGTATGTTTAATCATATAATTCCTCAAATAAATAAAAATAAGTCTAAGACAACCATAGAATGGGTCAACAAAAACTGAAATTAAAATAGCAAAAATCCTCCCTTAATGAGCTCCTTCTACCTGGTCTCCCCTAAACCTCTCTAACCCTGCTCCGCTCTATTCTCCAACATACAGCAGAGACGTCATTTCAACAAGCAAACTCATGGAGCTACCGAGGCCCTGGGCCATGAGTTCTGTGGAACCCTGTCTGGTTTTTCTCCCCTACCCCCATCACCTGTCATAGTGTGGACTACGTGGTGAGTGCTCAATAAATATCTGTTAAAGGAATAAACATCACATCTTCAGTCAGCAGCTTTCTCAACAACTCCCATCTTTTCATCTCCAATTCCTTTAGAGTGGTTCCTGGTACCTAATTCTCTAGCTCCTCTCTGGTTTTCAGAGCCATCAGGCTCTCAGGCTCCCATTGGGCACCAATATAAGGCAGGCTCTCCAAACACAGACAGAGCTGACCACTCCCTGAATTCTCCCTGTGGGAGTTCCTGATTGTTCTCAGAGCAGACCCACAACTCACCATGTGCCTTGGTGGGTGGGTGTTCTAGTTTGCTAGTGCTGGAATGTAACTCATCAGAGATGGATTGGCTTTCAATAAAAGGGGATTTATTTAGTTAGTGTATAGTTCTCCAGAGAAAAGGTAGCTAACCTTCAACTGAGGTCCTTTCTTACCTGGGAAGGCACAAGGCGATCTCTGCTGGCCTTCTCTGGAGGCCTCTGGGTTCCAACAACTTTCCCCGGGGTGATTCCTTTCTGCATCTCCAAAGGCCTGGGCTGAGCTGCGAGGGCTGAGATGAGGTATGCTGAGCTGCTTGGTCTGTGCTGCATTGAGCTCTCTCATTTGAGCGCCAGCCAATTAAATCAAATATCATTCATTGCAGCAGACACGCCTCCTAACCGACTGCAGATGTAATCAGCAACAGATGAGGTTCACATGCCATTGGCTCGTGTCCACAGAAACACAACTAGGTGTCTTCACCTGGCCAAGTTGACACCTGAACCTAACTACCACAGCAGGCAACAAAGGGAAGCTGAGGCCCTGCTCCCTGTTCCCAACACATGGCATTTTAGGCCACCAGTACACAACTCTACGCCAGTGCTTCTGTCCCAACATGTATTGTGTTGACGTAATCCTCACATTAGCTTTCCCTGTCCCTCCTCACTGAGTGAATTCCAGAAATGGGATGATAGAAAGAAAATGCCATTTATTTACATGACTGTGATGGAGGACTAGGCTGGAGAAAATGTGGAAAATTAAGAGGACTTTTAATCAGCCTGATTTAAATACAACCACCCAACCCCCCTAAAATGGTGTCATAGAGAGATTGCACACAAGCCCTGCCTGGTTCATGGAGCACAGTAACAAGTTTTCCTTGGTGACTTTACCTACCTTTCAAGAGAAACCATGGCTTATCCTTAGAAATTGGAGAGCGTTTGGCAGAAAGCTCACAGTTAATACATGGGTGCCAACATTTTAGGCCAAAACAAACACTTATTTTCATGAAGATCTCTACAAGGTTATTACTCTAGGGTCAAGAAGTAAAGAGGGGGTTGATAATGATGGACAGTATTAGTGTGGCACCTCAACAAAGACTTTTGCTTCTTGCATGCTATTATGATTGCATGGTAATCTTACCCAGCTAGTGTTTTCTTAATGTCCTAGGGTGGCTGATCATTGTAAATTACCTGTGACATCTCATTAATCCTCTTTTTCCTCACAAACGCATAATTAATGGTAACATTGACAATAATACACAAATTAGCTAAGTGACGCTTTATGGTGTTGGTTTTGATTAACGTCAGGAACCCAAAAATGACATTAATGTAATGCAGATCCCAAAAGGCAGTCTGCACTTTGACCCCAGACATACATTTTGTTTGCACCATCACCAAGATTAATCCTGCTCTGGATGAAGACGAGACAAAACTCTGGCCACTGGCAGGGTGTGCTAGGCTGTTGGAAAACAAGCTGCCTCAATTGCATTTGTTTAAGAAGGAAATCTTAATGCATAGAAAACAACAGCATGGTGTCCTTTCCCATTGTCTAGTTGGGACAAAGATAAATGAGCAACTGTCATGATTTAGATCAACTGCTTCTCTGCTAACTTCTATTATTTGCTTTATTTATGGACTGGTGTTTAATTAAAAGTATACCTAGATATATGAACCACCTGATAAAATGATTGAAATTCCTTCTCCTTTCACTGTAAGTGGTTTTTGGAAATCAAAGCTAATTTTTATATGCATTTCAGCCTGCAGGACCTCTAAATGATAAATTCTTATTAACCACAAGAGAGGAGAAAATCAATGCCTTGGAAAATATTCTTTGTCTCTGACTTAAGTAGCGAAATGAAAGAACTAGAAGGAATTTGGATCAAGTAAACTTCATTGTTCCAAGAAGTGAAGCACCTTTGCAGACACCAATTTAGAAAGACTCTCACCAAATTAAGAGAGAGAGATAAACTCTTTAAGTTAGTCACAGTATCGTCTATTGCTGCATCATCAATTTCTAAATTCAGGGTTAATCATATGACTTTATTGTGCTCATGAACAGTTCCTTAATCATGATTTTCACAAATCCAAGTTGAATGCTGATCTTTTTTACAGCCTAAAGAGGTATAGCATACTAAGTTTCAAAGATGCAACCTTCTATTTTCTTCATAACAATAATTTATCGTGTTTCAAAAATGATGGTAATAGTCCAGTCTTGATTAAAATCATTTTGCATCTATTCATTAGGACTATTTTTCAAAATTTTACTACTAGCCGCAGGCTTGGCTAATGTTCATATTCCATTTCAACAATGGAATAGGGATAAAAGTCATATTTCCGTGCTTTCTTCTGTTTTTCACATAAAAACTGCCATTTAGAGAATGCTTTATGGACAAAAACATAGAACACATTAAGTGATGTAATAACAGGTAAATAAATCCACCATCATTAGAAAGTAAATATTAACAAAATTAGAAAATATTGTATATACATTTGATAAAAAGAAAAGGAATTTGAATAGCCAGAAGAAGGTTTTAATTGGTGTGGGTATGCATTTTCAATTGTAACATTCCCTTACCACCGCCCCCAAATAAATAAGAAAGCAGACTGCCTTACAACTGCTTGTCATAGCAGTTTAATTTTGAAAAATGCCTCATCTGTCCCAACTTGCAATATATTATCTTATGACTTGATTTTTCTTTTTGGGGGGTTATTACTTAAAGTTACAAGGAGCAAAATAACCTTTTTGAAGAAGCTCAAGTTTTCTTCTTCTCTTGTGTAATCATTTTGAATTCAAGAGCAGCTCATTTTAAAATCGATACAGTAAGTGTTGCACCAACTTTCCCCAGCACACAAACCTATTGTAAAGCAAACTGGCTGGGAATTTAAGGGGCAGCGGGGATTCCTACAGAGGTCATATTTTCACTCTGCCTAACTAAACCATAAATTGAGATTACAACAATAAATTATTTTTTATTATTTTGGCCGGAATAAGTACGATGTTAAATTTTGATAAGATATTTGGATTTAATTCATATGTTAAATAGGCCAGGATAAACCAGTGCTAGCAGAAATGGAAACTGACCCTTTATTACATAGAAGCTCAAATTAGGCACTCACCACCGAACTATTTCGTAATTGATAAATTTACTAAAGAAGTATAACTACTTTACACTGCAAAGCCTAAGAAATAGAATGATTAGAATCTTCAAATTAAAAAATAAAAAAATTCTGTGACAATCTTTTAATCAGAGGCATTGTGGCTTTAAGGTAGCTGTAGAAACATTTTTTATTAGTTAAAAATTCATGAAACTATAAAAGTACTTTCTTAAATGACTCATCTGTAGCAAACCGTTTGAAACCTCCCCCAAATGCCTTAATTTATATTTTTCAGCAGCTGTGATATTATTCTCTATTAGTACAAAGGTATCATTTTCACTTTTCAATTGTATTCGACTTCATAGAGAGCAATGTCAAGCCACAATTTTGTATAAATCTATTTTTTCAGTTTAAGTGTGGTAGACTAACTTTTCATAAGCACCAACATTTATGCCAAGTTAATATTTTTGTTGCTTTAAGGAATTATTTCATACAACTAAAGAGGCTGCTAGTGTGGGAAAGCATGTTTTCTTAAGTGTTTAATGGGACATTTCCACAACACAATAGTTTGTAGACATGTTTTACTTTGAAAATATAATCTTATCAGGGGCCACGGGTAAAAAATTCTTGTCTGTTTTCTTACCTTTGATTTTGAGCTTATTTATAAGGTCCAACTAAATGATGTCTACAGCTAAGGCATTTCCTTACAAGTGAGTTTTTTCATGAACATGATTAATATATAAAAGTACCACAAGGAATTGAACAGGGTGTCACTTAAGGTTTCCTGTCCAGTCTAACCTTATCAAAGTGTACCCTTCCCACAGAAGAAAAAGACTTGATAAAGTGCTTAAATATGTATCTGGTTTTATCTTTCTAATATTTTCCTCTTCAGATAATAGCTTTTCAGCATAAACAAAAGGAGATGAATTCTTCGTTCCTTATTTATATATGCAAGTAAAAATGGGGTTCCCTTCACTGTGGAACACAGTACTTCTCTCCTTACATGGAACAGACTGCTAGAGAAACTTGGTTTAGATGAAATGCAAACATTTAATCCTCTCATCTATATTTTGAAATATAACATGGTATTTTCCATAAATCTGCGTGTGATGACATATTTCATAACATTGCATAAGGTTTTCCACGCATTTTTATTCACGGAAGAATGGTTTCCAGAAAATCACACCATTGTACTATACTTTTCCAGCAAGTTAATTTTCACTCTAATGTGCATATACAATTTGTGGAAAAATAGTAGTTATTTGGGCATGGCAGCACTTACCTGTTGCTGTGTGAAAATGTCTACCTTTACTTCAGCTATTATAATAGACTCTAACAATGTCTAATGATTTTTATAAACAGAACCTCTAAATCTGCATTTTGCTTTGGGGCTTTACTATTTAGACAACTGAAAATTAAGTAGGATGGTATAAGCTGAAGACTAAAAGAAGAATGTTCTTATGCACGCTTTGACTTCATCTTTTTGGTAACAGCCCTATGGAGAATGTCCTTTATTAAGAGTCTTAATGAGAGCTCTGCCTGCATTTTTCTACTGAGAATGTCAAATAAGGTTCAAAAGCAAATGTAAACTATAATGCAAGTGACACACTAAAAATAGCCCTATAAATCTGTTCATTTTGTTTAGATAGTCTCCAGAGTTGTAAAAAGTGGGACTGCTCAGCTTTATTATTTGTTTTGGAAAAACTAATTCTAGAGAGACCAGGTCACTGATAATGCTGTATTACTTTAGGGAAGATTTATTAAGACTGTCCCTTGATTAATTTAAAAACAGAAACTTTTTCTTGTCCTTATTTTCCAAATCATCTGTAAGATAGAGAACTGAATAAAATCAATAATGGCAAAGAAATTTGGCCATTTAGTCTTCACAACTAGGATTCTGAGAGTCACATTTAACTAAAATGAAATTAAATAAAATTTCAAATGGAATCCTCATTCCTATTAACCTGTCAAATATGGTGTTTCCAATAACAGAGCAACATATTTATAATCAACATACCATGAGGTTTTAAAAATAACTCCAGGAGAACATTTTTAGACATGTACAATCTAAATAGAAAACTAAAAAAAAAAAACAAAACAAAAAAAACAGCCATTTCTGTGTGAAAAGAAAGTAGCTATTTTTAATTACAATGTTTGATGGAGGATGTATTTTTAGGAAACCATATCATTTGAATTTGAAAAATTGGGTGGCAGGATAAGATTGAAGGAGGGGGCATGAGTTCTAGCATTTGTTAAAGGAGTTTAGAAAAGTGGTTTATCTTTTCTCTTGAGAAAATGGTAAGGAGGTTTAAACTCTTCCTTTTTGCTTTCCACATGAGAGTCAATAGGATTTCTTGGATTGGTTGGGTGACTTTGCATTTAGCCATCATTGATTGCAATCTAGGGCTTTGTTTTTGGATATCTTATCCCGACGGAGGCATGTATAAACAGACAAAATGACTAAATTGGGCAGCAATCTGACCTTTTAGGAGAGAGGCAGTTCAAAAACAATACAGCTTTTCTTTGAGGAAACAAGAATATTGACATTTAACAGCACCTTACAACTTAGTTCTTTTTTTTCCACAAGGCCAAACTGTACATGTAGAATTTCTAAGAGATAGGAGTTTCCAGGGCTCTGGGCCTCCCTTCCCTCCCCAAATCCTTTACCCCCACCTCAACACACACCACCCAGTTCAGAAAGAAAAAAAGTGTTGCTATTCATGTGATAATTGTCAAAACCACTCTAACTGCCAAAAAAGACAGTGCCAAGAAATCATTAGTTCAGTATACGGCTCTGATTTCTGTAATGTTCAATTAATGGCCAGATTTCATCAGACCTTTTTTTTTTCCGTGTAAATTCTTCTCAGTTTGTTTTTAGACATCTTTGAGAAGACCTGTGTAAACCAGGTTTACAGAAATTCTTTATGAATTAAAATCAACTACAAAAAAACCCTGAACTATTTGTTTTAACAAATTCTTACATTCCATTTTAATTGCATACATTTTGAAATGACTAATTCAGAAAACTAAAATGCTGTACTGAAAAATGTACTGGCTCCATATTTGAGCTGAACATTGTAGCTCAAACACATAAGATACATAGGGTAAATAAAATAACCAATTCATCTCCAAATTTTTTTAAAAATTCTGATTCATGTAGGAAGAAAGATACATCCAGAAATATTTAAGAACGTGTTCTTTTCAATCAGTACAATATACATTGATGCGAAGTTCATCTTTTACATAAATGACTCACGTTGTTTCAAACGCATATAGTTTGATTATGCCCTTTAAAATATCTCATGTAGAAATGTCACTTTGGAAAGAGCAAATATTATAATTTTTTAAATGATAGTAGAGAAATCAACCAGGACTTTAGGAAGCAAAAGAAAAGGAATTGTACAGTTGTACAGTTTGTAAAGCTATTGACATCGTCTGACCTGTCACAAATTACCTTTTTGTTACTATATGTTATGTATATCCTAGTAAAAACTGATAACATTTTGCTATCATCAGTTTCGTTTTAAGAATTCTGAAAACCTGAGATGTTTATTGTGGCGAAATATAACAATGAATCTAGATGGCATGCATTCCTTGTACATGTTTACTCGGATAAGAATGCATAAATGGGAAACTGTTTGGGTTAAAGAACAGGGTTATTGCTTCTAAAAGGCAGCTCATGGCTTGTTTAATAGTATTTTAAATGTCTGCTAATGAGAGTCAGAAGAAAGCACAGAAGAGTAGAGAATTGGTTCCAGGGGCAATCGCACAGTAGTCAAGAAGATTAACATGCCACTAGGGGACAGCAGAAAGTCACAGAATGAGGTAGTACCAGAGAGATCAGAACAAAAGGCTTTTCTTTGTGGGAAGGGGGTGGGGGGAGGAGGGAAAGAGAGAAGAACTAAGATGTATTTCCAAATCAAAATTATTTTACAAGTGAAGTGTTTGCAACTATATTTTTAAAAAGCAGTAAAAAAAAATATTTGCAGGGCTCTATTTTTAGAATGCTAAGATCTGTGTACCAGAATGTTATAAAATATACATAACTACATAACTATCATCTTGGCAAAATAAATTCAAATATGGACTATTCTATTTTCTGCATTTTAGATTGAAAGAAAGTTTTAATCACCATAAAAAAGTAGTGCATTGCAAAACACATTATACTGCACCTATCAATGACACAATACAGCTGTGAAGTACTGAGAATTTGTTCAACAGATAAACATAAGCGAGATCCATTCCATTTCGAAAGAGATAGAGAGACTGTGAAGAAATAAAAGCGAATAGCAAATTGGCAAAACTGACCAAGTAATCTAGGAACCAAGTTCCTTAGCCAGACCCTTGATATATTTATTACCTTCAGCACAGTTCTGACTATTGGATTCTGTTGCAATCAGAGTTTGAGAGGACTGCAAAGACTGGAAATTTTTGTCTCTACAATTATTTTTAAACCTAATGCACATCCTTTAACAATTCAGCTTGGCAAAATGGTCATTCATGCCTCAATATTTACACACCGAAGAGTCATTTTTAGTGCAATAGATTCTCCAATGTCAGATGATTTACCTATAATGCAACATGCTTATCATATGACAACCGGTCGTAGTCTCTAAGTTTCTTAAATTCACGGATCACATTCCTTTGTTTGATCTGCATAAAACTTAAATCACTGAACATTCAGTTACTATTTCCTGTGACAAAGATGTTAATGACTTTTGCAATCATTTTTCTGGACTATTCCTACCATTAAAATATTGCTTCTTGAATTCTGCGCATCTTTTATTTTTGTTTTGTGGTACATGATTGCTGTTTACTTACCACATAATCACAGATGATTTTCCTGCATGTAATAAAATCAAGATTGGAAAAGATTTCAGAAGTTATTTCGTTCATTTGCCTATTTTTTTTTTTTTACTTCTTATGAAACTGGGTATAAACTATGGCAAATCTATTTGCTGGTCCTATTTTTAATATCCAAAGAACTCAGTCCCACGGAATTGTTTAAATTCCAAGTGGTTTGTATATATTGTGCACATGAATGATTAGAATTCTTTTCCCATGACCAAAACAAAATTTTGATTATATTGTATATTTATTCCCTATACACAACATACTCTCAAACTTTTATGTTTTATCTCTACCTGTTCACCCCTCCCCCCTTTTTTTTCTGTAATGTATTTTCCCTTCTGGTCAAGTATTCTGACTCTTACACACTCCTAGAATTTAGTATTTCTTTCATCCCAAATGGCCTTTAGCCCTAGATCACAATTACTCATTCTTAGTCTCTTATCCCCCATAGTTCACTTTGTTACAGATGGCATTCTCTCTTTTGGTTCTGCAAATTGAACTAGCTGACTACAAAAAAATAATTCCCTCAATAACTTCTAGATTTTGTGGTTCTCTCCCTGGACTTCTACTGAGGTAGAGAAGATCTTCCTAACATCTTGCCTAAGACCCTCCTGCCTTACACTCTCCTTGGAGGAAACAGATACCAGCTGTTCAGTTCTACCTGCAAAGGACAGTTCTGTGTTCCTTCATGGACTTGAACACTGCTATTAATTCCCTCCAAGTTTTCTTTTTTCTTTCCTCCAGACTAAACAAGTCCAGTTCCTTTATCCTTTCCTCATTGGGACTATTTCCCAACCTTTAATCATTTTGCTGCTGCTTCTGGACCTACTCCAAATATCCACACATTGGACTTAAGTGATAGATCCTAAAGGACAGAATATGATAATGAAGAACTGGTTAGTAATACATATAATGTGGATGATTATTTATGTTACCTAAATTCTTCAGCAAGTATCTTATCAGTACTAAGTCTTTGAACAAAAGGGCTATTTTTAAATCCACAATTAGCTTGTGATCCACTCTGGCCCTCTGTATCATTTTCTGTCCTACTCACTATTGAACAGACCTTTCCTTTTTAAATAATTGCAGTTTGTTTTTCTCTTTCCACAAGTCAATTCCCAGTAGCCCTCACTCAGTGTTGTTGTTTTTTTTTTTTTTTTTTTTCTATTTACTCCACTAACTACTGCTTCTTACCTTGGATATTTTCTCTTGCTTAAATTCAGATCACAATAACTTGGACAGCTATCAAAACCTCAGCAATTTCTTAATGCTAGAATAATTGAAATAATCCTGTGTCTATTTAATTTCCTGAGGCAGACTCTAAACATGGACAGAACATGAACATCACATTAATCTATTGAAATAAATAAGATTAGGTGAGTTTTGAGGAAGGAAAGATATCAGGAAAGAGATTAACACTGCACTAAAAGCTAGATAATTTTTCCTTTCAAACAGGAAGACTTGGTTAATGTGGCATGTGCATGTGTGTTAGAGAAGATAGGATGTCTGTGTATATAAGTAAACATTAGTTAACTTCTAGAAAACTGGTAGCATTTGGCCTTCACCCTTTTCTTCCCTCAAAAAAGACCTGAGATTTGTGATTTTCCTCACAACTGCACACTCTGTCAAGTCTAATATTTTATCTGTCTACCTAGAGAGAAAGAGAAGATAGATACGAATAAAATTATATCTAATCTCTCCTATCCCTAAAACCCGTGAATTACAGTTATCTTTCAGCACGTTTACCTTGCAGAATAGGCTACTTCACTTGAAATTTATATTTCAATTTAGAGAGAAAAAACTATGGAAGAATTCTGAAAATTCTGAGTATTTCCATCGTGGGCCAGTGCAAACTAAAATGACCAGTAACAATAATTAACAAAAGAGGAAGAAAAGCAAGCAAACAAACAAAACAACCCACATATAAAATTGTGTTAATGCCCAAATATTGCACTGTGAAAGAAATGGAAAAAAATTATATAGATTCAGTAGAAAATTCTGATTTGCTTTTCAATACCAGCATCTAGTACAAAAGACTAGCACCACTTTATGTGAAACTGTTATTTTTTTATTTGCACCATACCACAAACTTAAAAAAAAAAGAGATCCCAATAAATATTATGAAACTATTATGCACTGTATTATCCATTCATCCCCAGACTAACCTTTGCCAAAAACAAAGGACAGAAAAAATTAAACCTTCAGAATTTTATCTTCACCCAGATGTTAGCCTATAAAAAGGAGACACTCAGGCATAGACAGTTCAGAAGTCTATTGTTCTCAGCACCTGCGTTCAAGTTGCTGAAATCGCAAAGAAAAGTTAACTCTATTTAACCCATGCCTAATGCATTTGAATCTTTCTATTGTTTCTTTTTTTAAAAATTAGTGCGTTTATAGGTTTACAGAAAAATCACACAGACAGTACACGCACACACAGTTTTCCCTATGAGCAACAGCAGTGTGATACCTTTGTTACAATTGATATGGCAGTATTACAATAATTAAACTATAACTATAGTACATAGTTTATAATAGGAATCCCTTCTATTGTTTCTTACACCTTATAGGTATCTTCATGAAAAAAATACTCCATGAAGACAAGAGGAAAGTAAAGGTACACATCTGCTTATATAATTTAAATTTATAAATAAATAAATAAATACCTTTGGGACAGTATTCTAGCTGTCATTTGGTCCTTGGTGAATTTAGCCAGACTGTTTACTTACACAAGAATCTTATCTGAGGGTCAGACATGCAATTGAAATCTAACCAGTGAAAGGTGAAACAGTGCAACCTCAAATGTTCTACTTAATCCATTTAGGGTTTTAGGGTTTTTGTTTGAGGACTTTTAAAATTATTATTTCTGTGGGAATAATTAGAGCTTTGGGAAAAAAAAAAAAAGAAAACTAAAGGTAAAAAAAAAACATCTCCATAATGAACTCTGTAGAATATTTAGAAGGGGAAAGAAGTTTGAAACACACTGGAGATTCAGTGCAACGCAGATGACGTGTATCCTTCTAACCAGGCCCTTTATATGTGGCACACGCAGAGAAGAGGTGAGATTGAGTCTCTGACTCATTGCCCCCCTCCAGAGGATAGGTGTGCTGGCTGCGAAACATCTAGGGGCTCTTGCTATTTCTGTTTCCCTTCCCTTCTGCCTAGGACTTTCTCTTCTGATCAGTTTTCTGAATATTTTCCCTTTCTTTTGCAATCTCTAGAGTCTGCCCTTATTTCTCTCTCTTTCTCTCTCTCGGTTGAGGAAATCTCAATTTGCCTCCATAACAAATATATTTATTTTGTTAAATTATGTTTATATTTTTACTTTCATGAGGCCCCTTCGTTATTGCCCTATCCCTAAATCATTTCTATCTTTCTTTCTATCTCTTTTCTCCTTCAGGCCCTCTCTGTCCCCTCCAGCCTTTTCTCTTATTCTGTCACTTCAGGGTGCTGATGAGTTTACTGCTCTTTTTCCTGTCACTCTGTACAATCCTCAGTAGCAGATCTCTTTTTTGCCTCTATTTCCATGTGCTCTGTGTGTGTGTATTTGAGAAGGGAGACTTATGCATTGGGTCAGGGCCAAGGAGAGGGGTCATAATACCGGAGAGAATGCAGAATGCCTCAGAAAGAGAAGAGTTTTTAAAAATATTTTATTTTAATGTAAAGTATCAGCAGATGTAAAAATTAAAAAGTAATATCCATAAAATATGATCCCCCTATATTTCAAACTCACTGCCTTTATATCCTGCAGGTGTTCTTTAAGACCAAGTCAAAGCACATTCATTTAAAAGATCTGTTGCTATTTTATTTTTCCTTTTCATTTCCCAACAGGTTTTAAATGATTTCTTTAGCACGATTTACTTAAAAGAAGATAGATGCATTTTTCTACTGAATCTGAATAGTTTGGTTTGGCTCCAAGAAAATGTATTTTAACAAGTCTGTTCTTAGTGTAGATATGGTTTAAGTAACCTATTGTGCTTTTCATTTGTAAATAATTTATTATGGAATACAAATAACTGTACTCTGTAACATATAAAAATCAACAGGAGGCAGGACTTGGTATAAAAAAGACTCCCCATTAGCCCAAAGAAATTTTTACCAAGATTGTAGGAAACGCATAGTTAATATTTAATTTAGCTTAAAACACTGAAAGTCACTTGCTTCTACCTCATTGCAATGATGTACAAAGCTGAATTGTTTGTGTCTTGTTCTTTTGGTGAAAAGAAAAATGTTTACATTTACCAACATCAAGGCACTGTGAGAAATTGGATAACTTTTAATATGTTTTTTTAATCCCACCTTCAAAAGAAATAATGAGCACTCATGGGTGTATTCAGCAATGCCTCTGCTATCACCTCACTAACAGCACCTCCACTCCCCCCAAAAAAAACCCTGATGAGTTTTCAATCCTTGGATCTCCCCCATTATATTCTAGGAGACTAGAGAACAATACGTGGGTTTCATATAGCACCTGATTGATATTTCCAGGGTGTGAAAGCCTCAACTGGCAGATTAGGCTGATATTGCATATTCAAACACATACAATGATATATTTGTCATTGCTATTGACCTTTATCTCTCCAGTTTCCTGACAACCTTCTACAGTTATTGACATTACAAATACCAGCAACAACGTGCAGGGCAAAGTATAACCTTTCATTTACCTTCACGTCCCTCAAATGACTCGTGTAGGTAGTTTCAACAAAAGCAGCAAACAATGATACTGTTGATTTTTTTTTCCTTAACTTGCTAAAATGTTTTCCATTTCCCTCTTGTTCTCAGAAAATCATGCCAATAACTCTCTACAAAGGAAACTATTTCAAATGAATACAGGTAATTAGAAGTGTCAAGAAATCAGCAAAGTAGGGTGTCTGCCATCACTTCTGTGCAAAGAGTGCCAGATTCCCTTTCAAAAAGGTCTTTGTCATTTTTTAATAGAAGGTAATTAATGTAGACTGCAGTCAAATGTACCGGATCCCAGTTGCTTGTCTTTCTTGCCATAGAAATGGGACCATAAAGATGTTTTGATATCTAGAAACAATCTTCTATGGTTATTTAAAAATGACTTTTAATTACAAAAGTAGTTTTTTCAGTCTTTTCATTTTAAAAGAAAAAGGATTTAGAAAGGGCATATTTATTAGGAGACAAAGGAAAGAAAATTTTACAAGGAAAAATTATGTGGAAAGTGAAATTTTCACAGGATTTTATATAGCTGATGCGTTGGGAATATTACAAATCAGCCTATATCTCAAATGTTTTTCAACAGTAAGAGAAAGAATACATAATGCCCCCATGAAGGTGTTACACAATTCCACCAGTATGATAGGATAGGCAAAAGGAAATCTCTTTATTTCTCTAAGGCCACAACCAAACTGACTATTTGGCTCTATTGAAAACCACAGCTCCATAAGATCAGCAACAACAAATTGCCAAAAGATATTTACGAAGCAAGATACTTACAACGATTCCATTCATTTGGAGATGAGGGTGGAATTTAAATAATTTCCTACTATGTGCTCTACAAATAGAAAAATACTTCTGAGATTAAGTTCTAAGTATTTTCATTATGAAATTATTCTCATTTCCTCCTATGGTTCTCAAGAAACAATATATACTCTTATTTAATTTTTTGTTATCTTGGGAGAGCATTAAAGCTTTCAAACACAACAAATACATCCTAAAACCTTGAAGTCTGAAATTAAAATTATTATGAGGCCATTTCAATATTGATGACTACCATTTCACATTGCTTTGAAAATAAAATCAACTAATTTGGGACAATGATATAGGTGCATCTAGCACTTGCAATGTGAACAGAGTATCATAATATCTACCAGTTCCCAAATAGTGTCTTGAGACAAGATTTTAATACAGAAATGTACATAAATGCTCAATAGGTATCAACTGTTATTTGCCATTATAGGAAATAAGACGAACTGGGGAGAAATATAGCTAAACTCCTCTAAGAAATATTTGCCATGCAACAAATAAAATAAGGTCCTGTTTTCTCCTTTATCCTCTGTCCTGAGATGGTCCTTCTTCATGGAACCCACTGATTGGAAGAAAACGACCAAACTACAACTGATGTGATACTCATGTTATGCCACCTACCAATATTAGCCTCTGGGATTCAGAATTTTGTGTTTTTATTTATTTATGAATCAGTCAAATCACATTTTCAGAGTGGATGAATCTGGCCATTTTAGAGAAAAAAAATGACGATCCCTATAAGCAGAATCTTTAAAGTCTTTTAAATCTTTAAAATCTTTTAAGTTAATGTTTAAAAGGGGATGCAAAATGTCAAGGAATCATTTATAATAGATATTCCCCAAAGGTGGGGAAAAGTAACAAAGTAGGTAATTAAGACCAGTCTAAGAAAAGTGGCTCTGTCAATATTATGGTCAGATTGATCAGGGTAAAGGCAAAGTTCAGAGTGAGGGACTCAAGCTTGAACCATGACACGGAAGAAGTGAGCACAGACTTTTAATTATCAAACATGAATAAAGTGCAGTTCAGAGTCTAAGATGAATTCAAAATACTACATAAGGAACACAGTCAAGAACAAAGACATAGAAAGTAGGAAGGAAAGAGCTGGAAAAGGGTGTGGGGTCAGAGAAGGGCATCAGCATTAAAGAGGAGAAAATTACCTTCCTGAAGTACCTGAATTCAGCTGAAAGTGCTCTAGCTTGTTTGACTCTCCTTTTAGCCCCAGGACAGTGGGTGGTGAGGAGAGTAAGGAGTTTGTGGCAGGATCATTTCAAACTGTACTGCCTTTATCCTCCAAACCAATTTATGTACTTCTCCATAGCTGAGCAGTCGCAGCGGGGGCTAAAGGTAGAAGCCAGATTTGATTTCTCCTGGAGGACTGAAGGACAAACCAGTGGTAGAGACTTTGGGGTGAAACAGGTCATGAAAAAATGGACTCTGGAGACAGGTTTGGAGAACCCAGTCTCCTTGGGATACACAGATTTGCCTTTCTGTGCACAGGAGCATTCCAGGAAAGCCTGATTAGTCTTGAAACACAAATAGGATCATATCACTTTATTCAAACCCTTCCAGGTTTCCATGGGACATCATATATAAGATGTTAACAAAACTTACAAGACGCTGCCTATTCTTCAACCTCATCTTGTGTCTTTCTTTCCTTCTCTCCCTATTTTCTCCCTCTCTTACTATGACGTTGGTACATAAAGCATCCAGCCTCGTGGTTTCCAAATATGCCTATCCTACCATGTGCTACTTCCTCTCTTCACTCATCATCTGCCTAATGACTGGTCATGTTTAAGGTCTCATCTTAATTATTACTCTTTCAGAGACATCTTTCCTGACCCTCCACTCTAAACTGGGTCCTCTTTTAAACAATTTCATGGTACCATTTTGTGTTCTTTGTAGCTCTTATAAAACATTGTAGTTATATATATTTGTATGAATATTTGTTCAATTTCTGTCTCTCCTTCTGCAGCGGTTTAGAGCCATTATGTGCACCAGAGAAACAAAAAAAAGAAACATGTTCTTAAATTTAACCCATTTCTGTGGGTGTGAACCGGTTGTAAGTAGGACCTTTGGGTGAGGTTACTTCAGGTAAGGTGTGGTCCTCCTAAATCAGGATGGATCTTAATCCTATTACTGGGATTTCTTTATATGCAAAGTGAAACTCAGATGGACAGACAGAAAGCCACAGGACATAAGCTGAAATCGAGAAAACTGAGAGGTCAGGAGAGACTGCCACGTGTATTCCATGTGACAAGCTAAGGACAAGCAATGCCAGCCGTCAACCTCAGAATGCCACAGTCTTCAGGGAGAAAGCATCGCCTTGATGATGCCTTGATTTGAACTCTCTTTTGGCCTCAAAACCACAAGCAAATAAATTCCCATTGTTTAACCCAACCCATTTCATGGTACTTGCTTGTACCGCCCAGGAAATGAAAACACTCTCTAAGAAAATAATCCATCACTAGGGTAGTGATCTTTTTCATTTGTTTACCAATGTGTACCTGATGTTCAGCCCATGTTTAATAGACATCTGTTGAAAGCAAGGGATAAATGTATGTCTAGACTTCTTACCATGTTCTACTAAAAGGATTGGGTGCATTTGTCCCAATACCAACCATCAGAAGTGAGTTTGTTCCCACATAAGACATTTGTTTGCAGCAATTCTGAGTCATTTTGAGTCGTTGATTCCATAGGCAGAAACAATGCCAATTTATGGTCCAAATTATATAATCTCAACTGAGCGTCCTTATTTAATGCTCTCTCAGAGCCTGTATCAAAAAAACCCTCCCAGAATCAAAGGAGGTGTTAACAATCTTTTCACAGACTAGCTTCAAATTATAAGGGTGTACACCTGGTCTGTGTTTTACTCCTTCCTCTCTTTGCTGACTTGTAAATGAATCATTCTACTTACATGCGTTGCATTACTGCTCTCCTGTCATAGACAGTGAAGATGAGTCATTTCTTCTATTGCTGATTACAAATTTTTAGTGTATATGACCTTAGAAAGCATAATAACCCATTAGTTATTCACTGTCAATAACTATAGAAAAATATTAACCATGCTCAAATCAAATATTTTCAGTTTCATCATTCCTCATTGCTCAAATGTAAGCAGGACCGGAATTCAGCCAATTGGTAACAGCATGGCCATGTTGATTATTAAAATAATTAAATACTGCCATTCATAGCCACTTACTACTAACCACTGCTCTTATCCTTCAAAGACTCCCCATGCTTAGGTCACCCTGTACCCCACACCCAGAATGCCATTCCCCAGAACCTCAGACAACCCAATCAGTAATACCCCTTACAGCACAAGGTACTCAAGGGCACAGTTCCAGCATTGTCATTAATGTATTTCTATGTTGGTTTGTTCCCATACTATACGAGTTCTTAAATATTTTTATGATTACCCCTGATTCTAGTTTCTCCTTCTACCCAGCAGGCTAATTTATTCAACCTCCTGGGGATGTATTTTGCATCTAGTAGACTTATTCTGTAGGAGTCACGTTTATGTCTTCATGGCTAATGCAGTTGACTGATAAAATCTACATTTAAATTTCCTAGTCAAATTATATTGTCCACATTATGGATGTGCAGGCATGTATAGTTGCCCATTTGTTTGAGCAGAATCAAAACATAATTTAGAGATTAGTTTTAGCACAGCTCAGATGCACCCCTGCAGCCCTTCTCTTCACAGAGATAGGATGGCACTGTATTTGAGTGAAAAGGTTTATCAGGGTCATTAATTTTCATAACAGAATACCAAGTTTGCCACTTGCAAATCTGATACCTAAAATATACAGCTTTCACATCAATAAATAGCCATTCAAATATTATTACGGACCTATTATGAACTAGGCAATTGGCAACATATAATATCCATGCTTAAGGCACATGGAATTCCATTTTAAATTAGTTCAATCCAACCTCATCCAAAGTATGGTCAAGATAACCAGTATTTAAGAGAGTTTAAGGAACACTTTAGCTAACCATTTCCCTCAGATTCTCTTTTCCAGAATCTACTTTAAATTGTAGAAAACAATGTGCCTGGACTACGTTAACTTGGCACTCTATAAAAATACTTCCATTAAATTAGCATGTGCTATTGAAATTCAGTACAAGAGATGGTACTGTGAAAAGCTTGTTTTTGCATCTTCCCTAAAATAATTGTTTAATACTCAACCTCATTCCCAGATATCTCCAGCCTAGAACACAACAGTCCAAACCCATTTTTCTAACAACCAGTTTAATATCTCCACTGCCTCAAAGGCATCTCACATTCAACATGCCTGAGACCCACTATTATTTCCCCTCTAAATCTGGTTCTTTTCAGGGATTCCATACCTAAACACCTTCATCCATCCAGAATGAGCAAGTTTGAGACTTAGGAGTAATCCTCCATTCCTCGCCCTCCTTCATGCTTTTATTAAGTCCGCTACCACAGCCAATGAAATTAACCAACCCCCACGCCCCTGCCACGTATTTCTCAATTTCTCTCCTCACCATTTCTACACCATCATCTTTTCACCTAGATACCATAACAGCACCTAAACGGCCCTCTGGCTCTGAATGCCCCCCATTTGTTCTCCACACTGCAGAATGTTGCTTTCTAATTACAAGTCTGATTATGTTCTTTCCTCCTCTTAAAAATCTTCAAAGCTTCCCCCCATGACTCTCATTTTAAGTGGCCCTGGTGTGTGTACACTTCTAGCACCTTCTTATGCCATTCCCTCCCTTTCTCTTACTGGGTTCCAGCCACGCTGCCCATATTCCAGTTCCCCAATAGGCCGTCCTACCCACCCCAACCCTTCCCTTAAATCAGAGCCTCTCAAATTTTAATATCCAAGGGAATTGCCTGAGGAACTTGTTAAAATGCAGATTCTGCTTCAGTAGGTCCTGTCTGGAGCCTGAAATCTGGCACTTCTAAGAAGCTCCCAGGTGGTACCAGGGCTGTTAGTCTGTGGTCAGCATTTGGAAAGCAAAAGGCCTAAGTAGCTTCTTCTTATCCTTAGGAACTCATCACTTCCTCGGGGAAGCATCTCCCACCTCAAGTTTAGGTCCAATTCCTTTATTATGTGCTCTCATAGAATGGTGCTCCTTCCTGAATAGCAATGATCTCAATTTTTAATAACAAACTAATATGTAGGATTGATGGCCACTTCTTCCACTGCATACTCTCCATAACAGTGGAGAGCTATTTTGCTCACCATTGAGCACCAGTGATTAGCACAATACTAGGGCCATAAAAGGAATTCAATAAATAGTTGTTGGATGAATGAATAAAGGTGAGAAGGGACTATTCATGCCGTAAATTATTGGGATTTAGTGTCAGAAGGAAACTCAAAGTGTGTCCTACTAAGGAATAATTATATATTTCTTTTTATTAAATAAGTATGTATTTCCTTTTATTAAATAAAAGTTATATGGCCCATTGTATCTTCTTTTCTTTTCTCCCCCTTGTCTGTGGAAAGTTTCCTAAATTCACTATTCTATTCGGTAATCATTTTAGTGCAAGTTTTATCACCTCCTTTTTTCCCCTCTGTTTGTGACCCCTTGTTTTATCATTATTTTTAGCTCTCTCACATGAGGGTGTTTTATAGTAAGCTGCACCAAGTTCTTCTCGGAAACAATGAAGTAAAAATTACTTTTAAAATTGTAAATGGCTTGTGACTGTTTCCCTAGAGATCCCTGACCAATACATGGATGGATATACTTGGTGCATTAGCAGTCAGGGACTGTAGATAAGGAACTTGGATTTTGGAGTCCAAAAGTTGATGTCTGAATCTTGACTTCACAATTTAGTAGCAGTGTGACCTTGGATAAGTTGCTTACACTTTCAAAGATTATTTTATAGGATTGTGAGGCGTTAATGAGAAGCTGTGTTTAAAAACCAACACTTCAGCTACACATTGTAAAAGTTCAACATTTTTTAGTTTTAGTTGTTTATATGGCTAGTATTTCTATTGCTATTAACAGGCACAGCTAATAAGTGAAAAATGGTCTCAAATTGAGTCGTCACTAATTTTAGACTGTGAAATCAAAGCATTCCATAGGCCAAAATTGTTAAAGCATAACATGGTAGGCTTTAAATTGAGGCAGGCATCAGTGAGAACCTATAAAGTTGGTTATGATCCTAAGGAAAGACTTGAGGTCTCTATAAAAATAGAATAATATTACCTCATATTCAAATAATATTAAACACAGTGAGATTAATTGATTTGGACAAGGCCATAAAGCCAGCAGTGGTGAAAGTACACATCTTTCACCATAGAATCTAGAACTAATAATACCTTTTCCACAAGTTTTGATTCCTCTATGAGAGTATGATATCCCATATTAAATACTTGGCTATTGAAGACAGCATTTTAAATGCTGAAGGTAAATTTTATAGCATAAGACATAAACTTGAATAAATCATATTGAATATACTGGTCCACAAACTGAAAATGCCATAAAAGACTCATATGATAAATGGCATCTGAGTAGAAATGTTGTCCTCAGGGAAGCTTTAATTCGGCGTGTGCCATATTCCTATGTGTAAAAAGTACCTAAGCTTAACTGCAACTTAAAAAATTAATTGATAGTCAATATAAAATATAACATCAGGAGCAAAATTGCGCTTTCAAATGAATATATAGAGCAGTCTTAATATCTTCAAATAGGAAACAAGTGAGTGCTCCTGAGAATAAAAGTGACTTTTGGTATGAAGACCCCATTTTATAAAGGCTCCCCACGAGACTGTAAGTGGTTCTATTTTAAACAGCCCATCTAAGATCAAGAAGGGAAGTATTAAAGGGTGAAAGGGAAGAAGGAGATGAGAAAATATAACTTTTGCATGTATTAGCAACTGCTAATTTAACAGCAGTCCAGTCAAGTTTTTATATATATTTTCATTTCAGCAATAACAGATGAAAAAGAACAAGCTCTTTACAATAAACTCTCAAAGCAGACAGAAATTTTCTGGGGCTCAAATAGTATTTAGAAGCTTGTCTTACTTTTATTTTTCAATTTTACACCTGAACTTCATTAGTCTGTAAACTAGTATGCAAAAGAAAGATTTTAGTGGAGAGAAAATATTGATTTTAGTAAGAGAGTGTATTAAACCACAAAACTGAAATTAAAATTCAGAGAAATAATTTATGGTTATACATCGAGAGGTAATATAGTCCCCTATAGAATGAAATCAACTGGAGTTTCACCTACCTTCAATAAATGCAGGGCAGTTCAATAGTTATTTGGCTGGGGTCAAATACTTTTGGTTGTGATCTTTCATTCCCCAGTTGAGCCACTTCAGCAAACATTGGTTGGATAGTTAGGATTTGCCTTTTGTTCAGTGTTTTCAGATTTCCCAATTCTGCATGGACCAGTTCTTTTAAAATTCAATTCCACGGACCTGTTCTTTTAAAGTTCAATTCCAGTCAAATCAGTAAAAGAGACAAGTTCTCTCTTGTGTGATGGAACATTTTGAAACATGCATATTGCTTTTCAAACACATATATCACTGCAAACCAGAAGAATTCCACAGGGAAAAAGATTTCCCCTGGACAGAGAAATTGTTGGTTAATTTCTGGTTTTAAAAAATAACACAATATGCCATCTTCATAAAAAGCGTATAGCTGTAGAAAAATAAAATGTAACGTTTTCAGGGCTGACTTGTGATAAAACCCTCTGTCATGAAGACGTCCAAATATCTTTTGAACTATTTACACCATATGTGTCACAAATAAGGCCCTTTTCTGATTAAATAATGACAAGTAAGTGGAACCAAAGATGGCTTCAAAGACCCTTGATTCTTTGCACAGCTTTTTGTAATTTTGCAAGTGTGAAATTTAGCTATCATTATACAAATGTTCTAAAGCATAATTCTCTTGGCCTGTAAAATATGTCTAGAAATGAGATGTTGTGCCATAGTAGGCATTCAGAAAATATGAAAGAATAAATACATAACAAATGAATGTTTAGGAAAGCTGTCTTTTAAAAATACACAAATCGTTAAAAAAAAAACTAAGCATGAATTTAATTTCTTAAAAAGAGCAATTGTGAGTCTAAAGTGGACAAAAGCCTCTTTAACAAAATTAGTTAATAGCTAGCCAAGTGCATTAGGTGGTGTGCAAAATAGGATAATGGCCAAACACATGTGGAACACACAATGTGAGGAAATTATACAGTCCCTGAAATTTTGAATAGCTTGTAAGAATGAGAGAAAATATTTATGATAAAATGTTAAGTGTAAAAAAGCAGGAAAAACTGAATGTGTGGTAGAATGCGAATGTTTTTATACTCATAGAAAACAAGAGTGGATGAAAATATGCAAAACAATTCAAAGTGGTTATTTCCGGGTAAAGGGATATAAATGTTTCATTGTAATATATGTTTCAAATTTCCTTCAATAACCATGCATGCCTTTTAAATTCAGAATAAAAAGAATGCTTTTCAAATGGTAGGCAAGGGTTCTGCAATGTTATAATACTCTGCAAGATACAAAATTCCTTTAAGAAAATGTTGTCGTTTAAACAGTGTTCTACAAAAACCCGTGCGCTGGGGAGCTGTTCACACGTTAAGCTATACCACCCTTAAGTCCTTTGGGGGCCCAAAAGCGGTACTGGTGAGAATCTAGAAAGAGCTCGAACTGCCCAAGTGAGGAAAGTAGACCAAAAGGAGAATTCCATCATTGTTGTCATAAAACTAGGGGAAATCCAAAACTCCAGGGACATTTTAGATACTATAAACTTTTGGTTTCTACTCTACAGTCGTAGTTGAAAGCCAGTCCCCAAGACGCTTCACTTGAATATATAAGAATGAAACCATCAAACCAGTGATACAATATATTCTCAGGAACTGAAAGGAGCTTAAAAGAGCCATCAGGTTTGGCAGTTGATCTGAAGCTGATCTACCATCCTAGGCTCAGCATCACTGTCAAACAATCCCTAGGACTAGACAGTCTTTTAGGAAACTTGCTACCTCCCATGGCAAATTTGACAGCTAGATGGCATTTTCTCCCTCAGTATCTTTAGGGTGGCAATCAATTTAGCATTATAAAAAAAAAAAGGAATATATTACCAGGACTCTTTTGGTTACAGTGAAGAGTGAGGGGAGACCACACCTTAAATTGGATTAACAACCAAAGAAAAAAGAGTAATTTTTTTTTTTAAGTCAAAAGTAAAGCTAGTTGAGATTCAACTGGATCCAGGACCTCAAGTGATAAAATCAGGACTGAAACTAACACTGCTTATTGATTATGCCTCTTTCTGATTTGGCTCCATTCTCAGGCACACTTAAAAATGACTTCCAGGAGCTCCCAGGCCCAAATTCCAATCTCTCAATAATTCTAAATTAAAAAGTAAATAAACACAGACACACACACACAACAGCAACTTTTTCCCAAAGCTTTTTGAAACTGGGCCATAAAAAATCGGGGCCTATTGGAACTATTATTGTTCTGAGTTGAACTTTGCAACTTCCTTGAACCAAACTCTAAGGTCAAGGGTATGGAACCCACTGATGGATTCCTTTAGATCCTGCATCTAAATTGACATGGTCAATTCCAGGCAAACCATCACTAGTGAGGAAGGGGGTGGGAGGCTGCCCTAAATAAATGTCAGGAAAGAAGAAGGCAGACAAGTGAGATAGAGAGCTAGAGAGGATGATAGATAGATAGATAGATAGATAGATAGATAGATAGATAGATAGATAGATAGATAGATAGATAGATAAAGGATGGATAGATAGATAGCTGATAGATAGACAGATAAAGAGATAGATAGATCCAGCTATTACAAGGTATTTTCTTTGTAGCTTTGCTCTCCAAACTGTGGATGAAAATAAAAGCCTGGAGAAGGGACTTTACCAGTGAAAATCTAGGGGAAGAATTGTTCTATGTCGGCATGATAGGGCTTTACAGGTTTTATTAAAAAAAAAAAAACATAAAATGAGCATAATGGTGAACCATTTCACAAATATTATGGTGATATTAGCAAACAATGAGATAGAATCAGAGATAAATTTTGTGATGACCCATGCCATCTGCTGTCTGGCATAGTCTAAAAGAAAACTGAAAATTCTGTCACCAAACACCACATGCCTTCAGCCTTTCAATAAAAGCAGCACCCAGTTATTCAAGGTGTTGGGTACAAAATGACTAGTCAGAAATTGATTTGCTCGAGTGATTATCATGGATAATCCCACACAGCTTGAAGTATGAGTAAATGTGTTAAAAAAAAAAAAAGTTAAATTAATTTTAAAAAGTGGATCATGGGGTGAAAGAAAAGTACAACCATGTTTTGTGATAACTGACTTAGAAAGAACTCCTGTTGGAAGATGTCTCAAAAAATTGTGAGATAATAACTAATGGAAAACCCTTATTGAGATTGCTAAAATATATGCGATAATGCTGAATGAAGACACTAAATGACAAGCATGTTCATATATCAACTAAAAGAAATTCTTGAAATTATCTCTTCAAGTCTCTAATTCCCAACCAGGAAAAAAAATCTTAAAGATTCAGAAACAAAACAAAATATAAGAAAGATGTTCCAGGGATAAGGACAAGATTAAGGCTTTTGAAGAAAAGAATCACTCTTTGAGCTATAGGATTAAAGTAATACAATAGAAAATCTTTGGCAAAGCTCTCTCATTCACTCAATAGGTTATTTATTGAACAACTACTATATGCCAGTCACTATTCTTCATCCTTCCTGAAAATACAGTATTTGAGTCAAACAGATATGGTGTCTATTATCAAAGAATTTATAATATTGGGAGATTTTATCTAGTCTGGAATAGCATGATAATTCCCAGGAAAAAGTATTATTCAAGCTGAGGTGCTAAGAGCCAGTAGGAAATAATTAGGCACAGAGTGAACTGAAGGCAGACGGAATCCTATGCTCAAGAACATCCTGAGGTAGGTGGAAGACTGGAATTTTGTATGTGTATATGAAAGACAGCATGGCTTGTGTAGAGTAAGAAAGAAGGCAAGTGCTACAAAATGAGATGAGAGGTAGGGGTTGGCACCACGTCACACAGGGCCCGGAAGCCCTGTGAAGGACATGGCTCTTTATCTCATGAGCAATGGAAAGCCACTGCTCCTTTTGAGCAAAATGGATTCTTAAGAAACTATGTGTTTTGAAAAGGTCATTCTGGCCATAAAGTGGAGAAATAATAATTATTGCATTTATTATTTATATTAGATGTATTTACATATAGTAGCGGATACGTGTTGTGTGTGTGTGTGTACATTGATGTATTTGGGAGTGAGAGTGCAGGCTGCAGAGCACATACTTGGAGAACTACTGGGGAGTTGACAATGGAGAAGGAAAGAACCGGGGCGGAGGGACTAAAAATATTTAGGAATTCTAATTCATAGAACTCAGGGGGTGAAGTGGATAAGGAAGATAAAAGAAATCAAGGTCTTACAGATTCACTGAGACAGGGAACACTGGAGAAGGAGCAGTTTCAGGAGGCGAACTGGACTCTGAATTGTCTTGGATATTTTGAGCTTGAAGCACTTTTGATACACCTCCTTGGGAAAGCGGAGCAGACTGTTTGACGTATGGATACAGAGCCCTGAAGAGAGGGCTGAACTGAATTGATAAACGCTTGGTTTAACTGGCGTTTTGTACCATAGGAGTGGAGAAGATCGCTAGGAAGAAATACAGAGAAAAAGAAGAGTAATTTCAGAGCCTTGAGAAACGTAAAAAAATCCCAATAAGAAAAGCATGTGATTGAAAAGAGAAAACAAAACAAAGCTGGGTATAATGTCCTGGAACGAAAAATGGAAAAACAAAACTGTTGGTCATGGAAGTCATGAAAGAGAAAGCTGTACAAAGGAGTGGCTGCTGGAAGTGAAGTAACCTTCCTTTACTGAGAAGTTTCTGCAAAATCAGAAGAACTGACTCAAAAGAACCATCTCCCCCATGTAAACAACAAAAAAGCATTGCTTCAAGCTACTATTTCTTTAAAATATATAACAACAGTTGTGCTTTAGTCCTAAACCAAAGCAGACACACATCATGTAAGAGTTTACCTGGGACTGCTGCCCCATACTTATGGCTGTCCTTTACAAAGCTATGGCTGCCATGGAACTGGCCACTGCGAAATGTCAGAGGGTATGTCTTCCTCTGCCACTCCCACAGGGTTGGGAGGAAGTGGGAGCGGAATCCTCCCTTAATGCCAGAAAAGCTCAAGGTCGGGGGAAATGCCCCTTTCACAACCAGAACAACAGAAGGAGCTGTTTATTTTCTAGAGGCCAGTGGGGAAGTAGGTTTTTCACTTCTGCCCACATTTGGGGTAAGGAACTCAGGACGGAAACGATAGAGGAGATGATCACTAAACTGGATTATTATAAACCAAATAGATTTTATGTGCATCAGCTGAATCCTTTTCTCCCGGAGAAAAGACATTCAAAACTTGCCTTCACTTAAGGTAAAATTCTCCCGCAAGCCGCTGATCTTCTCTAGTCAATGCAGTTGGGCCCAGGGCAGCTCACATCCTCCAAAGAGCATTAAACAAGGATGAGAGAAAGAAATTTTTGCTTGTCAATGTTTACGTTACTGGGAGCCCTGATCATGTTCTAAGAAGATGCTGGAGCAAAGAAAACAGAGTGCCAGGAATCACTTCTCACACAGTTCATCGAGGGGTAGAACACCTTCAAAGCCCAAACCCATGAAAGAGGATGTGTGGACTCAGTTTCAATCAGAGCTTAAGTACTCCTAAGTTAATGAAAATGCAATCTTCTTATTCTTGGAACAGGAACTTCCTTCATAGACCTGGTCACGTAGACAACTAAAATCGGTTTGTGCTTTAAAGGCAGACCCAACCAGAGAAAACCAGAGTGTCCAAAGGTAAAGGGAAAATACTTGTTTCCTGACCTCCAGGAGTTATAAGAACCCTGGGAGCTCTCCCTGGTGCTGCTAATACCCTGGCTTGCTTTGTTGTCTTGGTCCTATCTCTGTTCTTACTTCTCTGTACGAATTTCCTCCCAAAAATCATGACTCAAAGGGATTCTGATTCGGTACTCCTGACTCTATCCATCAGCCCTGGACTTCCGCCACGCACAGGCCCCCACCCACCCAGCCACTAAATTTGTCTTTCTTCCCATTGAAAGGAAGAGCTATCTTAGGACTCAACTTTGATGATGCTTCTGCCCGGTATAACCCCTTCTAACTCTCAAACCTCACCGTACATTCTTGAGTGTTATCTCAATAATTAGCGAGTTTGAAGGAGGCTTAAAGTTTATTTAATAAATACTAATGGTTATTGTCCAGATTGCAAGGCACTGTCCTAAAATTCACTTAACCTTCACAACATCCTTAAGAGTTAGATATTCCATTTATCCCCTTTTTATGAATACGGACCCTCAGACCCAGAGAGGTTAAGTCTTTGCCTTGTTTCTGCCTGGATATCACTCCAATCACCTTTCTGCCACTCTGTTGCTTGCATGATCCAGTGGCCACTCGCCATCCTCTCTGGCCTGAAGCATCCTACTGGACTTGATCACTTAGTCAGTTCTACTTCATGTGCTAGACTCATTGTGCTTCTCCGGATAGCCAGACCTGGTCCCACATGAGTCAATATTTATTGAAAACATACATAGTATGATAGTTATAAGTCCAGACTTTGGATTAAAATGAACGAAATTTGAATCCTAGTTCTGCTGCTGCATAGCTCTGATGCCATGGGTGGTTTACTTCACATCTCAGCCTATTTTTCCATAAAACAGGAATAATCATATCTAATTTATCAGATTATTTGGAGGTTTAGACACATGAGAGAATGTGTCTAAAGTTATTTGTGCACGGTAGCTGCTCAATAAAAGAGTCATCATTTTTGTGCACCTGCCATGTGTCACACCAAGTGCAAGACTTTATTACCCTTCATGCTTTGGCAAGTCAAGAAGTAACTTTTGAAAGAGGACTCACTTATAATTTGTAGTCCACTTTTATATAGCTTTCTGTAGTCATACACACACACTGAAAATTGTAGAATGTTGTCAAATCACATTTTATGAATCTCATGTTGCTAAAAACTGCTATTATAAATAACCACTTTAAATTTTCTATTCTTGCACATAAAAATTTTAAATAAAAATGTAGTGGTTTATAAGAATTACATACATACCCAAAACCTAGTTGTCTGTGATTTCAAATGACGTTAATTTACATTAATACTCTTGAGCACCATTGCCCATCCACATTACACCAAGGGATCCCAGGGATGACTAACCCTAGATAGTTTATGCCTGGCTCCAAAACTCTCCCAGACCCAGTCAACTGGTTCCATAGCTAAGCAGAGTACTAAGGCAATTAGACATGAAAATGAAAAGAGCTGTTCCCAAGAGCTTCTGGCTTATGGATCTGCGCTATCCTCACAGAGGTTTTCTTTGAGGGACTCCATTGTCTTTTCCAAAGTATGGATCACTCTGACCCTCCACAGTTCATTGGATGAGTTTTTAATTATCTTTAAGCTTAGTTGGAGATCGGGAGGAGCAGCCTCAAGTCCGCGTCCTTATGTAAATTTATAAATGTAGGTATATAGATGTGTAGGATAAATGATATTGCTTTGCGCAGAAACCACGGCTAGTCATTAAAATCCATTTTTTTTTCTTTTTGTGACAGCCTTTCACAGCCTCCCTTGAAGTTAGAGGTAGGCCCTATGACCAAATTCTTGCCAGTGGAATTGACAGAAGTGACATGTATCACTATAACACTTGGCCACCAAGAATCTTCCCTAGTTCCCTTTTGGAGATGATAGAACCACAAGGAAAAATGATCCTGAGTCACCGAATGACCCTGTGGAGAAGAACCTTCCTGCTGACCTGAATATCTGCCCAGGGATGACAAACTTTTATAGCGTTCTGCCTCTACGTGTTTGATTCTGTTCTTCAGCACAGATATCCTACCCTCAATATTATTAGACTGCTGAGTTCTGCCTGGGGGCATCAATCTCTAAATCCGATAGGCATGTTGCAGAAAGAATGATGTACCTCCAGCATGTACGACGTCTAAAGGTTCAGGCTCTGAGTCCAGCTACAATTCTCTGTATAAAATCTGATTTAGAGACATTTCTACTACTCCTTCTATGAGGGATTAAAGACTATAAATGAATTGCCCTAAGATCACACATCTCTGCATCAATGCTAGTATTTGAACCCCAGTTTTAGATGAAATCCAAGATACTTCTACCATACACCAGCTAACAGCATGTGCATTAAAACCTTCTACTGAAAGACTATTAACCAAAAATGGCTACTTTCCCACTGAATATTGGTCTCTAGAAATTTATTTCGTTTCTCAAATGCCTGTTTCTTAATTTTTGAAGTAACATGTTTTACCCATTTTGTGGATAGGAAAGTAAAGGGGAAGTTTACGGAGCTACAGAGAACACCGGTAATAAAAAGTAGCTCTCAGAGCAATTATTTCCTTTCTCCTAAAAATGTGAACTTTCTTACAAATTAAACCATCCACTTGTTTATAACGCATGAATGTCTTTGGGATTATCCTCTTTTTTTAGTATCTTATCAGGAGCCTTCTAATACTGATACTTCAATAGCTTTAATAATATCTATATTTTTAAGTCTCTATAATAAGAGTCTTGGTGTAGTAAGCAACTCTATTTTCAAAAACAACTTTTTCTATGTGTAAGCCTTTGGGGCTTTAATTCCAGAAGCATCTCATAGGTTGTAAAGACAAAACAATTTGTAAGTAGGACTTAAGTCAATAATAGATACATTGCTGTATAAATTTTAAAACCGAATGTTGCAATATGTACAAAAAGATACGGAATGCTCTGAGGGAAGTCAGATTCTGCAACCTTGCAGCATCAATCATTATTCTATTGAAGACTTGACATAGCAATTAATGGCATATCTGGCATGTACCGTGTCTTGGACTGCATACAAAATAAAACCATGCAAAGACTTTGGGTAAATTGTGTTCATTTCCTCTGCACAACCGAGACGAAATTCTTCCTTCCGAGTACTGTGGACAAAATTACTCCTGCCACACAGGTATTTTTTTACTTGGACAAGAGAGTGCATAGATATTGTGTTCGTTCAGGAAACACAATGGCTGAGTCACGTGATGATCAGCTATGAAACCCCAGCTGGAGATCCACCAGCTTACTTTATTTTTAGAATAGCATTTCTACCAGGATTGGAAAGGCCACCCTTAGATCTATTCAATCAAATCGTCCTCCAGTGGCCATAACATTCCTGCAGAGAAGAGTTCGTCTGCACAGGCAATATACCCCCACCCCCCACAACACCCAAGGCCAGATAGTTTGGAACAAAAAGCACAACTCCCACATTAAATCGTGTGGTTTTGTTTCTCCCCATTGCAAGTGATTTGTATAATATCTGAAGTTTACAACGTCCCGTGTCATTTTAACTATGGCTATGCTGCCATAAGGTTTTCACATTAACATGATCATTTCTAGGCACTGTATTAAATATGACTCATTTTAGTGTTCTATCGATACGACTGACCTCATAATAAATACTGCTGTCCCAGGCCTTTAAATGGTGAAGAGGGGTGTGCAGGTCAATGGCATATTAATAGGAGTCAGCTATACTCATGAATTATTAATTATTTTCGTTATTTTGAACATTCCTAAAATAGCACAAAAGGAGATACTTTTGCACCCATGCACACTACAGCGCCTACATAGATGGGAGAGACCCACACTAAGTTTCTGTGCACCTACAAATTTTATTCACTAAAGCAAGAAAAGTCTTTTTTTGCTGAGGGTAATGCTCACTAGAGTTTATGGTTTTAACTGAACTTCACAGAGATAAGGTATATTAATTTTGAAATGCTGGAAGAAATTGATATCAAAATAATACGGATGTGTGTTAAATAAATGGCCCTATAAAGCTCAATTTAAAAATTATTATGAAATGTAGTTAGTTCCTTGCTTAAAGAATATTCTCTCCTTACTCGAGGGGTGATGCACCTCTTTATTTGTACAGAAAGTTTCCTCTCAAATATTTGCAAATAGCTTTGTGTAATTGCTGCACTTGCAAAGACAATATAGTTTTACGTGCTACCCTCAAAATTATTTGGCTGCATTATAGTTAACTTCGAAGGCAACTTCATCTTAATCATTAAAAAAAAAAAAAAACACAATGGCTCAGACCGACTGCTCATAAATGTCAGATACACTTGTGCAAGCTGAGATTAGCATGTCCGTTAGGTCATGAGGGCATGGTCATTTCAGTTCCAAACTCCCCAAATTCATTTACCTTTTATTTGTCATCTTTTATGACATTTGAAGCTCAATTTGTGTGCTTTTCTTAGAATGTCTTATCTAATTGTGTCTGTAAGTCAGTTGCATTCTACATCTTAAGATGAAAAAAATTTTTTGAATTTGCTATCCATGCACCCAAATGCTTATTTCCAAATGATATTTTCATAAGTGGAGTTTGAAGGTTTTCTATAATGTAATTGAACAGTGCCTCTCCGGAAAAGGATAGGCTCTTATAGCAATGAATCAATATGTATTAGATATGGAAGGAGGAGGGAAAGAAGCCAAACTTCTTCCACTGGCATCGCACTATCCATCCACAATATATCTGCTTTCATTTCTTCTATCTTGACAGGGATTCACAGACATCTTTTTAACATCCATAAAGCAAAAATACCAAATATGAAAACAAAGAAATACGTATATTGCCAGTAATAATTCGGGTAATCTACAACTCCTTACATTAACACTGTTGTTTTTATACATTTGCACACATAAACTTCGTTCTGATTATAAATCAGGAGCCTAAAGGGGAATAAATACATACGTATCATAGCGATCTAACACCCAACCCAAGCAAGCCTCATCCTGTGTCACTGCCTAAGTCATGCAAATTACACCAGAGCTGCCAGTTGACTAAGATTAATGACACTGCGCCAGCTTCTTTGTTTCTCTCTGCGGCCGTTTAGTGTGAAATACTATCCAAAAACATTATCTATCCTCGATTAATCCCACAAATTTGTTCACACGATGCACATTGTTTAGGGCAATTTACAACAGGAACATACTGAGCACAATTGCATTTAATTACTTGGGTTCTAATTACATTCATTAAAGGCTAATAAAATAAATGAAACAGCTTTAAAAGCTTCTGCAAAACACATGGGTCTTGTCTCCCTAGTGAAACATACAGTAGATGTTTGATGTGAAACACAGATTTGACCATATATGTGTGTGTATGTGTGTGTGTGTATTCCATACGTTAGGTAAGGTAGATTTTAAATTACAAGCAACAAAACATTAAGGGCTCTACTAATGAATTTTCTTAATGAGCGGTTGAGAGATTTTAGGAACCTAGAACTACTTTTTATGTGGAGAATAAAAGGAAAGGAAAATCAGTTTTCAAAATCCATTTTGAATCTTAATTGTTTCCACCTGCATGGTCCAGATGTCCAATCCCCTCTTTCCCATGTCCCCATCATAAAGGCCACTGACCAACAGGACGTGGATGCATTCCATTCAAACTGGGTTCTGGAGAATATTTCCATCAAGTTCAATCCTGAAACCCAGTCAGAACTTTTGATTGCTTCTCTCTAACACTGCAGGTAACTTACTTAAAGAACATATACCCTATTGCCTGAAAACTCATGCATTAAGGCACACTGGGAATTTTGAATAATTTCCCCTGTGATGGTTAAAAAGATAAACTTTTTAATATCTGATTTTTCTAATATTTGCATGCTTGCTTAATGCGCACACTGAAAAAGACAAAATGTAAGGTAGCACTGTTGACAGCTATACCAACAAGAAACCATTACTGAGCACTCAAAAATAAGGACTTACATTTCATCAAGATTGTTTGTTCCTGGAGTGGGACTCTGAATAATCTATATGGTATAAAGACACATGTCCACCTATCTAAATATCTTATATGCCATTAAAGTCTGTGCTCTATGTTATCAAAATTCAGGCAATTTTATCTGGCAAAGCTATAATATGTCTGGTAAAGGCATCTTTAGTGCACAACACTAGTAAACGAAACAGCAGCATCTAAAGCTAAATGCTTGTGATTGGTATATATTATCACAAACTGGATTTCGTTTCTGGAGTGGAATTTGGGTAGTCTTAAAAAAATAAAAAAACTTCAGAGATAGGCACCTGGGTTTAGGATTTGAGCTGGATTCAGATCTTTGACAAGGACTAAAGACTTTTATTTTAACCTCATGTAGATGCAATGAAAGTATTCCATTATTGTATTTTTTATATATGGATACTCCTTGTCCCAGAAAGTCCATTTCTAGGTATGCATTTTGGGGAAATACTTTCACATATGCACAAAGAGATAATTAAGAGGATATTTATTGCAACATTGTTTTTTTTTTGGGGGGGGAAGGTACTGGAAACATCTTAAATGCTCATCAGTAAAGGAACAGTGAATAAACTATAGGAAACCATCCATATGTGCAATATGGAATGCTACCAGAAAGCAAGTTGTAGGACAATATGTATTGAGTCTACAAGATAAATGGTATATGTGGAGGGGTGTGTGAGTGTAGGGGTGTGTGTGTGTGTGTATCTATGTATAAATGCATGGGAAAAGATCTTAGAAGAATCCAAACTTTACTTGCAACAGTGGCCAGATAAAGGAGGAGAAGGAGGGTCTCCAGGGCAGGAAAGAGGACTTCCACTTGTTACTCCATATACTGCGGTACTAGATGGATTTTTATGAGAACGTTTTCATGTATTATATGAAAGTTACAGAAATTAATGCATATGCAAGTTAAAATATTTAGAGCCATAATGTGCATTTAAACACCCTCATCCCCTCCCCAATACATCACTGTAATTTCCCAAATAGCTACATCCAATAGCTCTTCAGAACATGATCTTCAAAAGATTTTCTTAGAAAGTTATGCAAAAGGGTGGGATCAAATTGTCTTCTTGTCTAGAAGTCTTTTCTCTTGGATACTGGCTCTCTGCTCTTACCATTTCTCATTCCCTCAAATTACATGTATGTGTTCTCGATTTGGGGGAACTCTGTTTCTCATAAAGTTGTTGCAAAGGTGCTCAGTATCTCCATGGAGTCCCTCTAACAGGTGTACTGACGTGCTTCCCTGCCATCTACTCAATAGACCCCTGTAAACTCAAAGTCAGGCCCCACATGGCAGTAGTTTATGCAATGGTAAAGGCATCTTTGTTGCAAGGAAAATGGGAAGGAAGGCTCAGCAAACAAAAGAGTGCAGGACAGAAAATGAAGGGAAAATGTCGACTGCAGTAATGCAAATGTTCCTCCTTTAACATCCTAATAATCATGTGAGTTACGCATTCATTTTTATTAAAAAAAAAAAGCTCCTAAGGCTCAGAGTTAGAGCTCTGAAGCTATGAAAGTCAGCACTACTCCATACAGGAGCTATTTAAAAAGTGGAAAAACATCAGAATTTTAGTAGAGATATGAATGAACCTAATCTGTATAGGACTAAAGTCAGTCAGAATACAGGGTAAAGGATGATAGCATGCATATTTTAACACTTCAACTTCTTTGTGAAACCAAAGGGGAAGATATTTATTTGGTGCAAAATTTATATTTTGGGTAATGCATTTCCTAATTTAACTTACATGGTCAGTTTAGTTGAACACCATAAGTACATGGATCTTGAATAGGGCATGAGATCTTTTTGGTTTGTCCAAGTTAGTGTGATGCCCTGATATACCCCCAGAGTAATTTTGGCAGTGAATAAAAAAGTATTTGCAAAGTCCCCTTGGCAGACTTGGGAGAAAGGAAGAAATATTCAACTACCCCATTTAGAGAATTCCTGATATTCTCTCAAGCAGTAGGGACAAACAAATCAATAGGCTGGCCTTCAATCTTGGGGTTCACCCCTATGAAAATTATTTTTTCAAGGATAGGCTAAGCCATTCTTAAAATTATGCCTAAGAGTCACCCCCAGAGAACTTCTTTTGTAACTCAGATGTGGCCATTCTCTAAGCCAGCTCAGCAGGTGAACTCGCTCCTTCTCTCCTACATGGGACATGACTCCCTAGGGTGCAAATCTCCCTGACAAAGTGGGACAGAACTCCCAGTATAAGCCAGGACCCAGCATCATGGGACTGAGAAAGCCTTCTTGACCAAAAGGGGGAAGAGAGAAATGAGACAAAATAGTTTCAGCAACTGAGAGATTTCAAATAGAGTCAAGAGGTTATCCTGGAGGTTATTCTTATGCATGATATACATATCCCTTTTTTATTTTATGGTGTATTGGAGCGACTGGAGGAAAGTACCTGAAACTATAGAACTGTGTTCCAGTAGCCTTGACTCTTGAAGATGATTATATAATGATATAGCTTTTACAATGTGATAGTATGATTGTGAAAACCTTGTGTGCTCCTTTTATTCGGGGTATGGATAGATGAGTGAAAAATATGGGCTAAAAAATCAATAAATAATAGGGAGGGGAGGTAAGGAGTGTTTTAGTTTGCTAGCTACTGGAATGTGATATACCAGAAATGGAATGCTTTTAAAGAAGGGAATTTATATAAGTTGCAAGTTTACAATTCTAAAGCCATGAAAATACCCAAATTAAAGCAAGGTTATAGGAAGGTCCAACTTAAGGCATCCAGAGAAAGATACCTTGGTTTAAGAAGGTCGATGATGTTCAGGATTTCTTTCTAAACTGGAAAGGCACATGGTGAACATGGCAATGTTCACCAAAAAACTAGCAGTTTTCTCTCCAGGTTTCTTGTTTCATGAAGCTCCCCCAAGGGTGTTTTCCTTCTTCATCTCCAAAGGTCTCTGGCTGCATGGGCTCCTGTGATTCTTGTGGCTCAGAAGCTTTTTCCAAAATGTCTCCTCTTTTAAAGGATTCCAGTAAACTTACCAAGACCCAGCTGGAATGGGTGGAGTAACATTTCCCTCCAATCAAAGGTTAATACGCACAGTTGGATATGTCACATCTCCGTGGAGATAAGCTAATCAAATTCCCAACCTACAGTGCTGAATACGATTAAAAGAAACAGCTGCCTCCACAAGATGGATCAGGATTAAAATATGGCTTTTCTAGAGTGCATAATCTTTCAAATCAGCACAAGGGGCAAAAAAAAAAAAATGGGTAGATTGAAATACTAATGGGAAAGGTAAGGGGTATGGAATGTCTGAGTTTTTCTTTTTTCTTTTTCTGGAGTGATGCAAACGTTCTAAAAACGATCATGGTGGTGAATATACAACTACATGATGATACTGTGAGCTATTGATTGTACACCATATATGTACTGTAAGTGTGTGAAGATTTGTCAACAAAAATATTTTTTAAAAACTCATAAGCCTAGATTATAAAAAGAATTAAACTCGGAGCAAATGCCAAGGTCTGCTTCATTAGTCCTTCACACCACCTTCATGTGCGTATATATCATAATTAATGCCAATAGGAGGACTTCACAGACAATTTTTAATTAAAGGACCTACTACATTAGTTAAGAATGTCTTCCAAGAGGCTGTTCTCTGTGCCCCTTGTTTGGAATGCATGTTGCCAAGGAAATTGTTAGCTTTGGGGAAAGTTTTAAAAGACCATGCCTTGCTGTCATTCACTCGTTAACAGGAGTGCTTTAACCAAATTTCAGCATAATTTGATACAATTCAGCATCATAATAGCATGGAAAGGACTTGGCACATAAAAAAAGATAAAATGAGAAGCAAAGCAAAATCTTGGAATGTGCAGTTTCTGGTGCAGGCCTACTTTTCCCTCAATCACTTTTGAAGCACCACGTGAACCCCAGAGCTTACAAGATTAAAGGAGTCTAAAAATGGAGGTCCATTATTCCATCACATGTTGTCTCTGATAATGCGTACAAAATACAGTCCAAATCCTTGGGCTATGCATTTTTAAGGCCCTCAGGTACGGAGTTTTGTGCCTCACAATTGTAGTTTATATATCATATGCATCACTCAGACTGTGTGATACATCTTCTTGGATAATCTCTTCACCTGGAATCTCTTTGCTGCTCTCCTTTAATCTCTGCCTTAATATCTCTCAAGGTCCATCTTAAATGCCATTTCCTTTGGTGATTTTCCCTGGTGTCCTGTGAGAGGCCTTTCCTGTTAAAAGTCATCTTTGCTATCACCGTATCCCTCCTACCGTTTATTTGTTCTTTCATGGCAATTGTCACATGTGTTTTTAAACTGCAGTTATTGATGTGTCTCATATCCTCCTACTAAAATGTAAGTTTAGTTGGGACTGATGCCAGTGTGTCCATGAGACAAATAGAGTGTTCACCCCATAGCAAAAGGAAAACATAAGAACTAATCATTAACCAGATGAAAATAGTGCCTGGATTGTATAAATAATTGCTCAACTTCATATACCAGTATGTAGCTGTCAGTAGACAGATTATCTCTAATATCTGAGTACCCGGCATTTCTTGAGTAGGTGCTCAATAAATATCTGTTGAATGCGTATGATTGAATAAGTGAACGAACAAATATAGGAACAAATAGATAAACTGATTATTTTCTCTCTTTTTCCCATTTGTTTGTCCCAGGAGGGAAAATGTTTATTATAGGATCTCATATCTGATGTCAAAAAAACCTTCATGATATTTCATTAAAAATAGCATTCCTTAGTATTATAGTATAAAACTAAAACAACTTTATACAGGGTCTACAATTCAACATCTAGTTTCCATTGATTTTTCAGGACTGAACTTAATGCATTCACTGTTCTAATATGTTCTATTTTACAACAAAGACTGTAGGCTAATTATGGATATGTTTAATGGGTGCTGGATCAGTAGTTCAATGTTTTTAGAATTCTGTCTTTATAGAAACTTGCAGAGATTGACTATCCAGAGGCGATAAGCAAAAGAAATAACTTTAAGTAGAGAATAAGCTAAGGTGATTCTTCAGTGGTGTGTTGGTTTGAAAGGAAGTATGCCCCCCTAAGAAAAGCCATGTTTTAATATAAATCCCATTTCATAAAGGTAGAATAATCCCTATTCAATACTGTATATTTGAAACTGTAATGAGATCATCTCCCTGGTTGAGGTGATTTAGTCAAGAATGGTTGTTAAACTGGATTAGGGGATGACATGTCTCCACCCATTTGAGTGGGTCATGATTGGTTTATTGGAGTCCTATAAAAGAGGAAACATTTTGGAGAATGAGAGATTCAGAGAGAGAGCAGAGAATGCTGCAGCACCATGAAGCAGAGAGTCCACCAGCCAGTGACATTTGGAGATGAAGAAGGAAAGCGCCTCCCGGGGAGCTTCATGAAACCGGAAGCCAGGAGAGAAAGCTAACAGATGATGCCGTATTCGCCACATGCCCTTCCAGCCAAGAGAGAAGCCCTGACTGTGTTTGCCATGTGCCTTCTCACTTGAGAGAGAAGCTCTGAACTTCATCGGCCTTCTTGACCCAAGGTATCTTTCCCTGGATGTCTTTGATTGGACATTTCTATAGACTTGTTTTAATTGGGACATTTTCTCGGCCTTAGAACTGTAAACTAGCCGCTCATTAAATTCCCCCTTTAAAAGCCATTCCGTTTCTGGTATATTGCATTCTGGCAGCTAGCAAACTAGGACAAGTGGGTAGGAAACTCCCTGTGCTTCGAGATTTCTGGGCAAGAGACCAGTGTCCCTTGTGGATGACCAAGTGGCAGCATTTACTATGTACACTCAGATGCATCCCTTTATGTGAATTACAAAAGCTTCTCCTTCCCATGAGTAGCATGGATGCACAATGTGGCAGGAGACACCAATGACAAAGACACACTAAAACAATATCAATACGTTTTAATGGAATTCTGCAATTTCTTTTCATTCCTCCCTTCTTTTTTTTTTTTTTAACCCCACCTCTAGGAAACTACGAGGAGCTGTTCCATGTAAGCACCCGAGAAATATATAACTACACACTGAGAGTCCATGACCTCAATCCTCAGTCGCCCTTGCCCCTCATTACTGCAGCGGTTGGTGTAGGGAAGGATTAAAGAGGGCTAGAAATCATTGGGTGAGCACACAAGGGCTCAGAAATTTGACCTTCGTTACTTAAAGCACACAGTCTCCACTAAAAGCTGGTATATGAGGAGAATTAAAAACAGAACCAGGAAAGGTCAGGTGGAGTGCAGATGCACTAACAGAGATGAGGCTGAAATGGAAGCAACAACAACAACAAAAAGCTTCCAGAATATTCATCTTATCTTGTACCGAGCATAATTTGACATCATGAGGAGACATTTTGGCTTTTGCCACCGACCAAAAATGCAAAATAGCTTCCGTGCCACAGGCAAGAGCTTAAAACGTACAATTGCCCAGACGCGAGAAGACTTTAGAAAGCAGCTCCCGACATAGGAGACTTTCTTAGGGCACTTTCTAATGAAGTGGAATCAGATTGTACCTCCCCCGATATATCTGATAGCTTTTATTATCTGTGTCTATGAATCACCCAAGTTTAATGGGAAATGCAAGAAGAGATTACAAAGACACCGACTAGGGAAATGGTTTTACAATTGTGAAGCATGCAGCCAGGGTCTCTATTTCTGGGAAGGCAAAGCCAGGGCCAAGGGGCTGATGCCAGAAAACACAGGACCACGGCAATGGCCGCCATGGTGGTGTGCACGTAAAAGTGTTTCCAAAAACATATACTAAGAGAGGAGTGATTCCCATCTGTCAGCAACAATGGGGCCACATTATTCATTGTTCTGTCAGTCCTGTACTCCGTGGGTATCGGGAATAGCCTCCCTGGTTGTAGACGAGGAAACTGAGGCATTCAATTGGACTCAGCTTAAATGACTGAGTGAGCTTAAATGACTCACCCCAAGAAAGGAAAGAGTCGGAGGTCTATGCACACTGGTGGGGTTCTGAAAGGAAACCCAGTAACAAACTACTATCATTCTTAGGAGCAACAATGATTTTTAAGATATTTTCTATTTCTTTAACATTTTACACGTTCCCAAAACAATTTCCTGAAATTTGCAATGAAGCAGATAAATTAGTTAAATGCTATCACAAAAAGATAGCAAGATGTGTATGCGTCTTACTCTCTTTATTTCCCATTTAAGCAAATAGTTAATCCTCTGGAAATGTACCATTCAATAAAAATATTACTGAGACACCAAGATCATTTAAAATTTTCTAGTAACCCACAGCAAAAAAAGTAAAAAGAAACAAGGGAAATTTATTTTCATAGTATATCCTCTTTAATCCAATGTATCAAAAATCTCATTTCCGTATGAAGTAATAATAAAAATGTACTGTGATATTTAATATTTTGGTTGCTAAGTCCTCAAAAATCCAGCATATAATTTATACTCAGAGCACATTTCGGGTAAGCGCAGTAGCCCTGTGGGGCAAGTGACACCCACCCCAAACAGCACAGCTCACAGGTGCCTTCTTTAGCGTAATTGGGTTGTTAAACTGCCCTAGTTCTCTATGAGCTCCTGTGGATTCCAGGCCTATCAAAAATGGATTGACTGGAGCTGGTTTCACATTTATTAAGGATGAAGATGTGTATGTGTCTGCTTATGACTATACCAGTGTGTGTGTGTGTGTGTGTGTGTGTGTGTGTGTGTGTGTGTGTGTGTGTATGAGACACGTACATATCACCATCAATAAGCACTTATTAAGTGTCTCTTCCCTGTCAAGCATTGTACCAAGTACCAGGTCAGTATCAAAATCATCATTTTGACCAAAATAGTTATAAGGCATCAGACAGTGAAGTTCATGTTTCTTTCAACAGCAAACTTTGGGTTCTAAATGTTTCCACATCTTAAGAGTGGTGGAGCCAGCATTAAACCAGACCAATGGAACCCCGACTTCAGGTCTTGTCTTTGCCCTTTGGAAGCAACATGACTTTGTTCAAGTCATTACCCCACCCTGATGTTTAGTTTCTTTGTAAAGTAGGACTGAGTGCCCTCTAAGACCCTTTTTAGTTCTGACAGGCTACGGCTTGATAATAAAAATTTACCTCCTTTTAGCCTCAAGGAGCGCATTCCTTATACTTCAGCAGTTGTCTGCATGGTGTGATTTATGGAACATTATAGGGTTACCAGATTTAGAAGAAGGGAAAAAAAGAAAACAGAATGACCCAGTTGAATTTGAATCTCAGTTAAACAAAACAAATTATAAATGGAGCTGTCCCATGCAATTTTCGGTATGTGCTTATACTAAAAAGTATTCATTGTTCACCTGCAATTCTGACTTAACTGGACATTGCATATTTTAACTGGCAACTCCAGGTACTAAGAAAAGTCCCATTCCTGTCTCCCTGCCCCAACCAGAACCTGAAATTCTCATGTTGTAGCATAGTGGAATGAGATGAGCACAAACTTTTGTCAGACTTCATGATTTGGACTCTGACTCAGCACTTTCTTATAGTGTGTGAACGCAAGCAACTTTCTCAGCCTCAATGAGCCTCGGTTTCCTCATTTGTAATCTTTAAATTGATTTATAAAGTAAGTTCTAATCCCTGTTTGATCTTTCCCTGTGAAAGGGTAAGTATTAAATGAAATAATGCCTGTGCTACGTACATATTAAGCATCCAATAAATGCCATATATTATTACTGCTATTGAGAATGCAGGAACTGTGGATGGGGGTAAGTGGAAAGTGGACATTTTGATTTAGAAGACTTTTTTGGAAGCAGTAGACATGAATGAAACACTATAGCAGGGTCTTGAGCAGCTGAGGGGGTGGTAGTGAGCAGAGGAGACAGGTAGGAAAGAGGCAAAGAAACTGAGATGAGAAAGTACAAGAAACTATACTACTTCACATTTTATTTAGTTCACTAAGTTGCACATGGCACCACTCTTCCCAAACGAAGAAATTCTGTATTTCCAAAACGAATTTTAAGTGTTGGGTTAGTTTATAACACTATAACAGACTTACTTTCAGGTAGGGTGGAAAAAAAAGACTCATAATCTCCTTCACCTCCCATCCCCTTCTCTTTCTCTCAATTCATTTTTCATAGTACTAAGTAAAACAACCTAAACCAAAATTTTCCCTCATGAGGGTAGGAGCAGATAAAATAGTTAGGAAAAATCCTTTTCCCCATTCTTCTGAAATTTCTATATATGCAAAATCCAATTGCAATAAACAAGAGTAGCCTCATTGGGTAATACAAGCCTCCCAGAACAGGCTGGGTTTTTGAGTGGGAGTGGAAATGGACTAAGTTTTGCCTTTATACAATTATGAATTAAGTGAAAGCATCTAAACTTGGGTTCCTTTTAGTGCCATTGCTAGAGCCATGTCTTTTGCCCATCATATAGCATGTTACTCTTTTATTATTATTATTAATTAAAGAAAAAAAAGAAATTAACACAACATTTAGAAATCATTCCATTCTACATATGCAATCAGTAATTCTTAACATCATCACATAGATGCATGATCATCATTTCTTAGTACATTTGCATCGATTTAGGAAAAGAACTAGCAAAACAACAGAAAAAGATATAGAATGTTAATATAGAGAAAAAAAATAATAATAATAGTAAAAAAAAAAGACAAACAGACAAACAAAAAAAAAAACTATAGCTCAGATGCAGCTTCATTCAGTGTTTTAACATGATTACTTTACAATTAGGTATTATTGTGCTGTCCATTTTTGAGTTTTTGTATCTAGTCCTGTTGCACAGTCTGTATCCCTTCAGCTCCAATTACCCATTATCTTACCCTGTTTCTAACTCCTGATGGTCTCTGTTACCAATGACATAGTCCAAGTTTATTCTCGAATGTCGGTTCACATCAGTGGGACCATACAGTATTTGTCTTTTAGTTTTTGGCTAGACTCACTCAGCATAATGTTCTCTAGGTCCATCCATGTTATTACATGCTTCATAAGTTTATCTTGTCTTAAAGCTGCATAATATTCCATCGTATGTATATACCACAGTTTGTTTAGCCACTCATCTGTTGATGGACATTTTGGCTGTTTCCATCTCTTTGCAATTGTAAATAATGCTGCTATAAACATTGGTGTGCAAATGTCCGTTTGTGTCTTTGCCCTTAAGTCCTTTGAGTAGATACCTAGCAATGGTATTGCTGGGTCGTATGGCAATTCTATATTCAGTTTTTTGAGGAACCGCCAAACTGCTTTCCACAGTGGTTGCACCATTTGACATTCCCACCAACAGTGCATAAGTGTGCCTCTTTCTCCACATCCTCTCCAGCACTTGTCATTTTCTGTTTTGTTGATAATGGCCATTCTGGTGGGTGTGAGATGATATCTCATTGTGGTCTTGATTTGCATTTCTCTAATGGCCAGGGACATTGAGCATCTCTTCATGTGCCTTTTGGCCATTTGTATTTCCTCTTCTGATAGGTATCTGTTCAAGTCTTTTACCATTTTGTAATTGGGTTGGCTGTCTTTTTGTTGTTGAGTTGGACAATCTCTTTATAAATTCTGGATACTAGACCTTTATCTGATGTGTCGTTTCCAAATATTGTCTCCCATTGTGTAGGCTGTCTTTCTACTTTCTTGATGAAGTTCTTTGATGCACAAAAGTGTTTAATTTTGAGGAGCTCCCATTTATTTATTTATTTCTTCAGTGCTCTTGCTTTAGATTTAAGGTCCATAAAACCGCCTCCAATTGTAAGTTTCATAAGATATCTCCCTACATTTTCCTCTAACTGTTTTATGGTCTTAGACCTAATGTTTAGATCTTTGATCTATTTTGAGTTAACTTTTGTATAGGGTGTGAGATACGGGTCTTCTTTCATTCTTTTGCATGTGGATATCCAGTTCTCTAGGCACCATTTATTGAAGAGACTGTTCTGTCCCAGGTGAGTTGGCTTGACTGCCTTATCAAAGATCAAATGTCCATAGATGAGAGGGTCTATATCTGAGCACTCTATTCGATTCCATTGGTCGATATATCTATCTTTATGCCAATACCATCCTGTTTTGACCGCTGTGGCTTCATAATATGCCTTAAAATCCGGCAGCATGAGACCTCTAGCTTCGTTTTTTTTCCTCAAGATACTTTTAGCAATTCGGGGCACCCTGCCCTTCCAGATAAATTTGCTTATTGGTTTTTCTATTTCTGAAAAGTAAGTTGTTGGGATTTTTTTTTTTTTTTTTTTTTTAGAAAATCAGTACAGATTTAACTTAAAATTTTTTTTTCAAAGATACATGCTGGGAATTAAACTAGGTTTTTTCTTCTTTCTAGGGACATAACATACATGCTTTCCGGTCAGTAATGTTATACCAAACATTTTACTAAAACAAAGCCAGTCAGATGACATGAAAGCTGTCTGCTACCTCCTATTCATGCTGAGCTAGAGCATTTTGGTAACAGATGTGACATGAAGAAGAAATTGCAGAGTTACAGTCATGTTTTTTACTAAACTCACACCCATCCCAACAGAAAACTTAATGAATTGATTTATACAGAAAGGATTTTTTAAAGAACCTTGCACAAACACATTCAACATGCTATAATTACAGTAAAGGATACCTTTTGGTCTACATTTGCATAAGCTCATGTTTTCTGTGCCCAGGAAGTTAGGAACACCAATGTACAAAGCATTTTTGCCTTCATAGCACTAACATCTAAAAAGCACACACCATATAATACTTTGACCTTTAAGTGGATAATCATGGAAATTCCACGATTAGATCCATTAGGTTAGCCTGAGTATTTATCTATAAAAATATTTTTTTCAAAAAATTATGCTTAAAAGTGGCTTCTAGAAACAGTGGGACTACATCAGAACCAGCAGAAAACGGTGATAAAAGGACTGGAAACACAAGCTGAGTTTCACAAACAGCTTTTAGGTAAAGGGCACCTCTTTCAGTTGATTGCCATGGCCAGGACTAACTATAAAAATAGGATCTCCAGAAATCTCAAGACATTTGAGTGACACTCTAGATAAAATACTCCCAAATAAAAAACCCACTTGGTTGGACCACTAGGGCTGAAGTAGTACAACTCTGACCCAAGTGAAAATTCACGCAAAGCCCGCTCTGGTCCTGGGGGCAGAGGGCTTTTTTTGTTGGGGGGTTACACCACACTGTTGACAACCATTTATGCTGGGGGAAGGGGCTCCCAGAAGCACCTGAGAGGTGAACTCCAGGAGTGCTAGGGTTACTGAATACAAGATGGTTCAGGAGAAACAGGTCCTGGGAGGGTCAGGGAATTTTCATTTTAACCCATCAATACTTCACATTAATGAAGAGCCACAGGACAGTCAGTCTTTGCAAGATATATTCTCCTTTGGCATTAGCCGAAGTCTCACCCAGCCCACCGTGTGGATGATATTCAGACCCATCCCCCTGCTTGGAGGTGGGAGCTAGTGGCGCAGACTGTTCTGGGAAGCTGGAGTAGAAGATGATTTGCACAATGAAGTCACTACTAAACCACTGCTTAAGTCCTATCCCCGGCCTTCTTTTTCTGCTCTGTAATCCAGAAATATTTCTTTAAAAGCCAGGAAATCTGTAAATGTGAACAGCATGTCAAATATATCACCAGCCACTTCATCTTTATGGTGCTGTAATGTTATTGTGAAAGTCACCACGTTAAATCCAGGAATCCTCTCCAGCAGCTGTTCCTCGATATACTTTTCTACCAAGGAAATATATTCATTAAAAATGGGAGTGTAGATGAGTTTATTCTCTTCCGTGTCCTCAAACTCCTGATAGTACTTGTCCATGAAATTTCTCTGTAATAACTGGAACTCATCATCCATGATAATGTCCTCTAAATATCCAACCACAGCATCAAATTCTGCATCAGAGCGGAAGAGACGGACAGCGCAAGGCTCTCTTCCTCTAAGGCATCCATCCCCGCCACTGCCGCCGCCTTAGCCGCCACTGCATCCACCTGGTCTCCTACCCAGCCCGCTGCCCGGGCCTAGCCCCGGCCCTGTTCCGCAGAGCCCCAGACGGCATTGAGGGCCCGTCGCCCCGCCGGGAGGAAGCCTCGTCGCGGGGCCACAACCTGTCCACAGGCTCCCCGCGCAGCGCCCACGTGCAGGCCGGGCCTCCACGCCCCGCCAGGCTCCTCTCCGCCGGCCTGGGAAGCCTCGGTGAGAACCCGCGTCCGTTACTGACCCCTGGGCTCCAGACAACCTGTTGTTGGGATTTTGATTGGTATTGCGTTGAATCTGTAAATCACTTTAGGTAGGATTGACATCTTAACTATATTTAGTCTTCCAATCCATGAAAACGGCATGCCCTTCCATCTATTTAGGTCTTCTGTGATTTCTTTTAACAGTTTTTTGTAGTTTTCTTTGTATAGGTTTTTTTGTCTCTTTAGTTAAATTTATTCCTAGGTATTTTATTCTTTTAGTTGCAATTGTAAATGGGATTCGTTTCTTGATTTCCTCCTCAGCTTGTTTGTTGCTAGTGTATAGAAACATTACCGATTTTTGAATGTTGATCTTGTAACCTGCTACTTTGCTGTACTCATTTCTTAGCTCTAGTAGTTTTGTTGTGGATTTTTCCGGGTTTTCGACGTATAGTATCATATCGTCTGCAAACAGTGATAGTTTTACTTCTTCCTTTCCAATTTTGATGCCTTGTATTTCTTTTTCTTGTCTAATTGCTCTGGTTAGAACCTCCAACACAATGTTGAATAATAGTGGTGATAATGGACATCCTTGTCTTGTTCCTGATCTTAGGGGGAAAGTTTTCAATTTTTCCCCATTGAGGATGATATTAGCTGTGGGTTTTTCATATATTCCCTCTATCATTTTAAGGAAGTTCCCTTGTATTCCTATCTTTTGAAGTGTTTTCAACAGGAAAGGATGTTGAATCTTGTCAAATGCCTTCTCTGCATCAATTGAGATGATCATGTGATTTTTCTGCTTTGATTCGTTGATATGGTGTATTACATTAATTGATTTTCTTATGTTGAACCATCCTTGCATACCTGGGATGAATCCTACTTGGTCATGATGTATAATTCTTTTAATGTGTTGTTGGATTCAATTTGCTAGAATTTTGTTGAGGATTTTTGCATCTATATTCATGGATTCAATTTGCTAGAATTTTGTTGAGGATTTTTGCATCTATATTCATTAGAGAGATTGGCCTGTAGTTTTCTTTTTTTGTAATATCTTTGCCTGGTTTTGGTATGAGGGTGATGTTGGCTTCATAGAATGAATTAGGTAGCTTTCCTACCGCTTCGATTTTTTTGAAGAGTTTGAGGAGAGTTGATACTAATTCTTTCTGGAATGTTTGATAAAATTCACATGTGAAGCTATCCGGTCCTGGACTTTTCTTTTTAGGAAGCTTTTGAATGACTGATTAAATTTCTTTACTTGTGATTGGTTTGTTGAGGTCATCTATTTCTTCTTGAGTCAAAGTTGGTTGTTCATGTCTTTCCAGGAACCCGTCCATTTCATCTAAATTGTTGTATTTATTAGCGTAAAGTTGTTCACAGTATCCTGTTATTACCTCCTTGATTTCTGTGAGGTCAGTAGTTATGTCTCCTCTTCCATTTCTGATCTTATTTATTTGCATCCTCTCTCTTCTTCTTTTTGTCAGTCTTGCTAAGGGCCCATCAATCTTATTGATTTTCTCATAGAACCAACTTCTGGTCTTATTGATTTTCTCTATTGTTTTCATGTTTTCAATTTCATTTATTTCTGCTCTAATCTTTGTTATTTCTTTCCTTTTGCTTGCATTGGGGTTAGTTTGCTGTTCTTTCTCCAGTTCTTCCAAGTGGACAGTTAATTCCTGCATTTTTGCCTTTTCTTCTTTTCTGATATAGGCATTTAGGGCAATAAATTTCCTTCTTAGCACTGCCTTTGCTGCATCCCATAGGTTTTGATATGTTGTGTTTTCGTTTTCATTCGCCTCAAGGTATTTACTAATTTCTCTTGCAATTTCTTCTTTGACCCACTCGTTGTTTAAGAGTGTGTTGTTGAGCCTCCATGTATTTGTGAATTTTCTGGCACTCTGTCTATTATTGATTTCCAACTTCATTCCTTTATGATCCGAGAAAGTGTTGTGTATGATTTCAATCTTTTTGAATTTGTTAAGACTTGCTTTGTGACCAGCATATGGTCTATCTTTGAGAATGATCCATGAGCACTTGAGAAAAAGGTGTATCCTGCTGTTGTGGGATGTAATGTCCTATAAATGTCTGTTAAGTCTAGCTCATTTATTGTAATATTCAGATTCTCTATTTCTTTATTGATCCTCTATTTATATGTTCTGTCCATTGATGAGAGTGGTGAATTGAAGGCTCCAACTATTATGGTATATGTGTCCATTTCCCTATTCAGTGTTTGCAGTGTATTCCTCGCGTATTTTGGGGCATTCTGGTTCGGTGCATAAATATTTATGATTGTTATGTCTTCTTGTTTAATTGTTCCTTTTATTAGTAGATAGTGTCGTTCTTTGTCTCTTTTAACTGTTTTACATTTGAAGTCTAATTTGTTGGATATTAGTATAGCTACTCCTGCTCTTTTCTGGTTGTTATTTGCATGAAATATCTTTTCCCAACCTTTCACTTTCAACGTATGTTTATCTTTGGATCTAAGATGTGTTTCCTGTAGACAGCATATAGAAGGATCCTGTTTTTTAATCCATTCCACCAGTCTATGTCTTTTGATTGGGGAATTTAGTCCATTAACATTTAGTGTTATTACTGTTTGGATAATATTTTCCTCTACCATTTTGCCTTTTGTATTATATATATCATATCTAATTTTCCTTCTTTCTACACTCTTCTCCATACCTCTCTCTTCTGTCTTTTCATATCTGACTCTAGTGCTCCCTTTAGTATTTCTTGCAGAGCTGGTCTCTTGGTCACAAATTCTCTCAGTGACTTTTTGTCTGAAAATGTTTTAATTTCTCCCTCATTTTTGAAGGACAATTTTGCTGGATATAGAAGTCTTGGTTGGCAGTTTTTCTCTTTTAGTAATTTAAATATATCATCCCACTGTCTTCTAGCTTCCATGGTTTCTGCTGAGAAATCTACACATAGTCTTATTGGGTTTCCCTTGTATGTGATGGATTGTTTTTCTCTTGCTGCTTTCAAGATCCTCTCTTTCTCTTTGACCTCTGACATTCTAACTAGTAAGTGTCTTGGAGAACGCCTATTTGGGTCTATTCTCTTTGGGGTGTGCTGCACTTCTTGGATCTGTAATTTTAGGTCTTTCATAAGAGTTGGGAAATTTTCAGTGATAATTTCTTCCATTAGTTTTTCTCCTCCTTTTCCCTTCTCTTCTCCTTCTGGGACACCCACAACACGTATATTTGTGTGCTTCATATTGTCATTCAGTTCCCTGATCCCCTGTTCAAATCTTTCCATTCTTTTCCCTATAGTTTCTGTTTCTTTTTGGAATTCAGATGTTCCATCCTCCAATTCACTAATTCTAGCTTCTGTCTCTTTAAATCTACCATTGTAGTTATCCATTGTTTTTTCCAGCTTTTCTACTTTGTCCTTCACTCCCATAAGTTCTGTGATTTGTTTTTTCAGACTTTCTATTTCTTCTTTTTGTTCAGCCCATGTCTTCTTCATGTCCTCCCTCAATTTATTGATTTGGTTTTTGAAGAGGTTTTCCATTTCTGTTCATATATTCAGCATTAGTTGTCTCAGCTCCTGTATCTCATTTGAACTATTGGTTTGTTCCTTTGACTGGGCCATATTTTCAATTTTCTGAGCATGATCCGTTATCTTCTGCTGGCGTCTGGGCATTTAATCAGATTTCCCTGGGTGTAAGACCCCGCAGGTTGAAAGATTTTTCTGTGAAATCACTGGGCTCTGTTTTTCTTATCCTGCCCAGTAGGTGGCGCTCGTGGCACTCATCTGTCTGTGGGTCCCACCAGTAAAAGATGCTGTGGCCCCTTTAACTTTGGAAAATCTCACTGTAGGGGAGGGTCGCCAGCCGAAGCGGCTTGGGGGAGTGCCAATCCAAATCTCCCAGCTGGCCCGGGGATCCACGCGCGGGGCGGGTCGCCAGCCTCCACGGCTTGGGGGAATGCCTGTCCAAATTTCCCAGCCGGCCCAGGGCATCAAGCATGGCGGGGAGGCGCCAGCCGCCGCGGCTTGGGAAAGTGTCTATCCACTGTTCCCAGCCAGACTGGGAAGCCGCGTGTTTGGAAGGGACCCCGGTCGCCATTCTCTGCGGCTTGGGGATCTCCGATCCAATTCTCCCAGCTGGTCCGGGGGGCCGCGCGTGGAGGGGGGTCACCAGCCGCCGTGGCTTGAGGGGACCGCCTGTCCAATTCTCCCAGCCGGCCCGGGAAGGAGGGAGGGAGGAACTCCAGCCAGCTGCCGCCCCGGCCCGGGGAAGCCCGCGCCCCTCGGCGATCTCACCAGAGCATGTTCTCCCAGCCAGTCAGCTGTTCCAGAATGGGGTACACTGTCTTCTTGGTCTCTGTTGTGGCTCCGGGAGCTGTTCTGAATCGTTTCTACTTCTCTAGTAGCTGTTCTGGAGGAGGAACTAAGACCCGCGCGTCTTACTAAGCCGCCATCTTCTAGCATGTTACTCTTAAAACTCAGGAACCAGAAAGCTCTTCCCAATTTTGCTATAGCCTTGGGATTCCTTCCATTGAGGCTGATTAAAAATATAGGAAATCATGTCCCCATGATTTCCTTCCTAAATGCTTGGTTCCAAAGACATTGTTCTTTCTCAGACTTTTGGACATGATCTTTCTCTAAACTTTACTATCCACTTGCTTTCTCCTTATCTGTCTCTGCTCCTTCTGTCAATAAATACTCACCCTGAGTCCAGCCTTCTCTGACAACCCCATCCCACAGCATCTTTCTCTTATCTGAGCTCTTCTTGACATTTTTATTTATTTGACTCTTATACTACCATGTACAGTCTGTGTGTGCATACAAGTGTGCAAATATGAGACAGAGTCAAGGTCTTACAGTTCTGTCTCCTCACACTGAATAAGACAGTCTTTTAATGGTTCAATAAACACTATTGCTGCGGAGATACTAATGCAAACTACCAGGCCCTCTTTTAATAATTCATGATTTTGTCTCATTATGGCTCATCCAAACTGTGGAAATGAGTGTCTAATTTGGGTAACCCGCTCTACGGACTATGTGAAGACCATAATTGGCTGTGAGCAAAAAGAAGGAAGCAGGGGCAGGTACATACCAAAGCTGGAAAACCCACCCAAACTGGAGCTGGCCACTGAGGGAACTACCATGCAATATAAATTAGCATCTGTATCCATAAGCATTCATCTGGTCAATGGGGACAGATGCTGCAATGTCCAGACCTTTACAATCCACAAACCTAGTACATGATAATGCCACATTTTGGGCATTTGAAGATCAAGACCTTATCTAGGAGCCAGAGGTTTCAGAGACAAGGTCCAGCTCCTAGGAAAGGTGGCTGGTAAGAGCTAGGCAAGGTGTCTATCCGTGGTCTGGGATCTAGGGCAGAAATTCAGTGCCTAGAGGACCTCAGAATGATGTCTGAAAACCCAATGAAATGTCCATTTGTATCTACTGGACCAACACTGAAAGGGGATATGAGTATCAGAACTAATCTTAGAAACAGCATGTCTTAGAGATCTTATAGAAGCAAGTCTAATCCTAGCCCACATCCCCTAATGATGCAAAATCTCCTATTGTTCTTCCTGAGATAAGATTTGAGCCCGAGAACAGAGGAAGATCAGGTCTGCAGGTGAAGGGCCTCAGCACTTATGATATATCCATAGGCCTACATCCACAGGCCTACAGGGCTGGTGAAGGTAAAGGCTGATCATTTATCTATTGAGGAGCTCAACAGACTAATCTCATGATGGTCAGATAGCTTTATGTGATATATACACTGAATCTTCTCAGTAATGGTTAAATACCCTTGATTTTAATTTCAGCCAATAGTAATATTTATCTTAATGAAGAAACACATTTCAAACTTGCAGTTTGAAAAGTAGACCTAATAAGAGTCCAGAATGGATATTCTTCATGGGTTATAGAGAAATAAAAGTCTTTCTGCTTTTATGTATGATGATGTAGCAAAGCCTAATTCAGAAATATAGCAAGGTTCTTAAGTAGGGCTCACAATCCTGGCAACACCCTCCTTTGCCCTATTCAGCCATTCACTTTGGGCTATCATAATGTGGTAGAAGGAATGAACATATGGAAGATAATGAGGGACAGGGTTCTAGAAGTTCCTTTATACAAAGGTTGGGAAGAGAAATGAGAGTTAATAAAGTAAACAGAGAAGACAAGGTCAGGTCAAAAAGCAGGAGAGCCAGGAAAGAAGGGCATCATGGGAGCCTAAGGAAGAGGGAGTTTCAAGAAATCTGTTGTCATCAGTGGTAGCAAATGTTGAGAGGCTTGGATACTTCCTACTTAGTTATAAAACCTATGTTTTAAGCTAATTCTTTTGACTTCAGCAGTCACCAGCTTTAGCAAAGTTGTAAAAGAATCAAATCATAGTTTGAGCTTTAGTTCTATATGAATTGCAGAGGATGAGACTGAGGGGAAATTGGGGAATGTATAGAGTTGCCGCCATTCAAATGTGAGTTGAGCAAATATTTGTTTTAATAGTATATAAAGTATAGAGTTAAGAGCAGAAATCAAAATAAGTCAGTGGAAAGCTAGGTAAAAAATCCAAAGATTCCTGGATGTCATTTGAAGGCATTTTATAAGAACCTGTTTAAGATTCTTTTGACTTGCCTATAAATCTATCCTGGCAAATAATTGCTTGTCCCCTTGCCAAAGTTCTACTTTGGGGGTTTGTCATAAGTTTCCTAGGGTTGCTGTAACAAAGTACCACAGATTGGGTGCCTTAAAACAAGTGAAATTTATTGTCACACAGTTCTGGAGGCCAGAGGACCAGAATCTGTAGGTGTTGCACGTATAGTCGGTAAAGTGGCTCAGAGGTCTGCAGGGCTCTGCCCGTGGTTGCCAGCCATTGGTGGCATAATGCAATCTTTGCCTCTATCTTCTCTCTTTCTGCTTGTATCCAAAGCTACCCTTCTTATAAGGACAGCACACTCGTCCAGTTTGGGCTCATCTTAATACTAACATCTTCAATGATCCCATTTCCAAGGAAGATCACATTCTTGGGGCCAGGGGTTGGGACTCGAATATAACTTTGGGGTGGACACAACAATTGAATCCATAACAGGATTCTTAAAAATTCTCCTTGCTATATGCTAGCAAGCCCATCAAGGTTAGAATTTAATGTGTGTCTTACCAGTAAGCTGGTAAAATATGTTAGATTCACGCTATAAACTATCTCTCTAAATAGTTATTTTAAATATTAAGTTTTGAGGAGGGTTTCTTATGAAAGCGTGATAAACCTCAACATACTATCATTTGGGTTCCAATATTTTTTGTAAGCATATCTTAAACTTGTAACAAATAAGCAGAAAATTGGAGGAGTGCAAATTTCATTTAAAAACATAGAAAAAAAAGCACACGGCCCTAATATTTTTCTGTTTTCTCAGTGAATCATCACCCTCATCTGCCCACGCATTCTATGTTAGTAAGGGAATTTTCCAACATTTTTAATTCCATTAATCTGAAATAAAAAGCCCTATACCTGTGATATATTACAATGCTAATAGATAAGATCACCCAATTATAAACTTCAGTTTACTCTTATTAATGTAGCAAATGAAGTCATGGAAGTGAGAAAGATCTCATTTTGGATAAGGTTCCATTTCTTGTGAAGTGTTGTTATTTCAGAGTTGGTATATATCATCATTGATATAACAATAACAGATGTCTTATTTGTGGATTCCTTTCCTGTCTGCCTCACAGCAATGATTTTACTACTTGTGAAGGATTACAAAAAATTACGGGAGGATTTACAACAGGTCTCTGCAGTATTTATCTAGAAGCCAAGTATGATATTGTTTTTTCAAACCCATCAACCAACACAACTTAATCCTGTTGCAAAAGAACTGCATTATTCTTTACTTAGGCAGTTCGTGTGATTACGGCTTCAGCACCCTTTTCTTCAGTAAAAGCTGGATTAGTTGCAATTGTAGATGTTAGGTGTGTGTGTGTGGGGGGGTGTACAAAGAAGATCTAATCATCTGTCTCTCCTAGAAGCACCAAAAATCACCTTTTGTGAGATGGCTAGCACATGGTTTTATAGTGTGTACATACCGAGCTGGCTCCTTTTTTAACTGGGGAGGTACTTTTTACTGCAGCTGTCCTCAGAGGATTTGAAATCTGCTTGTTTTCAGACTTATTTGAAGTTTTGGGTGGTTCGTCCTGTCATTGATGTCAATTGGTCCAGAATAAAGACAACAGAAAATCTAGAATTTGGGGGACATTTCAATCATTTCTCCAGCTAATTGTCTACCTAGAAGAAAACTGGCAAAATGAGTCCTAAAAATGTACCCCCAAGTACTGTCCATGGCATTGCTCTAGAGGATCTTTCGGAGATGATAGAAATGTCAGAGTCAATCTGTAATCAGAGCACCAGTAATCAAGAGCTGTGAATAATTTTTAGGAATAAGTTTGTATGCTTTCTTAATAAATTAGAAATTGTTCACAAAATATAGTCTAACATTCCAAATGACCTATTAGGGCAATAGTGCCAATACTGGCTACCATTGTCATCTTACAGAGTGGACACAGACACTGTGATTTTTTTATTTCTATCCTACAAGTTAGGCAATGGAACCCCATAGTGTATATCATGTCACTGTTATACTCTATCGTTTAGAACAGGGTATCATTTAAAGACTGTCAGGGAAATGCAATGATGGAAGAACTAAGAAGTCAGGCAGGGAACAATGAAGGAATCCAAAAGTCAGCAAGTATAGGAAGCCTCTGCTGCCTCTAAGGCTGCAAGGACAGTGAGAGGAGGGGGGGTTACTACAGCCCAGCAGCCAGGGCTATCCAGTGGGAACCAGACCACAGAGGGTTGCCTGATGGGAACTGGGACCATGGCAGGAGGAGCAAAACCACAGGAGTTAGAGCCACAGAAGGAAGGAAGCCACTGCCAGAGGTGTAATCCATGGCAGAGACAGAGGAGAAACAATTGCCTTCTCCGCTGCGGCTCACCAGTCTTCCACCAGTACCTACTTTAGGCCAAAACAACCCAGAAGCTGCTTGCTAAGGAAGACTGAGCAGTGTCATTCCCTGCAACGCAGAATGGAATGAGGAAAGGCAGAGAATGGATTTGACAGAAAGCAAGTAAATGACGCAAAAATATAGCACCTGCTACTCAAAGAAATTTATATTGAAGCTAGAGAAAAATATCAGATGCTTTCAGTATTACATATAGTCCCTATCCTCAAAGAATTCACTACAGCATTTTATTGGAAGGACGAGATATAAGCATTAGAAAATTAAATAAAGCAAATAGATGAAGACAGTCTGTTTTGCTAGAATGCACATGATTTAGTTCAAACATAATAGATAAATAGGAGGATATCACTGCAATGTGAGTCACAAAGTTTGAATCTGTAATTTTCTTTTTATTAGGCAAAGGGAGCCAAGATAAAGCAAGAGGAGAATTATAACTTTCAGCAAGAAAGTAAAAAGTCCCCAGTTTGGCTATTGTACCAGCTGCAGCAACCCTTTTAGGGCCTTTAAGCATCTACTTTTGGAAAATTATACATGAGTATTGGTGCTCCAAGCTCGCTCCCCAACAGGAGCTCTCCAAGCCTAAGGAGACTGTAAGCTTGTGGCAGATAGTACTGCCCCATGCTTACCTTACCAGCCATCCCATTGACTCAGACTCCAGGGCCACTGACAACATCTCAGCCATTCCCCTAATTAATCAAAGTGTTATCAGTGTCTTCACTCTATTATTACTGTTTGTTATTGACTTACACTATGGTAGACTGCTTTGGAGATCCAACTTAGCTCAGAGATTAAATGTTATTTTTATTATTGCTCTGATTCCAAATTTCCTGAAGTTTTGAGTGGTCTGCCCCGTGAGCACTTTTTTAAAAAAAAAAATTTTATTAGAGAAGTTGTGGGTTTACAGAACAATCATGCATAAAGCATACGATTTCCATATACCACCCCACCACCAACACTTGCAATGGTGTGGAAAATTTGTTACAAATGATGATAACATTTTTTTTATATAATTCTACTATTTTTTTTAACAGTAGCTATATTTGTTATTATTAATGAAAGATTATTAAAGCAGTACTATAACTATTGCCCATAGTTTACACAGGAGTATTTTTCCCCATATTCCCAATCTATTATTTTTTTCATGCATGTCTTTAATTTTACTGCTCATCTACCAATCACTGGATAAAAGGAACATCAGTCACATGGTTTTTACAATCATATGGTCACAGGATAAAAGCTACGTAGTTATACAATCATTATCAGAGATCAATGTTACCGGATTACTGTTCAACAATTTCAGGTATTTCCTTCTGGCTATTGTGGTATATGAAACGAAAAAGAAATATCTATATAATGACTCAATAGTCACAATCATTTGTTAAATCATAATTTCTCAGTTATGCCTCCTTCCTCTCATTTGATCATTCTCTATCTTCAGGCATATCTTGATAATGACAATTTTAGCTTCTTCATGCTGGAAAGGGGTGTCAATCTTATGGGGTAGAGGAATGAAACTGGTTGATGTTCTTGGAGCGACTAGTACCTCTGGGCTTTAGGGCTTATCTGGCATAGGAACAATCTAGAGGCCTTAAGATTCTGAAGAAATAAATTTACTAGGTAAAACATTTACGGAGTCTTAGATAGAGCCCAGGGTATTCCTTAGGATTTTCAGGAATACTGTTGGTTAGGGCTTGGCATACAGTGGCAATTTGCAATATCTGGCTGAAGCTGCATAAGAGTAACCTCCAGAATAACCCCTCAACTCAATGTGAAATCTCTAAGCCACTGAAACTTTATTTTGTTTCGTTTATTTTCCCCTCTTTGATCAACAGGTTTTTCTCAATTCCACGATGCCAGGGCCAGGTTCATCCCTGGGAGTCAAGTCCCAGGCTGCCAGGGAGACTTACACCCCTGGGAGTCCATAAGCCCTTTTTATTGTTTGTCTATGTTTGTCTTTAGCATACAGACTTTTTCAGGAAAATGTGTATCAAATTATAGTAGAAACACTCAAAAGTAAAAATATAATTTGGTTTGGTTTCAAAGCACTATAGTATGGGAAGACACCAATATGGATAATTCATTCATTCATGCAGTGATTATTGAATGTCCTTTACTTGGCAAATTTGACGATGATTCAGGTATAGTGCTCTCCCCAAAGGGGTAATAACCATATCTGTTAGTGGATAATTAAAAAACAAAGCAATAGATGTTATAATGGTATGAAAAAGTCCAGAGCAAAGCAAGAATAATTTTGCTTGTAGGTGTTAGGAAAGGCATCAGAAGGAGGTGAACAAGAGTTTGTCAAGTGGCCAAGGAGAAATGAAGCATCCCAGGCAGTAGGAAAACATGTACAAACACATTGATTAACATAATTAATTAATTTCAGAGTTTGACACGAGTGTTTACAAATGGAACCAGAGAGAAGACACCACACAGAAAATAACAAGAATTGTAACTGGAGAAGGAAATTGATGCCCAGTTATAAATGCCTTGTGGGCCGAGCTTAGGAGTTTAGAGTTCACCTTGTGAACAGTGGACTCCAGCACAGGTCTTTAAGGATAGAAGTAACTTGATGAGAATTGTTTTCAGGGATATCATCCTGATGTGAAGAATGGACTTGAGGGCAGGAAGACAGATGCCAGGGAGATTAGATAGGAGGCTGTATTATACTCCAAACAAAAATGATGAGGGGCTAAGCCAGGTGGCCGTGAGGATGATAAAGAGGGACTTGAGCCAGAGGACACTTCTGAGGGGAACTGACAGGCTTGATCATCAATTGGGCATGGAAAACAAGGGACGATGACTTTAAGAGTACTAGCTAAGGCGACAGGGAGTATTGAAATGCCATTAGCTGAGGTTAAGAATTCCATCAGGAAATGCAGGTTTGAGGGTAAAAATAATAGCTTTTGCACTTCTGTTTTCAAAATGTCCAGATTATTTCAGAATAGGAAGTGGGCCTTAATTTTGGTGCATTAGCTGTAGCCATTGGGGAAAGATATTTCAGCATTTGTCTTGCAGATTAGAGCCAAATCATAGGTGATCTAATGTCCTCATCTGTTAAATAGGTTTTGCATTCTCATGTCTGTAAAGAGCTCAAGCCAAAATCTACACTTTCAACGTTTAAAAATATTATTACAAGCAGCGATGCATTTCCAATCCAGAAGGCAACTGTACAGTTTGGCAAGCATACAATGTACAGACTGGGAAAGGGTGGGAGCTGCATATTACAACTGAGGACAGATGCAGTTTTCGCGGAAATGCTTGTAGTGTAGATAAAGAAGGCATCACACATCTTTGAATTAATAGGAGTATATATTCTAATTAATTGACAGCAAGAGCTTTTGATAGAATGAAGGACTAGATCTTAGCTCCCTATGCAAGCACCAGACACAGCCAAATAAATTGCTGAGACTCTGTCTTTATATAATATATGATGCAGCCTTGTAATAATCATTCTATGTTTTCCGGTCCTCCATCTATTATTTTGGATTTGAGGGCTTTTTTTACAGTTAACTTTAGCATGCCTAAAAGAGAAAATCTTGAAAGGAAATGAGAACAAATAGCAAAATAAAAATCCAGAAAGCACACTCTAATTCAGATAGAATGGCCACCACATGTATATTTAAGGAATCTGTTTTTTATAAAAATGAAAATTCTACTAAATTCATTGTGGTATTTTTTCCAGTAGAAGTAATTGTTCATATGAGCCACCAACATGCTCTTGTCATGTCCTCATAACCAAATGTATTATGTATGTCCAAATCACCAAAAGTATTATGATATAGATAGGGCATTAGAATTAGAAAAATAATTTTCTTTGTACTACGCAAACATACCTTATTTCATTAGTAGTGTCCTCTAAAACTTAGAGGAATCATTGAGATAATTCATCCATCTACATAGCAAGTCCCCAGGAGGTGTTTAACGCCATATCAAAAAGGCAAAGGGAAGGGGTTCTTGAGCCGTAATCCAGACTCTTGATTTTCTTTCATAGCAGAGCTTAGTGAAGGAAAGTCCTACTTTAGACAATTGGCTAAAATGTTACTAAAAATTATATCTGTGTGTTTATATTACACTGATTTGTACAACACAGTGTTATTCTAAGCCAGACAATTCATAAAAGCCCTTTATTTTAATATGCAATTGATTAGCTGGTATTGCACATAAAGAAAGGATAATTGTAAGTTACCCAAGCAGTTTACAAATGCTCCCCTTAGGATGCCCAAATTGCAAGAAATAATATCATGAGTGTGATGGAAACTTGAATAAACTTCTGTAAATTAAAATGTATTTCCTAATGATGTCTTTATCAAACCGATATTATCATTACCATTTATTGAGCAATTACTCGCTGCCTGGCCTGACTTTAGAGGGAAGGACCCAAAGATAAATAAAATTCAGTCTCTGCCCTCTAAAATTAATAGTTTAGAGGTAGAGTTTAAAATATTAGGTTATCTATAACAAAAATAATAAATGCTATTATAAATACAATGAGAAAGCAATTCCAATGGAAAGACTGTTAGAGTAGGCGAAGTAGCATGGTGGTGAAATGTAAATTCAGCTCCAGAAAGACAGGGCTTTGATACCCGGCTCTGCCTCTTACTAGTCAATGCATGTCCTTGGCAAGTTAACTCGTCTCCACTGACCCTGCAGCTCCTAACCTACACATTAAATTAGAACAACATGAAAAGCATCCAGTTCAGTGTCTGGCCCTCACACAGGAAGTTCTCAATAACTAGTTAACTATGGGGAAAGGCTACACATACATATGAGTTTAATAGAGAAATGGCACTGGACAATGAGTAGTGTGCAGTTTGCAGTTTCCACCAGGGTTTGGCCAGGACTAGCCCTGAACATCGTTTCTGGTTGAGGTCCAAGAGGAGAAGGATGGAGGCAATCACGCTGGTAAGAAACACACATGCAAATAAAAATATGCAGAGTGCAAGAAACAAGAAATAAGGAAGAATGAAACAGGGTCAGGAACCAGGGGAAATCTTCAGGTAAAATAAGCAAGTAACACGATTCTCCAGCAGGATGATAGGGTTGCTATCGGGAGTAGTTATGCTCTTTTGTTGCTGCAGCCAGTGTGGAAATCTTTCTGGAGGAACATGAAAATGGCCTATATAATTCCTACAAGGAACTCCAAGAGGGGCACTGAGATTGAGGGCAAGGCATTAGGGACATTTTGGCATTAGAATGGAGTGGTATTATCAGAGTCTGGCCTCACCTTCATGCCAACTTACCCAGAATGGTGTATGCTTCATCCCAAGATAAGAAGTGCTCATAAATCTCTTCACTTCATACGCACCTCAGATCTGTTATGGGAACTGAAATCTTGGCAACTTTGCAGTCCAGGAGACTCCAAGGACTACTAAAAGCTCTGTGATTTTTAGCTCACTGCATAACAAAAAGAGACCAGATTCCTCAGTATCCAAGGAATAGACAGAGATTTCCTGTTGGGATGCAACTAATTCATCCATTAACTTTATTCTGGTGTAGATTTTCTAAAATTGCACAAAAGATCATTGTTTAGCAGAGAACACTAGGCAAAACAGAAAAGCTTTGGGAGCCCGGGCCTGAGGAAGAAACACCTAGGGAGTATTCTACAGGCTCCTTTAATGTTTTGCAAAATTTTTATATTGTGGTGCATATAGAAATGAATTCTGAATGCGAGTCAAACAGTAGGAGGGCACCGTTGACAGCTGGATCTGTTGGAAAGCTGCTTACTTATGAAAAATGCTGCAAGGAAAATTGTGAATTTCCTGCTTGGCGTTCACTTTAATTCAGCAACACTTTCCTTTAAAAATGTAAAATAGCCAGAATATGAATGAAGAGCATTTTTACTTGTTTATGATGAGAGTCGCTGCTTCATGAAAAGGCTAACAGGCCTAAAGGCAAAAGAGTCGTTTGTCTCAAAGGGAAAACACTGCACAACAAAATATAGGTTGGGTTAGGTATGCAGCAAACTTCTCAATCATTCTCGGGGGAGATGCCCTTCATTTGGGAAGACTCTTAAACTTATTCAGGCCACCAGAGAACCAGTTAGTTTAGGGCGGTTGTAATTCACTAAATGGAACCCTGGTGGCCAAAAAGAATCAATGCTACCAAAGAAACAAACTTACCTACAGGGAGCAAATTAGATGCTAGTGGAATGTGTGATTATTTTGCCATTTATATTTATGGAGTCAGTGAGTCAACAAGTATTTATTGACCCCCCAGAGGTTGCACTGCTCTCTAATAAATGTTCGGGTAACTGTTAGTGGTTAGACACAGTCTCCTGCCCTCAAGGAGATTTACAATCTAATAAAGGCAATAACTATCCCTTTAAAATGGAAACATTAATAAATACAACAAAAGGGAAATTAGGAACGTTGAGTTGGGAATTTTTTTTGACACATTTGAAAATAGGATACTAATAAATCAGAACAAACCTTCTAGAAGCTGCCTTTCTATTGGCTTGATTTAGTTTAGTTTGGCTTGTCTTTTCAGCTTTGTTGTTGTTTTCTGCTTTTGTGTTGTTTTGTTTTGCTCTTTTTTTTGTATGCTGTTATGGCGGGCTCACATTTCATCTTTTTCCATGTGAGTATCCTGCTATTGCAGTACCATTTGTTGAATTTTTGTTTGTTTTTTTTGTTTGTTTCTGTTGCTTTCTTTGTTTGGGAAGTGCATGGGCTGGAAACCGAACCTGGGTCTCCCGCATGGCAGGCGAGAACCCTACCACTGAACTACCCTCACACCACCGTGTTTTGCTTTTAAAGGCAGAGATGTGATATGACAACAGGGGGAAAGGAATTATTCAAAATCTTCAGAAGAGCCTCAGTTAAGAAATTTCGAGATTGAATGGGGAAGAAAAATAGCATGAGAACAAATGAACACTATTTTGTTTGGCTGGCTGAAAGACACAGTACAGCTGGAGAATTATAAGCGAGAGAACAGACTTCATGGCTAAGGCTGGCACATTAAGAATGTTTAAACGGGAAAAGGTTAACTAGCAAGTGAGTCATTGGAGGTTATTAGTAACAGAAATACATGATCTAAATAATGAACAATACTAAGTAATGAAAAATACTTTTTAGCTGTGTGCAGTAGGATCCCAAATAAGGGGAGTTTGGGGACTAAAAAGTCAGCAGAAAAGGTCAATCATCTTTTAACTAGGTCTATATCAAAGCTTACTGGTGGGGCTAAAGAGAGTAATACTGTGTTTGGAGGGATCTTTGCAGGCGATTTTGAAGGAGCAAATGTGGATAGCCAACTCCGTTTGAGTCACATTAAGTTTGATAATGACCATAGGAAATCTAGTGAGAGTTATTCTGCAGGTCAGAAGACCTCAGAGGTCAAAAAGCGAGATTTGTTTAAGAGGGGAGAGAATGGAGGAGTGTAACCACTAAAAGATAGTGTGAGATATGCAATCTCTGAGAGGATTTGCCATATTAAGGAAATTATAGCGAGGAGGGATGATTAAGCATTCCTTTTGAGATGTTCTTCAGAAGATCTTCTATGAAAAGAAATAGTTTCGTTACATTTGTTTCATATTCACTGAATTTAAGAAGTGTTGTTCAGGTTTCCTGTTGGAGTGGCAGAGGAAAAGCTGGAACCAGAGGTTAAGGAAGATCTAGGGACACTTACCAAATGACACTGTAGACTCCCTGTCACCTTCATCACCACAGGGTGAGTTTCCGTGTTGGGCAGGTCCCTTGCTACCTTGAATATGATTGTTTTATCCACCATTCAGCCCCCTGCCGGATCACATGGCTCTGGGAAGTGGTATAATGGAAACCAGGCAATTTGAATCCTAGCTCTGCTACATAGGACCCTGAGTAAATCTTAACCTTCTTTGTGGTCCATTTCTTCAGCTGTAATAAAAGGATTTAATAATAGATCCTATTTCAGAGTGTTGTGAATATTAAACAAGATAATACATGTCAAATATCTGGTATAGATCATGTACTCAATAAATGTTAGCTATTATGCGAATATCCATTTGCAATTAAACTATAAACATATACACAAATGTGCAGGAATACGCCAGCAATGTAGAACCATTTGTTATGGTTTCCATAAAATCTTCTTCCAAATCCATGTACCTCTTCAGAATCCATAATCTATTCCGTTTCGTTAGGGTTCATTCATTGTGTTGTACAGTTCTGTGATTTTCCTGGTAATATATATATCACCTAAAATTAATCATTTTTACCACTTTCAAGTACACAATTCGGTGCTGTTAAATGCATTCACACTGTTGTGCTATCATCACCACCATCCATTACCAAAACTTTCCTGACACCTAAAATAGAAGCTCTATACTAATTAAGCATTAACTACCCAGCCTCCACCCATACCCCTGACCCTGGTAACCTGTATTCTAATTTCTGACTCTATAAATTTGCATATTCTAATTATTTCATATCAGTGAGATCATACAATATTGGACCTTTTGTGTCTGGCTTATCTCACTCAACGTGATGTCTTCAAGGTTTATCCATATTGTAGCATGTATCAGAACTTCATTCCTTTTCACAGCTAAATAATACTCCATTATATGTATATATCACATTTCGTTTATTGAAATTTTATATTTTCAAGCACATATACTCTGCTCTAATTGTTCCTTTACAATGTTTTTCAAAATTATTACTGTAACTTTTTAAACTAGATTAATTTTCACTAACTTCAATTCATTACAATTAAATTTTTTTTGCAGAAGTTGGGGTGGAGTGCATGGGCTGGGAATCGAACCTGGGTCTCCCGCATGGCAGGCGGGAATTCTACCACTGAAGCACCATTGTACCCTACTACAATTAAATTTAAAAGACAAATTTGAAATCAGATGAAGTAGATTATCAGCTTTGGCTAAACAACTTGGATAAGTTTTTCAACCTCTATGAATCTGAATTTTCAGCTTTTAAAAATAGAAATGATAGCAACAAATGTATCCACATCATCAGCATTGTTGGCTTATTGTGAAAAATAATTCAGGTTACCTATGTAAAATTCCAAAGAGCTGCAGCAATTTTCAAATTATTATTGTTATAAACCATACTTAGGTGATTTTATGCTTATCACCGATTAAAGGATGAACTTTGAGAACTGATACTATTGCATCTAGTAGAAAGCATTCACATCGTTAGCACTTAAGAGATATTTTCTACATGTTTGAACAGAGGAGACATAAAATGGAGACAGATATTGAATAGCTGAACTGTATTCCATGGATTAATCCTTTAGAGTAGGGAGCTTTTAGGGTAAGTGACCATGTGATGGAAAGACAGGCTAGCAAGCGACATTGACTCTTTCCCACATGTTGTATAGTCTTTGGTGGCAATAATGGAATTTAAAGTTTTTAACAGAAAGAATTATGTGATTTCATGGTACAAATATGCACCTCACCCCTGGTTCCCACAGTTGGCTGCCGCTTCAGGAATGGTTTTTCACAATCCTTAATTCAGACATACTTACAGAGGCTTTTAAGCTGTATGATTGGCATATAATCATCAGATCATGGGTTTTCTGAATTAGCACATCATGTTATACAGGGATCTAGAGTATTTAAAGTGTCCAGGTGTTTGGTCTTTCTGAGTGTTAGTGAAATGGAGCTCTAGATTCAAATATTTAGAAGCATGAGCTGAAAACCAAGGAGGCACTATCTGAGCACAAGCTAAGGTCCTGGGAGTAAAAACTTCTCCCTAAATCACCCTTTTATCTCAAAAGCCTCCAACTCTGGTCCAGCTTTTGTTTGCTCTAAAACAACTACATGCCCTTTGGTTCACTTCTAATCTCTCACCACTTCCGGATCTTAGTCTCGTCCTCTTTTACATATACTTTCACTACGGGTAATTAATCAGTTAAATTGCAATTACTGGCACGTGAGAAGGAATGGTCCTTAAAAAGCAAGAAAGGACAACTTGAAGAATAGTAAGTATAAAGACAAACCAGTTTGTTCTTACTTTGAAACCAGCCTCAGAGCCATCAAAAAAAAAACAGTCACGTACACAAAAGTAAGTGCTATGCTATTTAAATGTATACCTAATTAACTCAAAGTACACTACTTATCATGCACAACATTTTCTGAAATCGTTTTCTTTATTTCTCTCTGTATATGCCTTACGTCAACTTGTTCTCTTCCCTTTCTCTAGACTTCCCCAAACTGCCCCAAACCAGCTCTTGTTAGCCTGTTGGCTCTTGTCCTTTTTCTCCCCTTTTACCTCTAAATAAGGTTCATTGTTTTCTCCAATTAATCGTGTTCTCTCTCCCTCCCATGTGAATTAATGTTGTCTTTGTGTCTTCTACACTTCTCTTCTCAATACTACAATAGTCACAGACAAGTAGAAAAGGGAGAGAGGAAGGGGAAAGGTTGTGAACACTCAGATTTAATAGGTTTACCTGTCATAAAAATTAACATTTAAAACTTGAAAATAGTCTGCGTTTTAACACTGTCTGAACTTGATAACATGTAAAGAATGAGCAAAAACATTTGAAACCCTCTAAATATTTCGAACACCTGGCTATGCCCCCCAGGAAATTCCTAGCAATGAGGGGCTACTTTAATATTCCCCAAGTATGGCTGACAATAGTGAAGAATTCCTATCCTCCTCTCCCATGAATTCACTTTCAAAGCTGTTAACACAACACTGGTATTTCAACATTCCTTTGGCTTTATCATTTTTATGTTCATTTTAAATTAAGAAGTCTGAGGCAGATCTTATCAAATACATGATATTGTTAAGAGCACTTCAAGGTCCTTTTAAAAACAAGAATTACTTACATCAACTTACTTTATTGCTTCATTTTCTGACTCTAAAGGACACAAAGTATACTAAAGCAATTTAATATGGCTGGAACCTACAATTTTAACTTACCCTGAGGGGCCATTTTACCTCTTGTTTTACTTTTCCAGACCAAATCAATAGAGGGAAGAATCAAGTCAAGACACATGCCATAAGTGTATTAAAGGTCAATGAGATTTAAACAAATTGGGCTCTACTCATAAATAATTGACTCACAATTTGTACCAAGGAAGCAGGGTAAAATGCTATTCACCCGAAGCATATTTAAAGTTTATTTTACCTATTGCTAGCACCTCAGGGAACTATAACTAAACATACCTTGGGTCTGGAAGTCAGCTAACAGCAAAGAATCTCTCTCAAGAATGTTGAGAGGTAAGAATTCAATAGGAAACATACACAGTCCACCTTGCTCATCATAAAAAAGCTCATAGTAGGCCCTCGGCAGCCACAGACTTAACATTTGAAGGCTTGGCGTATTGCAAGTGATTCTAAAGATCTGTACCATGTTGCAATTTGTGACTTTGCTGAGGTGTGAGTTTAAAGTCCAGGTGCTATGAAGTTGGTGTGTGGAAATGGGGAGAAGCCTTAGAAGGATCCTCAACGACTGGGCAGCATCCATATCTACCTTTAGTTTTCTGATCCTCTACTTCCTCTGCTTGCTATAACTTATAAATGTTACTAAGGCTCTCAAAAAAAAAAAAAACTTTCAAAATTTCTCAGTTATAATTCACTGTAATTGGGCCAACTTTGGGTTATGATAGCATTTGCAGATTTGAAGAGTTTCATGAAGGCTCACAGTAGGGAGGGATCTTTCCCAGCTGGCGGGGTGAGGAAGTGGAGAGAATCCGTTGAGACAGGAAGGAGACTGGACAGGTCGGAGAGATCTGTGCTTGCCTGCTGGCTCGGCCATTTACAAGCTGCATTATTTTGAACATGTGGTTTGACATCCTTAGACTTCCAATTCCTTTGAATGGTTCTAATGAAGATTGGCTGAATTTGTGTGAAGAACCTAGAGCAACATCATCAGTCATGAATTAATTATATTCTTTTTGGAGAAATAGCAAAGGCATTTCATAGTCTATCTGAAGCAAAGAAATTAGACCATCAATTCCTGTCTGTCCAGACTCACCAAACCCATCCAATTGAAATGAGACTCATAACATCCCATCAGTGAAAGCAGGCAGTGCCTGAGAAGTGAATGCACAAAGACAGAAGTGATATTCGTAGCCACCCCCACCTCTTGCTCTTTTACTTCTGGATCCTGGAGGGGATAAATCTGTGGTCTAGACATTATGCCTCTCTGGGTGGAATGGATGTTACTGCTTCTCCAGAGAAGGAAAGTAGATTCATGATTTGCTTCAGGCATTGTGTCAAGGAGCCTTACCTCATTGAATTCCACCTTAAGTCCAAGAGATAGGTATTATTATCTGCATTTTCCAAATGAGAACCCCAGGGCTCCTTCAGGTTAAACAATGGCTTAAAATCAGTTAGCAAATACGTAGAAAGAAGATATTCATACCTACTTATTTGATTTTAAAACCTTCCCTATCATCATTATATTATACTGCTTCCAGTTGGAATTAATCAAATTCATTCCATTCTCCACAGTCTAAACTGGTTTGAGGGTGTGGGTAAATAGCAAAAATATGTTCTCTCTCTTTTCCCTTCAAGCACTGCTGCCACTAGGGCTGGTTGTCTATATTTATATGTTCATGAAAGTGATGGTTGCCCAAGAGATCAGAACTGATATTTATTGGGCATATTGTATACTATTAATGGACCTGGGCACATTAGAATGTGTTCTTGCATTTCACTCATAATAAGAAGTGTGTTTTAACAACCCCAGTTTACCCAAGAGAAACTGAGAGCCCAAGAGGTTAAATACAGTATCTCTTGCATAAAATGATAGATAATAAATGGCTAGTCCAGAACTAAAACCAAGCTCTGTCTAAATCCAAAGTTTCTGCCTTTTTTCTACACCAGTGCTTCTCAAAGTGCGATCTGCGGACCAGGACTGTGAGGCCAATATTATTTTCATAACAATACAGATGTGCTTTTTGTCATTTTCACTTTCATTCTTTCATGAATGCCCAGTGGAATTTTCTAGAAGTCCCATGATGCAGTTCTAGAAGATACTGTTAATGCAGCCAGCTTAAATTAAGCCAGGCATTAAAGAGATTTGGAAAAATATAAAACAAAGCCGCTATTCTCACAAAAACTTTTTAGTTTTGGAAAATGCAGTTTTCAGTTTAAAATATCATTATTTATGTTACCATGTAGTGTTTTATTATTGTTAATTTTAAGTGAATTGATAAACAAATTTATTGTAATTTCTAAAACAGTCAATATAATTAGCTATAACCCATATAAACAAAAGATTCTTGGGATCCTCAATAATTTTTAGTTTAAAAGGGTCCTGAAAAAAAAAAAGGGGGTCCTGACACCAAAAAGTTTTAGAACCGATACTCTAAACCACACAGCCAAGAAAAAGGGCAAGGTCACTGAAGCTCAACTTTGTATGTGTCCTGATGTGACTGGTGGCCAGTCCTCACTGCCATGAATACGCTTTTCCCTATTGCTTTCTGGGTGAGATAGATCTATTCACATTGTATGACTTGAGAATCACCACTTGCTCTAAAACATACCCCAAACCTGTCTGCTATGGAACTGTACTCTCAACTTAGAAAGCAGGAAATTACTGTATAATAGTCATTCTCTTGGCTTAGAAACTAAAAAACATGGATGTTGTCTTCAATAAATTTGCTGTCACAACTAACAGAAGAAGAAATAAAGGGATGGACCTCAGAGCTCTTCTAGTCTTCTCTCAACAGTATAGGACACTTATTCCATGTAGGTAATATCCATCACATAAGTGCCCGAACCTGAAAATTTGAGATATGAAATAATGTAGGTAAGTTTCAAGGAAAATTTGGGGAAACTAGCTATAGTAAAAGACCTAGTCAGGACAATGAAAGTGGGGACAGTATAAATGGAAGCAATGTGGCTGCTGGAGAAGAACTGGGCAGTTCATGCACCCTGGAATATCTGGCCCACATTAGGGAATGGAGCCAAGATACCGGTCAGCTTTACATGCAGCCCTGTTTTACCAAAGCTGGCTCAGTTACCTGTCATTGCCAAATAGACACTCTAACAATTTATTAGAATCTGAAGTTTGCCCTTCCATAAAGGCAACTAAAACAGTGGGGAAAATATCAAAATCAACTTTTTCAGAACTCTGGAAACTAATGAAAAGCACCCTAAAAGCACTTACTCAAGAGAAACAGCTGAATCTTGATATTAACAGTGAACTGCTGGCCTGTTACTTACCCTAATTCCAGCAATCATTTCCCTGTTTTCATCAATCGCCTTGAAAAGAACAGTCTGCATTCCCAATACTGGAAAGAGCAGAACCAGCCTAATTTGCAGAGATCTACCCTAGGATAATCTGTCTGGTGGCTTCCTAAAAGACTGGCTCAAAAGGCTTGTTTTATCTCATCTTTCTAGGAACTCAAACCCACTAGCACTGAAGTTGCTGCCAGGAGTAGGAAGGGGAAATGTTTGTTAAAAACACTTACAGCCCAAAATTTTAGTCTTTATTGGCAGAAGCAATGGATAATTGTTGGACAGTTAGACAAACAATAAATTAAACAAGTAGGTTGGGAGGAAGTGCTGGAGAATGACATGTTTTGAGCATAATGGCTTCAAAACTCTACATATTCCTGGGAATCTAGTAAGTCACACATGTGTCCAGTGCTATGTGTATGCTCAGGAAATACTGGAGAATGCCCTACACTCTCACCTTTAGCTGACCTTCAGTGCAAGCAAGAAATGAAGGCTAAGGCAGAGTTGTAAATTGCCTTGCTGAGTATTGAAGGTAGGTTACAGCAAGCACACAGAGCCCATCTGCAAAAACTGGGAGAGTTTGGTTCCAGGCACTTAAAAAATCTGTGTCCAATTATTAACTGAACATTAACTAACAGAACAGAGCCTTCAGTGGACACATGTAGCAAATTGTAGAGACATTAAAAAATTAGTTCAGAAAAGTCACTAGAAAACAAAACTACTGCTACTACAATCAATCAATAACAAGCTCTGAAAAGGGGAAGAGAATCTGATTTCCAGAGTTGCCAAATCATAATATTCAGAATGGCCAGGTTTCAATGAAATTTTAAAGGCATGCAAAGAAATAAGAAAGCATGGCCAGTATATAGGGGGAAAATGCAACAAACAGAACCATTCCAAGGAAGCCCAGGCATTGGGCTTAGCAGACAAATATATATCAACTGTTTAAAATATATTCAGAGGGCTAAAGGAACTAAAGAACATATCTAAAGGACTAAAGGAAAGCATGAGAATATCTCACAACATAGAGAATATCAAACTATTAAAAACTGTAAAAATATAAGAAACTATATATTTTAAAAAGGGAACCAAATAGAAATTCTGGAGGCAAAAAGTAAAATAATTGAAGAGAAAAATCAACTAGAGGGTCTCAATGGCAGATCTGGATGAGAATAAGAATCAGTGAACTTGAAGAAAGATCAACTGAGGTTATCAGATATGAGGAACAGAAAGATAAAAAATGAAGAAAAATCAATAGAATTATGAGAACTGTGGGCTACTTTAAAGCATACCAACATATACATACTGGAAGTCTCAGAAGGAAAAAATAGACAAAAAGAGTCAGAAAGAATAATTGAAGAAATAATAGCTTCGACTATTACCAAAATAGTTGAAATGTTCCCAGTTTGATTAAAAAACTAAAATAGTTGAAGTAGTTGAAACTTCCCTAATTGAAATGTTCCCAGTTTGGTTAAAAAAAAAAAACTAAAGCATTAATCTATGTATCCAAGATGCTCAACAAACTCCACAAAAGATAAACTCCAATACAAGGTCCAGATGTTTGGTGATGTAGCGCCCAGCAGATGTCACCATGAGATGCTAAGCAAGCCAGAAACTGCAGAAGGCCGATGGAAGCCAAGAGATGAAACTCAGCCCTGGAGAAGACAAGTGAGGAAACTCTACAGGAAACGGAGGTTGAAAGCAAACCCAGGAGCAAGGGACCAGCAGATGCTAGCCACGTGACTTCCCAGCCGACAGAGGTGTTCCAGACAGCATTAGCCTTTCTTGAGTGAAGTAACCTCTTGTTAGTGCCTTAATTTGACATTTTCACAACCTTAGAACTGTTAACTTGCAACTTAATAAATTCCCTTTTTAAAAGCCACTCCATTTCTGGTATATTTTGTTTCAGCAGCTTTAGCAAACCGAAACAGGAAGGTACAAACCCACTTAACAGCTGACAAAACTGAGACATAGAAATGTTAAGTAAATTCATATAGCTAATAAGTAGCAGAGCTAGGAAGAAATCTCAGGTCTGGCTGACTTTGAATATGGGCTCATAACTGTAATATGCAGGAGCTGAATCCTACTGACTTGCAAGTTGATTGCATGTATTTCTTCTCAACTACAAGTTCAATGATTTCATGCCGGTAGCTTGAAATTGGTCTGATGGGAGTATTGCATATCTGTCAAGGAAATCTACAAACACTACAAATCAAGACTTTTTTTTTTTCCAGACAGCCAGTTCACCAGCATGGCACTGATTCTCAATGACTATATTACTCAGACTCCTAGGCCCCAAGCTTGAATACAGAGGCTCATTTTAAAATATCAAATTAATGAATTTAGATATGGTATCTGTGGAGAAAAAATCCATTTTAATTTTCGGCTGTGTTGTGTCCTCTTTATACCTACTAGTATTCTGATATGAATAGCTTTCCTAATTTCAATTTCTGTAATACGTTATTTCCAAAATTCTTACATCAGAGGAGAAAATTTTAGAAGAGAAAAGATGGTGATTATGAGGACACTTATAATCAAACTTGAATATCAGAAACTACTAATAGTCAACATTGCTACCTGTGTTTTGTCATACTGTGGAGTAAGATATCAGATAGAAACCTAGAAAATGATCTACAAATTTTGAACTTTAAAATATAGTTAGACATTTTTCATGTGGGGCATTTTTCTTTTACAAAGTAGAATATCAAGAAAAATGTACAATAGTTACTTCTTCATAAGCAATGGCAGTGGATCCAAAATAATATTATTTAGGACATGTATCATGATTTATGAGATAGTGAATTCCTATAAAAAATAAGTCACATTAGAGATATGGAAAATAAGAACATAAAGTGATATCCTTTTATTAAACATGAGCAAACTAATTGCTGTTTAAATTTTCCAAACCTAGTGTCTTCTTGAGTTGAAAGTTTCCACCTGGAGGAAATGTTTGTGACCAACTTGTAAATCTCTCCTTTGGAAAATTAATTCATGCACATTAAATCAGTAGGAGTTTGTCATCATAGGGAAAAAAGATCAGATTTGTGACTGAGTCTGAGGTTGTGACTCAAAGGTTTGGGTTGCTGTGTATGTTCTAAAATGAAGGCTGAGAAATATTTCCCTAAGCATGTGTGTAGTGAGTTTGCTGCATGGTGTGTCACGGATACACAGGCTTGGATATAACAGAAACTTCCAGCAAATGACTAGTCTATTACTTACGCAGCATAAAGGGTCCAAAAGAGCAGGGAGAATGATCCCAATATGGCTGATCTCCTGGGGAGGCCAAACTGCTTGGGTCAGGGTCGGTGGTTGGCAGCTCTGTATGTACCATTTGAGTCAGAGGGGAGAGACACCTGTAATATCTGAGGGTGGGGTATTTATACAACTCAGGGAGAAGGGGCCTTGCCACTGAGAGTTCCCACCCTGAGAAGCATCTGAGACTACTTGCTCCCAATTTTCAGGTTTAAGGTCTGGTCAGGCTTTTAAAATTAGATCTAGCATTGCCCCTAGATTGTGGAATGGAAACAAGCTAAACACCATCACACAACAGAAGAGGAGGTGGAGGATAGGTGAGGGCTGGGCCATGGCTGCTGAGCCTGTGTCCCTGACTTCCCCAGTGACATCCAAGTCCTAAATCATGTCCAGGTGTTAAATATGCTAACTTTCCTCAAAAAGATAAAGTAAGCAATTCTGAGACAAACAGTCATTATTCTGTAGTGGATTCCACTAAAGATGTCATTGGGTTTGCTTCTAAGCCTAATTATATACCTCTACTAGTATTTTTGCCTAGGGAGATAAAAAGCTGTGTGTATATGTGCCAGTTTGAAGCTATTATGTACCCCAGAAAAGCCATGCCTTTTAATTCTCCTTCAATGTTGCTAGGTTTCGGAATCTTTTTGATTGGGTCATGTAGATATGACTCATCCAATTGTGGGCTGTAACTTTTGATTAGATGGCTTCCATGGAGCTGTCTCCACCCATTCAAGGAAGGGTTGCTTCCTGGAGCCCTTTAAAGGGAACCATTTTGGAAAAAACTTTAGAGCCACTGGAGCCCTAACAGCCAGATACCTCTGGAGGTGAAGAAAGAAGAATGCCCCTGGGGAAGCCACTGTAGAAAGCTAGCAGATATTGTCATGTGTCTTTCCTGCTGAAAGAAACCCCAAACATCATCACTTTCTTAAAACAAGTTATCATTTCCTGGATGCCTTAATTTGGACATTTTTATAGCTTTGCCTTAATTTGGACATTTTCATGGACTTAGAACTGTAAATTTGCAACTTAATAAATTCCCCTTTTTAAAAGACATTCCATTTCTGGTATATTGCATTCTGGCAGCTTGCGAACTAGAGCAGTGTTCGTCAGGGTTCTCTAGAGAAACAAAACCACAGGAGATACCTGTAAGTATGAGATTTAGAAAAGTGTCTCACACAACCATTGGGCTGCAAGAGTCCAAAATCTGTAGGGCAGGCTGTGAGCTGGCAGCTCCAATGAATGTCCTCAATGAACTTCCCAGGAGAGGCTGGCTGGCTGAAGCAGAAAGAGCGGTTCTCTCTTCTGAATTCTCCTTTAAAGCCTTCAGGTGAGTATATTAAGTGTCACCATTGTGGAAGACTCTCTCCTTAGCTGACCGCAGAAGTCATCAGCCATGGATGCAACCAACATGCCCATGATTTAAGTCCGCAAAATGTCCTCACAGCAAAAGATAGGCCAGTGCTTGCCTGACCAGACACTGGGCACTATCACTTGAACCAGATCATCACACTGTGTGAATAAAAAGGCAACGTTTTGTGGTTAAGTATGTAGACTTTGGAGCCAGCTACCTGGTTCAAATCCTAGTTAACTGACTCTTAGATGTTGTGCAAATTAATCCTCTGTCAGTTCTGTTATTAAAATTTCCAGTGACAACATACATAAAGTCTTTAGTGCAGTACCTAACACAAACATTTTATGTTACCTATGTAATTATTCATTGGGCACATTGAGTCATAGAATAATTTAATGATGTTTGTAAGCCAACTAGAATTTACTTTAAAGAAATCATGAGTTAATGAGCTTACTAAATTCAACATTTAACCATACTTTCATACTCTTTTAATCCTCATGACAAACTATGAGATAGATTCTGTTATTATTTCATTTTATAAGTAAGGATAGAAACTGAGGCCCAGGGAGGTTAAGTAACTTACCCAAGAGCATATAGCTAGTTAATGGTAGGACCAGGATTTGAACAGATCCACACTTAGACCTGATTCCAGCACCTCTGCTCTTTGCCTCTCCTTACATTGCCTTTCTTTGACACTGCTAAATAGCCTCAAAAGAATTAATTTCTTCTCCTACCAAAGAGAGAGAGAGAGAGAGAGAGAGAGAGAGAGAGAGGTAAAATGGAATAATCACTTACAACCTCTTGGAAGCAGCTAGGAAATAAATTGTACTTATGTTATAAATACATATTCAGACCACTCCAGGAATTAGTCCCTCCATCAAAAAAAACATTAAATAGGCAGGAACTTTCCAAATCAACTATTTTGAAACTCTGGAGTCCATGAAAAAGCAGGAGGAAGAGGCTGGTAAATTATGGTGCATACCAGAAAAATTACAGCCTCCATGAAGCAGTTACAATTGCCCAGTCCATGCTTGTAGCAGACAGCAGTTAGGTTTGGCCCCTGGGGTAACTTGCTGGTGCCAGAAAGGAACATAAAAATCACTCCCCCAAAATCTGGTGTTGGTACGAGTTGATCGCTGATCATGGCTTTTGATGAGCTACTTTGGAACAGTGGGGGCCTGGCTTGTATGGTGAGTTTAGTCGAACACCATAAGTACATCATGTTTCTGCCCTGATCTAGACAAAGGCACTGGAGGAGACTTCAAGGTAATAAACTTCCTCGGTGCTGTGGAGGACAGATGAAGGTCTGTATTTGCTGGGCAGGTCAAGAAAGAGAAGCTTTGAGGAGCCTTGGAAGAAGATCCTCATGCCTTTCTTGGCCTCTCCCTCAGCTTCTCTCCAGGGAAATTTGGATCTGGCTGGCGCTCCCTTTGTGGGTCCCTGGCCTTGCCTTGACTGGTAAAGATTGACTTGGGGAAAAAACTTAGGAGAGTCCTCTCTGGCTTGTGCCCCCTCTCAGAAATGCCCTCCAAGCAAAATTAGGTTGAGACAATGAAAGCAGCAAAACAATTGAGGTGGATGTCTTGGGGCACCTCCTGCTTTAAATCGGACAGTGGAACACCTGGGAGGATGAGACATTCTGTCTCCTGAAAAGTAGAGGAGGCAAACTCCTGTAAACAGGGAATCTCGTAAGGCCACTGGAAAGCACAAGTTCAGGGTAAGACGAAGACCCAGAAATGACTCTGCCCTTTGCAGACACCCTGGCAGGTCTTCCTGACAGGAGGGCTGATGCTCAAGAAAATCCCTATCATATCACTAGCCGGTTACAGACTCAAGAACAGACATTTCACAGAATAAACTCCAGAGTTAACATTTTAAAATGGCAAACATTTAAAAATACCTGTTATTCAACCAATGAATAACTAGTAAATGAATTGAATCAGTAATGAAAAACCTCCCCAAAGATCAGATTTTGAGTAGAGATATGAAGGAAGCTGATCTGGATGGTCTAAGGTAGATCAGAATAAAAGGTATTCTTTTAATATTCCATATTTTAAAACTTCAAGTTCTGTGTGAGACCAAAGGGAGAGATGCTCATTTGGTGCGAAATTTATATTTTGGGTAGTGCATTACCTAATTTGACTTGTGTGGTCAGTTTAGTCAAGCACCATAAATGCACGGAATCTTTTTTTTTTGAAAGACAGAGAAGGAAGGAAGGACGGAAGGAAGGAAGGGAGGAAGAAAGGGAAACATTCTTAAACATTTTCTTGTTTTTATTATATTTCGTTTGTTTGTTTGTTTTTTACATGGGCTGGGGCCGGGAACCGAACCGGGGCCCCCCGGCACGGCAGGCAAGCACTCCCGCCCGCTGAGCCACCGCGGCCCGCCCAATGCACGGAATCTTGAATAAGGCATGAGATTTTGTTGGTTTGTCCAAGTTAGTTGATGCCCCGATATATCCCAGAATAATTTGAGCAGTGAATAAAGAAGTATTTGCAAAGTCCCCTTGGAAGAATGGAAAGAAAAGGGGGAAATACTCAACTTCCCTATTTGGAGAATTTCTGATATTTCACCCAAACTAAAAAGGCTCAGAAAGACTTACTTATCTTAATCAAAATTAAAAGCTCATATGTCAGAAAGAAAACAAGATGAAATTCTCATGTCAGCTCATTATTCATTTTTGTCTTTGTAAGCAAGACATGGGAAGTCAAATTAATAGCCAAAGTTTGTTTGCAGCAGGCAAATCAAAAATTTTCCCCGCGGAAGCAATTTTAACTACTGTCTCTTCCCTCAAGCTTTTCTTTTCCCTTATGTCTTCCTATTTCAGCCAGGCTGAATCTCTATCACACAGAGAGAATAAAACCATTTGATACGTCAATCTTCACTCAAGTTTAAACCTGACTAAAATGATATTAAGTTTTCAACTTTTCAAAAAAATATTAAACACTGCATGCTAAGCAGTAAGGATACAGAGAAGAATAAGATAAAGTAATCTATCCTCAAAGATATAGATGAAAGCAAAAATGCTAACAGATAACTGAGAAATAATGATGGTGAGTCCTATGCTCATAATGTGTACAGGCTGTTATGGGTGACATAGAATACTCACATAATTTTTATATCCTTCATTGACATTTCAGGGAAAGAAATACCTTTATTAAAGGAAATACCTTTAATAAAAAGTATAGCCTTTCATTCTTCTTCCTCCATAATCTTGTCCATCCATTTCCCCCTGTCTCTTGTATCTTCACTCTCACTTTCTCCATTGAATCTTTCTCTGTAGCCTTTAGACAAGTATATATTTTCCCTCATATCAAAAAACTCTCTTCTATACTCCTCCATCACAGTGCTACCCTATGTTTTACCCCCCATCTACTACCAAAATCTTGAATAGTCTCACTTGCATTTACTCTTTTTCAATTCCTATTCCCACATCAGCAAACTGCAGTCATGCCTCTAAGCCCATCAATACATGAAACCACTTTTGATGAAAGTCATCGATGGCATTCTAAATGCCAAAGCCAAGATTCCTGGAGAGAAAGCCAGCAGACATTGCCATGTGCCCTTCCTATTGAGAGAGAAACCCTAAACTTCATTGGCCTTACTTGAGTGAAGGTAACTTCTTGTTGGATGCCTTAATTTGGACACTTTCACTTCCTTAGAACTGTAAACTTGTAACTTATTAAATTCCCTTTATAAAATCCATTCCTTTTCTGGTATACTGCATTCCAGCAGCTTTCAAACTAATATCACTGTGTTCTAGTGTCAGCTTGGCCAGGTGATGGTACCCAGTAGTCTGATCAGGCAAGCACTGGTTTGACCATTATTGCAAGAACAGTTTGTGGCTGGTTGGTAAACCAGAAGACTGGTTTATTAAATCATCAGTTAGTTGATTGTATCTGTGGCTGATTACATCCACTATCAACGAAGGATATGTCGTCTGCAACAAGAGAATCCAATCAGCTGGATTTAATCCAATCAGTTGAAGACTTAAGAGAGAGGAAGGAATTTTCACTTCTTCATCAACCAGTCAGTTTGCCCTATGGAGTTTGACAAAAAACTTCATCAGAGTTCCCAGCCTTGCAGCCTGCCCTATAGATTTTGAACTCTTGCATTTCCGCAATTGTGTGAGACACTTCTAGAAATTTCATTTTATAGGTTATCTCCTGTTGGTTCTGTTTCTCTAGAAAACCCTGACTATTGCACGAACTATTTTTGCTCAACCCACTTGTGCTGGATATTCTTTGTTTTCCTCTTCAGGTCTCCCCTACATCAGGCAGACTTGCTTTGTCTCCTTATACAAATAGGAACACTATGGACTTCCTCATCTGGCTTCCTTCCTTCTGACTTTCATTGAGGTTTGACAATGAAGAGACAGCAGGAGATCTGAGGATAGGAAGAAAAAGGTTGGCATATTTACTTCCTCATCCACCCCACTGTCTCTGTTGGGGCATTTATTTTTTTTAGCCTTGCTACAAAAGCTATAGGTCTTTTCTAGGGTCCCCTCTCCCATGGCTATAGCTCTTTCTGGAGTTTGATAACAGCCTCCCACCTCAGGATCCATCAGGCCCAGGGGTGGGATTGTCTTCCTGTTGTGGATAGTCTGTTGGTGCGTCACCACCCCCTATAGTTTACCTTCGCTTCCCCTCACTTTGTAAATGATCCTTTCATAAAATTCTTTTTAACTAAAACAAAAAAAAAGTACTCTGTGTGGTGCTTAGTGTGTAGTAGGTAATTAATAAATGAGAGTTGTCAACTGGTACTTGAAAGTAAGGTTTATCTGGAAATACAGGGGAAAAAAAGACATGAAAATTAGTAACATCTTGAAATGAATTAAGTTTGTAGTTTTAGAAAATCCATGTTGGTTTCAGTGTGGAGGACTAGAGTAGAGACAGATGATACAGGAGACTGTTTTGACTTGAAAATGCCATCAGAACGCAATATGTCAGAAATGGATTGGCTTTTACTAAGAGGATTTATTAGGTTACAAGTTTATAGTCCTATAGCCTTGAAAATACCTAAATTAAGGCATCAAAGAGAGGATACCTTCACTCAGGAAAGGCCAATCACGTCTGGGGTTTCTCTGTCACATGGGAAGGCACATGGCAATGTCTGCTGCCTCTTATCTCCTGGGTTGGCTTCCAAAATGGCTCTTTCAGCTCCTGTGGGTCCTTCTGGTACATTTTTTCCTCTCTAAACATCTGTGGGTCCTCTCTTAGCTTCTCTGAGGCAAACTCTGTATTTCCTCTTTCAGCTTAGCATCTCCCAGGGAATTGTCTGTCTCCAAGCATCAGTGTTTTCACTGATTGGTTTCATCTCTCTGCTCTCTATATTGACTCTGAGCTCTCTCTATGGTTTCTGCCTCTTATTCTCTTCATAGAGGAGTCTGGTAAAAAGATTAAGACTCACCTTGATGTGGGTGGGTCACATCTGTACAGAAACAACCTAATCAAAAGGTCCCCCCACAATAAGTCTGCACCCATAAGATTGGATTAGAAGACCATGGCTTTTCTGGGTTACAAAATAGTTTCAAACCAGCTCAGGGAAGAATAAAATAAAGAAGAGAAGGACCTCGACAGTGACAATAGCAGATGGATAAGATACGGTATCTGGCTGTGGAGGAAAGAAAGGGTGGAAGTGCCGTTTTCCAAGAAAGAAATCAGACTGGAAGAAGCATGAAAATGAACTCAAATTTGCACAAGTTTCATTTCAGATGGCTGCAGAATAGAGATGGACATGTGTAATACCCAAGTAGATACCTGTTTCTGGACCCCCAAATTCAGACAAGATGTTACTGCATGTTGGTTTAAAAGCATGGCTAAAATAAGAGTTACTCTCCAAGAGAGAATCAAAGTTAGAATAGTCATTTTGGAAATGAAGAAATCCAAGAAAATACTGGTGAATGTAAGCCTGGAGAATTACAGGAGTAGTAAAATCAAATTAAGCTCTTCTGAGTGTAAATTTAAGACTCATAGGGAAAGCAAATAACAATTTTTGTTATAACCAAGGAAGTTTGCATTTACTTGCTTTGCTGACAATCAGAAAGGAGGACAGTCTGCATGGTACCTATGAGAGGGGAGTCCAGGGGGAAAGTCCTGTTTCTATTACTGTCTACTATGTATGCGGATGTGCATCCCTGTGCTAACAATCAGTTTCCATTAAATATAAAATCATCCAACTAATTCTTCCTGCTGAATCCTTTTGACTTCAAAGCCTAATCTCATAAACATGAGGTTAGACTGCCTTCCTGAGAGATAACTTCTAACATATTGCTGGATGAGGGCTTGGCAAACACCAAAACCCAGAAGGTGACTAGGAGATAGGGGCCTATGCTATTGGAGGTAGGGGCCTATGTCAATCCGGATCTTTCAAGAAGCAGATGCCAAGGCAGGATTTGACATACCAGAGATTTGGTGGTGGTGGTGGGGGGGGAATACTTGTGAAGGAAATAGGAAAGAGACTAGGAGGGGCTAGGAGAACTGTCTGTCCTCTGTGAAGGAAGAGGGGAAGAGAAGAAAAGATGGAAGGAAGAAAGGAAAGAAGAAAGGAGGAATGAAAGAAGGTTGTTCTCAGACTGCAATGCAATTTTAAGAAATATAAGAATGTTTGAAGGGATTGCTTAAAAAACAGTGGAATTTCCTGTTTCTGTCAGGTAGTTGAGATTTTTACCATGCTTATTAATCTGGGAGAGTAAATTACAATATCATAGTGAGTTGCATAATTGCATTTTAACAATACATTTCTTTTATCTAAAAAAGGAAGTCATTATGCTCTTAGATGACTGCAAAAGCATTTAAGGTCCTTGTTGGGGGGAGGCAGAGGGAGAAATTTTGAAAGTTATGTTTCAGTAATGTAGTGGTTCTCAATTAGGTAATACAGACCCATATTTGAGGTCCTGAGAAAAAGCATGCCTACAAAATATCTATAAATCATATGTGATTGGTAGGATCTTTGTCATGGTCAGGTTCATGTGTCAACTTGGCCAAGTGGTGGGACCTGTTTGTCTGGTTGGGCAAGTGCTTGCCTGTCTGTTGCGATGACATTTCATAGAATTAAATCATGATCTCTTTAGCTGCATCCACAGCTGATTCCATTTGTAACTAGCCAAGGGGAGTGTCTTCTGCAATCAGTGATGTTTAACCTAATCACTGGAAGGCTTTTAAGGAGGATTCAGAAGAGACAGGCTCTCTTCCTGCTTTGGCCGGCGAGCCTCTCCTGTGGAGTTCATCCAGACCCTCCATCAGAATGTCAGCTTCACAGCCTGCTCTGCGGATTTTGGACTCTGCATTCCCGCAGTTATATGAGACACTTCTATGAATTTTATATTTGCGAGTGTTTCCTGTTGATTTTGTTTCTCTAGAGAATCCTCACTAATACGATCTTGCTACATGATTTAAAGATAGTGCATCTTGATTTATTTAAAAAAAAAATGAAACTAATAATTTTTCCTTTTATTTGGAATAATTTCAAACTTACCAAAAAGTTACAAAGTAAAAATAGAACAAACTAAAAAGAGTATAAAAAATGCCCATATAGCAAGTCCACGTCTGTATATGTACCTCAACTCAAAGTATTGAAAGCAGAGACTCAAACAAATATTTGCATGCTGATGATCATAGTGCCATTATTCACAATTGCCAAAAGGTGGAAATGACCCTAGTGTCCATCAAAGGAAGAACGGATAAACAAAATGTGGTATATACATATGTAGTAATATTATTTAGTCTTAAAAAGGAATGAAGTTCTGATACATGTGACAACATAAATGAACCTTGACGGCATCATGTTGTTGAGTGAAATAAGCCGGACATAAAAGGACAAATATTGTGTGATCTTATTTATATGAAATAATTCGAATACTCAAAAAATTCGGAGGGTCAGAAATTACAAAACAGTTGCATGGGCAGGGATGGGGGTGGGGAATAGGTAGTGAATGCCTAATTGGTACAGAGCTTCTGTTTGTGTTAATGGAAAAGTCTGGGTAATGGATGGTAGTAATGGTAGCACAACGTTGTGAATGTGTTTAACCTCACAATTCTTTACTTGGAGGTAGGAAATTTTAGTTTTATATAATGTACCAGGATACAAAATTTAAAAAACAAACAAACATAGAACTCTAACACAGAGAGTGAACCCGGGGTAAATATGGACTATAGTTAATTATATAACTACAATAATTGTTTCATCAATTGTAGCAAAGGTCTCACCCTAATGCAAAGTGTTAATAATGGGAAAAAATGTGTGTATATGTGTATGGGGTATACGTGGGAACTTCGTATTTTTTTGCATGATTTTCTGTAAATCTACAACTGCTCTAATAAAAAAACTTATATACCCTTTATTAGATTCACCTATTATTGACATTTTACTCAATTCAGTTTATCATTTACTCTTTTAATATCCTTGATTTTTTTTCTAAACCATTTTAAGGTAACTTACAAACATTATGGCTTTTTAACCCTAAATACTTCACGGGTATGTTTCTTAAGAATGGGGTAATAATTATATAATCACTGTATGGTTACTGTGGTGATTTGAAGCTGTGTATGTACCCTAGAAAAATATGTTATTAGATGCAGTCCATTCCTATGGGTGTAAACCCATTGTAAGTAGAACCTTTTGTTGATGTTACTTCAGTTAAGACGTGTCCCACCTCAATCAGGATGGGTCTTAATTCCATTACTGGAGTTTTATCAGAGAATGAAATTCAGAGAGGGGAAAAAGCCACAGGAAGCAAGAAGCTGAATAGGAAACCAGAAGAGAAGGAAGAATCCAAGAGACACCACCATGTGCCTTGCCATGTGACAGAGGAACCAAGGATCACTGGCAGCCAGCCCCAGAATGCCAGTCTTTGGGGAGAAAGCATCACCTTGATTTGGATTAGCAACTCTGTTTCAAAGAGTTGATTAGCAACTCTGTCTCAAAGCTTATGGTGTTATGGCGGTGTCTGTCACTCTCCTCTAGGTTTCATTAATTTCAGCTTTTTGCTTCTGTGGTGCTCTCTTTTGGGAGCAATTTTCAATGTAGACAATCATGTCATCTACAAATAGAGAGAGTTTTGATCTCTATGCCATTTTTTTTAACTCTTTATTGTATAGTATAACATATATTCAAAGCAAAGAAATAAAAAAGCAATCATTTCAAACCACTCTTCAAAAAATGGTTAAAGACAGATCCCAGAGTTTGTCATGGGCTACCATACAATCTTCTAGCTGCTCAAGAATATAGGAGGCAAGAGGGCTTAAAGACTTTTCTATCATCACAATCGTCATTTTTTCCCCTTATTTTTTGATGAACAATGACATATATACAAAAAAGCTATAAATTTCCAAGCACAGCACCACAATTAGTTGTAGAACATATTTCAGACTTTGATATGGGTTACAATGTCACAATTTTAGTATTTTACTTATAGCTGCTCTAAAATACCAGAGAGTAAAAGATGTATCAATTTAATGGTTCAGTGTTCATATTCATTTGTTAAGTACTATCATCTATGTATAATTCCACCATCAACTTTGATCTTTCCATACCTCTCTTTGGGGTTGTTTGGGCTATGGCAATTCTAAATTTTTTATTTTGGAAGGTTCTGTCACTAATATGGGGTAGGAAGATAGAATTATCTGATGTTCTGGAGAGACTGGGCTAGGTTTCAGGCCCTATCTGGACCAGACACCCATCTGGAGGTTGTAGGTTTCTGGAAAGTTACTCTAGTGCCTGGAACCCTTGTAGAATCTTATAAATTGCCCTAGGCATTCTTTAGGATTGGCTGGAATGGTCCTGGTTGGGGGTTGACAGGTTATGATAGGTAGCAAGGTCTACCTGAAGCTTGCATAAGAGCAACCTCCAGACTTTTGACTCTATTTGAACTCTCTCTGCCACTGATACTTTATTAATTACACTTCTTTTCCCCCTTTTGGTCAAGATGCAATTGTTTATCCCATGGTGCCAGGTTTGGATTCATCCCTGGGAGTCCTCTCTCACATCACCAGGGAGACTTTCACTCCTGGATGTCATGTCCCATGTAGTGGGGAGGACAATGATTTCACTTGCAGAGTTGGCCTTGGAGAGAGTGAGGCCACATCTGAGCAACCTCTGTTGTTGCTCAGAGGTCCTCCAGAAGTAACTCTTAGGCATGCCTATAGGTAGTCTAAGCTTCTCCACTGCCTACATAAGCTTCACAAGAGTAAGCCTCATGATCAAGGCCATGGCCTATTGATTTCAGTATCCCTAAAGCTTGACACAGTATCAGGGAATTCCATGGTCGTCTTATAGTTCCATATTCTTTCTCCCTTCCCTCAGGGTACTTTGCCAATACTTTTTAATTATCTGCTTACTATACTCTAGGATATTTCCAGGCATTACAATTATCTATACAGTATCAAAGGCCCTCTTTCTTATTATGTGCTCCCTGTGTTTCAATTGTTCATATGCGCTATATAGATAGGTTGAATTAGATTATATACTACAAAAAATTTCAGTTCCAGATCAAATAAAGCTTTCTTCCATTGGTCTCAAACAGTATGTGTGGTTCTAAAATATAGACACTGTCTTCCTTACTCCTATGTTCTTAATTACTTTAACCCCAACCTGGTCTGCTTCATTCTTATTTCTAAATGTCAGGTTATATATATAAAACACCCTCTCAAAATCCAGAAATAATAATCACCACTCCAGACTTAATGTGTCTGCTCTAAAAGCTTACAATCTGGGCCCCTGTACTCTTATAAGCATTTTCTAAAGGTGACCATACAATTGTTGTTTTTTTGTTCCTGGTTTATTTTGTCTCACCAAAAGTCCCACATGTTCATTCACATCATTGCATGCCTCACAACTTTGTTTCTTTTTGAAAAAGTACAACCTTCGTTCATAAGTATACACCATTGTTCGCCAATCTATTTCTACATCAGTGATCCTTCAGCCACCTGCATTCATTAGGCATCATGTGGACGGCCCAAAGTCCACAGTCCATCAGCATTCTCAATTTTAGATAATTTTGTTGTTCCCAAGAGACAGAAAACTAATAAACACACCTTTACTAAATAGGAAATCTAAAACCTCCTTTTAACTCTTGTCCTTCACTCCATTATTTACCTCTGCTGTTGCTGTGGTAGTGCTGATAGTTTCCTTTTGAACATAGCTTATACCGTACCATGGACTTAAACACTCTTTATACAAGAATTATATCTTTGAAGTAATTCTTATGAGAACTCGTTCATATTTCTAGTGTGAATCCATGGGACATGAAGGTCTATACAACCCCTTTCAATCTTGTTCATCTTCAATATGGTAATATTATTTCTAAACCCACTAGAGAATCACCTTCACTCCTATCTATTCCCTTACATTGGAGTTCAACCTCATTAGCTAATGTTTCACCCATCTCTAGCTTCTATGTATCTCTAAGTTCCCTATATTCTCTATTATAAGCCTCTGATTATACCTTTAAGCTGGTCATAAAAGTGGAATCATACAGTATCTGTCCTTTTGTGTCTGGCTAATTTCACTCAACATTATGTCTTCAAGCCTCATCCATCTTGTCATATGCTTCAGGATGTCATTTTGTCTTACTGCTGCATAATATTCCATAATACGTATATACCACATTTTGTTGATCCGCTAGTCTGTTGATGGGCATTTGGTTTGTTTCCATCTTTTGGCATTTGTGAATAATGCTGCTATGGACATTGGTGTGCAAATGTCTGCTTGTGTTGTTGCTTTCAGCTCTTCTGGGTACATACCAAGTAGTGTTATTGCTGGGTCATAGGGCAAACTTGATATTTAGTTTCCTAAGGAACTGCCAAACAATCTTCCATAGTGACTGCAACATTACACACTCCCACCAGCAGTGCATAAGTGTTCCAGTTTCTCCACTCCTCTCCAACATTTATAGTTTCTTGTTTGTTTAATAGCAGCCATTCTTATAGGTTTGAGGTGGTATTTCATTGCAGTCTTGATCTGCATTTCCCTTATAGCCAGTGGAAATGAACATCTCTTCATGTGCTTTTGAGCCATCTGTATGTGCTATTCAGAAAAAATGTAAACACAAAGTAGGTTGTTGGAATTTTGATTGGTACTGTGTTGAATCTGTAGATCAACTTGGGGAGAACTGACATCTTAACTATATTTAGCCTTCTTATCCATGAGCAGGGAAAGTCTTTCCATTTATTTCGATCTCCTTTGATTTATTTTAGCAATGTTATGCAGTTTTCTGTGTACAAATCCTCTGTGTCTCTAGTTAAGTTCATTCTTAAGTATTTGATTCTTTTAGTTGCTATTTTGAATGGAATTTTTTCCTTAACTTACTCCTCAGCTAGGTCATTGCTTGTATATAGAAATGTTAGTGATTTTTGCACATTAATTTTATATCCTGCCACCTTGCTGAATTTGTTTATTAGCTCAAGTAACTTTGCTGTAGATTTCTCAGGATCTTCCAAGTATAGTATCATATCATCTGCAAATAATGAGGGTTTACTTCTTCCTTCCCAATTTGTATGCTTTTCATTATTTTATTTTTTTTTTTGCCTTGCCAGGTGTCTCTAGCTAGAACTTCTAGCACAATGTAGAATAATAGCGGTGACAGTGGGCATCCTTCTCTTATACCTGACCTTAGGGGGAAAGCTTTCAGTCTTTCTTCATTGAGTATGATGCTGGCTATTGGTTTTTCATATATTCCCTTTATCATATTGAGGTAGTTACTTTTGATTCCTATCTTTTGGAGTGTTTTTATCAGAAAAGGATGCTGAATCTTGTTGAAGGTTTTTTCAGCATCAATGGAGATGATCATGTGATTTTTCCCTTTCGATTTGTTATTGTGCTGTATTACATTAATTGATTTTCTTGTGTTGAACCATCCTTGCATTCCTGGCATAAGCCCCACTTGGTCATGGTGCTAGTTTGAAATAATATATGTATCCTAGAAAAGCCATGTTTTAATCCTAATCCCATTTTGTAAAGGCAGCCATTTCTTCTAAACCCTATTCAGCATTGTATGTTTTAAACCGTAATTAGATCATCTCCCTGGAGATGTGATTTCTTCGAGAGTGGTTGTTAAGCTGGATTAGGTAGAGGTGTGTCTCCACCTATTTGGGTTGCTCTTGATTAGTTTCTGAAGTCTAATAAAAGAGGAAACATTTTGGAGAAAGAGCGATTCAGAAAAAACAGAGAAGAATGACATAGCCACAAGAAGCAGAGTCCACCAGCCAGTGACCTTTGGAAATGAAGAAGGAAAACACCTCCCAGGGAGCTTCATGGAGGGAAGCCAGGAGAGAAAGCTAGCAGATGATGCTGTGTTCACCACTTACCTTTTCAGATGAGAGAGAAGCCCTGACCCTGTTTGCCATATACCTTCTTACTTGAGAGAGAAACCTTGAACTTCATTGGCCTCCTTGAACCAAGGTATCTTTCCCTGGATGCTTTGCTTGGACATTTCAATAGACTGGTTTTAATTGGGACATTTTCTCAGCCTTAGAAATGCAAATTAACAACTTATTAAATTCCCTTTTTAAAAGCTATTCCATTTCTGGTATATTGCATTCTGGCAGCTAGCAAACTAGAATAGTCATGGTGTATAATTCTTTTAATGTGCTGTTCGATTAGAGTTCTCATTATTTTATTGAGAATTTTTGCATCTTTGTCCATTAGAGAGATTGGCCTCTAGTTTTCCTTTCTTATAGCATTTTTACCTGATTTTGGTACTAAAATGACATTAGCTTCCTAAAATGAGTTAGGTAGAGTTCCTTTTTCTCAATTTTGTGGAAAAGTGTGAGCAGGATTGGTGTTAGTTCTTTCTGGAATGTTTGACAAAATTTCCCTGTGAAGCCATCTGGCCCTGGGCTTTTCTTTGTAGGAAGATTTTTGATGACTGATTGAATCTCTTTACTTGTGATTGGTTTGCTGAGTTCTTCTATTTCTTCCCGAGTCAGCGCAATTCATTTATCTCTGCTTTAATCTTTATTTCTTTTCTCCTATTTGTTTTGGGGTTAGTTTTCTGTTTTTTCTCAGGTTCCTCCAGGTTTGCTGTTAAGTCCTCGATTTTTGCTGTTTCTTGTCTTTTAATATAGGCATTTAAGGCAATAAATTTTCCTCTCAGCACAGCCTTTGCTGCATACCATAAGTTCTGATAAGTTGTTTTCTCATTTTCATTAATCTCCAGATAGTTGCTGATTTCTCTAGCAATTTCTTCTTTGACCCACTTATTGTTTAAGAGTGTGTTATTTAATCTCTATATATTTATGAATGTTCTTATTCTTTTATTTATTGAGATCCAGCTTCATCCCATTGTGATCAGAGAAAGTGCTTTGAATAATTTCAATATTTTAAAATTTATAATGACCTGTTTTATGCCTGAGCATAAGATCTATCCTGGAGAATGTTCCATAAGCAGTATAGAAGAATGCATAACCTTGTGCTTTGGGGGCAATGACATATATATGTCTAAGTCTAATTCATTTATCAAGTTATTTAACTGCTGTATTCCTTGTTTATCTTCTGTCTAGTTGTTCTGTCTACTGAGGAGAGTGGTGTATTGATTACAACAATAACAACCTCCTATTGTTATTGTTGAAACATCTGTTGCTTCCTTCAGTTTTGCCAATGTCTGTTTGATATACTTTGGAACTCCTTGATTGGGAGGATAAACATTTATGATTGTTATATCTTCTTGGTGAATTGACCCTTTAATTAGTATATAGTGTCTTTCTTTGTCCCTTATGATGTCTTTACATTTAAAGTCTACTTTGTCTGATATTAATATAGCTACTCCTGCTTTCTTTTGGTTACAACTTGCACGGAAAATCTTTTTTCTATCCTTTCACTTTCAATCTGTTTGTATCCTTGTGGATAAGTCTCTTGTAAACAGCATATAGCTGGATTATGTTTCTTAATCTATTCTGCCAATCTGTATCTTTTACTTGGTAAATTTAGTTTGTTAACATTCAAAATTATTACTGAAAAGGAGTTTCTTGATTCCACCATCTTATCTTTTTAATTTTATTTGTCAGATGTATATATTCTTTTCCATCTTTCTCTTTGTATTCTTTAAATTACACTTAGTGGTACTCTTCAATTTTGTGTCCTCCTCCAGACATCCCTCTCCTGTCTTTTTTTTTCAGCCAGAAGAACTTTTTTTAGTATTTCTTGTAGGGCTGGTCTCTTGTTGACAAATTCTTTCAGGACTTCTTTGTCTGTGAAAACTTTAATCTCTCCTTCAATTTTGAAGGACACTTTGGCTGGGCACAGAATTCTTAACTGGATGTCTTTCTCTTTCAGAATCTTGAATATTTCATACCACTGCCTTCTTGCCTCCAGGGAACTAGTTGAGTATTCTGAACTCAGTCTTATTTGATTTCCCTTGTATTTATTAAATTGTTTTTCTCTTGCCACTTTCAGGATTTTCTCCATCTCTTCAACATTTGACGGACTGATTAGTATGCACCTTGGGGAAGGCCTATTTGGATTTATTCTGTTTGGAGTCCTTTGGGCATCTTTGACTTGTATATTTATGTCCTTTATGAGGGTTGGGAAGTTTTCCTCCATTATATCCTCAACTACTCTTCCTAGCCCTTTATTCCTCTCTTCTTCTTCTGGGACACCAATGATTCTTATATTTGTGCACTTTGTTTTATCTGTCATTTCTCTGAGTTCCCATTCAACTTTCCCCATCTTTTTGCCATTTGCTGTTTCGAGTCTTTGAAGTCATTTATCCTGTCCTCTATATCACTTTTTCTTTCTTCTGTACCTTCAAATCTGGTGTTATGTGCCTCTAGTATGTTTTTTATTTGGTCAACAAAGTCTTTAATCCCTGTTATTTCTGCTATTTTTCTATTTAATCTTTCAATTTCCTCTTTGTGCTCTTCTACTGTCTTCTTGATCTGCTTTAAGTCATTTGCTATCCCACTTAGCTTATTAAGGAGAGTTGTATGAATGTCTTTGATTAATTGTTTCAATGTCTGTGTCTCCTCTGTTGTTTTAATTTGGTCTTTAGGCTGGGCTATATCTGTCTGCATTGTGATATGCTTAGTGATCTTCTGCTGTCTTCGTGGGATGTAAATATCTTGACTGATTTACTTAGGGAGTTGTTTTCTTTCAGTAGTCTAATGCCTCATGTTTGTGGGATGGTTGTATTTCAGGGAGCAGGGCATGGGGTAGAGCACTCAGTACAGTGATTTGTTTCAGGGTAGGTATGGGTGCAGGTTGGGGATGCTGTGCTGATGCTTATGAATGTGGGTGCCCAGTGGCCAGGTAGGATAGCTGTGCAGGTGTACTGGTCTGGTGGGTCTAACTCTGGTGCGTGCTGGTGTAAAGCACAGGGCTCTTTGTGTGCATGTGTAGAGCTGTGACAGCAGGTCACTATTATGCCTTTGTGGACTGAGGGCAGATATGACCCAGCTGCACTTGTCCATACTTTCTCAGAGCTGGGAAGTGAGGGTGAGGGTTATGCACATGCACAGTTCTAGGACTGTTGTAAACTGCCGTTCCCAGAGCTGAATGATGTGATTGAGGGCCTGTGCACATGTGCTGAGCTCAGGGAGGGTGGGGTGAGGCTGTGCAACACTATGGGCGGGGGATGGGGGGGTATCCTAGGTATGGAAGTAAGTGCCCACCACCTTTATGTGCTGGCAACAGCTTACAGGGAACAGGAAGGGGGAGGCAGTGCTTGGGAGGTGCAGGAGAGGTGGGTTGGGCTCCACTTGGGGTGGGGGTGGGGGGCAGGTACATGCATTGGGGCTAGTGGGGTGGGGAGCCTAGAATGCGGGCAATGAGAGAGGGTGATGGGGTTCGGGTGTGTGGGGTGTGGGGTGAGTTGCTGGTCACGGGGCTGCACTGGTGAGGGTAGCGTGCCCAAGGAACACGGCCTGGCTTTCTTCCTAGTCCCAGGCTCCCATCCATGCACTCCCATGGGCTCCACGTCTAATGCAGTAGGCTCCAGCTTTCTGCCTCTCAGTTCCTCGGCCTCTGCAACCAGGGCTGCTGCATGTGGTACAGAAGGCTCTCCCAGGTCAGCCGCACTCCCAAATTGCTGCCTCAGTCGCCCTTCTCTCCTCTCTCTAACTTTCCCATGGAGCAGGACTAATCTGGAGCTGCACTATTCGACCATCTCCCCCGTTTCATTGGTTTTTGTGTTTAGAAAATCCCTTTTACGAATCTATACAGCATTGAGTAAAACTAGATTTGTGTGTATGTGTGTGTAGAGCTTAAGTGTTCCTCAAGCCTTCACCTCTGTTACTCCCTGACCACACCATTACCTTAAATCCCTTCTCATCTCCATTCCAACTTAAACCTTTGAGTGTTGTTTGAAAGTGAAATGGAAACCCAAGTTCTTCTGGCATGAAGACCGGCATCCAGTGTGACTGTCCTCCAGGCAATGCAAAACATTTGCTTCCTGCATCCAGGGCTATAATGAATCTCAGTGTACAGACATAATCAGTAACTATGCTAAAAACAAAAGCCCATTCTGGCTCCTGTGTCCACTTGTTGACTGACAGACTGTACACATGGTAGGAGGCTCACTGACATGATTTCCATCGTAGCTCAGAGAATGGAATGCCCGTGAAGGCTGTCCATCAGTCACAGAAATTTCTGCCTATCACATCATTCTCACGTTGTCTAAATTGCATCTCATCCCTGGAACTGAAGCATGGCCAGCTTCTTTCAGACCATGCCAAAGATCTCCTTTCAAGGACCGATTAGTGAGAGTATCATCTTCTAACTTCAGACACCCACCTCTTTATCCTTAATATAAAACCAGGGTCAAAATTACCATGTGTTGATAAGAATACTTTTTGGTCCTTGGTGTAATGTGAAGTGAATAGAGCAGGATTTGAGTTGTAAATACAGTGAAATCTAAAGAAAGAAACTGGTTGAAGTTCGAAGTCATTTTGTGACTTCAGTTTTCTTTTATGCCAAATGGGTATAATAATGCCAGTTACAGATTCTGTGATGATAATAAATTAGATAAATATGTAATATGCATTCATTTTCTCAAAAGAAGAGAGCCTATTATTATTATTGTGTCTTTACTTGTCTCTGAAGGAACTCCTTCCCTTCATTCACCTTCTATCAATCAAAAAGAAGGAAAGGGTTATAAATCCTGACTGGCATCTTGCCTGCTCTTTTGAAAGTCTAACCCAGTGGGATAGCAAAGAGAGTAATTTTTAAATGAAGCGACTTAGAGCTAATCTCCATCTGATATATGCTCCCAACACTAGCTTGTTGAAAGAAGTGCTTATTAAGGACAGACTTGATTCTCTGCCTCTCACTCTCACTTTCCCCTGCAATAGAAGCCAACTACTCCACCAGCATCATTCCTTTCAATTCCTGAATGTATAAATGGGAAAAAACCTTCAGAACAGGATGTATTCTTGCACAACGGTTGGTGGGATGGGAAAAGTGAGTGACAGCTGCAGAAATTACATCTGAGGTTTAGTCCTGCAGGAAAAGGTGATACAAATTGCCTGCAAATTATCCACAAGTCCCTGATGAGCCTGAAGAGAAAGTTTAAGAGGTTTCAGTCTTTCTTCAACAACCATGCTCACGTACCTCCCTTCGCTATAACGCACAATCACACAAGAGAAAGTGTCCCTATAAAAAAGCTATGTTTATTCCTTTTCCTTGTCAAATGGTAAATATGCCATTGGTGTATTATAGCCTCTATAATACACCAATTGTGTTCTGGATATGATTAGAACAGAAAGGGTATATGAGCTCTGATGGACTGGTTTATAATCTACAGAAGAAATTTAGTTTTTATACTATAAAGACATATGATGTTACAAAAAAAGAAAGCCACATGTTATTACCTCCATAGGGTGCTGTAAGGATTTGTACTACAACCTTAATAAATGTGCATCATTTGAGAACCAAATACAGTAGAATAACGGTAATAATAATGATAATTGATATTTAGACGTTTAAAAGGAACAGGTTATTCTCCTCTTCTAACTTTTCATGTAAGAGTACATGAAAAGTGTGATGTCCCTAGACTTTAGAATTAGTGCTTGGCCTTTGCATGAAACTGGCTTGCTGTACTGACCTTCTAAGACATGCTATTACAGTGCTATTCAAAATATGGTCAGCAAACCAGTGCTGGTCCTCAAACTTTTTGTTACAGGTCTTGGTGTGGTAAGTATAGAAATGAGACTAAGCCTTTAGAATCTTTTACAGCAATTGACAGATCAATTTTCTGTCTGTTGAATATACCAATCACAAACTGGGGCTTGCATTTTTTTTTGTCTTTTTTAAAATTTCTTTTTTTAGTATTTCATTTTTATCTTATTTTACAAAAGTATTTGTCCACGACAAATTGGAGGGAAAACTGATCCTTCAACACAGTTTGAGAAACATTATTTTAGAATGTTGTAAAATGATTGATGAGAGAAACTGAAGCCACAATGCTAAGCCTTAGTTTTCTCCCCTATGAAATAGGTCTGGATTCTAGGCTTGGGACTTAGAGCTGCATCTGAGAATTTAGGGATAATGAATGTATATAACGTGTGGAGCACAGTGTCTGCCCATGGTAAGTATCCCAAAACATTAACGCTTAGTGTTATTGAATAACAAAGACTTGAGGTGCTATTCTGAATGATGTGCCTGTGAGGCACAGTTTCTGTTAGTAAAGACCATTGGTGAATGCCCCCATTGACAGGTAAACTCCTCTGGCATCAGGTAGCCTGGCTTCACAGTTCATTCATTCACCATCAACTTGTGTTTTAGTTTGCTAAGGCTGCCGGATCAATGAAATATACCAGAGATGGAACAGCCTTTATAAAGGGGATTTATTTGCTTACACATTTATGGTTCTTCAGAGGAAAGACAGCTGGCCTTCCTCTGGCTTTCACTGTTACATGGGAAGGCACACACAGATGTCTGCTGACTTTCCCTCCTGAGTTCTGTACGCAAACGACTTTCTGGGGGTGATTTCTTCTGCATCTTTAAATGGTTGGGTCTGAACTCTTGAGCTCTTTTCAGACCTCTTAAATTTTAAGCCTTACTCATTGAGGAAGGCACTCCCCTTAGCCAACCTGTAGATGTAATCAGCCATAATTGAAATTCACATGCTGCTGATTTAAGTCCACAGCAACAGAATAACCGGGCACCATAACCTGGCCAAGGTGACACCTGGACCTAACTCCTATAATTTGCATGAAGTGACCAGTGTTTGGCCTTTGGACTTCCCTGATTGGTCAGTGTAACTACTCAACATTGAGGTGTGGAATATGCTTCTGTAAGTGTTTCCTTTTACTTTTCTCAAGTAATTCAATTGATTAAATACTGCTGGATTATTCTGATTTTTATTGTTTACTAGAAGTTTGTGTTCCTTTGCTACCAGGGTAGAATGACCTGTAACTTTAGGATGGCAAATAAAGAGATAGAAACTTTAGGTTCAAAAGATGCATTACTTGAGGTGATGTCTTATATCACAAAGAGAAAAATATGCAAAGAGGCCAAAAAAATTTTTAAAGGGTGTTTTGGCTAAATGTTAAAATTATGGTCCCTTTAACAGATATCACGGTACTCAAAGAAAAAAGTGAGCTGTTTCATAGCATAAATGTTTAGTTGAGGATAATTCAACCAAAGAGCTTTCCAAACCCAGTACAGTGCAGTGGAGAACCTAAGGCTTTATAGGGTTCAAATCATGGTTTTGCAACATCCTGGCCGAGCCCACTGGGCAAGTCCTTTACCCTCTTTGAGTCTTGGTTTCCATATCTATAAAAAGAGATTATGAAATCTACTGCATAGGGTAATTATGAGGATTAAGTGAGATAATGTATAACGTATAATGAGATATGTTTAAAAATACTACTTGCTCAAATAATGTGAGCTCCCTTTTTATTTGGTTAATAAACTTCAATTATTTTTCTTTAAAGTAATCAATGTGATGACTTTAACAGCAATTCCAATGAATAGAATCAGACTTTACAATGTAATGAAATGATACGTCAGCATTTATTTTTAAAACCATGCACTGGATTTGGCAGACTCGGTGAACAACAGCTTAGAAACGTGCCTGACTCTTTCCAAGGTCAACCATCCTCAATTTCTCTTCACTCTGCCTAGAACCCTTTGCTCCAGCCAGAATGACTTTCCCCTGCGTGTGACTTGGCTCATTCTTATTTTTAGTGCTTTGTGTTAGTACCTGTCTTGAAATGACCTTCTGATGCTTCCCTGCCAAACCCCACCCTCTTTTAAAATTGCTCAACATTCATAACCTCCAGGAATTGGCAGAACAAAATCTGGTCAAGTGATTCACCCTAACCCATCTTTCAAGGCTGTAAATTCTTCCAGGGAGCCCTACTAGTTCCTACCATGGACATTTTCTTGCTATTATTTCCTATACCTTTTTCATATTTTTAGATTCTGTCTCCCTATCATTTGAAACTATAATGTTCCATTTCTTGTGGTCACACTGAGGACACTGAAGATCCGAAAGGCTATCATTTGCTCAAGGCCACGCAATAATTTTATGGCCCATTTTAAACAGGGAGCCAGTTGTTTGGGTGTTTAATTTGATATTGTTTCCTTTTCACAACTTACTTCACTCAGTGGAGATAGGTGGAAGGTAGAGGAGAGGAAGGGAGGGAGTTAGGACACCTCAGAGGACTGCAACCATTACTAAAAGAAAAAAAGAAGCAACAAAACATTTCTGCTCTGCTTCTGTTTTGTGCTCCATAATCAACACTACTACCACTGCCAATGAAAAACACAGCAACATAACTTTGTATTTTTTCTCCTGGCATTAACTCTAAACAATCTACTGTATTTAGGTCAAAACTGTAAACTGCAACCATGTTAAAAATAAAAATGGAAAGACAAACTTTTCCTTTTCCTTAAGGGCTGTGAGGGTAAAGGCAGGGCAAGAGCAAGAGCGTTACGATAAAAAATAACTAGTGCAAGCATCCTTGAACTGATGTTTTCTATAAAAATCTGATGGCTATGAATTGGAAAGAGTGAAGCAGGGAGGGAGAGAGGAATGAGAGATCAAGTGGTGTCTGCTTATCGTCAACTAGCTTTCATGTAAAAGTCATGGCAGGGTCAGCAACAAACTAACCAGGTGGCAACTCCAGGCCACACTGCCATAAATAAATAGTTATGTACTAATGTCACACAACCAGACCTAGATGCAAAGCATATGGAAAGAAAATATTCTGATGTAAATAGTCAGCATAAAGCTGTGGTTGCCAAATTGAGGATACATTGCTGATACCGGACTTTGAGATGCCTGGGAAAATAAAGTATTGTTTTAAAAACTGGACTGAAAGTTTTTTAAAAATGTAGAGTATTCTCTTTATAAAAATCTTCAACATTTTGCATAAGGGAGTATGACTAGAGGTAATTAAGCATTACGAGAGTTGGCAAGAACACAGACTCTGGAGCCCAATGTCAGAACTTTAAACTCTACTCCTGCTACTTACTAGTTCTTATGACTTCTGGGAAGTTACTTAGCCTTTTCATGCTTCAGTTTATTCACCTGGTTCAAAAGGGAAGAGGAAAATGATAATGGTAATAATATCTGCCTCAAAGGAATGTTATGAAGATCAAATGAGTGAATGTATGTCCATTCCATAAGCACAGTACCTGGTAAGTACTCTATCCATGTGACCTATTATTATCAAGTATTCTTATCTTACATAGACTATCTGCTGAACATTATGTGAAGTAACTCTTTATTTCTTAAAGTCTTAGCCTTAAAAACGACCCATGAATTTAAAATCAATTTTACAGACAAAGGACTGAGGTTTAGATGGATTAAGGAATTTATCCAAGGTGGCATGTCTAAGCTAAACTTCCAATGTAGGTCTTATTCCAGGTAAAAAAAATTTTAACCACTAATTGTCTCTAAAATCGAAGTGCTCTTTTTTTATTTGCTTAAAACGTCACAATTTGAAGAAACACAACACATGATCTTTTAAGAACAAATAGATTTTTAAAAAGAGGTTAAAGGAGGGGCTGATGTCCTCAGAAGAGTTGAGATCTGCTCAGAGCACATATGGAAAACAAAAGATCAATTCATTCATTGATTCATCCTCCAAACATTTATTGAGTGCCTACTATTTTCTGAGAGCTGGGGATTCACAGGCGAATGAGAAACGATTTCTGTTCTCCAGCAGCTAACTGTAGGGAGTGAGACTGACATTCTTTACTGCCGGTTGTTGATCTTGGAGTTCTTTCCTAAGTTTTTTTCCCAGTCTGGACACGACCATCTCCCACGCAAGTTGCAGTTGTCGGACCAAAGTCAACATAAGCCAAGTTGCGTATTTACAGCACTTCTAGTGGGTTTTACTGCTCGGCAACCGCTCGCAGAGCAGGGCAAGATACCGGTCAAACGAAGACCTGTATCTGTAGCCCAGTCACCGCCTGAGCTTCGCTAAGATAGGCGCGTTTGGAAGCGTATTCAAATTGCGCGCGCTGGCAGTGACTTTCCGGGGCTCAAGCAGAAGGATCACAGAGCACCCGTGCGCCCCTTCTGTGCGTCAGGCCTCACTGGCTTATAGCAGCTGGGAGGCTGTAAACTCTTCGAATATCTCAAGGTCTGCCCCACTTAAGCGCTGCCGGGGGTACCAGCCCGCTGAGACTTGGGCGCTCTCTCCAGCCGGATGTCGCCACTTCCTGCCTGATTTGCCCTTAACTGACATGGCGGCTAGATGCCTTCAGTCGGGACTACTGCGGCTGCTCAGAAAGCCAAGCTGGAGCAATCGGGTGTAGAGCCCGCCTCCGCCGCGGGGCTGCCGGGTGAAGCGTGGGACGCAGTGTGTTTTGGTCTCAGCTGTGCAGCTGGGGATGAAGGAGGGTTAGGGTCGTGCCAAGGAAGACGGGGACTTAGGGCTGTGCTGCTGTGTGCCCACCCCTCATCCCCCTGCACCGAAGCTGCTCGAGCCTCAGGGTGTTTTATCCTTGTCCCCTCCACCTCTGGTCCCTGGCCCAACATGATATTGACCAAAGCCCAGTACGACGAGATAGCCCAGTGCCTAGTGTCTGTGCCGCCCACCAGGCAGAGCCTGAGGAAGCTGAAGCAGAGGTTTCCCAGGTAAGTGTCCCTCTCTCCCCTCTCACAGCTGCTTATCTGTAGCGGCTGTGGCTGGGCAGCCAGGAAGCGCTTATGAACCACGTGTCATAACACAAGTGGGGAGGAACACGAGTGTCAGGCGTTAGAAGATCAAGAAGGGTGAAAAATATTTCTTTCACAGACATCCACACAAAAGTCTTACTGGATGAGTCTGTGGCAGCCTCTTAAGGCCCTGCAATTAAACTCAACTCAACAAATGTTTACTGAAAACTTGCTATGTGCCTGGTGATGGGCGCACGTAAATTTCCATAAATGTTCATTGAGGAATTGACAGATACTAGGAATGAGTGATGGGTGGCCGAGCTCTCTCAAACTGGAAATATGAATTGTAGATTCAAAAAAGAGAAGACGGAGGGCCCTTTTCAGTTGACCACTGGAAACAAGAAGGGGAGCACTGGTCTAATGGGGCCCAGTATGGGTGCTCCAATGCGGTTACGTGACCCCATGGTTTCTCAGCCCATTCAGAGACACTGACATCCTGGGAATTCCTCTCTTGGCCCAAGATTGGCCATTTGGATAACCAGATCAGAATGTTTCTCCTCATATGTATACACATGAAATCATACCCAACCCCAAACACTTCTTTTTGCGGTGATTTTAGGATTAACCAACTTTCTGAGAAAGCGCTTTTAGGAGCTGGTAATATAGATCTCTCGTTTTAAACATGTGGAGACCAAGGCCCAGACAGTACACAAAGAACCAGTCCAGGGCAACCAGATTGTTGTGTTTATGTTATGTTTAAAGTATAGAATCTTTGTCTACTTTTCTTCCAATGCAAAACCAAATCCAAACGTATACTATTTTGTTTGTGATATTGAGCACATTTATCCCTTAATGGAGAACTTCCATGACCTTCATTTGTAGCCCTTGAACAGACATCACCAAAGATGTATTTTCTAGAAGAAAGAGAGGTCATTGGAAAATTGATAATAATAAAGTACAAATTGAAGCATAAATTGAATTTTTTTGGGGGGGTGGGGGGGCTCAGTTTTCCTACTCTGGAAAATGAAAAGGTGTCTCAGATCTCTTTCCAATACTGTACAGATTTAATTTAGACAATATTTATCCCATTTTAGTCTTTACCATTTTTATCAGACTTGCTAACGAGGAACAGAATTTACAAGTTGTAATTTAATTTTCTGTCGGTATTCTTGCCAACTCTGTCAATGAATAGCGAAATGGGTGAAGGCTGGGCAACCAAGGCTATACGTAGATTTTTCTGGGCAGTTTTAAGATAGAGCATACACTTAGGTAGTCTGCTCTTGTTTTGTGCATATATTACCGTTTGGTATTTTTGCCTCTCTTCCTCTCCTGCTTCCTTTTCTCTTTCTTTTCATTGGCATATACCTTGTTCTCTCCATAAGAAGTAACCTCCCTGTACCCTGATCAGCACTTAGGAAAGACCCCTTTTGTGTGACCATCCTGTGTATCTTGCTTATTATCTTTTGCTTTTTATATTATGTTTAGAGAGGTGACTCTAATTTGCAAAAAAATGAAAAAGAGCTATTTAGCAGGACCTGTGGTGATTTTGTAAATGGTGTAATTTTGTGTTTGGACTCATGGTTTTCATTATTGCATTGTTTTACCTTAGATGATGTTGCTGTGTTTGAAAAGGACCTGAACAACCTTTACATTTGATAGTTCATTTTTCCAGAAAGTCAATTGAATGAAGACCTCAGAGTTAATTTCTGATAGTTCATAGGAGTTAAGTGACTTGTAAAAAATCCCAGAGATGTCAGTAGCAAAACAGTGGCCATTGAACATGACTCTCAGTTTAGAGTTCTACGCTAAACTTCTTTAATTGGTTTCAATAATAATAATAACATTATAATTCACGTACATTGAGTTCTAAAAAATTCGAAGTACTAAAATATTTTAAAAGGAAAGCAAATTTTTTTCTCATTGTAAAAATAGTACATGTTCACTGACAAAAATAAAAAATATTCATAATTCTGCAACCCAGATAATACATGTTAACATTTTATATATTTTTTCTTTTCTTGTTTCATACTGTCATATTTTTCAGAGTAGTTTTTTAGTAGTCTCTGTTATTATAATTTATGAAAGTTGCTTTTTTATCACTTGTATTGTGAGCATTCCTCATCTTTAAATATTTTTCAGAATTTGTTTTAACTACTTCATAATACCACATTTTACATGCACCTTCATTTATTTATTTCCTTGTTATTGGGCATAAAAGGTTTTTTTCTCCTATTTAATGCCATATCTTTGCTTATTTTCTTACTTTAGATTTCCACAAGTTGGGAATGATTTTGTCAGCCATTTTCAAACTGTTTGGTCTTCAGATCCCTTTACATTCTAAAAAAGTAGTGAGGGCCCCAAAGAACTCTTCTTGGTATGGGGTAAATCTATTGCTGTTTACCAAAATATTGATTAAAACTGAGAAATTTTAAAAATATTTACTAATTCGAGTTCATGATAATAAGCTCCATTATATGTTAAGATACTTTTGTGAATAATAACCATCTTTTCAAAAAAATAGAAAATGGTGGTTTTACATTTTCTTTCTCTGTAATGCCTACCTTAATAGAAGATATATCTATTTCTGCATTCAAGCTGTTGTGATATGTTGTTTTGATTAAGGTATTTGAAGAAACTCTGGTCTCAGACAGATAGGTAGTTGTAAAAGGGAAGAATTATTTTAATACGTTTCTCAGGTAATTGTTAATATTTTTGTTACTATACAAAACCTGAGAAGTGGTAATTTCTTAAAGGTTAATTGTAACGTGGAATCTGAAAACCATATCAAGGTACTTTTCTCTCTCTGTTACGTTATAGTCTATTGGCTTACCTTGACCTTTGAATGGATCTTTTTTTTAATAATCATGCATTGTTTATTTGGAAAATGAGTTGAATTTTGTAAATATTCCAAATGTTGTCACCTTTCATTATATAATAAAAAAAAATTGCATTTGTTAATACCACCACTGATCTCATTAGAAAACTCTAAGATTTGACTGTTAAGCTTATGGTGATGGATATGACTTTTTCCACTATTTGAATTTTCCTTTGAAAGCTTGGATTTTATTATTGGCAACAAATAGTATCAGTTGTTTTCCTTCAAGTGACAGGCTCACTCTATTAATTTTTAAGAAATGTATATGCTGGATACCCAAATCTAAACAGTCATACTTTGTTAGTCATTCATTCAAGTAAAAATGGTATTCCATGGAAAAAGCAGCTAGTTTAGCTTTTAAACAATCATACAAGAGCTTTCCCTTGGGACAACCATCGTACTTCTCTATGCAGCAAAAGAGTTTTACGAATACTTCATATTTTGTCACACAGAATAGTAACAGATGTGTAGTCAAGGGGAGAGATTGAATAAAATTAATAAGTAATAAATACTTAGGGTATTCTAAAGTGAGACTAGCTTTTTTCCCTCTCCCTGAAAGTGTATGGCAGTGAAGAATACAATGACTACTTGTATAGTTTAGTGTCCCTGCTTTGATTTGTGCTCAGGAACCAGCAGTTTTACCCACCATTGTTCTTGTATCAACAGTGCAAATGTCAACACAAGGAAAAAGGCAAATAGTATGTTACTCCTTTTATAGAAATGGTTTTGATCTTATAGGACCCTGAGAGGGTCCCTGGGACTCCTGGAGCCCCCCGGCCACACTTTGAGAACCACTAGACTAAATAAAGGGTATTTATGTTTTGAAGGAGTTTGATGTGTATTGACAGATCTCTAGCTATATAGATGTAGATATCCTCTGTATCTGTATATTATAGATATATCTGTGCATTATAGATATAGATATCCTGATATGCAATCTATGTATGTACTGTATGTATGTATGTATCTATCTTATATACTGTTCCGAAAGTTGTACTAATCCTATTACCAGCAGTACACTGGGAGTGTCTTTGTATTTTTCTCAGCATTGAAGAGAGTCAATATTTAATCTTTAATATGATGGGATAAGAATGACTCCTTGTAATTTGTACTTTCATTATAATGTATATATTTTTTCAAATGTTTGTTGACCATTTAATTTTCTTTTTTTTGAATTAACTGCTTGGTATCCTTTGCCTAATTTTCTATTGAAGTGTTTGCTCTTATTGTTTATGGATTATTATTGTTTACTGATCTGCTTATGTTCATCCTTTGTATATCTTATTTGTTGCAGATATTTTGTCAATTGTTGCTTTTGAATGTTGCTCTGTTATTCTTATGCTTAACTTCATATTTAGACTTATTAAGTCATTTTTGCTTTTATGTTTAGGAAGTCCTTTCCTAAGATATGATAAATAAATCTTTTTACCTAAATTTTCTAGGTACTTTATGGTTTCGATTCTTGTTTTTAATTCTGTTTAATCTTTCTGGGTGAAATTCACTTTAGTATTTAATGAGAGATGAAAATGTAGTTTCATTTTTTTCTCCAGCCTGATTTTTATCTTATACTAGTTTCCCCTTGCTAGCCTCACTCCTTTCTGGCTTCTTTGTTTCATTAACATAACAAATTTATGTCTTTCTATAGTCACCAAGTTGAACTTGGGCATACCCGTAACTGGGATTGTGCTTGTAGTTCTCCAATTTAAAATGGAGTGGTGGGGATTTGGTGATCTCTAATATCTTACGACTGTATTAGCTTCTTTTTTTTAATGCAGTTTTACAGTAATGGGCTCTTTTGGCCCCAAGAACATAATGCCTATTGCTAAGGCTATATTAATTGATTTGCATTTTCCAGCTTATTTCATGGACCTTCCTATTCCAGTAAAAATCCCCATCTCAGTTAGCTGTTACCTATAAGGTTACATTTTACATTGTATTTTCCTGCCCAAACACTAAATTTGTATTTGGTGATAAAACTGGAATATTTCCTTTCTTTCCCTTCCTCCCTCTTTTCCTCCCTCCTTTCTCTTCTTTCTTTCTTTCATAACTTTTTATTTTGAAATAATTTTAAACTTACAGAAAAGTTGCAAAAAGTTTTCTCATATGTTCCTCACTCAGTTTCTCCTAGTGTTAAAATCTTTAATGATCATAGTACAATTGTCAAATTAAAAAAATTAATTTTAATTCAACAGTTAATCTATAGCCCCTTTTCAAACTTTGTCAGTTTTTCCACTTTTCCTTTTCCTGTTCTAGGATCCCTTTGGATGTAGTTAGGTCTTCTTAGTCTCCTCCAATGTGTGATGGCTCCTTTTTTTTTTTACTTTCATGATCTTGCAGCTTTTGATGAGTACTGATCAGTTATTTGTAGAATGTACTTCTATTTGTGTTTGTCTGATGTTTTCTCATAACTAGATTGAAGTTAAGTGTTTCTGGCAAGAATACCCCAGAAGTGCTGTTGTGCCTTATCAGTACATCGTATCGACAGGTACATGATATATCTTAATTACTGGTGATGTTAACCTTATTTACTTGCTTAAAGTAGTGTCTGCTACATTTTTCCATTATAATGTTACTATTTTAAGCTTTGCAATTAATAATTGTGTTGGAGAGAGGTTATACTTTGAGACTATGTAATAACTTCTTTCTGGTCATTCATTGTCTGGCTGATTTAAACATCCTTCATTTGTTCTTGCCTGAAATGATTGTGTCTGATGTTTGCCTAATGGTTAATATTTTTTCACTGGTATACTGTTTCAACCCATCATCATTCTACTGCCACCATTTCAGGTGAAACGATCTATCCTATAGTCAGCCCGTGATTTTCACTGGTATTTGCAGTTATCCACCAATTATAGAATTTGGTCTATGATAATTCACTGTGTGTCCACTGTGTTTGTGGCGTTATTTGGGTTTTTTTTTTTTTTAAGAAAAAAATAGCATGATGTAATAATTAATTTTAAATAGCTTGTAGTCTGAAGAAACAGTTCAAGAAACATTCTAAAGCTGTTAGAATCATAGAATGTTAGAAGCCAAAAGGTTTGTTGAACAGTTAGTTCAGATATAGTTAGTTAAGTAGGATTCTTAGGGGAGATATACCTTTGCTGGAAAGTTCCTTTGCTGCTAGATTAAGCTTTGACACTAGTTTAATTATTGCCTGAGTTCTTTTGCAATGCATTAAGTATTTAGTTAATATTTATGTCTATTACTACTAATGAGTCTAAAATTCAACTCTTAATACCATAAATCTCTAAGCAAATAAGTATCTGTATCCCATTACGATACCTTTTACCCTTCGAGATCTTGGCTCAAGGTTTTCTAATGGTGCCTTCCTTCTTTCTAAGTGTGATTTTCTGTCTTGGCCCATAACCTTTCCTATTCCTGCTGTCTTCCCACTCACATCACAACAAAGGCAACCATTCATTCATTTCAGGGTCTTTAAATTCTTTCTTCTAGGGGAATGTCAGAAGCACTGTTAAAATTTCATTTGACTGTACACCCTGTGCTTAAACCGATATCCTTGGCTATTTTTTTTATGTTTTGAGATCTTCGTTTATTTCTGCCCCAAAACTATGGGTATTCTTGGCTCTACTTCAGATTGTGCTTTTGACAATGTGGAATTGAGTAATTCTTGCCAGTGGATTTAGGGACCCCATATGATTAGGAATGGAGTACCTAAAGGGCCTGCTTGGTACAAACACAAGAATTTTACTTAGCTTTTACATTTATTCTTGATGGCTTGGTTTAACTTGATGCAGCCGTTGGCTCCAGTTGTCTTTTTTTTTTTGAACACTGCTTCCTCTCTCCATGGTACCTTTTTAAATGGTCTACTTTTCCTCTTGGGAGCTTGTATTCCGTCATTCTACCTTTCTATAAGAATTTGTTTTGGGGGAATGAGTTGGTGCTGCCTCTTTTTATCTGAGTCACAGTCTCCTTATCTTTAAAAGAAGGGATGAGGTCCCATAGCTGGGAAGTAGAAGAGGCAGGATTCAATTGCAAGCAGTCTAGTTCTGGAGTCTTGCTCTTGTTCTTCTAACTCTTTTACCTTCTGTTCAGTTCCTTAAGACTGTAGTGAGGACTGATAAAATAAGGCATGTGCAGCACTTGGCATAGTGTAGAGCTCTTGGCAAGTATTTCATGAATGGTGTTTTATGATTGTGGTTATTAGAATTGCATAACAGACTGAGTAGTAACCTTTTGAAACATATAAAACCCAATTTTGTATGAAATAGAGGGCAGTTAATTTGCCAAAAAAGAAAAGTTTACCTAGATTAGTTCAGTTGTATGGCAGTGAACACAAGATTTGATCATCAGTTGAATATGGCCCAAATATCAGATACATGATACCTTTCATGGTGAGGTAGAATGGCATAACTTTTTTTTTAACCTAGATTCATTGGTTTTTAAGAGACATGGTGGTACATTACAGTGTATAATTAATACTGTGGGGTTTGGTTTGCTTAATTGGAAGATTAGTTCTATTGCCCTTGTTTCTCTTAATTGAATTGAGAATTGGTTCTTAACTTGTGGTCAATTTCTACGGTTCTGATAATGTTGTGGTATACCTGAGTTCTAGAATAATGAGTGAAAATTACTGTAAAGGCCAAAAAAGTCAGTCTTTTATTGAACTGGAAATTCTATTGGTGGTTTTGCCAATGGAACATAATTAATTTACATGACCTTCAGAAATAATATTAATTCATACACTCAAGAAAGATCTCTAGTGGTATTTCTGTATTGATCATTACTGCAGGTTGAAAAGTCTAAAAGAATATGATTATTTCATGTATTTTCTTTAATAATCTTTAAATTTTTTTTTAACTTCATAAGATTTCAGGCTTTTATTTTGTTACTGCATTGTAACTGAGCTTTAAAGACTCTTCTAGTGGTTTTATTAAATGTGTGACCCGTTTACTAGCTAAAATATGTGCTTAGCTTTTTTCAGGTATTTGTGCTCATTAGTTAGCACAGCTACGAATTGAGAAGCGCGTGAATTCCTTCAAAGAAGTATTTGTATGAAACTTCAGTATTATCTGAGAAGAATCCACACACTGGCTGTAGTTCTTATTAGTGTGGGGAGAAATTTTCGTTTTATTAGATTTTTTACTTCATTTTTAAGTCTATATTCAGGCATCAAATTATAGTATACTAAGTAATACCGCATGCTAGATATTTATAATAAAGACTAATTATGTATTTCTGTGGGAGGGAAAAGTTCAATAGACCTAAATAAATGGAAGGCCATTTCATGTTCATGGATTGAAAGACTAAATATTGTTAGGATTTTTGAATGATTTATAGATTCAATGCAGTTCAATTCTAAATTCCAACAGTCTACTGTACGGAAAAGGAAAAGCTCAATATCAAATTTATTTGAAAGGGTCAGGGGCTCTAAATAGCCAGAAACATTTGAAAAAGAAAAAAGTTGGAGAGCTCACATGTCCTGACTTTAAAGCGTATTATAAAGTCAAAATAGCATGGTATTGGTATAGAGATAGAAATACTGACCAATCGAATCAATGTGAGAATCTAGAAATAGACCTTCATTTCTATGGCCAATTGTCTTGCTGCTTTCAGATTCTGTCTTATCTTTGACACTTGATATTCTGTTTAGTGTGTGTCTCAGAATAGTCTATTAGGATTTATTCTGTTTGGGATTACATTGCGCTTCTTGGGTATATACACACACACACACACACACACACACACACGTACATATATATACTTATGTCTTTCATAGGAGTTGGGAAATTTTTGGCCTTTGTTTCCTCAAGTATTTCTTCTACCCCTTTGCCCTTTTCTTCCTCTGGGATGCCCTTGATACATATAATAGTTCACTTTGTGCTGTCATTTAAATCCCTGAGGCCCTGCTCAGTTTTTCCCGTTCTCTCTCTGTGTTTTTCTGTGTGAGATATCCATAGTCCCTTCTTCTAGTTTGCTGATTCTTTCTTCTGCCTGTTCAAATATGCTGTGGTATGCCTCTAATACTTTTTAAATCTCTTCTATTGTGCCTTTCATCCCCCTAAGTTCTATTATGATTATTATTTTTTTTTAATTACATGGGCAGGCACCGGGAAACGAACCATGGGCCTCTGGCATGGCAGGTGAGATCTCTGCCACTGAGCCACCATTGCCCGCCCCATGTAAGCTGTATTATTTTTCTATTCATACTTTCAAATTCTTCTTTATGTTCAGTCAGTGTTTTCTTAATATCTTTTGTCTATTTAGTCACATTTTCCTTCAGCTCCTTGAATTGATTTAGGGGGTTTGTTTGAACATATTTGATTAATTTTTCCAAATTCTGTGTCTCCTCTGAAGTTTACTTTTTTCCTCTGACTGGGTCATATCTTCCTGTATCTTAGTATGGCTTGTAATTTTTTTTTCATGCCATCTAAGCATCTGATTATCTTGATGTTTTTACTTGGAAGATCAGGTTTTATTGTTGATTGGCTTTGTTTTAATACTCTTTGAGACTTGGTTTGATTCAAATTTATTCTAGGACTTTAGAATTGCCTGTGTTAGACTGATCAGATTTTTCAATTCTTTTTCATTTGATTGTTGCTGTGGGTATGTGGCACAATTTTTTAAGATTGTACTGTTTGTGCAGTTGATTTCCCCCTCAGGGGGAAGCTTCCTTTCCTCTGTTCCTTTACCAGAAATCTTGATCTGTTATGTTTGTTTTTGTTTTGCCTCTCTATTTTTTTACTCCCCTTCATTGCCATTTGTTGCTTTTCTCTGGAGAACAAAGTCTGGGAAGAGGGTCACCCTGGAGAGGACTTACCAGGTCAGTATTTCCCAGCCAGAACAGGGTCAGGGATCCACAAAGGGAGTGCAGACCAATTCCAGAGAACCCTGGGGAGAGGATGAGGAAAGATGTCCAAAAGACTTTTTGATGGCTTCCTAAAGCTATGCTTTCCTGGCATGCCCATCAGATGGCACTCTGCAGCAAATGTTTCCTTGTAGCCCTGCATAGCTCCAGCTTCTTTGAATCTCCAGTGCCTTCATTCCTGTCAGGGGTGGGGTTAAAACAATAGTGTGGCCACCCTGTCAGGGGTGAGCTGAAAGAGCCCAGACCCAGTGATCTAAACTCGCTGATCATTACTCGACATTGTCCCCCACCATTCTTGGGGAAGAGGGCTTCCATGTTCCTCTCTGTCCACAGGAGCCAGCCGGAAACCAGACCCCAGACTAACCTCAGGAGTGGAGGACAGGTGCTAAGAGTTGCTGCAGAGTGATTTATTTAATTTGTTACTACAGTGACTCATCCTCTTCATCCACTCTTCCCTGGATGCTGTACAGTGCTCCCCTGGGCTCCGTATCCCTAAAACAGTGGTTTCAGACTATTTCTGCCTCCTGCTAGCCATTTTTGGAGGAGTGAGTGCTGCAGCCCCTACTCTGCCCATCTTCCCTGGAAGTTCTTTAACCACTAGGTTTTTAATTTCACATTTTTGTGCAGTTTTGCCATATTGGTTGACTTTTCCTTAAGAACAGAGAAGGCAATGTACAAGTACTTCTCCAGTGAAATAAAAAAAAATGTAACCATAATATATAAAAGGCACATATTGATATGAAAGTCATTGATATGAAAGATTCAGATGGACACTTAGCAAGTTTATGAATTATTGTCTTTTTAAAACTTTTTTGATGTGTCTCTTGACATATATGTATTTCTATATCTATACATCTACACACACACAGGCAGATGTGCGATGTGTATATCATAGGGAGATTTTTCACTTTTTTTTTTTCTGTTTTGGTTTCATGGGCTGGGATGAATTGTTTGTTCTGTAACAACTAGTTACTAGTTACTAGTAATTCTCAGTCAGAATTGAGAATGTTCAACCTAGGAATACCATGGCTACACCACTCCAACTTCAGGATGAATGGAAATGCAGGATGAAATCCCTTTGTGGTTTGTTTTTCATGCCTGTGATTCTTACACTGTAGCCTTCTACAATTCCTCAGCTTCCGAGACTCGTGGAGAAATAAGTCTTTGTAGATGACCTACTATGTAGATGGAATCTGGGAGGGTAAAGTGTCATTTAAATGGAATTTCCTACAATCACACATAAAAGTAGACTAGCGATTTATTTTTTCAATTTTTGGTTTCTGTCTATACCTCTCCCAAATGAATATCTTCTTTAGCTTAAGGTATATTGCACTATTTGTTTTTTCTGATAATATTGGTAGGAAAAGCTAATAAAATTTGAAATTAACTTGCACTTCAAGCCCCATTTAGCTAAGATGGTGAATGGACTGGGGATATGAGACAGATTCTTAGTTGTATAGCATTAAAAATCTCACTGACTCTTATAAGCTTATGTATAAAAATTAGCTCACAAACATCATTTCCTAACTGATGAAGTTAAAATTATCTAAATTCTTATTTCCTAAGGCTGACTAAAATATATATTAAGATAAAAATAAATTTAACCTCAGATTTATAAGTGTTGAACTTTTATTTGCATTGCACTGAGCATGGCTGGATTGCCTCACATGCAGATCACAAAAGCTACTTCAGATGGAACTGCCTATCTCGCTTTATTATTTTGTATTCGGTGACTTATAGAGCAAGCCAGTGTTGGACCGAGATGGCAATTAGAGATCATCTGGTTAATTTTATAGATGCAGAAACTGAGGGGGAGTACAATCCAGTACTAAGGTTCTCTATCTAGAAGCAGAATTTATCCTGGGTTCATGGACTTTCCATCCGTGCTCTTCCCCTACAGATCACAAATTCGCATCCCACTGATGGCTACACAAGTGTCAACAGTGGGTGAAAGAATGAAGCTGGCCTGCTTGGGATTATGGCAAAGTGAAAGCACATGTGCGTGTACTAATAGGGCAGCTGCCACTTTATGCCAGCTAGCCATTGCCATCCAGGAATGTGGGTCTTCTGCTGCCGGATCGTCTACTCTTTAGGAAGAAGCTCTAGATCTGAATTAAAAAAAAAACAAAAACAAATCCTGAGTTTGAAATGTTGACAGTTTGTTTGAATTTTTGAAAACACTGGGCGGGTCAACACTTTCCTGGCCAAACAGAACAACATCGTGGGCTGAATTTGGCCTTCAGCCAGTGGGGTGCTGGCTCTTCCAGTTTATGGGGGCCAGTTGTGTGCATCTTTCCCCAACTCTACAGCCAGTGAGCTCACATTGGTAGCTGAAAATGGGCTGTCTTCCACAGCCCCAGCCCACAGAGGCAGTTGTTAACCATCTCTTTCCCCCTCAACACCCCACAGCCTGCTGTCACTAGTTAGAGACTTGTGCTATATATATTATGACCCTGTGGTATGTCTTTTACAGAATCTTCTGAACCATTTTGTTTTGATTTTTATAGCTTTTTTTTTAGCAAAGGGCTCAAAATATTTCCATCTAGATCTCATTTATTCTTACAATATTTTCATGAATGTTGAGCTTTAACCTTATTTTTTTTTTCTTGTCTAAAAGGGGGGTAGATATTTTCTTCCTACCATAGTTAGTATGGAAACTAGAATTGAGATCTTGTTCTAGTCTTGAACCTTAGCTTGCCTAGTTTATTGTGGGTAGTATGATATATTTCATAATGGACATCTGATTGTGCTGATCTGACGATAATGCTGCTTTACTAGAAAACAAAAGCCATAAATACATGTTTCATTCAGGAAAATTAATCCCTTTCAAAATAGAGTAATTACTAGCTACATTGAGGGCATTAAAATGATTCCTCACTCTGTAGGAATTCAGAAGTGCTCCAGTGCTACAGCTGAAGGTTTACCATGTCAGAAATTATCTCTAGAGAAACTTCAAACTTAGGTGTTGCATCTTTACTTGGTAATTACTGCAATATAAAAAGCAAATTAGGCATCTCTGCAGCTATAATGAAAAGCAATGGAAAGGTATCCAATTTGATTACAATTTTACTTACTACAACTTTATAAAGATTCAGCTGTCACATGTTCAGATGTGTATATTTCTTTTCAATATCTTATGTGTCAGTAATAAAATAATATGACAACATAAATAAGTGGACAATAAAATTAGCAATATTAAGCAAGAATATGTTCATTTTAGAATGTCAAGTGGAATTCCGTGTGGGGATTAGGCTAATACCAGTAGGTACTGAGTTTGGCAGAAGTCTGTGCTTAACCTTGGATGGTTTATGTAGCTCTCTGCTTATGGTTAATTATTTTATAATCTGTCAGGAGGCCTAATATTGTGACTTCCTGGAGGCTATTCACAGTTTTTAGTTGTAAGTGCAGCTTTATATATTAGTTTGGAGAACCTGGTCTCTGGAAATATGTTTATGAGTTCTGGCTTCATGAGTTAGACTTGTTGAATGAGTAACCAGTGTCCTTATTTATGAAATGGACTTGTTATGAACTTGAAATGAGATAGTACATTTAAAATGACTTGCACATTTTCTTTTACTGTGCTGAATAAATATAATCTGCTGCTGTGCTATTGTTATCATTCTGATTATTTATTCGGGGATTCTCATTGTGATAGCATTTATGGCTATAGTAATTAGACTTAGGATATTAGAGCTGCACAGGTTTTGCCTAAAACCAGTCCTTTTTTTCCTCTAGGTTTTCAGCGTACTTTTGTTTTGTTCCCGGAGTGATAGGAGACCTACTTGTAAATGCTGGTGAAGTTCATAGATGATACTGACAACTATTATGCAATATTCTGTTGATGACAAATGGGCGTTTCTAGGTTTAAGGTGAATTTTTACCCCCAATAGACCCTGTAGCACAATCACTGTCTAAGAATAAGTAGGAAACTTGGAACTTGAGAATTTTAAAGTATTTTCTTTTCAATTACTTTTCTTAAATGCAACACCCCTCCTACCCCCATCCCTAATACCAGACTTCCATATTCTGGAAGCTCCTTGCCTTTATCGCCTCAACATGATATGAAGGTGGTTATGAATTTATGAAAGATACATGGATGAATGCTGGTTTTGGAGCCGGTCTTGTATCACTAGAAAGTACTCTAGTCTGGTAATTATGTGAGTTTAGGTATGAATCTTCCAGGGCGTGGAGATGTTACTGGATGCCCCAGACCAGCTTGTGAGCATGAAAATTGATGTTAGTGTTTGATATACGTATTGGTCAGATTTTAAGAATGAGTACTTTTTAACATGATCTTAAATCTATTCACTGATTAAGAAAAACCTCTGTGGTAAACACAAAGAAGTTACGTAAAGAAAATGAATATTAAAGAAAATAAATGTATTGCTCCTTAAGACTGTTTTTTATTAATTGCAATGTATTCTAGAATGCTGCCTGCAAAGCCTTTTTTAAATTTATCTTATTTCTGCAGTTCTGCTGACCATATAATTGCAATAATAATGAATTGGGCAAGGTGCTAGTCCCTCCCTCCCCCTTTCTGCTGTCTTTCTACAGTCTTCCTTTAGCTCCTAGGACAAGAAAGGCTCTCACTTTTAGGCTCATTTCATTTAAGCTGCTTAGGCCAGATTCAAATAAAAGTATTAAAACCAGCTAGAGATCTTTTTTTTTTTTTGAAGCATACTTAAATATTAAGTATTAATGAAAAAATATTTCTTACATCCGAAGACGAAGTAAATGTCAGAATTATACCGTCAATTGTATTCGGAGACGATTATTTGCCATAGAACTGCTCTGAGATGTGCAAACAAGATTTGGTTAGTTTTATTTCATCTGTTAGAGGTTTGTAAGGATTCTAGATTTGGAGCATTGTCATAGAAAATATTTTATTCATGTGAAAGCATTTTGGACAATTGTATTCTGTACCATATTGCAATGGCACAATAAATTGCTGAATATGACTTTACCATGAAAAATTTGATGCATGGAGAAGGGAAGGTTGAAATATATCAACCTTTTCTGACAGGGACTTTGAATTTTGACCTAATACAGGTGACCTTTGCGAGCAATAAAAGTGAGCTTAATCTAGAGGTCACGATTGAGGTGAATGTCAGGGCACTGTGGCGGAGATTGTGGGTCTTCCCCTGACTGCAGGCATGTGGGCGCCCACCTAGCTGTTGGCTAAATGGGAGTCTGGCACTTTTTTTTTCTCTTTGCTTTTTTTGTTTTTTAATTTTTAAGCATTTCCAAAATGGCAAATTGTTTAGTTCTTGAATGCCGTCCTCTTCCCTCAAAGCTCAGCTATCTGTTTAGTTGTGGCAAGTTTGTTTTTATAAAGTTTACTATTTCTAAGTGAAAGGTATGAAGGTGCTATTATTTTCTACTCCATAGATAAGCTATATCTAAAAATAAAAATGCTCCTATTGCTTATAGAAAAGAAGACTGACATATATAACCTTGGAACTGAAAATATATGCTCTTTTAAAAAGTTTCTTTCTCTGAGAAGTCAAACTTTTGTCATCTGACTTTGGAACTGTCAGAAGAATTTTTAAGTCATTTGTACCTTTATCTAGGTTATAATTAAGAGAACGCTTGTGAATTATTATCTTAAAAGGGTAGATGATTTAGAGAATGGTTATTCCCCTGAAAGGAAATTTCCTTTGAAATATATTTGTTAATGCATTTACATTATCATATGTATGATGATATAAAATATTTTTAAGCTTTTGCCTGCTGTATGTGGAAGGGAGATTGTTTTAAAACATAACATTTCATTATCAAATAACGAGACCATTTTGTCAAAAATGATATTACACCTTAGCAAACACCAGAGAAAATTATGCCAGTGTAACGTGGCCCAAACACTTACCGAGTATGTTTCCTAAATAATTGGTTGAAACAACACACAGTTGGGAAAGAGTGTCAGAGACTCTAATGGAAAGAACTTCTACTCTTTTAATCGAGCCTGCAAATTATATTCCCTGGGACTGATCAGCTCTGAAGCGCTGAGGTTTGATGATTAGAATGGCAGGAAACCATGCTTTCAGGACATAACGAATTGACGAGGCCATCCATCATTTGTTAGCATGCGCTGAAACGAGGGCTGTGTGTGCAGAGGCCTGTGATTTAGTAAATACGGGGGAGATGAATAGAGCTTACACACAAGGGAAGAGATTGCTGTCCTTCAGCAGCCTGAGACCCAGGCGCCTGCTGAGAAGGCCATCTGACGGCACATCATCAGTAACTGGCCTGTCACAGTCAGCGGTGCCCACCGACCATCGCCAGTATATTAAATGCATTTTTAATATCTGCTTCAGTAGATTTAATGAAGAAAATTTAGTTTCCATACTCCAAGCACTGCTTCCTCAAGTGTTTTAAAGTATAGACTCTTGCTCGCACAAGAAAAGGGGAAGACTATGCTGGCAGTTAGGAGAGTTGATTGAAAAGGAAACTTAGACAAAATCACATGCAAAGAAAAAATGCTTTTAGCAGAGTTGGCATCTCGTTGTTGTTAAAAAAAACTCATTTTTTGAAAAAGAGGCTTTTGGTTAGTTTCTTAACCCTTAATTCCCTTCACTCACAAACCCTTTTCCTGGTAGGGTTGAGGGATGTAAACCTACAGCTATGAAAGGAAATATTAGAATAGAAATATGGTTTGGCATAATTTGGATAGAGAGACTCAGTTATAAATTACTCTGTGTTTTGACATATCATTTGATTCTCAGGATCTTTGCATGAAGGTAGAAAGCAAATAGCTAGTGTTTTTAGCTATTTACTTCCAAGTCTTTGAATACTGAACTTTACTTGCTATTAAGTTAGTATATTTTTAGCTGGTATCATGCAGAATAGTTTAAAATGAATGAAAAAAATTAGTTGGTGACTTGATTTAAAAGTGCTCTTGTACTTTCTTAGACTATAAAGTTTCTTTTAAAAATTGTGATTTTAAAATATTCTGTTTTCATATTCAGGCAAAGTGTGTAGATTCATTCTTTTTAATGAGTTTCAGTGCTGACATTATTTACTACAAAACAGCAAGACAGTCAATTAGATATCGTTGCAAACATGCACTTTAAAGTCTTCCCCTCTGTTTAAAAAAAATCTAGAATATGCTCTTATGTTCACAAAGGAAGAAGCTACAGAATGGGAGCTATAAATCTGATTCTTGCATGTGTCAAAATAGTAATGTATTAAATGTGTATTATTACAAAAATTTAAGACATGTCTTAAACACACTTACATTTTTATAACACATGGCAATATTAAATAATACATTTCCTTGTTAGCATCTGTTTGCCGTCATTGTTGGCAAGACCTATGATTTATTACTTAAATTAATGACCACGACCACTTTGGACCTGATATATGCCCCTAAGCTTATTACATCACTAAATAAAATAAAATGTATGCGCTTGTGACAGAGTTATTTTTATAATTGTTTATCCCTTTAAGTGCCCTATTCAGTGATTCACTGAAAGGTTCATAATGGTTGGCTTGTAACCAGAAAATAATCTCAGAAAGGTAAAATGTATTTCTTGTTTAGAAATAAAATGCCAGACTGATGGTGATAGGGGTTCCAGCAAGAACTTGTAACACTGAAACTTGTTCTTTTCTTCCGTGCTCTCAATCACCTCTTGCTGAATTTTCTTGATGCATACCATCCCTTCCACCAGTCCAGCTCTTGAGGCTGTTATTATCCATTAATATAGTGCTCATCTTCATATAAATCCTTCAATTTGGGGGAGGTGGTTTTGACAAAAAACGGCAAGGGTTAAATGATTCTTTACTGAGGATTTTTCAGGTGCCATTATCACCATGCATTAAACTGAGCAAGATTATTTTTCTATTTTTAGTTCTTTTCTTTTGGGAGATTGGAACTTTACTGTTTTTTATTGAACTCTATTTGACTTCATAGTCTTTATCTTTCCTTTCTGAGGGTGCAGCATGATAGACCCTTCAGGATTTTTACAGTAACCTGTTATTCATCTAAAGTCACTCTGCTGCCTGGCACTTGCAATACAATATAATATGGTTTCTTGATTTTCCTGCTCCATGTGAAGTATCTCACTGACTGTCAGCTCTCCTGTCCTGCTAGGGTAAGGTCAAGTTTTTGAGAAGCTTATGTCTTATTTCTGGACTACAGTGTCTATACTTTGAAACATATGGAGCTTCTTTGGGTACCTGAAAATACTACTTGTGGGAAGATTACTATTTTTTAGGTACCTTGGGACTATTCTCATTTAATTTATCACTCAAAACGAACACAGAACTTAGTTCCTAAGAAGATAATTTCTTTGCTTGTTCTTCGTCTCACTTTTGCTGAATTTTAAACAAAATAGTTCATTGGAAATTGATACTTTTTTCTTAGCATCCTTTCCCAAGACAGTTGATCTGATGATGTTTTTAATAGTTCTTCAAAAATAATCAGACCAACAAACATTCATATTTTCCTTGAAAAGTTATATAGACCTTTTCTAGTTTAGGTTCTCATCTACTGTTCATCAGCTTTTTACCATCCTTTCCACCCGTTCCTTCTTACTTAGGTCACCTGGCCCCAGATAAAACATTTTAAAGAAAACTGATGCAAAAGAGTCTTAAGTGTCATTGTCTAACTTTATTTTCCTTCCTTCCTTCCCTTTTCTTCCTTTCTCTCCTCTTTCTCCCTCCCTCCTCTTTCTCTTCTTCTCCTCTCCCCTTCCTTCCTTCTCTCTCTCTTTCTTTCTTTCATTCTCCCTACCCCCATCTCACCCCTTCCCTTTCTCCCTCTCCCCCTGTCCCCCTCTCCCCCTCTTCCCCTCTCCCTCTCTCCTCCCTTCCCCTCTCTTTTTCTTTCTTTCTCTCCCTCCCTCACTCCCTCCCTTTACATGTCTCTTGAGTTTTGGTTTAGATCCACTAAGAATTTATATTTGTCTTTGACCATGATGGTTACTAATACTTGCTGTTGGGAGTACATACCTTCCTCTCTTTTGCTTCCTATTCGGCTGATTGTGAATTCTGTGATGGTAGGAGCCAGGTGTTTTGCTGTGATTTTGTCTTCCAACTCCTCTCTTTAGTGCCTAGCCCTGGATTGTGCCCCCTTTATGCATTCGGTGACTTCTTGCAGACTTACTGTTATGGGCCAGTGCTTATTGTTATGGTCTCTTTTGAGGAGGAGGTGACTTAAAGGCATGTCTGTTCTTTTCGCCAGTATTGTTTTATCTAGTACTATACAAAGGGCTTACTATTCTTTCCTAGGATTGTTTCTGAAGCCTCCCGCTTTTTGGGTCAGGTTGTTTAAGTCCTATTTAAAAATATTAAAATATTCAGTAGGCTGCTAAGTGCGTAGCCCTGTGTTCTACTTAACACTAAATGAAAGTAAAATAGAACACAGACATGGAGCCATTTGTTATATTTTAGTATATGAAGCAATGGCTGTGTAAACCTTAACCTTGTAATTTTGTGAGTTCCACTTTATCATGGAGCTGTAAGCGTAATCAAAATAAATCATGGGAGATGGATAAATATTTTCTAGTGCTTTCTCTGTGCTTTCAGAAGTGATGCTTGATCCATGAAATTTTAGTAAGTATATTAAATAAAACAATATGATGTGCACTGTGTCAGATCTGATAAATTATTCGGTATAGGACATTTATACAACATATGTTGAGCTGCTACGTGAACAGCTTAATGACTATAAATTATGTTAATCCGTCTTGCCATTTTTATATTTTGTTCAAAATCGTGGTATTTGTATTATAGATCTTTCTCTATATATTTGGAAGCGGGGAGGCAGGGATAAGAAGGAGGCATAAGAAAAGGTGCAGGTCATCTCGGAGATGTTCTGACAGTGATCCGGGACTCCTCAGCTGTGCAGTGTACATAACACAGATGTTGGGGAGTCATCTGTCAGCCATGCCTCTCCTATGGAGTTAAAGTTCTAGAGGGAAAAGAATTTGACACAGTGCTGTCACTGTTACATTTTCACAATAGAAGAGCATGCAAATATTGAACCTCCTGCTTAGCAGTAGTGCCCTGTCTAATGTCTGTGCTGGTTAGAATAAAAAATCATGGGTGCATCTTGGACTCAGAGATCTGACAAAGGTCATGGTATGCTGGGCATTTGAATTGGAAATTGTCTGGACTTAGATTTTATAAAGCTCCCACTGTTGTGTGTGGGGAGAATTTCAGCAGGGTTTTGTCCCGGGAGAGCCTCTTAGGCCCTTTTCTGTCCTATGAATGAATTTAGATGTGAGGGTTACTCCTGCCTAAAAACTGTTAAGTTCATTTTGCATACATCCCTAGAGAGAAAAACTGGCAGATGCTTTTGTCTTGGAAGTGTTTAAAAGAAAACTGCAGAGCAGGAACAAGAGAGAAAAAGGGGCCCTGTGTGGAGTCCCAGAACATTTTGGAAATGGCCAATATGCAGTTTTCATCAGTATGAAGGCGGGGTGCAATATGGTGCCTGCCGCTCACAAGGGAATATGAATGTTGATTAAGCATACTCCCAGGCTTTGAAATTCTGAAAGCAGTGTCAGAATAATGGATGTTGAGCAAATGTCAAGCATTTGTTAATTTCTCTGTTATTTGGAGTTTATCTACCATGATCAATCAAATAAACTAGTGCTTCTCTCTTGTGGCATGTGTCATTGATATGGTGATTAGATGGCTAGAGAGACCTTCTGTTTTTTTTTTTTTCCAGGTAACAGATTAGACAGTGCTTTTCACTTAAAGATTTGTTTATGGCTTGGTTTAGTGGAAATTCAGTACTTTGGTGGTGGTATAAAAATTTGCAGCCACATGCCAAATATATTAACAGAGGTACCATTTGACACCAGCAGAGCTTTTACCCTTATCATGGTTTCCATCTAAATATAGTTTACTTTTCAGTGGTTTGTTACCTAGATGTAGAACTGGGCGAAAGAAATCTGATCTTGGATGAATTCTGGCCTATCAGCATTTGTAGATAGAATTTTTAATCTATTTTTATTTTGATGTTCTTTTCTAATTTTAATAGTTAATTTAAATTTAATTATTGTCTTTTATTCTTTGAGAGACAGTAAATGGATTTGCTTCATTTGATTCAAAGTAATTTCTTTATATTATTTTTAGGGAGCAATGCTGCCGTGTTTTGATGTCCCAGACATAAAAGATAAAATGATCCTTTTCAGCATGCTCTTGACTGCAAAATATGGTGGAGTGCTAATATTCCGTGGAGTAAGGAGTAGTTCCCTTTCAGGACTGATGGCTTTACCAACTGGGATTTCATTAGAGATTAACACCAGGTACCATGTTTAAGTGTCCGGTGCCCACGGACAGTATAACTGAAACTGCAAAATAGATGTCTGCAGTCTATTTGGGAGTTCCTTGTGTGAAGCTGCTATAACTGGAATCAAGACAGAAATTACTGTAATCACAGATTTGACCTTTTTCTTTTTCTCTACAGCGTTTCCTTTTCATAATCGTAGGCATTAAACTCACATGATTCTGGTGGAGACCAGGCACAAACCTGACCATGTCAAATAGGTGTCTCCATAATCTTTGGAATGGATATTTTTTTAAACCCGGACCTCATAGACTAATCTTCCCCCTGTTTTTAAACCTCAGTGAACTCCCCCCCCTCCCCCAGGAGATTCACAGCTGGGCAACCATAGGGCATTTTATTCACCCCAGTGAACTGCATATCTTGTTTCTGGAGGACTCTTCTTTGATTTTTCTCAACCTGCCCAAATGTCTCAAGTGTGGCAGTTTCCAAAGCAGAGTATCTTTAATTTCCTCTTCAGGTTAAGGTGCATTATTTTGACCATTTCTGTTATGCTTTTGATTTTGACCGTCTCTGGGACTGAAATTCCTAAACTTCTGAGTAAACTCCCCGCATCCTGCCTGGATGAGCTCTACCACTGTACTGCTGCTGGACATCGTACAACAGACAGCACTGCAGGCTGGCTTTTCTAGACTTCCCTCAGAAAGGTCATCATGAGCATGACCTGACCACAGTACCACTGATTCATTAAATGGCATCATGTTATCCAATATGCACCTCTCCATTTCTTTTTTCCTTTTTGCAGTGAACAGAAAGATTAGTCTAATCTTTAAATTAGAGAGACATGAAAAATCATATGTTGAAAATAATATAAATGGATAACAATATGAGGGAAAGTATGAGTCTCAGATACTGTTAATTCTTAATGAGATGTACTCTGTGCTACCTAGCACTCCAGTGAAAGGGGCTCATGGTTTTGGTGCCATTGCCTGCCAGGTGATGAAGCTCTTCTGTCTCTGTCTTCCACTTAGCTCTTCTAATGTCCACAGATAGGTGACGTTTTCTCCTCCCCTTCATGTATTTCAGTGAAAAGAAATGACTCATTAAAAAAATGCCAGAATGAATATGTTTCCTACTGGACACATATTCCCATGATAGTTTTGGAACTACCTTTAGACCATATGGCACAGTGTTTTGAGTATCTTCAGTGGTTTGGGGGTGCGAGGGTAGTTTAGTGGTAGAATTCTTGTCTGCCGTGTGGGTGACCCCGGTTCAATTCCCAGCCCATGCACTTCCCAAACAAACAAAGAAGCCAACAAAAACAAACAAAATTCAACAAGTGGTGTTGCAATAATGGAATACTCACATGGAAAAAGAATGAAATGTGACCCTGCCATATAGTATTCACTAAAATAATGGTAACATCTTTGGCCTAAAATAATTTCAATATATCAGTTCTTCTCTGTTAGTTGAGAAAGCCCATTGTTTTCCTTTATCCTCACATTTACCAGGCATATACTCTTTTTCCTTAACTGTTAGACATTGGTTTATGTTCCCCCACCCCCACTTTTCTCCATATCCCTCAATGTAGATTAACTACGAAGAGATAGAAGATACATTTCATCTAAATCTGTTACCTACTTCTCATGATTGTTAATAAGTAATGAAATTGCTAAAAAACAGACTTCTTAGGGAAAGAAGAAAAAGGAAGGATTAGATGATATGTTGACTAAACATACCAGAGGAGTTCCTCAGTATTGGATTCTAAGTGACTGTTTTTTTTTTCAGAAAGGAAGATTATAGTTGTTTGAGAATTTCATTCATTTTTCCTTTTTCTTGTAGTGGTTGTGCAGGGGAATGGCGTTACTTGTTTTGTGCTACAGTTGGAAAAGAGTTTCGAATAGGATGACATTCGTCCTTTAGTTATTTTTTTCCCTCTCTGTTTGGTATGGACTTTGTATTTGTTAAGAATTACATTTAATTCGGAATGACAACATGATCTCGTTTTATCCTTTATGTCATTTAAACTTATGCTTTATCCTGTTTATCCTAGAAAACAGTAGAGTCAAATCGTCCATTTTCTTTATAAGGACGTTGCGTACTTAGAGTTGGAAGAAATCACTCAAAGCCTAGGTAAAATGGTGAGACAGGGCCCAGAAGAGTTTATTGACCGTTTCTTTGGCACAGTTTTGGGGTGGAGGTGGGGGTACATGTCAGGTATCATTTTAAAACTTGCATTTGTGAGATATCAGTAGATCCCTTACTTATCTTCGTTAGAATGCAGATTGATTAAACATTTGGGGGGAGGTAATTTTTAAATCATAGAAATAAGACTAAGTATCCAAGTGTAGTTAAACATTATTTGATACGCAGAAATTGTGTATCTGGGTTTAAAGCTGGCTCAACAAAACGTTATTACAAGACAAGCTTCTGTAGCAAACAGTGCTAAAACCTTTGGAATATTTGGGATTCAAACAACTGGTGGGGATGCAATCTGAAACTTGGGCAGTTTGCTTTGTGCTTCAGTGATCAGTTCCTTCCTGAAGAGGGCAGTTACACAGCTATGACACATGCAAATGCTAAACACAGTAACAGCATGAGGTCTCTGTCATTAACAGTAATTTATGTAATGAAAGCCACCTGGCTGTTTTTTTATAATTAATTGCTTGTAAATAATAAATTTAAATATAATTTATAGCTTTCTAAATTTGATTACCATATAGACCCAACAGCATAGCTAAAAAAAAAAACAATCCACAAAAATCAGAATTCCATAATTTACTTTGATGACTTTTAAAAGGTTATTTTTTTCCAAGTAAATATCAGGTGAAATATTTTTGGTGAGGAATGGAAAGAATGTAATCAAGTCCTGCTGGCTTTATTCAGGTTAGAATGCTAATTTTGAAATAGTATTACCAATTTAACTCTGATATTATTTCAATTGACCTTTTAAAAGTATTTGTACATATAATGTAATACATGTAGATAAAAGCACACCTACTTAACAGTGATATAGTGAAACTCTTTTGAAAAATTGTTTTTTTTTCCCTATTTGGTAAAATTCCAATTATGTTTTGAGAAGAATTTATATGTAGGGGAAAAAGCACTTAAGTATATATGATGATACGCTATAAACTGTGGTGATAATAAGAGGTTTTGCCTCATAGATTTACCAAGCACAGTATCATTAATTTCAGGAGGCTTTACAATATTTCTTTTTATGTGGCCACATACATTAGCTGCCAAAGAATTATTTTTTCTGATCACTGGAAACCGATCAGTGATTCAGATGGCTTAAAGATAAAGGGGACTTAAAGAGCCTTGTCTTTCATTAAAGAAGAAGTGCTTCTCTTTCATTAAAAAAGAAAGGGGGTGTAAGAGTTGTTCAGTGGTAGAATACTTTGCCTATCATGCTGGAGATCCGGGTTTGATTCCTGGTCCATGCACTTCCCCCAAAAACCAAACTAGCAAAACAAACAAAAAACAAGCAAAAATTCAACAAATGGTGCTGTAATAATGGGATACTCACATAGAAAAATAATGAAATGTGACCCCACCATACAACATATAAAAAAAAGAAAAGAAGGCAAGAATGAAGAAGGAAGGGGAAAGAAGGAAGAACTCAGTTTATTAATGTTTAAGGTAAATCTTATGAAGCCTTTTAAAAAATTAATACTTCTTTCTTGAATAAATCTCTACTAGAAACTGTGTCCTTTAAATACCTACATTGTTATTTTGGATTAGAGTGTGATATTGCTTTCATTGCCATTTTATGAAAATCTGTAGAGCACTTTGGTAGAGGATTAATAGATTAAAGGAGAATTTGTAGTTTTGAGATACAGACTTTGTAACATAGGAAGATTTTCCGTCAGATGCCACCAGCAGTATTTTTCTTTCATCATGATTAAGTTTACATGAATCAATAATGCTCTTTTAGTTGGTTGGGGCTTTTTTGTTTGTTTTGACAAGAATTCTGTTTGTTATCTGCTTGTTGACTGCCTAGTTGCTGGAGTAAAGTAGGTGAGGTGCCAGTATTAGCTGGAATTGTCTATAAAGAATAAAAGATTGAGGCTTCTGAGTGTGGTCAGAGTGTGACCACCATCCATTACCTCAACAGCAGATATCAGACTTGGTCATTGTTCAGTTGCTAAGGTCTAATAATCCCTCAAGAATGTAGAATGTTGTTGACTGTCCCCTTTTACATCACTGAAGAAAGAAGTTTTGCAACAGGTGCAGCTGTATACTAATTGTAGGGCGTGCTTAATTTGTCCAGAAGGGAGAGTGACTCCAAATTTGGTATCTTAAAGAGTGGAGTGACCTTTTAAAGTCCCAGGTTGAGTATTACCAACAATTGCAACAAGCTAATTATACCCACAAAGAGTTATGAAGTGCTTTTAAGTTTTCCTATACACCTAGAAGTTCAGTGACCGGATTGAAGTCATTAACATATGACAGATGCATCCCTTTTCAAGGGCTCCTATGATAAGTTTTGATTGTAGAAGTGGGAATTTGACCTGTAGCTTATCACTTGCTTCGGGAGTGTGCTGGGCGACAAGGATTTTTTTTTTTTTGACGAGTGTTATCTTACCCATGTTCCAGAATTCCATCTGCCTACTTCTTTCTCTCTGTTGATAGGAAGTCACAGCAGATAACCTTGATGTTGTTTTTTCCAAAGCATATTGTGCAGTTTTACACAATTTTTCTGTATAAATATATATAGACTATTAATGTTTCACATATTTTATTTAATATGCTTGTGAGTGTACTTTGTACCTGGGTACCTCATAGTTTTTGATTACATCATTTTTAGAAATACCAGCTTCCATTGATTTCTTTTGTTTTCAGTGGATGAATTAAAGGTATGAATATACATTTTGGCATATAGAGATGACGAGAAACTCTGACATCTACATTTCCGTGAAATTGACTACTTTTTGAGGTTGGAGAACAAGGAAGAGAATTTTGGGTTTTATCATAGGAGGCTGTATACACACATAGAGAAGAGTCTACTGTCCAAAGAATGGGCAAATGATAGAAATGCACCCCTTGAGAGGATGTGAAAATGGAGCACATAAACTCTGTGACTTCAGCACTTAAATGAAATTGCTTTTTATTATTTGATTGAAAAATCGTCCAAAACAAGCCATACAGGATTAAGGTTACAAAGCTTGTAGGTAAAACCAGTCTTGAGTAATTCAATTCTCTTTCACAATATCTTTGTATTTGTATATAGTCACTTTTTCAATAGAATAGGTGCCTGAAATTTATTTTTAAATGTTTCCTGTTCAATTAAAGTCATTGGTCTAAAAGTCACTATTTCCTTAACATCTAAGGTCTTTTGTAGGTTTTATGTTCCCAAAGGACATGATCATATTTAGCTGTGTTCCAGTTAATTATCAGCGAGCTCTTTTTGTACAATTAGGGAGTGGTTAATTTACTCTAAGTAAGGTTGCCACCTGCCTAGGGATTAACCCAAGCAGGTTGGAAGTCACAAAGAGACTTTTGAATTTGGGTTTATAGCAGTGGCAGTTGATTTCATTCTCTGTTGCAATTTTTGTGGTGTTTTCTGTGTTAATCAGTGATAGTGGTGATATCAGATGTTTTCTTGGTTTCTGTGCCCTCTACGTGGATAAACTATGTTGTCCCCCAAATTATATGGGAATCTGTAAATAGTAGGCATAATAGTTACTATTGGAAGTAAACTGGAAGGATCTTCTACTCATTTCCATGGCTTCCACTATTATAAATTCCTTATTGGATCAGTGGGTAGTGGGAAATGGCAGCCCTAAATGAGGAGAGTTTGTGGACCTGAATTGTGTTTAGTAGAAATAATTGTAATTTTAGCTGGTGACTCAGGGAAATAAACATGAAGAAAATGAATCATGTGGTTCACAGAAATATCTGAAGACATAATCTTACAGCATTTAAAATAAGTTGTGGGAAAAATCAAATTTATTAATGTAAATGTTCTTTTAAACCTTTGTATTAAAGATTTTCAACATAAATATATAAAATAAAATTCTCTACCTCATATGACCTAATGCGAGTGTGATTGCATTCCACCTGGGGCCTGCTCCCACTAGAGGAAGCCCCAGGATCACGACTCACTTTTTTGAGTTACTTTTTTTTCTTTCGTTCTTTTAATTTGAAATTAAATTGATTTATCTTAAGTAGTAATGTAATAAACATCAATTCTTTTTTTCAACTTCGATTAAAAAAAATTGAAATCTAATTCAGTGTTTTTTAGCATATTCACAAAGTTGTGAATATGCTAAAAAACTATCACCGCTATCTAATTCCAGAACATTTTCATAACCCCAGAAAAGCACCCTGTACCTATCAGTAGTCCCTCCCCATTCCCACCCTTCTCCCCCCAGCCCTAGGCAACCACTAATCAACTGTTTTTCTCTATAGATTTGCCTATTTTGGATATTTTATGTAAGTAGTGACCATTCAGTACAACTGAATGCTTTCTCTTCGCATAATGTTTTTGAGGTTCATCCATGTTGTTGCATTCCTCTTTATTGCCCAGTAATATTCATCGATGGATAGACTGCATTTTGTTTATCCCATTCATCAGCTGATGGATATTGGGTTATCAATAATGTACTGTAAACATTGTGTACAGGTTTTTGCATGGACTTTGTTTTTATTTCTCTTGGGTTGATTCCTAGTAGTGGAGTAGCTTGGTTTTTGGTAACTTTTGAGGAGCTTTCAGTTTGTGTTCTGAAGCCTCTGCACCATTTTACATTCCTCCCAGCCAGAAATAAGGGCTTTAATTTCTCCACATCCTCACCAACACTTGTGTATTGTCTGTCTTCTCCATTATAGCTGTCCTAGTCAGTAGTAAATGGCATCTCATTATGATTTTGATTTCTGTTTCCCTGCTGACTAGTGATGTTGAGAATCTTCATGTGCTTTTTGGCTATTTGTGTATTTTCTTTGGAGAAATGTCTTCATGTTGTTTGCCAGTTTTTTAATTGAGTCATTTTTCTTTCTGTTATTGAATTGTAAGAGTTCTTTATATATTCTGATCTGAGACTTGCAAGTGTTTTCTCCTGGTCACGTTCTTGTTGTTATCCTTGAGTTATTCTTTTAAAAGATCCCACTTCCAGAAGGAGGTGCAGAATATCAATTCAGGGATGTCTGTAGACTTCCTATGAGGGAAATATTACTGCTCTTTAGTGAAATTTTATTGTTGGATAAAATACATTGTTTTAGTAAAAGTTTTTCTTCTGGTGATATTTTATTTATTTATATATTTAAAAAATATTTTTAGTGACAAATCTTCATACACATATAGTCTATACATGGTGTTCAATCAGTGGCTGACAGTATCATCATATAATTGTGTGTTCATCACCATGATCATTTTTAGAACATTGCATCACTCCATAAAAAAGAAATAAAAAGAAAAAACTCATACATAGCATACCCTTTACCCCTCGCTCTCATTGACCACTAGTATTTTCATCTACCCAATTTACTGATAATATTTTGAATTACAAAACTACTTGACACACACTCTCTTAAATGCGACTTAAAGAGTTAGGTATACTTTAATATTTCCATTGTTTTACTTTGCTTTTTATACATATAAATATAATTTCAAGAATGAAGCCAAACAGGTTGGGGTTAAAGTAATTCAGAACATAGGGGTAAGGAAGACAGTGTCTATATTTTAGAACCACCCATGCTCTTTGAGACCAGTGGAAGAAAGGTTTATTTGATCTGGAACTGAAATTTTCTGTAGTGTTTAATCTAATTCAACTTATCTGTATAGCACATATGAACAATTGAAACACAGGGAGCACATAATAAGAAAGAGGGCCTTTGATATTGTATAGATTATTGTAATGCCTGGAAACATCCTAGAGTATATTAAGCAGATAATAAAAAAGTATTGGCAAAGTCCCCTGAGGGAGGGGAGAAAGAATATGGAACTATTCAACCTTACCATCAGGGACTCCTCTGACACTGTGTCAAACTTTAGGGATACCGAAATCAACAGGCCATGTTCTCGGTCATGAGGCTGACTCTTGTGAAGCTTATATAGGCAGTGGAGAAGCTCAGACCACCTATAGGCATGCCTAAGAGTTACTTCTGGAGGACCTCTGTTGTTGCTCAGATGTGGCCTCAGTCTCTCCAAGCCCAACTTTGCAAGTGAAATCATTGCCCTGCCCCCTACGTGGGACATGACTTCCAGGAGTGAAAGTCTCCCTGCTGACATGGGAGATGACTCCCAGGGATGAATCCAGACCTGGCACCATGGGATCAACATTTCCATCCTGACCAAAAAGGGGAAAAGAAGTGTAATAAAGTATCAGTGGTAGAGAGATTTCAAATAGAAGCAAGAAGCTACTCTGGAGGTTGCTTTATGCAAACTTCAGGTAGACCTTGCTACCTATCATAACCTGCCAACCTCCGACCAGGACCATTCCAGCCAATCCCAAAGAACACCTAGGGCAAAATATAAGATTCCACAAGGGTTCTATGCACTAGAGTAACTTTCCAGAAACCTACTACCTCCAGATGGGTCTCTGGTGCAGATAAGTCCTGAAACCTAGCCCAGCCTCTCCAGAACATCAGATAGTTCTATCTCCCTACCCCATATTAGTGACAGACCCTTCCAATATCAAAACTTTAGAATTATCATAGCCCAAACAACCCTAAAGAGGTATGGAAAGATCAAAGGTGATGGTGGAGTTATACAGAGAAGATAGGATTTAGCAAATGAATATGAATGCTGAATCATTAAATTGATACCTCTTTTAGTCTCTGGTATTTTAGAGCAGCTAGAAGTAAAAATCTAAAATTGTGATATTGTAACCTGTGTCAAAGTCTGAAATATGTTCTACAACTAATTATGGTGCTGTGCTTGGAAATTTATAGCTTTTTTGTATTATGTTATTTTTCGCAAAGAAAAGGAAAAAAAGTCAATTGGTGATGTTAAAAAAATATTTAAGCCCTCTAGCCTCCTATATTCTGGAGCAGCTAGAAGAAAAATCGGAGAGGATCATATGGTAGCCCATGACAAACTCTGGGATCTGTCCTAAACACTTGTTGAAGAGTACTTTGAAAACTCTTGCTTTTTTATTTCTTTGCTTTGTATATATGTTATACTATACAATTTAAAAAGTTAAAAATATATAGCTTTATCATATTATCTAAATGGTGATTTATAGACTTTGCTAATAAAATATTAAAGATTAAAAAATTATAAATCAGTAAAAGCATGATTTAAAAAATGATTATAATTTTTTAAATATCAGGGAGCTATCACCTAGAGATGAAAAATATTTTGAACTGAGTTCCAGTACTTAAAAAATATAATTCATCCTGTGCTGTTTATTAAGTATTCTGTTTTAGATAAAAAGTGATAATTGGGAGGGGCCCATCGCTGTCCTAGGCCACAAGACCCAAGCCTGTCTTCATGGCCTGGCTCTGGGCAAGTCGTTTACCCTCTTAGAGCCCCAGTTATCCATGTGGGTGGTGAGAGCTCCTCCAGCCTTTGCACAGGGGTGCTGTGAAGGTAGGTGAGGCTGTGTAACTGCTTTTCAGGGGGTGGTGGTGCCACGATGTGGCACTGCCAGTCTGGAGGCTGGTGTTTTTGTCAGGCTGTCTCTGTGAGAGAAACTAAACGAGAACTTCTCCCTTACCTGGCTCTCTGTGGGACCACATACTCCAGCTGTCTGACTTTTCAGAGCAGGGCATGGACCCTGAAGCTGCTGTGGCTGGGTCTCAAAGAGTGAAGAGCAGCATCTAGAAAACAGTTCCCAAATAGTAATGTGAGAAATTTTCAATCAGTAAGCAGGTATTTGAGTATTAACAAAACAGATTACACCTGTATCAAAGCACAGGTATGATTGTGTGTGTTAAATGATATTTGACCAAAACAAGGGGGCATGTCAAAAGCCCACAACTTGGAATTGTGGAGAAGTACCTAGTTGCTTGTTCCTCTTGTCACTCTGCTCCTGAATGACTTGAGCAAGGTAAATGCTTAAATTGTGCCTTTATAAATCTTTTCAGTTGTGTTATGTGAAAATTATAAATGTGTGATTGTTTCTGGTTGTTTTGTCCAGTAACAGATACATCGTCTCCTTTGGACAGTCAATGAGATGTTAGCGTTTGTGCTGTTTATCCTGAGAGATGAAGAAATAGCTTCTTCATGTTGACTTCTTTTGCCATGCTTTACCTTTGATTTGGACTGGTGCATATATAACTGTGTGTGAGTGGGCGCCTGTATATTTATTTTTACTTTATGTGCAAGGATAACAAGAATATATGCAGTATAGCTTTTAGTTGGATACTATTTTGAATGGACTAGAATACCTGTGGCCTGTTCTTAAGAGAACTCATAAAAATCTTTCTAAATGAAAATCACTCTACTGTTGGCAATCTCCCGTCTGCTTTTAGAACTTAGTGGCCAACCAGGGCAAACATTATTTAAGTTCAGGGGGTCCAGTGGGAAAAGTAATGGTTTTGTGTTACTGTGAATTTTAAATGTTATCATTTTTGTGTTACAGCATCATCTGTTCTTACATGTCACTAAAAATGTAAGTTTTAAACATTAAAAAAAAATGTTTTAGATAGAGTGGGCCACAGTGACTCAGCAGGCAGAGTTCTAGCCCATCATGCCAGAGATTCAGGTTCGATTCCCAGTACCTGCCCATACGAAAAAAAAAAAAAAATTAGGTAAAATTCAGGAGTGATAATACTTCTGACTCATTCTCTTAGAGTTATGTTATCCGAATTATCTGCATACCTTTATGTAGCAAGATACTTTTTATCATGTCATTTGAAAGGCATGAAGCTTAGTGTTTTTTATTTTGTTTTGGTTTTGTTTGTTTCATCATTTCTTGGAAATGTTTATGGATATGGTTGGAGAATTTGTACTCACAAATATGGCAGGTGTCCACTATAGTGACTAGTGAATCAGACAGTTCAGAGTCCTTCATTTCTGAGAGTAACTGTATTTTGTGCCTACCAGAAGCAAGACATCTAAAAATAAAACTCTTGGGGAGGCTGAGTGCAATGCAACATAGTCTTTAGAGTGAACTCCCCAGCTCATGGACTGTATGACCAAACTGGAGCTTGATAAGTATTTAGCTGAGTAAATGAGCTGACCACTAATAGGAGTGGCTTCCAAATATATAGTTATTTGATGTGTGCAATTACTGGGTTTAATGACATGAAGAGAGACTGAGAAGAAGATTTACACAAAATCTTCATGGGTAGGTTGAGTGAATCCAGGTATACCTGCTTCTCATTTGACATGAAATGAAATGTCATGCCTCATAAAATCAATAGCTTTTTCATTTCTCAGTATTATTATTATTATCTTAGAAGAGGAAAAAAAAGATTTATATTATGAGAATCGAGTACTTCATTCCCAAGTAGATTGTCTCTTGAACTTAAAAATATTAGTGAGGACTTTGCCTTTTATTAAATGAATAGCGAATTATTTTATTGGTTGTTCTGTTGTTCACCAATGGTATTTAAGAAATGAAATCCATTATAAAAGTTGATTTGGTGAGTGCCCTCAAAGGGTTAACATAGGCAAAGATTTAAAAATGGCTTGAGTTTATCAAATAAGAGTTATGGAAGTTAAGACAGCCTTGAAGTAGCCAGTTAACTTCCAGCCATGGTATATTGCTGGTAATTATAGCTCCTTCATTTGTGAGTGTTGCGTTCACTTGGGTGGAGTCCTCTGGTCATGGCAGAGACTGTAGTTTTCCCTCAATGTCTGTTCTCTCCTTCTTCCATGATGATGGAATCCCTGATTTTTGACTGGGCAGAGGCTCTCTTGCAGCTGTCATGGCCATGTGCCTGAATTCTGGCCATCACCAAGTTGAGGTTTCATGTGACAGCTTCTAAAGCCTTCTTTTAAGAGATTTCTCTCTTCTTCAGGGTCCTTTCTCCATCTTGCTGACTGGAATGCAGATGCCACTGTCTTAACCATAAAGCTGGGCATTGTACCAAGAGAGGTTAGAGTGATCTAGAAGGAGTCTGGGTCCCAAGGACTTTCTAAGCAGAAATACTATACTGAAAGAGACAAATTTCTTTTCTATTTAAACCATAGTTATTTGGGGTTTTCTATTCTCTGCAGCTAAACCTTGCCCCATCTGATATATAGATACTGGTGCTGGGTTTTATCAGGCTGGATTCCTGGGTATGTAAATTCAGGGAGTGTTGGGATCAGACCAAGTTTCTCACCATACTTAGAGCTATTTCAAAGTGCATGCCTTGGTAATTACTGGTGAGTCACGCAGTAGCTGTGCAGTAAGGTTAGCACTTTATATATAATACCTAGGATTTCTATATTCCCAGTTCTGGAATTTGGTCTGATTGAGTCAAGGCTCACATATGACTTTTACGGGTTTCCTGCAATGACTAGTTTACATTTTGTCCCTGACTGTGTGAAGATAGAGAGTTGGATTAAGGTGGTGTAACTGGTTATATATGGAACAGGTCACAGTACTGTTGTCATTGTCTCGTCATGAGCATCGTTTCTACAAGGTCAACCATTTCACTACTTATTGGTGTCTTTTTACAAGGTCAACCATTTCACTACTTATTGGTGTCTTTTAAAAAATAATAGGTGGTTATGAACATTGTGATATTGTAGTCATTTCTATAATTGACAGCAGAGCCCAAATCATATTGAGTTTTTCTCCTGTATTTGGTATGGCTAAAACTTTGGGCCTTAAAATAAAAGGCCCAAATAAAAGGATTTTATCGCTTAAAATCCCTACTGAGGGCATCATCGTTTTTATAAACAAGAAGTTTTTTCTGTTAGTAATGACATCTTCGTGTGGGTTCACGTCATCTAATGTTTTTTTAAGTGTGTCTATGTTCTTCACAAGTTAAAAGCTTTTCCCTGAAAATGGGTGTGTGTGTGTGTGTTTGTGTGTTTGTGAATGCTAAGGCATGGTGGTAGGCATGTCATTCTTCATTCAGATCATTACTTGAAAGCCTACGGTATGCAAAGCTGTGGTAAATAGTGGAGAAATAAAGTTAAAAATATATAAAGATTAAAAAAAAAAAGACAGCCCTCACTTAAAGAACTCAGAGCTGAATGAAAAAGCAAGTGAAGAAAGAAGAATACTTTAAAATTCAACATGAGACTTATCTGTAGGCTCACTAAATCCGGAAGTCTGAAAGGGTTCATGAAGTCCTTTGAAAAAGCAGCATTAGTCTAGCCAACAGCTAACGAAAGCTCCTTCTAAGTATGGTTTTGAATGTCTAAAAGTAAGATTTTTTAAGAACACAGGCTTTCTCAGGCTTTTGTTTGGTTTGATGCCCCGCTACTCTCTCCTCTGTTTTCTTCCTAGGGTATTGTATAATTGTCAGAATTCTGATATAGTTCACATTTAAGTTAGTTGTTTTGGAAATTCCCAGGTATCCTCCTCCAAATTTTGTTCTAACATCAGTTCTGGAAAACATTTGCCTTTGCAGTGTTTCAACAGAGTGTCACGTCGGACCAGTGAGAGCATATTAAAGAGAGAGCATCGACAAAGGAAGGGGAATGTGCACAGAAAGACGTAAGCAGCAGGATATAGAGTCTCCTTCCATCTCGTCTAGAGTGCAGATGCCATCCTCTTGACTGTGAGAACGAGCGTCGAACCCTAGACATGGTGGAAGGGTGAACCGAAATAAACTGGGTCGCTAGGACTTGGAGTCACAAAATGGAGAGGCTCTATCCTTCAGGAGCTAGGTGCCTTGTGTATTTTTTGGTAATCTCTCTACACCTACATTTTCTTATCTGCATATACTAATCTGGCTATGCTAACAGCAGTCTGGCTCTACTGATATCCAAGGCTGTTATGGAAATATATATGAAATTAAGTATTATACAGATTTCATTGCTATAATTTCTGAAATAAGTTCTTTATTAAAAAATCTTTATTTTGTTGTCCTCTTTAAAGGGCATACTTCTTGGTTTTAGATTGTCATAACTAGGGAAAGGGTGGTATCTGATATAATTATAATATGTAGGGAAAGCTTTTGTTGGCTGTTCTAATAAGTTCAGTTTTTTTTTTTCCCAAGGGCTTTTAATAGAATTGCTTTGGTCTAAGAATTCATGATAGACTAAATGAAATCCTTCAGTCTGCTGGATTTACTGAGACCATAAATTAGCCTCACAGAGAATGTATCTTTCTTTTTACCTTTTCATTTGACGCAATTCACTGAAATGATGACTACCTGTAAGTGGTTAGAATTTTATGTATGGGAAACTCGAAAGGAAAAACTTTTATATAAAGTAAGGCATTTGTTTCTTTCATAGTGTTGTCACCTGCAATTGATCTTTTTCAATGTGTTTATGCCTAAAAATAGATTTCAGTATAGGTTTCTTAATGTCTGTATCCTAGAACTGAAGAGTCTATATTTAAAATAGTTTTTCTGATATTTTTTTTAGTGACACATTTAGGGCAAACCTGGGCATTGCCCAGTTTAACTCAGTGAAACAGAGTAGACTTGATGGTAGGGCATGGAAGACAGGACCTGCCTGTAGTCTTCCCTTCCTACCCCATTACTGGAATAGAGAGCCTGGAAAGAAAGCAAAGCAGGTGTTGTCTGGGTGGAGCAATGTGGAGTAAAGAGAAGGCCAAGGCTTTTTTTTTTTTTTTTTACACTTATTCCACCTTATTCTAAACCTTTAAAGTAGCCTGTGTTTAACTGGTCAGATTTTTTCACCTCCTCTTCATCTGATTCTTGCCCTGAATACGCAGTACAGTTTTTAAGACTGCACTTTTTGTGCAATTGTTTTATCTCCAGAAGAAAGCTTTCTTTCCTCTGTTCCTTCTCTGGGAGTGTTGATCTCTTTTGTTCGTTTTGTTTCACTTCTGTAATTTTTTTACATTCCTTTCCTGGTCTCCGACTGCTTTTGCCTGGAAGGCAAATTCTGGGAGGAGAGTCATTTCTGAGAAAACTTTCCTAAGTCAGTATTTCCCAGCCAAAACCGGGTTAGTGACCCATAAAGGGGCACAGACCAGCTCCAAAGTATCCTGAGGAGGGGTTCAGGAAGGGCAGCAAAAGCCACTTTGATAGCTCCCCAAATCTGTGCTTTCTTGTCCAGCTCAGCAAATGTAGCCCTTTAGCTCATCACCCCCTGGAGCCCGAGTAGGTTCTGTGTCTGTAAATCTCCACTGCCTCTGGCTTGTTTGGAGTGGGGTTGAAATAATGGCTGCTGCTGCCTTTGTCCAGCATGGGTTGAAAGACTAGCTCAGAGCTGGGACTCAGCAATCTGAATTTGCTATTCACAAAGTGTGATCAGTATGTGCCATGCCCATCCCTGTTCTTGAGGGTGAGGATTTTTTATGTCCCTTTTTGTCCCCAGTGAGCTAGCCGGGGACTTGACCTTAGGGTGGCCCTCTGCAAGTGTGGATTTGATTGGGAAGCAAGAAAAAAAGGAATGTGGTAAGATCTGCAATTTTGTATTTAATAAAAGAACAGCTTAATGCACTTTAAGTCGCTCCATTTGTTGTTTCAACACTCCCAGCCTTTATTGTTAAGGTAGGGTGATTGTAGAATAATAATAGTTCATACATGATAATGATGAGGTCGATAGAGAAGATTGAAAATCTACAGTGTTTTCTAAAGTAATGTAACAGGGAAAACATGGTATCTATCGAGTCTTGAAATAGTTTATACCCTAAGAATATTACTGAGGCTATTTATAGGTACTAACTATTCAGGAAACTAATTTTATGCTACTTCCTGCATTTCCATAATCTTAAAACAAACACATCAGTTTGGTAATTGGGAGTTGAATTAGGAATAAGGGATAGAAGATAGGGAAAAGATTTGAGATTATTCATACCGTTATGTTATTCTACCTGACAATTTATTGGGGAGGAAATGATAAAAGATAATAGTTGTATCTACTTCATTATAAATTTTATAAAAATTGTAAAAGTGAAACTGCGCAATCATTTTTTAAGAGTTTTATATATTGTGTCTGTGATCTGTTAGATTAAGGAAGATTAGGAGAGCAGAATGTTTATTTTTGTTCAATGAAAGAATACAGAAATATTTAGATGGTTTTAAGCAGTATTTTAAACTTTTTTATTCTATGAAATGGGAAAACTAATTGTGTTTATTAGACATAAACTAGTAGCATTATGGTCAGAAAATTAACCTTAGTCTTTAGATGTTTACTCACTAAGGGTAATGTAGAATTGGGCAGAATAACTTAGTATTCCAACAAAACTTCATAAGATGAAGAATTCCTTGTGAAGAGGAGCTGTATTAGTTAGGGTTCTCTAGAGAAACAGAATCAACAGGGAACACTTGCAAATATAAAATTTATAAAAGTGTCTCACGTGACTGCAGGAATGCAGAGTCCAAAATCCGTAGGGCAGGCTATGAAGTCGACGACTCTGATGGAGGGTCTGGATGAACTCCACAGGAGAGGCTCACCAGCCGAAGTAGGAATGAAACCTGTCTCCTCTGAATCCTCCTTGAAAGGCTTCCCATGATTAGATTAAGCATCGCTCATTGCAGAAGACACTCCCCTTTGGCTGATTACAAATGGAATCAGCTGTGGATGCAGCGGATGTGATCATGATCTAATTCTATGAAATGTCTTCATTGCAACAGACAGGCCAGCACTTGCCCAACCAGATAAACAGGTACCACAACTTGACCAAGTTGACACATGAACCTGACCATGACAGGAGCCCACTCAAGCCATCTTCTATAAAAACAAAATTAGAAGATAATTTGAAATTCAGATAAATAATAATTGGGCATCATGGAGTAAATTCAGATTGTTCTCTAAAACTCCATAAATGTTAATAAGCTGATGTAGGCATAAATTTTTTTTAATGGAAATTTTTAGAATCTACTTCCCAAGAAGTAGGAAAGACTCTCAAGAGATACACCCGCCCAGCCCTAGAAGTTGGGCAGTGAAGAATAGTGCCTAGATTAGCGGAATGGTCAGTTTTATGTGTCTCCTTGGCTAGGTTATAGACTTCAGTTATTCAAACACTAATCTAGCATGTTGCTATGAAGGTATATTGTACATGAGACTAAAGTCTATACATAATCAGTTTACTTTGAGTAAGGAAGTGAACACCTGTATTATTTTAGAGAATACATATATATTATAAGTAGATTACAAATAGAAATATGAACGTTAAAGACATGTCTGGCAAGAGCTAAGGAAATAAGGAACATGTTATTGGGAACTGGAGGAAAGGTGATCCTTGTTTTATAGTGGCAGGAAGCCTAGTTGAATTGTATCCTACAGTTGTGTGGAAAGCAGAATTTGTAAGCAATGGACTTATATATTTAGCTGAGGAAATTTCAAAGTATTGAAATTGCAGCCTGGTTTCTGCTTGCTGTTTATAGTAAAGTATGGGAGAAGGGAGATAAAGTAAGAGGAGAGAACTGTTTAGCAGAAAGAAACCAGCAGTTGATGATTGGGAAATTTTCAACCTATCCAGATCGTAAAAGATACTGAAATTAGGAGATCTACTATTAGGAAAGTGTGCTTTGGAGAGAAAGGGTGTTAATGGATGACCTTTTGCTATCTGCTGAACAGATCAGGCCTGCGACTTATTTATTCACTCATCTTTTCCAGCAGAAGCCAGAAATAGAGTGAGATTATCCAGGTGAGATGTGTGGTGTACCCTCTACTTGCATGAACACAGGTGACCCATAGATTTTTGGGAGTGTTTTTTCAATAAAACACTGCCAGCTTGGACTTCAAGAGACAGACACAGAACAAAATGAAAGAAGGCTTCCAGACTTCCAAGATTCTATACACAGGAAACAAGCTGATAAAACGACTCAGTTGCAATTAGCTTGTTAGAGAAGTGATTTTGTCATTTTAAAAACAGTTGATACCATTGTTCCCTGATGTCTTATTTTGTATTTTGAACCCTTTTGACAAATGTCTTTTAAAATCCAACACACTTTAAGAATAGGATCTCCTGTTTTTCTCAACATCAAGCCACCACGATTAAAATTTGGAGAGCCCAAATGAATAGTTCATTTTGAAATTGCTGCCATGCTCTACTAGGCTGTTTTCTTGGGAATACCTAGTTCAAGCCCAAAACCTTCTCCTAGAGGAACTCTTCTATATTTGAACAGTTGACATTGTGAGGTTGACTCTTTTATTATTTATATGTTTTTTTTTTAAATCAGTATTTTAGATAAGACTATGGTGGCTCTTTTATTAAATGCTTGGGTTCAGTTTTGTGTTGGAAAAATAAAGTAATTTCAGGGACACTGGGATTTTAACAGTGAAATAGCTGTGGTGTCAGACCCATAAGGTGATTATTTAACCACTATTGGAAGAAGTAGTACCGTATAATCAGTGGTGAATGAAAGGAATTAATTATCTTCCTCCTTCCTTTCACCCTGTGGTCTGATTAATGTCTAGAAGTCTTAATAAACAATTTAAAATCACTTTAGCTATTGACCTAGAATAGACCTGCTATGTTTGAAATTTCCAATATCAACACGATCACAATTAGCTCATTATTATTAGGACCAAGGCACAATTTTCTGATAAACTTTACTTAAGAGTCTTAGAGCTATAAGCAGATAGTAATTTAACAAAACTGAATCTTAAAGTTGTAGAGCTGATAGAATCATAGAACTTTCAAGATGAAAATTGACCCTAAAAAAGTTACAAATCTATTTATAGGTGGTGAAACTGAGACCTAGAGATAGTAAGTGATTTTTCCAGTTAGATTTCAAGCAACCTCAAAGATAAGAACAATACTGGCCTTTGGGGAGCTCCCTTAACAATACACCTTCTGACATGCTTTATTGTTTAATAAATATTTGTGGAATACGTAAAGATTTCTACTAGAATTTTCGTAAGAGAAAACTATTGAGAAGAACTGAAAAATGGTTCTAAATTATGTATTACCTGGAAAAACATCACTTTCCATATGGTAAGGTCACATTTAAAATTTTGCACATATAGCAGTAAAATAAGGAAGTGTTGTAATAGGAAAAGAATTGATTTTGATCTCCCATTCATTTTTTAAAAGACAGCTTTATTGAGATATACACATACCATAAAACTTACCCTTCAAAGTGTACACTACAGTTATACCATTATCACCACTACCTTATTTCAGAACATTTTCATCACCCCAAAAAGAAACCCTGTACCCATTAGCCATCGTTCTCCATCCTCCTCTCCCTTCATCTTTGGAAACCACTAATCTACTTTTTATCTCTATGGATTTACCTGTTCTGGGCATTTCACATAAATGGAATTATACAATGTGGCCCTTTATGAATGGATTTTTTCCTTAGCATAATGTTTTCAAGGTTTGTCTGTGTCTTAACATGAATCAGTAGTTTTAACGCTGAGTAATATTCCATCGTGTATATACCACATTTTGTTTGTCTGTTCATCAGTTGATTGACATTTAGGTTAGTTACATTTTGGGGCCGCTAAGGTATGTTGCCATGAACATTTGTGTACCTGATGGGCACATGTTTTCAGTTCTCTTGGGTATATAATGTCTAGGAATGGAATTGCTGGATCATATGGTAATTCTATGCTTAATATTTTGAGGACCTGGCAGACTGTTCCAAAGTGGTTGTACCGTTTTACAATCCTACCAGTAACATAGGAGGGCTCCAATTTCTCCAGTCTTTCCAAGACTTGTCTTTCAGTTTGCTAAAGCTGTGAAGTGCAATATACCAGAAATGGGTTGGCTTTTAACAATGGGGATTCATTAAGTTACAAGTTACAATTCTAAATCCGTGGAAGTGTCCAAATTAAGGCATCAGCGAGAGGATACCTTCACTGAAGAAAGGCTGATGGCATCAGGGTTTCTTCCTGTGTCACATGGGAAGGCATATGGTGATGCCTCCTGTACTTTCTCTCCGTGATGTCTGTGAGCGTCTGTGGATCCTGGGACATTTCTTTCTCCGAGCTCTCTTTCCCTGAATTCTCTTGAAGGACTCCAGTAGAGAATTAAGATCCACCTTGAATTGGGTGGGTCACATCTCCGTGGAAACAATCTAATCAGAAGATCTCACCCATAGCAGGTCTTCCTCCACAAGAATAGATTAAAGGAGCACAATCTTTTCTGGGATATGGAACAGATTCAAACCAGCACAACTTGCTATTTTCTGTCTTTTTTATTATAGCCATCCTAGTAGGTACGAAGTGGTATCTCATTCTGGTTTTGATTTACATTTCCCTAATGCCTGATGATATAGAGCATCTTTTCAAACACTTATAAACCATTTGTATGTCTATTCAGGTCCTTTTCTCATTTTTAAATTGGGTTTGCTTTTTTTCTTCCATTTATTTTTACTGAATAAGAAAAGAATAGCTTTGGCTTTCTTTGGATTCTTGTTTTCTGCATACATTTCATTATAAATACTCATTTTCACACAACTAGAATATTTTAGTTGATTTAGATGTATGAGTTCCTTTCTTATAAAATAGACTGTCCAACAAAGTTGGCTGTAAAGCAACTCCATTTTTGACTGCTTTACATTATATGAGAGGAGATGTGTTTTTTTTAAAAAACCATGTAATCACTAGAAATGACAAAACGTATACTTTTCAAAGGTCCAAAATTATTTCTGCATAAAACCTATAATTAAAATGGATAAATAAAAAGTGTTACTAATTCTAACTTTATCAATTTGGGAGCTATAGTAATTCATCCCCTAAGTCGAGTCCTCAGCATGTTGCCGGCTAACCTCTATCACTCAAGTCATGAGGGGGTGGCTTGTTGGATTCAGTAGTTATGTTAGAAAGGTTTTCTTTTGGTAGTGAGAACTTGTGGATATAGGGCATACTGGTGATATAACATTTTTTCTAGGATCTTTTATATTTTGATTTGTTTATGGCTTAATTTATACTCAGTGATTATGATTACTCACATAATAAAACTGCATTGAAATATGTGGTATTCTCATATTTCCATCTTAAAATGACATAAGAAAGAATTATTCTAGTAAGTACCCCTTGTAGCACAACTTATTTTTTCCATGATTTATCTGTACCTGGTGTAAATAATGCTGTGTGTGACCTTGGGCAAATCATTTAATCTCTGTGGTCTGTACTTTTATCATTTATAAAATGAGAGGATAGAACTTGATCACAAAAATCCCACGATATCTTATCTCTTGAACTATTCATATTCATCTCACTAAAATAACTTGCTTTAGGTGTGATAGCACATTATATAGGAGGATCCTCAGTCCTATTATTATTCTGTAGAGTAAAAGTTTTCCAAGCAAAATAAGGAGAGAGCATTCTGGAGTCCAGAAGGAAGGGGGTAAGTTATAGTAACATGGTGAGATCAAAGTATAAACTGTTTGAGGGGTAGAAGGTGGGAAGAAGTTATGGGAGTTGAGCCTGCAGAGGTGGAAAGAAGGAAGCTAAGTTAGATTAAGTCAAGCCTCAAGTGCTTTGTCAAAGAGTTTGAAGTTCATTCTGTAAGTAGTAGATACCCACAGGGGATTTTAAAGCCAAAAGGGTGACATAATCATATCTGTGTTTTAGAAATCCTGTGGTTAAAGTGAAAGTATATAGAGACAGGAAACAAGGAAAATGAAAAAGGACGTTATTGCAATATAGGAGGGTAGGGACAAATGTGAAAAATTTTTGATGATGAACTCAACAAGTCCTGGTGACTTTTCAGATGTTTCAGGAGTGAGAGAAAGGGAAGAATTGATAATGATTCAGGGATTTCTAACTCTGGTCTCTGTTTTTATGGCTATAATGTATTTAAGGACTGTTGGGTATCAACACTGATGGGAAAAGAGGGTGGTATTAAATTTGATTTTAAAATACTTGTGACCAAATAGGTGCAATGTCCCATCAGTCACCATAAATTGAGACTAGGACTCTGAGTAGAGGATGAAGCTGGAAATACATGTGTATAGTATTTGGGAATCATGGAAGTAGTTGTTGAAACTAAGACAGGGTTTACTATCAGCCAGGTGAGCACGTAGGAAGAAAAGTCAAAGTATGCTTGTAAGGAAATAGCCAGAGGAAAATAAGTGATGGAAGATATATTAGTTAATATGCTGCAGAGTTGGAAGAAATCTGAATTTAAACTAGCAAGGGAGAGATGATAAATTGCTTCATATATTGGATATTGTGCTCTGTTAACATTGTCTCATTTGTTTTTTAATCATAAGGTTACTATAACTTCATTTAAAGACTTCACATAATGTAGTTTAATCTCACTTATTAAACAAAGAAATCAGAGGAAATCATTGTAAGAAGAAAATAATTTAAATTAAAACAAATGACTGGTAAACATTAATTACAAATATATCTCTTACTTATATATTGTGTTGAAGTTATTGGGATTACTTGAGAGAAAAATGGCCAGAAGTCTGTTCTTGCCATTGAAATCAAGTAGCTTTTGCTTAGGCTTTTTATTCTTTATTTGATTGATGCTGTGGCTTGTTCTAAAAAGTTAATACCTTAATTTAATTAGAAAGTAGAGAAATATAGGTACTTAAGACTCTAATTAAGCTAGAACATTTAGAATAGGGAAGAACTTAGAGTAGAAAGGAATCTTAAAGATCAATTTTTCCAACTCCTCCTCAATTCTTTCCTTCTTTTTTTTTCCTATTTTTTAACTATGTTATGAAATGTACCACATATTTAGAAAAGAATAGAGAACAATATAATGAACTCTGTGAATCGACCTCTATTTATATTTGCATCAGGTGCTTTTTGTTTTACAGAAGTGAAATATTCAGACACCATTCTGTAATCTCTTTCCCTTGCAGATTTTAATTTTTTTTAATAAATAAAATATTATAGATCTTGGTAAACCCTTATTGTACTTCTTCCTCATTCCTTTCCTCTTCTCCTTCACCTGAAGTATTGTCTTAAGTTTAATAATTAACAGCCTCATGTCTTTCTGTATCCTTTTTCTAAATCCACACTTTATCCAGGAGCCATAGATAATGATGTTTTGCTGTGTTTACACTTTATGCAAATAGTATCAACTGTGTATATAATTATGTAACTAAGCTTTTTTTCTGAGTCAATATATTTTCTTAAATTTATCCATGTTGGTATCTGATAAAGTAAACTCCCCACTTTATTTTTGCTTTTCAGAATTTATTAACTATTCCTGATCCCGTATTCTTATGTTTTTTAAATGCAATTTTATTATATATTGACACACCAAATAGTCCATTCAAAGTATGCAGTCAATGGTTCACAGTGTCATCATATAGTTGTGCATTCATCACCACAACAAATTTTAGAACCTTTTAATTATTCCAAGAAAAAAAAGAAAAAAAACATCCAGAACATTCCATGCCCCTTATCTCCCCCTACTATTTATTTAGTCTTTATTTTATTACTTATCTGACCATACACTGGATAAAGGGAGTGTCATTCACTAAGTTTTCACAGTCACATGGTCACATGGAGTTGGTACCTGTGTGTCACTTTTCTTGGGGCACAGCCCTTTTCCAGTATTCTGAGCTTAGCTAACTTCAAGAGCCCCTGGGATTTTGTTTTGTTTTTTTGTCAGCCTTGCCTCCTCTCTGCCAAGAGAGACCTCAGAGTTCTTTTCATCCTTGTTCTGGGTTTATCTGTGCTTGGAGCTTGTGTTCGCAAGTCTGATTTGTTCATTTAAGCCGCAGTTGAAGCTTGATTGCACTCTCCTTGCCTTGCTCCTAGTAGAGACTACTTCTTTTTCCCACAGGAAAGTATTTCCGAAACAGCCTGCCATGACAATGAGGGAAAGGGATGCCAGTCTCCTCTTATTCGGAGACTTTACTTCCAGTTCTTTGCTGTGATCTTAGAACTTCCATGTGTTCTAGCCTGGTGTATGATGTGTGTCTTTTCCTGGTAATCTCCCAAATAGTTGTTCTAGACAGTTCCTGACTATTTACTAGCTGCCCTAAAGGACTAATTAAATTCCGCACCTCCCTGCACTGCCATCTTGCCCCACCTCCCCTCATGAGTTTTAATGTAAATTTTATCATGTTCTATCAGAAAAGTTGTTGCTTTGGAGTTTTATTAAAATCATAGATTAATTGTGGGGACAGTTGACAATTTTATGGTACTGATTTTCTATCTATGATATTTTCTTTGTAAAAAATATTTCATCCACCATTTAGCCAGGAACTCTTTTATATTCTTCAATAATATGTGGCAAATGTCTTCAAATATATGTATATTATATATTTGGATAAATCTGAACTAATAGAGACTGTATAAAGTAAAGCAATAACTTGTAAGGTTTACGATACATACAGAATTAAAATAATACCAATAATATCCTATATGTCAGGAGGGAAGCGCCGTAGGTAGAGTTCTAAAGTTTTTGTATTTTCCAGGAAGAGAATAGAATCACTGATTAATAATAAATTTTGATAATTGAGGAAGCGTATGATAAGTCTAGGATAATCATTAGAATAATAAAAGAATGTATAACCTTCATGCTGAAAGAAAAAGAAATGAAGAATAAGTATTAAATGGGTTGAAAAAATGCAAGGTAGGAAAGAAAAAGGAAGATACAATAGGTAAGACAATAAGCACTTAGTAAGGTGATAGATTAAACTTAAATATGTCAGAACTTACAGTATATGTGTGTGGTATAGCTATAGGAATCATAACAATATGGTATTAGTATAAAAAATAAGCATAGAAATCAGTGGAGCAGATTAGAATGTTCTAAAATAGATTCAAATAGATGTTTGATTTCCTCAAAGACATCAAGATAATCATAGGGGAAATATTTTGTCAACTGGATATTTATATGAAAATAACAAAAACAAATCCCTGATTTTACGTACCAAGATGTTAGCATAAGATGCTCCAGGGTCCTGTGCCCAGATGAAATCTTTGAACAACTAGCAAAAACCATCAAACCATCTTCCTTAAAACTGTAAAAAAAACTGTTAAAATAGCAGAACTGGACAAGAGCCAAATCAAGAAAATACAGCTTTAAAAAAATGGTTGGAAAAGCTTATGGTACACTTGCTGTACCCTCTTCCAAACACTCCCCACAGCAGTGTAGAACAAGGATGTATTCCCATTGTGAGACCCTGACTCTGTTCTCAAGGGAGCACAGTAACCTTTATGAGGGTAATGGGGTGTCTGTATGCCAGTCGCAGTCTTTTAGGTGATAACCTGAAAGAGTGAGCCAGGAAACTCATCATTGGCTCAACTTACAAGAACTTGCCCCTCAGGAACAAGCAGCTTGCATATAGTTTAGTGGTATAGTAAGCTTTTAAGTCCAAGTGGCCAGAGGCAAAGGCTTACTTGCTTTAAGTTGCTCAATAGAGCACCCAGAAGGAGGAGAAAGCTGTTTCATAAGAAGTTGAGGGGGCATTCAAATTCCTCTAAGTGAACGAATTCTAAGACCACAAAAGGCACAATACTAGGACAAGACTCAGGTTTCAAACGATGGAGAGGACCCTGTAATTCACATGGTCCTGTGGCTGGTCTCCTTGACAAGAGGGCTAAACTCTGAAGTAGAGTCTCAACAAGCCAATGTAGAGCCAATTTGAAAAGACTATACAAGGTACTTTTTGCATTGGTTTGTTTTTTTAGCTCTTGACACTCAGTGAAATTTCTGTCGTATCACTGCCTGGATATAAACATAAGGAACAGACAGTTCAGGGATTAAATCCCAGAGTTAACACTTCAGAATATTAAAAAGCAGAGTGTGTAACAAAAGGTTATAAGACAAACAGAGAAAGAGGAAATGATGGCTTATCCAAAAGGACAAGGAAAACTCCAGGAACCATCATCAGTGAAGAAGGCAGACTTTGAACATACCAGACAAAGACTTTTAAAAATAAATGAACCTTAGTATGCTCCAGAATAAGAGAAAGAACTAAAGGACATTGGGAAAACAATGAATGTACAATAGGAGAATCTAAATAAAGAGATAGGAATTTTAAAAAGGAACCAGACAGAAATACTGGAGTGGAAGACCACAATAATTGAAATGAAAAATTCCCTAGATGGTTTCAACATCAGGTTGGAGCTAGCAGAGAAAAGAATGAGTGATCTTAAAGACAAGAAAGTTGAAATGATACCGTGGAGGAGCAGAAAGAAAAAAGAATGAGAAAACAATGAACAGAGCCTGGAACCTGTGGGACGCTATCAGGAGTACCAATAAACACATAAAGGAAGTCCTAGAAGGAGAGAGAGAAAGGGGCAGGAGGAATATTCAAAGAAATAATGGCAGAAAGCTTCCCAAGTGTGATGAAAGTCATGATTATTCACATTGAAGAACCTAATGAACCCAAACAAGAAAAGCTCAAAGAGAACCACATCCAGACACATAGTATTCAGTCTGTTGAATTCTAAAGAGAAAGAGTTCTGAAAACTGCAAAAGAAAAGCAACATATTATGTGCAAGGGAGATCCCAGTAAGATTAAGTGCCAGTTTCTCTCCAGAAACCATATAGGCAGTGTGCCCGTTTGAAAGGATGCATGTACCCTAGAAAAGCCATGTTTTAATCCTAATCCCATTTTAGAAATCCAGCTGTTTCTTCTAATCCCTATTCAGTACTGTATGTTTGAATCTGTAATTAGATCATCTCCCTGGAGATGTGACTCAATCTAGAGTGGTTGTTAAACTGGATTAGGTGAAGATATGTCTCCACCCATTTGGGGTGGGGGTCTTCATTAGTTTCTGAAGCCCTATAAAAGAGGAATCATTTTGGAGAAAGGGAGATTCTGAGAGATCAGAAGGATGCAGCCATGAGAAGCAGATAGTCCACCAGCCAATGACCTTTGAAGATGAAGAAGGAAAATGCCTCCCAGAGAGTTTCATGCAACAGGAAGTCAGGAGAGAAAGCTAGCAGATGATTCTGTGTTTGCCACGTGCCCTTTCAGCCGAGAGAGAAACCCTAACTGTGTTCACCATGTACCTTTCCACTTGAGAGAGAAACCCTGAACTTCATTGGCCATCTTGAATCAAGATATCTTTCCTTGGGTGCCTTTGATTGGATGTTTCTATAGACTTGTTTCAATTTCCATGGCCTAAAAACTGTTAACTTCCAACTTATTAAATTCCCCTCTTTGAAAGCTGTTCTGTTTCTGGTATATTGCATTCTGGCAGCTAGCAAAGTAAAACAGGCAAGAAGGCAATGGGTTGAAATATTTAAAGTGCTGAAAGAAAACAACTACCAACCAAGACTTTTATATCTGGTGGAACTGTCTTTCAGAAATGAGGAGGAAATTAAGACCTTCTCAGATAAACAGAACCTGAGGGAGTGTGTCATCACTAGACCAACCCTGCAAGCAGTGCTAAAGGGAATTCTTCAGACCAGAAGTAAAGGATACTAGGCAATGATTCAAAGAAGCATAAAGAAATAAAGACCAGTCATTTCCAATAAAAATTCCAAAAGCCTTCTTTGCAGAAATGGAAAAACTACTCATTAAATTTATATGGGAAGGGGAAGGTAAGGCTCCTGGAATAGCCAAAGAACAAAGTTGAAGACTCACATTTCCCAATTTTAAAACTTATTGCAAAGCTACAATAATCAAAACAGCATAATACTGGCACAAAGACAGACATAAAACCAAGGAAATTGGAATTAGAGTTAAAAAGTAAACTCTCACGTATATGGCCAATTGATTTATGACAAGTGTGTGAAGTCCACTTGGGGAAGGAATAATCTTTTCAGTAAATGTTGGAATGCTGGGTATTCATGTGCAAAAGAATGAAATTGGATTTCTACCTCACAACATAAACAAAAATGAACTCAAAATGGATCAAAGACTTAAATATAAGAATCAAAACTATAGAACTCTTAGAAGAAAACATAGGGAAGCATCTTTAGGACCTTGTGTTAGACACTGGTTTCTTTGACTACACCCAAAGCATAAATAGCAAAAGAAAAAAAATAGATAAATGGGACCTGATGAAAATCTAAAACTTTTGTGCATCAATCAGTGCACTTCATTATGAAATTAAAGTGACAACTTACAAAATAAGAGAAATGGAAACCGCATATCTGATAAGGGTTTACTATCAGGTAAAAGTAAAGAAATCCTACAGTGTGACAACAAAAAGATGAACAACACAATTAAAAACAACATGAAAGATAGGGAAAAAATTTTGATAGATGTTACTACAAAGAAGATATGCAGATAGCCTGAAAACACAGGAAGGGATACTGAGCATCGTCGGCCACTAGGGAAATCCAAATCAAAACCACAATGAGACACCATTTATACCCACTTGGATGGGTGATAACATAAAAAAATAGAAAACGACATTCTGGAGAGGATGTAGAGAAATAGGGACGCTCATTCATTGCTGGTGGGGATATGAAATGGTGCAGCTGCTGTGAAAAACAGTGTGGCAGTTCCTCAGGGTGTATGGAATTACCATTACCATACGACCTGGCAGTCCCACTTCTAGGTATACACCCAAAAGAATTGAAAACAGGGACTCAGATAGATAGTTGCACACCAGTGTTCATCGCAGCCTTTTTCACAATTTCCAAAAGGTGGAAACAACTTAGGTGTCCATCAGCAGATTAATGGATAAACAAACTATGGTATATACTTAAGGTAGAATGTTATTCAGCTATGAAAAGGAATTTCTGAAATACATCACAACATGGATGAACCTTGCGTACTTCATGTTAAGTGAAATAAGCCAAACGGAAAAAGATCTCACCAATATTTAATAATCAGAATAAACAAATTTGTAGAGTCAGAAACTAGAATACAGGTTACCTACCATGTACTGTAGGGGCAGAGGTAGGAAATGTGGAGTTAATGCTTCATTAATACAAAGTTTCTATTTGGTACAGTTATAAACAGAATTGAAAATGGACGGTGGTGATGGCAGCACAGCATTGTGAATGTCATTAGACCAGTGAATTATATATTTGAATGTGGATGAAAGGGGAAATTTTTTTTTCTGTTTTGTGAAAAATAACACAAAAAATGCAATACATTTCAAAGCAAAGCATGACAATTAGTTGAGGAACAGATTTCATAGTTTGGTGTGGGTTACAATTCCCCAATTTTAGATTTTTACTTCTAGCTGCTCTAAGGTACTGGAGATTAAAAGAAACATCAGTTTAATGATTCAGCAATCATACTCGTTTGTTAAACCCTACCTTCTCTGTATAACTCCACCATCACCTTTGATCTTTCTGTCCCACTCTTTAGGGATTTTGGGGCTATGGCCATTCTCAATTTTTCATATTGGAATGCTCTGTCAGTATTATGGAGTAGGGAGATGGAATCAGCTGATTTTGTGGAGAGGCTGGACACTCTAGGTTTCAGGACTTATCTGGTCCAGGTAAACTCTAATATATACTATGGATTGTAGTAAATAGTGTAGTTATAATTATATTGCTTCATCATTTGTAACAAATGTACCGCATTATTGCAGAGGATTAATAATAGGGGCAATTGTGTTTGTAAGGGAGAGTCCATGGGAACTCTCTATTTTCTGCGTGAGTTTTTTGAAAATTATGACTTCTCTAATAAAAGGAAAATTGCATAATAAAACAAACAAAAAAACCACAAAAAACAAAAGTAACCAGATTATCCTATCCCAATCTAGAAAACTAATTCAAGATAGATTGTAGACCTATCTATAGGATTAAAGTGAGAAACTATTAAACGTCTAATATAAAATATATGAGAATATCTTTATGATTGTTAGTAGACTAGACTCAAAAAGTATTAATGATACAATTTTTTTAATTGCATTTTACTACATCAACATTTAAAGCTTCTGCTCCTTAAAAGGCAACATAAAGAAAGTGAAAAAGCAAACAGTGAACTGAGAAAAAGCGTGACAAGATATACTCAATGGAAATGCTCCTGTAGTGTAGCATTGGTGGTAGTTTAAAATTGTTACAGCCAGTTTCAAAATCTTTGACAATATTTATAAAGCTAAAGATTTGCATGACAGATCACCCAGAATTTCACCTCTACGTTTAAGCCCATCAGATATGTGTACACGCACGTGCACCAAGAGACACATACAGGAATGTTCATAGCATCATTATTTATATTAGCAAAAGATTAGAAATAATTAGATGTCCATCAACCATAAAATAGATAAATGTGGCATATACTCATACGCTATAACACAATATACTTCAGTGTAATGAATTAAATGTACTAGTTGCATCAACAGGGGTAGTTCTTACAAATAGGAAGAACTAGATACAGATGAGTGTATGCCTCCATTATTGTAGAGTTAACAAATAGGCAGAACTAACCTATAGAACTGAGGCATATTGTATTTGGATGGTAAACGATAAAGAAAAGCAAAAATTGTCTGAGAGGGAAAAAGGTGGTGCATAGATAGGATGCCTTCTGGGTTACCTACAGTATTCTATTTGTTGACCAATTGGTGGCTAATATGAGGGATTTTTTTTGTGATAATAATTCATAGATTGTGTATTTGTTCTATGTGCTTTTTTTTTATAAAAGTAATTTATAAACAGGACTATTTAATGGCATGGATAAATGTTAATGTCTTGCTTAATAAAAGCATGTTACAAAAAAGTGTATTTAGAACACTCACACTTTTAAAAATGTTTTTGTGTATGTATATACACATCAGACAGAATAGAAACACAGAAATGATATACACTGAACGCCAGCAGTGGACATGTCTGAATTTTACACAGTATACACACTGTTTTATAACTAGGAAACTCTTCGTTCAATATTATTTAATTAAATTATTTGACACCCATAGAGAGTATTGTCCTCTATAGAGAAGATCGATTGGGTTATTTATACCTGCCTTATTCAGGAAGAATTTAAAGCTGCTTTATACAAGGCTTTTAAAAAATAACATTACCAAATGTAATCAGATTGAGACATTTTGGGCAATAATTGTGGTTAACAAAATAGACTTCAGCTGCAAGGAGAATAATGGAAATTACCCAACAAACTTTTAATCCTTGATGGTTCCTGTAGTGAATAGTTCCTTTATCTTTCAGCACATACAAAAAAAGAACAGCATTTTAATGTAGTTAAAGGAAGACTGCAATTTCATTCAAAAAAGGGAACATTGTCTAAAGCCATGGAATTTGGTCAAAACGCTTGACCTTTTGTGGCTCCAATTTTCTTTCGGAAAATGAACAATGCCCACCTTTCTGGAGTAGTGTAATCTGGTGACTATTACTATATGTGATTTTGCAAATGTAGTATCATATAAATATTTAAGCAGGGATCTTAGCATACGCTAATTTCATGTAGCACCCCGTCCTAGGAACTGTTAGGCAGGGAGATTAGCACTGAGATTAAGAGTTTGGGTTCTGAAACTGGATGTGGATTTTGATTCTCAGCTCTACTGTTAAATTATATATTTTACTTCTTTTCCTTCATTTCCCATCTTTAAAATGAGGATCGTAATAGTACCTACCTCAGAGTTGTTTTGAGGGTAAAATAAAGTGCTCAGTATAGTGCAAATCACAAAGTATGTGCTCTGTGAGTCTTAGCTCTTATTGAACAGTTGTTGTGAATACATCTTCTATTTATCTGCAGAATTAGTTAAGTGCCGAAGACAGTAACCTTTTTTTCATAAATGTAACCAAAAATATACTTTTCAGAAACATTTGTTTTATGAATTGATTACTGCTAAGCTTAATGCTGTCGTCTCTTTGGTCATTTGTATATTTGCTACGGGGGATATTTGCTATAATTAGATGTAAAATGTAGTTTGCATTGGTGACATGAAATTGCAGATTTGGAAGCGAAGGAAAGGGGAAACAGGATGGATGAATTTTCTCTATTTCTTGGATTAAATCCAAATATTGCTTCCTTTTTTTCAGTACTTTCTCAGAGTATCAATCTTTTTCTCTACATTCTTTCCATTTTACAATGTGTTCCTGAAAAAAAATGTACTATTTCACCGTCTTGCTGTTTTACTGGATTCCATTTTGACTTTATAGGAAAAAAATAGAAAGGCCCCTATATTTGAAAGTTGCATGTAGGGATGTGATTAGTGGCGGTGGTGGGGATTGTACCTGCCATTGTTTTTATAGAAAACCAGCCAGCTGCTTTTCTTCCTTGACCAGCACTCTGAATCTTTACCACCTAGGCCAATGTTCCATTGCATTCTTTCACAGATCTAGAGAGGCTGTGGTTTGTACTGAGGAGGATGTTAAGCCTAATGCATTATCAAATTATCCTGGTTCATCTCCCTTTAATTGTTTTTTTCTTGAGTCCCTGAAATATTTATTTTGCTCAGAGCATTATGAGCCCAATGAGTGTGGCCATTTAACTTTCCTAGACTCTATAGCAAAAAGTGCTTGAAAGTTAGAGATATTTACTTTTTAATGCTCTTTTCCATAGATTGGGCTCGCGAGAAGAGAAAGAATATAAATTGAGTGGTGTCTTCTTCCTTCTTAAGATTCAGTTTGCCTTAGGTCTCCCCTGGGAGTCTGAGGACTTCATACTTGTATGAGTGTTGTAGTTGCAACTAAGTTTGTGCTAAGTTCTGCCCTTAGTCCATGTTGTCTTCACTCAACCCTCTGAAGTTAATTTTCTCTAATAACTATCAGGTTACTAATGAGTTAAAGTATTACTGAATATCTTAGTTGTTGATTTGGGGGACACATTGAATTAAATATTTTATGGGAAACTGGTTTGTTGCCTTTCCAAATACCTGGCATTTGGAGAACCTTGAAAGTGGTACTGAATGAGTGTAAATAGCACCCCACTAATGTTTAAAATCTCTATGGAAAAAAATCAAACACCTATTTATGATCTCTAGGTCACATCAATTTAGTGACCCAGTGGCAGACAGGAAACATTTAAGGAAGCCAAATATAGCAGTTGCCAGCTGAGAAGAGAATTAGAAAGTATTGAAATGGACAGCTCCTTTCTAGTATTCCACCTCACACTCATGTCATCGGAATGGAGCACCTTCTTTGTCTCAGAGTCCTCCATCTTTCACAGGTCCCATCTTTACCAGGGCATATAGAAACCTGAGTTTTATTTCTCTGTTTTTGAGGCTAAAAAAAAAGATATTTATTATTACTCAAAATAAGAAGTATGGAAACTGCTTAATTAAATTCCATGGTTGGTAGGGCAGCTCAACCGTATCCTCAAGGCCCCTAGCTCTTTCTGTCTTCTGCCCTGACAACCTCAGTGCGTTGGCTTTGTCCTCAGGCTTGTTTCCACATTGCTGCAAGATGGCTGCTACCCTTCCATCATCACAAGACTCAGACAGGGTTTTATTAGCCATTCTGTGAATCTACTTGCATGGTTTTCTTTGCTCAGACAGCTGGCAAGTGAAGAGCTTAATCTGGGAGGGCAGCATGGGAAAGAACAAAAGCAAAATGTTTTTGAAGAGGTTTTAACATCTTGGGCATTTGGTGCAAATTGAGTGACTTCATTTTTGAAAATGTAAATAAAAACATCATAGTGATACATATATGATCCTAAGCCAATACAGTCTTGGAGTATGTGAGGATTCAGGTCATGATTTACTTTGCTAGTTTCCTAAAACATATCTGAGTATTTGACATTGTCCTCTAATTTTCACTGTGTGTGTGCGCTATATTTTGAGAGCTTCCTCTAAATCAACTGCTGTCCACCTAATTTAATTTTTACTTTTGATGGCATATTTATTTCCCTATACCTACTACTTCAGGGCACTGTAGATGCTTAACAAATACAGTTGATTGTATTTGATGGTGATGCTCAAGGCAGATCTTTTAATTGTATAGGATCTTTTTTTCTTCTACCCTTCAGCTGTAAACCATATTCCTCGTGAACCTGGTGAATCCTGAATTTATACCATAACTTTTTTCCGCCCTTAACCAAAACACATCAGACATTGGGGGAGGGTGCACTTGGGTAAGGGCAGAGGTGGTGGGTTCTTCAGAGCTAACGCCTTGACAGCCTGTGACTCTGTTCCCCTTGCCATCCACCCCAGTCCTTTTTCTTTGGTATTTCTTCTCAGCATTAACACAGTGGAGGAAGGTAACACGTAACATATACTGGGGTCAATGTCTTCATCGCACCAAAATTCCTTTCCTGTTCTTTATGATGTGAGGTTTGGTGAGAACACTGTTTGATAAAGTTAGCCCATACAGGAACAGACAGTTGGCTCACAAACTGTCTAGCAAAAGAAACAATTCTCTACAACTTTGTCAGTCAGTCAAACCCAAAGCATTTTGGACCCACGTCTTTGCTTTACTATGTAGGTAGGTTGTTTTCTCCTTTTAATCTGAGCCAGTTTTGCCCCCACTATGCAGTGGAATCTTCTCTGTAACCCTCTTGGCCACTGAGAAATTGGGTTGCTCCACAGGCTCTATCCTTGGTTTTAGCTGAATTGAATTCTAAGCAGTTTAAAGACATTGTCCTGGCAAAGACATTGTCTGGTCTTCAGTTTATATAGTACTCTCAACTTCTGACCAACTTCTGCCTTTGAACTATTCATATCTGGACTTATTTCTCCACCTGTCTCTTAGTCTTCCCGTTCTGGGCACCTACAACTTCACTTTTCCTTTATTCATAGTTTAGTATCTTCTTTCATTGTTGGCCATAGGCTAGCCCATTTACAAACACATTTATTTATGTCATTTTTTTTTGACATAAAATAAATATTTTTTTGCCATACAATGAGGAGGATTCTATTTAGTGCATATAAATATCTGATTTATTCAGTAGTTTACAAAGATTTGAAGCTCATTTTGCCAATATTTCATAAGATGATTGTCAATAATTCTACCAGGGTATATGTATTTGCATGTGAAGTTCAGACAAGCAAGGCATAATAGGAAGATCTGTACATGTATAATTGACTCTTTCAAGGTAGTTTACAATTTTAAAGGGAGACTGAAAACAATGGATCATAATGGATTCATAATTGTAGTCAATCATTTCTCAATACTTTTGAGCTATTAGAACAATCCTTTAGTAATACACTGGTTTTCATTGATGAACCTTTATGGTATTTTTTTTGTCTGCTCTTTTGTTATCTGGTAAGTGTGGAAAGAGGTTGAAGCCAAATGATGAACTGCAGAAGATGACAAACCCTATGATAGTGAATAGAGAAGTATGGTGTCACTGTTTTTATTTATTTTATCTGTGATAAGGTTTAGAGGTTTCATTTATGAAAAGAAAAATGTAATTATTTACAGGCTTTGATATACTATAAAAGTCAAATTATATGTACTGTATTTTGTTCAGATAGCATCTTGTAGGAACATATCTCAGAAATAATGAATTGTTTTCAAGATATGATAAGGTGGATAAAATCTACAGAGGACAATTAAAAAGAGTAGCAGTAGGTATTGATTACTTTCTAGAAGGGAAAAAAATCCAGTTCCATTTCTAAATATTAACAATTGACAGAGAAAAATGCCCACTTGGAAAGGATATTTTCTAGGCTGCTTCATTGGCAGGTGTTTAACATGGAGTGGAGTGTTAGATGAATGAAACGTTGAGCAGTTTTTGGGAATGGCAGACCACGGGGACCTCAGCTTCCTGCTGTGATTGCTTCCTTTTTTTTCAAAGCACCCAGGTTTCAGGGGGAATGCTCCAGTGGTCTCTGTGCTACTTCTCGTGAAGGCCAAAGTTTCCCCCCACCCTGAGTCTGAGATAGGTACAGAGAGGATACTTGTCTACTAACAAAAATTTCAAAATGTTGCCAGTGAACAAACTGCATATTCTCAACTGTTAATAGAATTTAACTCTGATTATTTATTAATGGAAGTAAACATTGCTTTCTTTTCTTTTGGTACCTTTTAACACCCACTGCATTCTATAGATAACAAAGTTTGAAAATTCTGAATAATGTGATAGTTTGCTTTGAGTCTAGCCATATTTTCCCTTTCCCTTTTTCTCTCTCCTTGACCTAGCAGCAGGAAGCCTTTGTTTGAGGTGTTCATCTGGAACAACTTTTCCACACTTGTTTTCATGTTCTGTTAGATTACAGGGCAGCAGGCCTACCTTTGAAGCTCCTTTCTCTTTTGTTTCTTTGCCGTGCACTCCAGTAATTAACTTTGTCCTTCTTTTATTTGTTCCAGTCAATCGCAGGCCACTCTGCTGAGCATCTTCTCCCAGGAGTACCAGGTTAGAAGTTTTCTCCTTTGTGAGGGTTGACAGGTGCCTAATTGAATGATGAATGTCCCTTTATTTCTTTGTAATTGAACTGCCAGCTCTCTGATTGGGTTGGAGGATGTTCTCCTTTCCACATCAAGCACCGCCTGCGTCTCAGTGGAGGCCTGCCAAGCCTACCCATCCATCTGTCTAATAACATCTACCCTTTGCTTATTTGGTGGACCTGTAATAAATTATGCTAAACCATTATTATTCTGACAATAATAATTTCCCTGTGTTGCGTGGTTCCATGTGCTAAATGTTTGCTGACTTGCACTGTCAGTGCCGCTTTCCATTGCTGACAGAGATGATGATAAATGACCATTGCTGGAGTGGCAGAAGGCAAGAGAGGCAGAAAATGGAGTCATTTATCATGAGATGACAGGTGTCAGTCAAGTGGCAAGTCTCTATGGAATTACTTTTTGTAGTTTTCAAATAAGTTGTTTTTAAGCAATGTTCTTCCTGGTTAAAAATGGCAATTGGATTGTAAAACTAGAGTGCAGAGGATTTAGCTGGAATTGAATTGAGAGAAAATTAATACAAAGGTTGAAAGAGGAAACAAGTTTTTCTTTGCCCTCTGCAACCCTACGCAAACTTATTTAGATTCAATTACTATGACCCTGTTGGCTTTAACATATATACTATACCTTGTGGTACAGTCTGAAGACATACCAGCCAAGCAATAGAGATTAAAATGTGTAGCTTCCTAGCATAGAAGGGAAAAAAGTTCTACCATCACCAGAATTCCTACACTAGTACTCAGGTTGCCTATATGTGAAGCATTGGCATTAAGAAATATGTGATTCTTGTTCTTGAACCTGATCTGTGACGTAACATAAAGATTTTTTTTTTGTTTTGTTTCAGAAACACATTAAAAGAACACATGCCAAACATCATACTTTGGAAGCAATAGAAAATTATTATCAGAGGTATGACCTTCCTGCCCCACTAGAGGGTATCATAGTACCTATTAAATGTAATAATAATTATGAATTAATTAGGTTATTAAATTAATTTTTACTATAATAACCTTTGACATTTTGTCATAAGTGTGTTATACAAGACTTCAAGCATTTTCACATGCTTTGTTTTCTATATCCAAAGAACCTGGTGGGACTGTCTTGACTATATGTGTATATACATACTGTATGAAAAGTAGTTACGATATTGTGAAATCTCAGTTGAAACTTGAAACTTGTGTAAATGCATGTGTCCATATATACATGTATATGTGAAAGGTGTCAAACCAATTTTCATTTATTTTTTATTAAGATCAGCAAGTTGAAAAGATATATTAGAAAATAAGATTGAATTATGGTGCAGTTATATTTCGCATCATAGGTATTGGGTTAGCCATTTTAGAAGTGGAAAAAAAACATATATCAAATAAGGACATATGGAGATATATAATCATGTATACCTGTCACATTTTAAAGGGGTTTCATATTTTCACAAAGAAAATCATGGGTATTGAATCAAACAGCATAGTGTCCAGGGAATATTTTAATTTCAGCTGAATTTATTATAAATAGTTTTCAAACTCTTGTGCTGAAGCAGAATCTTTAAATTCTGTGTTTTAATTCTAAAATTTGTATTATCTTTGTAATATGAATAATTTATAATGGATAATTTACAACAGTAAATGGAAATGGTTGGCATTAAAAATTGTTTGTTGGTTTCTTAAATATTTCAAGGACGTATATTTGAACCTTACAGGAGAAACTGTTTGAAATATGCTTTTAAATTATTACACTAAAGAGTGTCATATCAAGCTTATATGCAGTGAGACCGTGACACCCTTGATTCTATGTGTATGATCTTTATGCACAAAAAATTTATGAATGAAATAAATATACAGATAGACTATTGGGACCATGTTTCTGTAAAAACATTTTTTTTTCAATTTGAGAAAAGTCAAATTTTTAAAAATTATTCACTGTATTATATATGGTAAAAAGATATTTTCTATTTTGAGTAATAATATCTATTATAGAAAGACATGCACATATATCATACACACACACGAACTTTTGTGTCTAGAAGAGTTCTCTAAAATTTTTGTTAACTTTTATTTATTTAAAAGTCATAATCTCTGTAGTAAAATAAACATTTAAGCTAAACTCAGAACCCAAATTATACATATAAATTAAGAATGGTCCATGAAGTGCTGTGATACCATTCAGACCTTCATAAGGAAGAGACTGAAGAGTTTTTACAATACCAAAAAATACCTTCTTATTTGTAAATATAACAATTTTAGGTCTTAATGATCCCATGTCATTTTAAAGCTGTGTTAACCTAAAGAAAATGGAAAGAGTATTTTAGAAGAAAGTGTTCTCTTTTCCTAGAATTTGGAGATCCACATGTTTGCCAATTGGACTGCCCTCTCATAGTTGTTTTACTCATTGTAAAAAGGCAGGTTTAATGAGACAGTTTCTAAGAATTCTAAATGCTGCCTTATAATATCTTAGCTAGTTTCTTTAAAAGTGTGTTTAATTATTGAAGGATGCACATACCTTTGTCGGCTTATCTGGGTGGTTTTAGGCCATAAATGAAAATCTTTCTTTTAAGTATGATTGCTCTATGAACAGTTGAATAATGAAAATACAGAAATATGTTTTTAATTCATTAAAATTATTTAAATACGAGTGTCTCAGTTATTCTGAGGAGTCACAATAATTTAAACAAAAGAAAAAACCCATGAAATTAGTCTAGTGGGCAGACTCAAAAGAAAGCTGTCTGACCAGTTTCTTACTCCACCCACCTCTTTTCTGGCCCTGCACTTGGTGCTGCGAGCAGGCTGTGCTGATACCTTTCAGATGAATTGACCTCAGCACCCCCTGTTCTAAACATGCAAGTCGAATGTCTCTGCACTAAGGCAAATTGGCCTTAAAAGGTTTTTGTTTGATTTCTAGCCAGTTTGAATAAAGGCAAATTGTATTATATCAAAACATATTTAAGCTGCTTGACAACGTCAAAAACAATTTAATTTCTTATTATAAAAATACTTGCCTATATTCTATTACAAAACAAAAAGGAATGAATAAATGCCCATAATTATGCCACTGAGCGATATAACCACTGTGGTATTTTACATTTTAGTTTTTTGTCAATCCATTTTTATGTAGATGAGGTCATCCTAAGGTCATACTATATATGCGATTGAAAACCCTGAATTTTATACTTGGAAAAATGTATATGACATAATTTTGTAAAAAACCTTTCGCAAACTTTTTGTTGACTTCATCATACTAGAGTATCATAATTTCCTGAATTATTTTTCATATGTTTCCAATGATATAAATAATATCATGATAAACATCTTTGTAGATATAGGTTTGTCTAAACTGACACACCTGGACATGCATATACACACACACACACACGCATTGGTCAAATTTGCAAGCTCCCATTAATGACAAAATTTAGAAACTTTTTCTCCCGTTTCTTCCTTTCCCCTGACACACACTATCTAAGGGGCCAACTTCATTAGCTTTAGAAAGTCACATAATTGAATTTTAGTCAGATGTTCACAGAGAAAAAAGGTCGGTTCAAGTATGTTATTGACATCGATGATAAAAATAAAGGTTTTGAAAATGTGGACCACTTTTTGTTCACTTAGCACCAATTGCTTTACACTCACTGTGTCTCATATACTATGTTAGAAACCAAGTATACAAAACTGAATAAGACACAGTCTCTGCCCTCAGCTGCTCTGTTGCATGGGAACATAAATATAGAAAATGCAGTAAGAGAAGTGCTGACAGAAGTACGTCTATACAAAGTACTGTGGGAGTTTCAACAATTAGCAACATGGGGTGTCAGGAGTTACATTAATATGCATAGTCTAGAAATAAAAGAGTTGCCTTCTCTACTTTTAGGGAAGGGGGAGGGCATGGCAAGCTCAGAGAAAACAGTGGCAAAGCTGTGAATTTTCTTGGGTCAGACCACAGGGAAAGAAGTTTTGAATAGAACTTGATTTTCACCTTGATGTAGAGAACAGTAAAGTTCCCAGAAAGGACACATACAACTTTAAATTAATTTCAACTTTTTTTTTCCCCCTAGCGCTTCTATAGTGTTACAGGATATAGTTGGGAAACAAATTGGGGACTATATATATACATTAAGAAGCAGGTCTACTCTTTTCAGAATATAAGGGTACCTCACTAGGCCTTGAGAGATCAAGGTTCCTTTTGTGAAGTACTTCCTACCAGCTAAGAGAGTGCCCTGGAACTTATTTTCTTTGTATGACCATTTGGCAAGCTTTACCAATCTCACAATTGGGAATTTCCACTGCAATAAGTGTGAAAATACCTTGAATATTGTATGAGGTGTGTAGATATAAGGGGTTATCGTTATTGTTTGACCATCTCTTAAAGGTTTAAAGTTGAGCAAAGTGCTCCATTGGTCATTACTGGGATAGTGATGCAACTTTTACTTTTGGCTCACAATAGTTCTCTGACACAAGGGGTACTCTGGGGTCTAGCTGTTCTCTCTCCTTATTTCCCAGTCAGCTTCCCAACTGCTCAGATCTGGTGACACTGGAGCCCTTGCTGGTCCGTGAACATTCTGGGCACATTCCTGGTATTTTGCATTTAACATTCTCTCCCTGGGTATGCCCTTCCTCCCACAGTATGCCCCTTTCCTTCACACAGGCTTCTTCCCGAGTGGCACTTCCTTAGAGAGAAGCTTTCTGATCAACCATCCATGTTTACTTTTTATAATAGCATATATTATTATATTATATAGTTTATTTCTTTTTTTTTATTGTCTATCTTCCCACTGTAATATAATCTGGCAGGAAATGTGGCTGTTTTGTTCTCTGATGCTTCTTCATCATCTGGAATGAGCCCTAACACATATTAGCTCTCAAAAATAATTGTGGAATAAACAGAATAAACGAAGTAGAAACTTGTAAAGATATCATATAGGTATAGGTTTATGTACTCTGACCCAGATTGAGAGCCCTAAATAAGTGTGTACTTCTGGTGGTTCTGAACACATGTTAGTTAGACAGGCCTGTCAGTACAGTGGGAATGGTTGTGTAAATTGACGTGAGGTTCTTAGCTGACTTGTGGCCGGGGGCCCTTTCCCTAAATCCCAATGTTTTGCTTATGTTTTGTTTTTTGTTTTTTTTTTTTTTTACTTGCTTCTGAAAGTAAAATTTTTATACAATATATTCAAAAGGGGGACTTCAAAATGTTGAAAATTAATTTGTTAGAATTTGAAGTTGTAATCATCGTGAGACGCTCTCCCACCTCGAATAATCTGCTTTATCCCACCTGATTTATGGGAAAAAGCTACATCCTTATTAACTGTGAAATAATATGTTACTGTTTGCTCCCACAGTTATACGAAGACCTTCTATGTGAACATTGAGTTTTATTGAATTTTACGAACAAATTTCCTGAATTTTTTCACTCATACAACATGCCATAGAGAAAATGTCAATACTTAATTCTATTTTTATCCAATATGGCTTTTAAAAATTAATTACTCATGTAGTAAAGAAAAAAATATGTAAATGTGTATTATGCAAATACCTACTATAAGCCAAGAACTGTGCCAGGCCCAGTGAGCTGCATAAAATGCAATCCCCTGTGCTCGTGGGGCTTTCACCCTTGCAGTGGGGGTGTGGCGGGTTGAGGCAGACAGGTAACTAGGTAAATACAATGTGTTGTGTTAAGTGATGGACAGCTGTATAGAGTGTGCCTCGAATGCATACCAGGGGTATTTAACTTACTCGTGGATTGTGGTGGACTGTGGTGGATTGAAGAAGATGATAGCTAAACTGAATTCTGAATTGGAGTATCCTGGTGGAGGCAGGGGTGAGGGTCTGTGACAGCAATGAGGTTGGCAGAGTCAATATAAACCAGATTATGAAGAACCCTTTAAGAACCCTTATGTGTTAATAATTTAATCTTGCGGTCTGATGCAGGACTTTTGAAGTATTTTAAGGAGAAGATTTGCACATTCAGACTTTCATTTTTAAAAATCATTCCAGCTTCCATTGTAAAATGGATTTTGGGGTTTTTTTTTTTTTTTTTTTTTCTTTCCTTTTTAGTGGGGACAGGGAGGATTGGAGATTATTACAGAACTCCAAGGGGGATAAGCTCATGTCTTATATTGCCTATCAAAGGTGTGCTGACCCACTGATGACAAGTCTGCTCCATTTTTTTTCTTAATAAGGGGTCAACCAGCCGTATGAAGCAAAAATAGACAAAAAGATGAGATGGATGTGCAAATAAATACTTTTTCAAACTGTAAGAGTTCAACTTTTTTCCTTGTCATGCAGTGTTGTCTGTTATATCGGCAAAGCTAGGGTGATATGAATAGTTCTTTAGAAATCATGTCTGTGTTCATTTCCCATGTTGAAAAGTGAAAACAACGGAAACTGATGTTCTCATACCTCTTGCCCTCAACTTCAGTTAGTAGTTACCGATGGATTTGAGGTAAGTTGTTTTCATTATCCTTTACCCATCAGCGCTTTCCTATGACAGTAGCACACTTTAACTACAGTCGAGCATGGCATTTGCCCAGGAGAAACGTGTACACACAGGGAGATGCTGACATGTCTATGCTGGCCTTTTCTTGTCACTGCATTACCACTTGGCTTTGTCTTGTCTAGGTACCTGAGTGGAGTGGTGAAAAATGGAGCTGCCCCAGTGCTCCTGGAGCTGGCCAATGAGGTAATGTTATTGTTGTTATTATTTTATTTTAACCTGCATAAAACCTAAGGGGCCTATCTAGAGTAGCTTTGCTTAGAATTTTAATTAAGTTAAAAAAAAAAAAAAAGATTTTGAGGTGCATTTGACGTTTAAATTGCTCCCTGGTCTCTTTGTACTTTTACTAATTGGACAAAGAACTTCATATATTAAATCAGTTAACATAAGTAGTCTCTTTCTTTTAAGGTAAATATATAAACAGTTTCTTGGTTTCTTATTTTGTGGAAAATTTCAACTTAACAGCTCAGGACATGCTCTTCTTAGGCTATATTGTCTTAATTTAGTGTGAGAAATAACTGTGTCATGTAGAGAGACATATGCCAAGAAAATCTATACTAACTATTATAAAAATTAAGAGAGAACTTGTATACTTAAAGATGAAACATTTTCTTGATTCTTTTTTTTGTTAGCAAACTTTTATTCTAATAAAGGATACATGCATGCATACCTTGTGGAGAAGTCTCTTTCTTTATAGAAAGAAGCATAGTGTTCTCATTAACACCAAGTGTAAGGTGTTTTATTGAACTTATTTGTTAACTCTTATCTGCTTCTTGTTTGGAGGAACAAATACAGCCTTACATTTATAAAAAGAAACCCTAAAGATTTCCCATGAATGAAGAAGCAGTAAAAAGTTTGTAATAGCTGCAGAGAGCATGCTGAAAAAAAATAAAATTTTAATTCCTAAACTTTAAAATATTTATCCACTGTAATAAGAGCAATACAATATTTAGTCTGACTTGGAACTGCTTATGCAAACCACATAGGAATGGAATGAAATGTACACTGTTTTTGTGTTGCATTATAATGGAAAACATAGAAGCAGGGCAGAAAATGTGTGTTTGCATTAAAGATGACTCGGTACTGTGAGCATTAAGTGTTGCAGCAGCAGTAAGTTCTACATGTTATGTTAGCGAGGAGGGATGGCTTCCCTCACAGCTTCTGCCTGCTGTACACCGCTGTAGTCAGCAAATGAACAATTACCTATCAGTTACTAGAAGGCTTTAATAGTCTAGGCAATGTCTATACAATCTGATAGGATAGTTAACGTATAGAATAGATCTCTGTCCTCCTCCTAGCAAAATGTGTATTTTATTCCTTTTATTTATCTATTTTTTCTATTTCTGGAGCAGAGTAGTTTTCACATCTCTAGATGTGTTTGTTATGAGTCGATATTATTAGTAACTTGAGGTATCTAAACCATAACTAGAAATTTATTATCTGTATGAAAAGAGTGAACTAACAGAATTCTAGGTAAAGCATCTAGAAAGAATGTGATATAGTATGGTGCTCATTTTTATTGATGATGAAATTGATGCCATACGTTTTATACGGTAGCGATTTATTTCCTTGTGAATTTTTAGCAGATATTTCTGTTGGGCTTAACTTAATTTGCTAACCTTAACTTCCGTTTTTTGATAATATGGAAAATTTTATGCCATTAAACATATTTTCTCCTATATCAATAAACCTTTTATTTACCACGAATAAATAGCAATATGTAGCCAAATAAAAGAAATAGTTAATTAAAAATTTTCGCCCTCTGTGGTTGCAGATTAGTACAGAGATGGTAGCACTTTCTGAGATTAGTAATGCATTAGGGAAATTTGGAAATGGTTGGTATCAGATTATGACTTCTAAACAACCAAGCTGCCATTTTTGTGATAGTTAATACTAAATGACATATGCTTGCATCTGGTGACAATTGATGTGATGGTAATACTTTATGAGTCAATATATATTTAATCAGTGGAAACTGTAAAAATTGATGGGAAATATATAACAGGTGCATTACAGTGTGCAGTAGCTTTCTTAAACAAGAGCATTGTATTATTGATTTGGGAGGTAAAGGCTATATGTGGCCGTCATTGGTTTTAGAAACATCTTCATATTAATTTTCCGGTTTCAAGGCTAAAAATAAATATTTTAAGAAATCTCACTTTGTTCATTATAATAATATCAGTCATTCTGTTCTCTCCACACAAATATTTTCAAGTGAGATTTGAAGCACTATGAATTTTACTTACATGCTTAAATTCTGACATGAAGCATGATGGCCCTATTTCAGAGGAAGATGGACACATGATTAATATGAAAATTAGGGAGATGCAAGTACCTGAACTAATAAGGTAGTCCTTATTCAGGCTGGACTACCTTCAGTAATTTCACCATTTTTCATGTGTCAGCTCTGATGTGGGTTACTAGGAATAAGCAGCTTCGTGGAAAGCATTTCTTTCTACTTGGGGAATTTAAGGGCATCCAAGTACATACATATTTGAA